>NC_135957.1:38337341-38962341 GCF_053455715.1 Rhinoraja longicauda | reverse complement strand
GGCTTGCACTGCTATTCAGTAGGATCATCATTAAAATTCGACATCCACTCTACATTTCAGCCTCAACATCCATCCTTTCATTCCAAAGTAATCGTCGTAAAGCTGGAATGTACTCAATGAATGTGCACAAACATTAAGGTAAAGAACTCTAAGATTTACAGGCATCTGCATGAAGAAATGTATTCTCATCTCAGCCTGATGTTTCTGATTTCATTTCCTGAGATCACATTACAGATTGTGTAGAATGGAACTGCAGATGCTGGTATATACCAAAGATAGACACAAAGTGCTGGAGTAACTCAATGAGTCAGGTAGCATCTCTGGAGAAAAAGGATGGGTGACGTTTTGGATTGTGAACTTTCTTCAGACACTTTATAGATTGCACCAACAAAAACACAAATCCTCTAAATACTCAGAAGTCTGGGTGGTGCCCAAGGATAAAGAAAAAGAGTTAACATTTCAGGTCAATAACCTTTTATTGGTAATGGGAAAAGTGTTTTAAGTTGCAGTGAGGGAGAGCAAAGGAAATATCTGTGAACAAGTGCACACCAAAGCAGTCGAGATGACAATTATTTAAAATGCTGAAAGTTAGTGAAAAGAAATTAACAAATTGAAACTGAAAATGAGGGGAAAAATAGGGTAACTACATGAAATTGTTAAACACCTTATTATGATCTGAGGGGCAGTGTTCCCAGGAAGAAGATAATGGGAAGGTAAGAGGTAAAATAAAGCTGTGTTGCATCTAATCTGAAAATCCAAAATCTAAATATTGCAGATACTGAAAATCTGAAATGAAAGCAGAAAGGGCTCGACATTCTCAGCAGATTAGAGCAGCATCTGTGGAGAGAGAAACATGCTGAGCTTTCATCCAGACTGGACAAGATGTAATACCAACACTTTTACCTCCTCCTTTCCTACATCTGTGGAGAATAAGAATCACTCACTCAATGTTCAGGTTTTTAATTTCTGCTTTGGGAGGAAATAAGGCTCAATCGCCAAAACTGTGTCTGCACACCCTGATTGTACTTGACAGGGCATTATTGTCTGGTTTTTAACAGACCTGTCATTTCTCCCTGCACCTCTGCAGAGATTAAATGTTTTGGGAATAAGTCGATGATTCCTTTCATAACCACAAGAGCCATTTACCTCAGGAGAGCGGTTAATTTCTGATCACCTTCCATTAGAGGCCAACTATGTAAATATCTACTGCTTTGTCTGCCTTCTTTACATGTTCAGAAAAAAATCATGACATACAATAGTCAATAGTCGTTTATTTGTCACATACACATAAATGTGTAGTGAAATGAAACATTACCCGCAGTTGAACAATAAGACCAATAAGATTAATCAATAAAAATGCAATAACACATACAATCACAACTAACACCAAACAAAAAGAAACATCCATCACAGTGAGTCTCCTCCAGTCCCTCCTCACTGTGATGGAAGGCCAGAATGTCTTTTTCTCTTCCCTGCCGTCTTGTCCCGCGGTCAGGCTGTTGGAGTTGCCACGTCGGGGCGGTCGGGGCTCCCGATATTGAAGACCCCGCTGGGCGGTGAAAAATCCCGCGGCCTATTTCAAGCCGCGCCGGATGGTGAAAGGTCCGTGGCGGGCCGACCCAAGCCCCACGATTCGGGGCGGGCGAACACGCTGCATCTGCCACTGCTCCCGATGTCGGCCCCCACCCAGGGGCCTGCGGGATTCCGACGTCCACGCGGCCCGCGCCGGAGCCTCCGGAGACGAGTCGCAGCCGTTCCCGCAGCATCCGCAGGCAGCCAGCGCCGCAGGTGGTGAGTCCGGGCCGTGGGCTCTGCGAACCAGAGCCCCAGGTGGTCCCAGGTGCATGGCCGGTGGTAGGCCGCAACGGGAACGGAGACACGACACAGAACAAAGGTCACGTCTCCGTTCGGGAGAGAGAATGTTACAGTTCCCATTCCCTCCCACCCCCCCCTCCCCAAAAAACATAACATACAACACTACATCATATTAAAACTACAATTCAGACAAAAACGACAAAAAACACAAAAGACAGACGGACTGCAGGCAAGCCGCAGCTGCGACGGCAGCGCTGGCTTCTCGTGCTCCTCGTGCACCTCCGCCCCCGAGGCACGAAATACGTTGGCAATTAAGTCTTTATTATAAGTTCATAAATTGTAAGAGCCGAATTAGGCCATTCGACCCATCAAGTCTACTCCGCCAATTATGGCTGATCTATCTTTCTCTCTCAAACCCATTCTTCTGCCTTCTCCCCATAACCCCTGACACCGCACTAATCAGGAATCTATCAATCTCCACCTTAATCATATCCATTGACTTGGCCTCCACAGCCATCTGTGGCAATGAACACAACCATCGGACTAAAGAAATTCCTCCTCATCTCCTTTCTAAAGGTACATCCTTTTATTCTGAGGCTATGGCCTCTGTTCCTAGCCTCTCACACTAGTGACCACATCCTCTCATATCCAATACATCGTTGCCTTCAACGCTCAGTACGTTCTACTGCTGACCTTCACCACTAATGGCCATGAATGCTATTACAAAGGCTATTATAATGCTAAAGCCTCCGCTGAAGATGTATAGTTAACTTCAAGAGCACATCCCCGTCTGCCGTTTGTCCTTGATTTGTATTGCTGATTCTGCCAGTTCAGCTACAAAAATCGGATCTGACTTTGGTGGGGCAAAAATATACGCTTGTTTAACTATGTTTTTACATGATGATATGCAACATGATACGATAACAATCCCATTGTCTCTCTTGACATGTCTGCCTGGCATCAGCACAATCGACTTTATGGCTGATATACAGAGACATCCACCCACATCTACAGCAACATTTAGACATAAGACCTGTGCAACTGTCAATACCTCACTGAAAATCTAGCCTATAACCATACCAGCTATGTTTTCACATATTATAGTTGTCAAATTTGACTGTGGTTCCTGATGATGAAATCACACTCCATGAAATTGACCGGAGCAAAATTGTCTGCCTGCAGCATTTTTGATTGGCAATCATTAAAAAAGTAGTCTTAAAATTAATCTGTTGGATAATATCTGTGTATATAAAATAAAAAGGCTTGGATTTATACAGCAGGTTTTGACCTCAGCTCTTATCGGCAATGAAGTACTTTACCATTGTGCTTACTGCTCTAATATAAGATGCACTTAATGAAAACTAAAACATTTATCCGAGATAGCTCTCCATTCCGTCAGAGGATTTAACTCATTTATTTTAAATTAATCTTAGCTTCAATTATTTCCCAGTGTTTGCTTCTAGTGCCCCACTGTTAACCTAGTATATTGCAGCCCATATTTATCAACCTTTGTTTTTCTCAGTAATGATTTAAAATTTGGGTCAATGTGCAAACATCAGCACAATAAGTCTCTGGTTTACTGATTCCACCATCTGTCTGCTGATCAGTGGTGACCTCAGCCGAGCCGTCGTTCAGATCTTTACAATTAATCTGTGTCTCAGCCATTTCAATCTTGAAAGTCTCCAATCATTTCCAGCCTCAGCAATATCCCCCATCTCCCTGAAACAAAACCCTGTCTGGTAAAAATACATAATTGGCAAATACTTCAAAGCCTTCATCTTCCTTCCAGACTAAAAACTGAGCCATGTAACAGGTCTGTTACTCAATATCCAACCAAACCTTCCCCTACGCAATAACTAAAGATGAGCAGCCAGCTCGTCATCAATTAAGAGGGAGAACTGGGAAGACACATTCTGAGTTCATCTGAAATATAAACAGTTTATTCACTATGAATTCATTGCTGAAAAGACAACTTTAAGTAGATATGATAATGCAAATCAATAAAACAAAGGCTGGAAATCTGAATTAAAATCAGAAAATGATGGAAATGTTCCTCAGACAGCATCAGCGAAAAGAGAAACAAACTTAACATTGTAGGTTGGAGACTTCATCAAAACTAGGAAGGAAGAAATCAGATGAACTTAAGATGCTAGTTTATACTAAAGACAGTCACAAAATGCTGGAGGAACTCAGCGGGTCAGGCAGCATCTCGGGAGAAAATGGACTTTAGATTTCAGAGATACTCTGTGAGAAAGGCACTTCGGCCCACCGAGTCCACGCTGTAATGTCCTCTGTAAGACCCTGTTGTGGCTAGCACAATGAATATACGCCCGACATCTTGTAAGAAGATTTTATTACTGATCCTTCACCAGGAAACTTCTAGAAGGTCACCTGACCTCAGTCACAAGGCACAAGCCCATTGGCCCTAGAAGGTCATCTGACCTCAGTCACAAGGCACAAGCCCATTGGCCAGCTTCTGCTCTTGGCCTCAAGGGGGCACTGGCATTTACATCACATATACATCACATCTCCCCCTTTACTTTAATTACATCACACACGCCAACAAGTGATCACCCCAACACTAGCACTATCCTACAGACCAGGGACAATTTACAGAAGCCAATTAACCTACAAATTTATTGTCCGTCCCGTTTCCTCCACAGAAGCTGCCTGACCACCCGAGTTCCTCTATCGATTTGTTTCTTTGCGCAAGATTCCAGCATCAACAGTGCCTTGTCTCCCCATTTTACTGCAGAACATTACTAACTGCTTTGACCCCATGATATTTTGTCTCACAACACCCCTACTCCCTTGATCCCATCAAGCCCAGCATTTACACTTGCTCCCCACTCCTAAACAAATCTACTTCAGCCCTGACAGCTAGGTTGTGCTCAATATTTGTTTGTTGATTGCAACTCACCTCAGCTGTAATGATAAGCTCATGGATGAATTTTGTTCAGTCCTTTGGTCCTTCTGTTTCACCGTGCGTTTGATTTAAATGTTTATTAAGATGTTCATTGATGGTGTTCAGCTTTGCTTCTATGTAGATATGTTTGCAAAAGGTTTTGAGTGAATCAAATCTTAATACTACTATAATAGAATGTGGAAGTGGCTCTGATATATCTGAAGATCATTTAAAAGCTAGCTTTGTAAATAATGTAGTGTTTGCACATATGCTTTGTGTTGTACAATCCTGGCTGATGCATTGTCTAAAGCTTGTCAGTGAGGAGTAGCCATAAACCTATATCATTATGTTGGCAGGCCTGTTAATACATTTCTGCATTATTTCCATAAATCAGCAAAGTGCATTAGACTACCCTATTACAGAGGAAGCAACATATGGAAACATTTAGTGGGCAACACAGTAGGACAGCTGGTGGAGCTGGTACCTCACAGCAACAAATACAGTTGTCAAAGCATCCAGTTATTTGTAATTTCTGCAATCTCCACCAGCCATACCCGAGTCAGCTAAAGCTATTTCTACCCTAAACCTCTTAGACGGGAATATGGAGATTAAGTTTTAATCAGATCAGCTCTGATCTGACTGAATGATGGAGCCAGTTCGAGAGGCTGCGTGACCTACTCCTGCTACTAACTTATACGCTGATATGTATAAAGCTCTCAACTGCAAGCAATTCTATGTTCCTCTTAATGAAGACCATTAAGATACAGGCTTCTTTCTAAGATGCAGTTTTTACACCCTGTGGCAGCAACATGCATATGGTCTGTAAGATTTGAGAAGTTTTCCCTCATTCTGAAATCAACACAAAACCAAAGAGCTGCAGTTTGGACATTTTAAACGGGAGACTGGGGCTGATAGCGGAGAAAGGCTGCAGTCAGTTTACCAAAGGATGTCACAATCTGTGGGTCCTAAAATGGCTGCAGGACCTCGTGACCAGCCACAAAAAGTAAAAAACCTTACAACCCAGTCTCTAGGTTTCTGCAAAGCTACGGCCAGAACAAAGGATGGGTATTGGCCATGCAGAAACCTACGAAACCAGGTCGGAGTCCAGACACTGGGGCGCTGACATCAGCATACTCACAATGCCCCAAGCCGACCTAAACAGTTCATCTCAGTGAGGGGGCACAATAGCCCATAGAAAACTACCTGGTAGGTGATGGGAAACCAGTTAACACCCATCACCTCACAATGAAATCCCAATTTACACCGTCTGGCCATCCCCGGTATCCCCGACCATAAGGCAGATCAGAAGAAAACCTCATACATATCTTTTTGAACAAAGAGATTCCAAGATCTGGCGGGAGATAGGACGGGTCAGAAACAGTATAACTGGCCACTACTTTTGGGTTTTAAACTCAAGAAGAAATACTGGAAGAAGAAGCTGAAGCTAGAAGAAAACCTGCAAGAAACACAAGCAGATAAGAAAACGAATGCAGGAGGAAGAAAAGACAGGCAAGAAAAACGGATGCAAGAGAGAGGAACAGGCACGCAATTCGAGGAGAAATACTGCCAAACGAACAGCCAGTAACCCCAGTAATAGCCCCATGGTGAGCATGCATTCCAAATCCTACATATCCTGGACATAGTTTAGTGTAGAGGGGAGGGTGGTTGTGAATAAACGTTGGGTGTGTACTAAAATATGTGTTGGTCAAGGTTGCGATGCGTCGTGCGTTCCCCATCTTAGTCATGTATGTGTCTTGCAGAACTGTGTTTAAGAATTCATAAGTAAAAGGTATTCGTGTATATGTCTTATAGAACTGTGTGTTTTATGATTCATAGTTATAAGTATTCGTGTGATTCGGTATGTGTTTCATAGACATGTATTATAGAACTGTATAAGTATTCATGGACAATAGTCCCAAGTGCTGAATAAAAGCCTTTTTCATTTAAACCCTGGTTTTAAAATCTGGTCTGGTTGAATTTTTTCTGCACTATAAGAGCTCCTGCATCTAAGCCCAGTGTCTAGAACCGTAAGGGGTGAGTGGGTCGAACCACTCACGGGGAACCAGTGTGCACGGCCTGGTCAAGGGATCAGAGCAAGGCACGGGGACCTTAGGTCGGGCGAAAGCTCGGCGCAGAAACCCCTTACAGGTCAGATCCACCCAACACAACCAGGTTGTATAGAAGCAGTCCTGGTTTGATCGTAGATGCAATATTAATACAAAACCATTGCTAAAAATAGTAATATTAGGGTCATAGGGATTTTACCATGCCCTTAACAATGTGGAAGAAAACGTCTTGCCATACGTAATCTTTAGAATCATGAACTTGTTTATTACAAATGTTTTTTCATGACTTACATCATGCAGTGCACAGTGGATACCTTTCCTGCAAAGAAATATCAGGTATGTCTCTCCAGTGGATATTAGTGTTTCTGATATGTATAACACCATTGGGAAATAAGGTATTCCACTTTCTGCAAACAGTTGAGAACAGCTGTTCTGGAAACATATATTTCATCAGAGCTGAGTGGTCCATTTCCCTTAATGTCCTGTAAAGCAGAACAAGTACTAAAGTAATATAGTGGGGATGCTGAAAATTTCAAAGATCAAAACTGTGGGAGGGAGAGCACAAGCAAGTCAAACAGCAGCTGAGGGAATTGTACTGGGTTTTGCCAGAATCACTGATGTTCAGGCCTTTAAAACACTGTAGGTCTTGGACCACTGTCCTTGCACTGTGCAACATGGGAGTTTGCAATATACTGGCAGGATCAGAAGGCCAAATCTGCCATTTCACTCTGCTGGAGTACTCCACATGGAACCATCTCCACAGCCAAATCTTGCTGGGAATATTGCTTAGATCTCATAGTAGTTTAAATCTAGCACAGGATTCAAGACCTCTTTGACCTCAATGAAGACTGCAGAACAAATGTGAACATAGAAGATAGAAAAGTACGGCACAGGAACCGACTCTTTGTCCCATAATGTCTGTGCTGAACATGTGCCACGATAAACTAATGTCAGCTGCCGACACATAATCCACATTCTTCCATATTCATGTATGAATGAATAGAATGAAACATTATGGTCACATGTACCTAGGTACAGTGACATTCTTTAATTACTTTTCCAAAATAATTTTACTTTACTGATTGCTTTTAGATATTTATAAAAGTTACATGAGAGAAATGGCAGTCTGAGCTGTCTTGTTTACTCAGACAAGAGTGAGGTGCCTCATGTTGGGAGGTCAAATGCAAGATGAAATTAGACAGTAAACAACAAGAGCCTTGGACAATTCCATGGATCTTGGCCGGCATGTCCATAGATCCATGGAAGTGGATGAGGTGGTAAAGAAAGCATATGGCATGCTTCTCTTCATCAGTTGGCACACTGAGAACAAAAGTCAGGAAGTCTTGTTGCATCTAAATTAAACTTTGGTTAGGCCACATTTGAGCTATGGTTGGTCACCATGCCCTAATCCAAATGTGGCCTAACCAAATGACTGTCTTCAATGACCAAAATGTGATCTTCAATTCTGGTCATCACATTAAAGTAAGGATATAGAGGCTTTGGAAAAGGTGCAGAAGAGATTTATGGGATCTTACCTGGAATGAAGTGTACTAGCTACAAGGAGTGGTTGAACAAACCTATGTTTTGTCTAGAGTATTGGAGGCTCAGGGACAACCTAGTTGAAGTATATAAAATTATGAGAGGCATAGATAGCGTAAATAGTCACTTTTTTCCCCATAGTGGAAAAGTCAAAAACTAGAAGGTGAAAGATGAAAAGTTTAAAGGAGATTGACAGGGCAACGTTTTTTAAAAAGAAAGAGTGGGAGGTGCCTGGAATGTGCTGGTGGGGAGGTAGCGGAAACAGATGCAATAGCGATATTTAAGAGGCTGTTAGTAAATTTGTGACCAGCCAGAAAATTGAAAGATACAGAACATGAGCTGGCATATGGAATTAGTTTAGATTGGCATTACAGTCAGTGCAAACACAATGGACCAGAAGGCATGACCAACTACTGTATTATTCTATGTTCCAAGACTTAAAAATATGATTATCAAACATATCCATCCTAAAAGGAACACTGTTGGTTCGTTTTTGTCGCAAATAAATTCTGCTGCGGACTATCAAATTAAAAGAGTCATCTTTCCACGTAATGGAAATTTTCTGACACTTACACTTAAGTTAATACATTGCCAACATTTCAATATGCTCTGCAAAAGTTGAGAGCTGTTTAGCCTTTACCTCAGAACTAAAAACCTTTTATATTATTGTAAAATGTTTCATGAAGCCTTCAATGTACAACTGCAGGCAATGTCATACCCACCAGCATGTGTAAGAAATGTGAAAGTAGAAAGAACTTGTGTACTAATATCAAAAAGATTGCTCTGCCTTCTGGAAAAGCCAGATTAATTAGAATTGTAAATATCATGCTGATATAATAACCCCTGGTGTAAACAGAAATTGTTTTCAGAAATTAAAAAAAGGCCCTCATTTTTCATTTTTTACACGCTCACAAGGCAGTGATATAAATCATATTGGAAGGTTCCATCACATCATTCACACATGAATCAGTGTTGAAAAATAGCTTGTGGCCCCTGTCACTCTTACAACAAAAACAAGGCCAGAGAGTTCTGATGAATACAATGTTTCTCTTGCATACAAACTCTCAGCAAACGTCTTTGCAGAAACATCCATTTGAAGCCCCGAAGGTCCTGGATCTAGGGGAAGAGAACTGTGGTGTAAGGTGAGTAAGAGAGGTTGGAGCATGAAGTAGGTTCTCCCTCCACCCATAGCCAGATCCCACAACCACAAACGTTTATATTTTAAAATTTTGAGGTGGTAGAGTGCTCACACTTAACACTGGATGAGCTCTTCCCTAACCATTTTGACTTCGGCCTTGGGGCCTCCATCCTCAACCAGCTTCTGGACATTTTGACCAACAGATTTCATTCAGTTAGAACATTTCATCCACCTAGGAGTTGAGTATAGGAGCAAAGAGGTCCTTCTGCAGTTGTACAGGGCCCTAGTGAGACCGCACCTGGAGTACTGTGCGCAGTTTTGGTCTCCAAATTTGAGGAAGGATATTCTTGCTATTGAGGGCGTGCAGCGTAGGTTTACTAGGTTAATTCCCAGAATGGCGGGACTGTCATATGTTGAAAGACTGGAGCGACTAGGCTTGTATACACTGGAATTTAGAAGGATGAGAGGAGATCTTATCGAAATGTATAAGATTATTAAGGGGTTGGACACGTTAGAGGCAGGAAACGTGTTCCCAATGTTGGGGGAGTCCAGAACAAGGGGCCACAGTTTAAGAATAAGGGGTAGGCCATTTAGAACTGAGATGAGGAAAAACATTTTCAGTCAGCGAGTTGTGAATCTGTGGATTTCTCTGCCTCAGAAGGCAGTGGAGGCCAATTCTCTGAATGCATTCAAGAGAGCTAGATAGAGCTCTTAAGGCTAGCGGAGTCAGGGGGTATGGGGAGAAAGCAGGAACAGGGTACTGATTGAGAATGATCAGCCATGATCACAGTGAATGGCGGTGCTGGCTCGAAGGGTCGAATGGCCTCCTCCTGCACCTATTGTCTATTGTCAGACCCTCAACACTGGTGTCCCTCTGGGTTGTGTATTTCAGTTCCATGTTCTACTCCCTGAACATCCCTGACTGTGTTGTTCTGTTCAATGCCAACTCCATCTTTAAGTTTGCTAATGATAGCATTGTTGACAGACAATCTACAGCAATGATGAGATGAAATACAGGAAATAGATCAAGAACCTACTGAAGTGTCGGAACGATAACCCAGTTATAAATGTCAACAAGACCAAAGAGGTGTTGACCCAAGGTAGGAAGAGGGTGAACACCACCATGTCCTCATCAATGGGACTGCTGTAGAGATTGTCAAGTATCCAGGTATTCATATCACCAGGAACAAAATCAAAGATAGAAAGTGTGAGTAATTCAGTGGGTCAGGCAGCATCTTTGGAGAACATGGACAGATAACTTTTCGGGTCAGAACCCTTCTACTGTTTGAAGATGCGTCTTGTCATGAAATGTCACTTATGTTCGCAAGAGATGCTGCCTATCCCTCTAAATCAGTCCAGCACTTTGTGTATTTTTTCTGTAAACCAACATCTGCAGTTCCATGTTTCTCCACCAACAACCTATCCTGGATCCTTCACAATAATGCAGTGATCTAGGAAACAAAAAAGTGTACTTACTTTCCTAAGCATCTGAGAAGATTTGACATGTCCACAAGGATTCTCGCAAACTTCAACTGACGCACTGTAGAAAGAATCCTGTACTATATCAGTCATTTGAGAGTTGCTCTACTCCCTCTGTTGTTCAATCAGGACTTTATTGTGTTCCTCTTACATGAGCTCTGATTTTTCAAGTACCATCTGAATGCTCCTTTTCCACAGGAAGCATTGGGGATATAGCACATCTTCAAGAATGCTCTGAGCACATCCTTGAATCATTTTCTCTGTCGCTTTTGGTAATGTCTTCCCACAAAAGAGCTGAGTACCACGTCAGTTTCATCTGTCTGGGGTTGGCCACATGAACAATGTGGTCAATAGTGTTGCTTAAATGTTTGGATTCAACAATAGTCAAAAATGTCCAATATCGCCAAGGGTAATTAAGGCCCAAATACCATGGATATCACTGTGGGAGAAAACACTGAGATTGTTGCTTTGTTATCCATCCAGTGAATAGAAAGGATTTTGTGGAAGCAGCATTTGTCCAATGCATTGCGTTGTTGTTTGCTTAAAGTAACCCATGTTTCTGCAGGTTATAGGAAGGCAGGGACCACTGCCACTTGGTAGACCATGATTTTGTGGCAGGTCTGAGGTGCTGATCTTGAAATACCATTTTCTTCAACCAACAAAAGGCTGTGATGCGTGCATTGGAAGCAATGGTGAATTTCCCATGCTCCCTTTTAATACTCTCGGGTCTGATTTCATCACCCCCTTTCCTTCATCGGCACCCCAATTCCCTTGCTCATTTACAGTCACTAGACACATTCCTTTTGAACTTACCTGATTCTGTTTCATGCACTCCCTTGAAATTCGTCTAGTTAGGTTTCTCACATGACCACTGGGGCCATATTTCCTATGGATCATTTAAACTGAGGTTCACTTAGGCCTAGATATAGTGGGTGTAGAGAGGATGTTTCCAGTAGGACCAAAGGGCATAGCCTCAGATTAAAATGGCATAACTTTAGAATGGCGATGAGGAAGAATTTATTTAGCCAGAGGGTGATGAGTTAGCCTGACATCAGTGGTGGGGAAGATGCTGGACTCAATTATTAAAGAGGTAATAACGGCGCATTTCGATGGCAGTAAAAGGATTGGTCCAAGTCAGCATGGATTTATGAAGGGGAAATCCTGCTTGACTAATCTTCTGGAATTTTGAGGATGTGACAAGTAAAATGGATGAAGGAGAGCCAGTGGATGTATTGTATCTAGACTTTCAGAAAGCCTTAGATAAGGCACCACACGGGAGATTGGTGAGCAAAATTAGAGCACATGTTATTGGGGGTAGGGTATTGACATGGATAGAGAATTGGTTGGCAGACAGGAAGCAAAGAGTAGGAATAAACAGGTCCTTTTCAGAATGGCAGGCAGTGGCGAGTGGAGTGCCGCAAGGTTCGGTGCTGGGGCCGCAACCATTTACAATATATATTGATGAGTTGGATGATGGAATTAGAAGTAACAATAGCAAGTTTGCAGATGACACAAAGCTGGGTGGCAGTGTGAACTGCGAAGAGGATGTTAGGAGGTTGCAGGGTGACTTGGACAGGTTGAGTGAGTGGGCAGATGCATGGCAGATGCAGTATAATGTGGATAAATGTGAGGTTAGCCACTTTGGCGGCAAAAAATAAGGAGGCAGATTATTATCTCAATGGTGACAGATTAGGTAAAGGGGAAATGCAACGAGACCTTGGTGTCCTTGTACACCAGTCACTGAAAGTAAGCGTGCAGGTACAGCAGGCAGTGAAGAAAGCTAATGGCATGTTGGCCTTCGCAACGAGAGGATTTGAGTACAGGAGCAAAGAAGTCCTTCTGCAGTTGCATAGGGCCCTGGTGAGACCACATCTGGAGTATTGTGTGCAGTTTTGGTCTCCTAATTTGAGGAAGGACAGTGCAGCTTAAGTTCACGAGGTTAATCCCTGGGATGGAGGGACTGCCATACGAGGAAAGATTGGAAAGACTAGGCTTGTTTTCACTGGAGTTTAGAAGGATGAGAGGGGATCTGATAGAGATGTATAAAATCATAAAAGGACTAGACAAGCTAAATGCAGGAAAAATGTTCCCAATGTTGGGGGAGTCCAGAACTAGGGGACACAGTCTAAGAATAAAGGGGAGGCCATTTAAAACAGGTGAGAAAAAACTATTGCACCCAGAGAGTTGTGAATTTGTGGAATTCTTTGCCACAGAAGGCAGCGGAGGCAAATTCACTGTATGAATTTAAAAGAGAGTTAGATAGAGCTCTAGGAGCTAGTGGAATCAAGGGATATGGGGAGAAGGCGGGCACAGGTTACTGATTGTAGATGATCAGCCATGATCACAATGAATGGTGGTGCTGGCTCGAAGGGCCACATGGCCTCCTCCAGCACCTATTTTCTATGTTTATGTTTCTATGAATCTGAGGAATTCATTGCTACAGGCCAAGTCATTGGATATTTTTAAGGTGAAGAGTGACAGGTTCTTGATTGGAGAAAGATCAAAGGGTCTTACTAGGAACCTTTCTTAGGGGAAGGCAGGAAAATTATGTTGAGAGGGAAAAAAATGTCAGCGCAAACTCAATGGACAAAATGGCCTAACTCTTATGGACTGTGGTCTTTTGGTGTTTACAGAAAAAATGTATTGTTTTGTAACATCTAACAAAAATGTGGGGGATAAGCATTAAAAGGAATAGCATTCAATATTGTCCAAACCTGTAAGTCAGGCACACCTAAAATCCCAAGCTTGCTGGATGGATGGGGTTTTACTGTAGTGACATGGAAGCTCTTACATCTGCAGGAAGAAAATATCAGGCAAAGCTTCAGCTTGACATTGCCACCCCAGTAACCTGTTCAAGTATAAACTTAGAATAGCTGCAAATTACAAGAAAGCACTATTTATAAATGCAAGAGTCTACCTGTTTTGATAAAAAATATTTGGCTAATCCAATGTTTCATATAATTTTCATTCATTAAAATGCTGGAAGTGGGCAATTTCCTCAGTTAAATGCCATTTTGCTGGTGACAATAAAGAATCATAACCAATCATGACACAGCAGTGGGAATGAGCCGGAAGTTCTGCAAGATTTTGCATTTATCTCACATCATAATGTTATTTTGTAATTTGCGGCAATTCTCAGTTTAAACGTAAATGTTTTACTGAGGTGGCAGGAACAACCTGAAGCTTTGCCTGTTGTTTTTTTCTAGCAGAAGCAAATGCTTCCATGTCCTTAAATAAAGTAAGAAAGATTTTGCATTTATGTCACACAATCATGGTCAATCAGCCATAAAAACATGAGAGAAAGAGACAGAACCAAGGCCATAAGGCCTTCAGGGTTGCTCTAACTTTCATTAAAATCATAGTTGATCTTCTCCCTCAATGCCATTTTCCAGCACTCTCACCATTACTTATGATTCTTCTAATGTTCGGAAACCTATAGATTTATGTTTTAAACACAAAGACCGAGTCTCCACAGCCCTGCTGGCAAAGAATTCCAAAGTTCATCATCCTCTGAGAGAAGAAATGTCTCTTCATCTCAGATCTGAACAGCCGCTGCAGGGCCGATAGTGAAGGAGAAACACAACACTGCAGACATGTGCATGCACTGAGTTGTGAAGAGTATAGAAATGCAGAGATCAGGTTGCTAGTACCTGGATAGTCCAGGGTAACGCACTACTTCCCAGCCAAAATGGCTGGTTATTTCTGCACATTGCATGTTTACACTGAGAGCACCGAGCCTTAATCTGGCAACTCAGATGCTAGTTCAAATGGATACCATGGGGGTTTCCAGCACTGAAATCACAGAGGCTGCACTTCATAAAACTGCCAAGGATGCTACATTTGGAATAGGCATGATTTAAAGTGAAATATGATGATCGGTACAAGCTTTACATACATTGAGATGCTTTGTGGAGAACATTATCCCAAAATTAACTATCCTTATTCTCCTTTGGAAATAATTGCATCAGTTTATTTTAATTAAAAAAGAACATTTGCAGTGGCTCAGCTAATAGAGCTGCTGCCTGGCAGCATCCAAGACCCAGGCTTAATCCATGGGGAAGGACTGAAAAACAGACGAGGTAACTGTTATGTTCATAAAGTTAGAAAGCAGTGGGTGTTGTTTTCTTTGCAACCACTTTATGTGCTGATATGAAGTTTCTCGCTCTACTTATTTTAATGTCAGCCAAACATAATAGTTTTACCACGAGTGATGGTCATATTGTGAGATCAAATGGCAATCAGATAGATCTGGCAGCTTTGGGCATGGGAAGATACACATATACATATATAAATATATAAATATATATATTTCCCATACGCAAAGCTACCAGATTGCCTTTTTTTTTTCCTTCAAGAGAATAGTGAAAGACTTGGATAGAGTGGATGTGGAGAGGATGTTTCCATTAGTGGGAAAGTCTAGGATCGAGGTCATAGCCTCAGAATTAAAGGATGTTCTTTTAGGAGGGAGATGAGGAGAAATTTATTTAGTTAGAGGGTGGTGAATCTGTTTGGACAGAAGGCTGTGAAGGCCGTCAGTGGATATTTTAAAGGCAGAGATAGATATAGATATATATATTTGAAATAATTAGCATGCAAGTGAACGGGATGACACTATAATATTCCAACCTTCATCTAATAAAAGGCTGGTGCCCGTACACTGCCACTGTGAAATATTCATGGAATAGAAATTTGAATAAAGACATTTGTTCTGTTGATTCCTTGTGTCTAAGAGTGTAATCACATTTGTATAGCCCAAGTACTTGAACTTTTCCTGCAAGGTTTTTCCAAAAGTATTCTTTCTGTAAGCAATCAGCCAAGATTGGTTCTATAGGAGTATAGTAGATTCTCCCCATTTCCAGTTTGGTGCCAAGTTAGACAGGAGGTCATCTTTTCACCATCTGGTCTAACACTGTAAATATGTGTCCCTTCCGAACGGAGACCCGACCTTTGTTTTCTGGGCCGTGTCTCCGTTCCTGCTGCGGCCTACCATCGGCCCAACTCCTGGAGCTGTCAGCCTCCATCGGACTTACCATCCAAATCCGTGGATCGGACTTACCATCACCGGAGCCGGCCGTCTTCGGAGGCTGCGGGAGCGGCTGCGACTCGCCTTAGGCTCGGGCCGCGTGGATTCTGACATCGGGAGCTCCGGCAGCGGCAGCGTGTTCGCCCGCCCCGGATCGCGGGGCTTGGGGCGCGGACATTTCACCGTCCGGCGCGGCCTAAGATAGGCCGCGGGATATTTCTCTGCTGGGCGGGGGCTTCAATGTCGGGAGCAACGACCGCCCCGACGTGCAACAACAGCGGCAGCGACAGCGACAGCGTGTTCGCCCGCCCCGGATCGGACTTATCATCAGCGGAGCCGGCCGTCTTCGGAGGCTGCGGGAGCGGCTGCGACGCGACGCGCCTTGGGCTCGGCCCGCTGTGGACCGTCCGGTGCGGCCTGCAACCACAACAACCTGACTGCGGGCGAGGACAGCAGGAGAAGGGAAAGACATTGTGGCCTTCCATCACAGTGAGGAGAGAGAGGACTGGAGGAGACTCACTGTGATGGATGTTTCTTTGATGGATGTTTCTTTTTTGTGTGTTTTTGGGGTTGGGTGGTTTGAGTGCCTGTTTGATGCTTTTATTGTTGGACTGTGTTTTTGGGGGTTTTGGGGTGTGTGATTTGAATGCCTATTTAATGCTTCTATTGTTGGACTGTGTTTTGGGGGTTTTTTGGGGTTGGGTAATTTGGGTGCCTGTTTAGTGCTTTTATTGTTGGACTGTGGGTGATTGAATTAACATTTTGTTCAAGATGGCCGCGCCGTTGTGTTTGGCTGCCTGCCACTATGTTTCTTTTTTTCCTAGTCAGATGTGCAGCACTTTGGTCAACGTGGGTTGTTTTTAAATGTGCTATACAAATAAATTGACTTGACTTGACTAATAATATTGTCATGCCATCAATAACATCAGAAGGGCAGCACAGTGATGCTGGATGTTATAGATCCACTGGAGTAACCTGGAGTGTCCTCCCACATCCCAAAGATGCGCAGGTCAGGAAGACAATTAGAAATGGGATTAACGTAAGAATAGTTTTGTTTTGAGATAGTGTGGAAACAGAGCCTTCAGCCCATTGAGACCTCGCCAACCAGTGATAACCCCATACGCTAACACTATTCTGCACACTGATGACAATGTACAATTCTGCCAAGGATGTTACAGTTGGAATGGGCATAATTCAAAGTGGAGTATGATGATCGGCTCAAACTTTACATACATTGAGATGCTTCGTGGGGTATATTATCCCAAAATTAGCTGCCCTTTAAACTACAATTAACAACTGTCCTATTAACCTGTATATCTTTGGAATGTGGGAGGAAAGCAAGCACAGGTCACAAGGAGAACATACGACTCTGTACAGACAGCACCCGTAGTCAGAATCGAACTGGGTCTCTGGCATTGCAAGGCAGCAATTCTACCGCTGTGCCACCGTGCAGCCCCTGTGGTGTACATGGGTTAATGGGTAGATTATGGTCATCATTGACAGTGTGCTGTGGGGCATGTTCTGTGTTATAACTCCACGATTGTTTGACTCAAACCTTTAGAGATGACTTCAGAATAACAGTGACAAGAACAATTATAATACAACAACTATAAACTAATTATAAATGCTGATTTTGATTTGTTTTTTGCAAATCATTTTGCACCACCTTTCTAATAAAATATCTCTAAAACGTATCTGCAATTAAACCTTAGTTAAGAGGTTGTTTACTGGCTCCATTCAGCTCTGTGGGACACCTACCTAAATTTGTGATTGTAACAAACTCAGTGCCTTTAGGAATCAGTAGTTGATGAAAAGAAGATGTGAAGAAACAAATGCTGCACAAATTTGCCCGAGAGGACGGTGCTTTGAAATCATTCTCCAGTAATCACCTTACCTGTCGAAGTCTCACAGGAAAAAAAAATAGGCACATTAAGTATGACAAATTGTGATTGCCCTTTCCTAGGCATTGATTGCAACATCCAGACCAAGGATTAAATACATCAGCTCAAAATGTTCCTGACCTTTGGAAAAGCAGGCACTGAGGAATAGATACGAGGTCCAAATGACTGGTGGATGGGTGTGAAAAAGGAAGCGGTGGATTTATGATTTTACACCACACAGCTATTTTACCATTACTGTTTCTTTGGGTAATTGATCTGACAAGGGTGAAATGTATGCGAATAAAGGTTCTACCATTTGGATAAAACATAAGGTTTAACAGTCTACCTGGTGGCATGAATGCTCCTATAGCACTGCTTAATGAGCCTTCCAAAGAACAGAGAAACCCCAAGAGGAAAGTATCAAGTGTTACTTCTTCGTGTTGGGAGAGCAGGCACAGTGGTAGAGTTGTTGCCTCAAAGCACCAGAGACCCAGCTTTGATCTTGACTATGGGTGCTGTCTGTGCAGAGTTTGTACAGTCTCCCTGTGAACACGTGTGTTTTCTTTCATTTCCTTTGTTATCCATGATACACTCCAAATAGTCATTCATCCAGGTGACATATCTTGCATGTATAGGAAAGAACTGCAGATGATGGTTTAAATCGAAGATAAACTCAAAATGCTGGAGTAACTCAATGGGACAGGCAGCATCTCTGGAGAGAAGGAATAGGTGACATTTTGGGTCGAGAACCTGTCAGCTACTCCCCTGAGGAATTGGTGCAATTTCTGAGCTACTAGGCCAACTGCCGGGTTTGATATCAACTACAGGGGTTGTCTGTGCAGATTTGTATCTTCTCCCTGTGGACACATGCCTTTTCTTTTAGTGCTTTAATTTCCTCCCAGATTTCAAAGACGTGCATATTTGTAGGTTAATTGGCTTCTGTGAATTTCCCCTAGAGTGTCGGATATCAGAAGTGGGATACATAGAACTAGTGTATAGATGATCAATGTTCGGCGTAGAATTGGTGGGCTGAAGGATCCGTTTCCACGCTGTATCTCTAAACTAAACATTGTGAATCCTTACTAGTTGAGAGTCAGCTAGTCATTATCATAGAGTCATAGCACAGAAACAGGCCCTTCAGCCCACCATGTCATTGACCATCAACCATCCATTTACACTAATCTTATAATAATCTAATTTTATTCTTACCATATTCTCATCATCCTTCATACTCCATCACTCATCTATATGTCTGGGGCAGGTTACAGTAGCCAATTACCTCTCCAACCCACACATTATGTAGCACAGAAACAGGTCCTTCAGTTTGTTGCAACCATCGGTTATCCATTTACATGAATCCTCCGTTAAACCCCATTTTCTTCTTTTCATATTGCCACCAGATTCTACTGCTCACCTGTATTCTAGCGATGATTACACTATCAACTCTGTATTCAGTCACACTCAGTCACAAGGAGAAACAGTTCAGGAGGACAGGATTGAACCCTGTTCTTTGGCACTGTGAGCCAATAGCTCTACCAGCTGCACCAACCTGCTGCTATATTTGGGATATGAAAGGAATCCAGGGCTCCTGTGGAAAATGCTAACTCACATGTAGAACATGCCAACTTCAGACAAAGACATTACCCGAGGTCAGGATTGAACCCATTTCACCCAAGATGAGAGGCAGTGGCCATGCTAACTGGACCACTGTGCTTCCCTTATGATGTAATGACTGAAATGACTACATTATTGGACTAGTTGATAAAAAGCTGACATCCTATTTGACCTGTCAATGGAATTGGAGAGATGCCAATGTATCTCTTTCAAGCCAATCCTGTCTGAGCTTACAGAAAGAATATACCTAGCGAAACCTTATAGGAAAAGCTCTTGTACTTGAGGTGTACACATATGAGTGCGCCCTTTAGCACTAGGGAATCACCTCCACTAATGGTTTTTACACAACTTTCTGATCCAGTGGCAGTGTGCTATCCTTGTACTGTATATGTTGAAGTTCAGAATATGTTGTCATTCAGTTCACTCATTTGCTCACAGTATAAACTTCACTGGGGATCAACCTGTTATGTGTGGCTGACATTCAAAAAGCAGAGAGAGAAACTTCATAGCAGCCCACACAGTGGCTGCAAAGGAAACATCCCCCACTGTGATTTCTAACTTTATGAATACAACAGTTGCCTAATATGTTTTGTTTTTCTGGCCATCCCACTTTGTTGCTTGTGATTTTTTTCCCTATAGGGAGCCAATCTGAAATTCAGAACCCTTCATTTACAAAATGGGAAATGTGCATTTTATTCAGAAGCCATCCTTGCCCAAGTTATGCAATTCCTGTTGTGTTTCTTCAGATCGTCCCTGGAGCACATTCTTGTCAATCTGCCACTGGTATGTAAGCACTGGAAAGCAAAACCAGGACAGATCATTCACAGTTTTCTGATTTATCATTGATGGAAGCTGAGGACATGACTGCCAGCACAACACCAGAAAACCCACAGCCAGGAGCTGCCTTTTCTTTGGAAGTATGCATCTTGTGTTTCAAATCATTTTTATTTTTCCTCACTATATTATTCTATTGAGTAAAAGACAATAGGAAATATTAGTTTACTGCTATAACAGCTGTATCTGGATATCCATTTCCTGTCAGTCATGCTAAGTTTACTTGAATACACATTGTATTGAATTAGCCTCAAATTCATCCCATTTGTTTTAAAAAACATCTTTGGAATGTGGGAATCTTGAACATTCAGTTGAGTTTAGTTTATTGTCACGTGTACTGAGGTACTGTGAAAAGCTTTGCTAACCAGTCAGCAGAAAGACATTACATAACTGCAATCCAACCATTTACAGTGTATAGATACATAAGGGAATGGCATTCAGTGTGAGGTAAAGGCAGCAAAGTCTGATCAAGGATAGTCTAACATCAAAGAGGGAGATAGTAGTTCAACGCTGCTCTGGTTAAAGGAATGGCAGATGCTGGTTTACACACAAAGATAGACAAATGCTGGAATAGTTCAGCAGATCAGGCAGCATTTATAGACATGTTTATCTTATCCTATCGGGTTGGCAGTGAATTGCTTGGAGAATTGCGCGGCACAGTAGCGCAGCGGTAGAGTTGCTGCTTTACAGCGAATGCAGCGCCAGAGACTCAGGTTCGATCCTGACTACGGGTGCTGCACTGTAAGGAGTTTGTACGTTCTCCCCGTGACCTGCGTGGGTTTTCTCCGAGATCTTCGGTTTCCTCCCACACTCCAAAGACGTACAGGTATGTAGGTTAATTGGCTGGGTAAATGTTTTTTTTTTAAATTGTCCCTAGTGGGTGTAGGATAGTGTTAATGTACGGGGATCACTGGGCGGCACGGACTTGGTGGGCCGAAAAGGCCTGTTTCCGGCTGTATATATATGATATGATATGATAAGTCAAGAGTGTTTCATTGTTTTATTTCAGGACATTTGACAATGAAATTCATACTTACAGCTGCACAACGGATGTTTGAGGTATAAATACTTTTGAGGTGTAAATAAAATAAAAGTAAAATTGAGGTATACATAAATATTTAAGGAAGGAAAGTAAGGAGACTATGGAGAAACAGGTTAAATAGGCAAAGACCTGGCAAATAGTGTAAAATGTAGGAAAATGTTAAACTATAATTAACTCGATCTTTAAGTTCATTAATTATACCATTTTCATCATTCAGTCTACAACAACTATGGAATAATGTACAGGAAAGAGATCAAAAACCTTGTGTCAAGGCAACAACCCAGCCTTCAAGTCACAGAAGGGATGGTCATTGATCCAATGAAATAAAGTGAACACAACCCTGTCCTTGTCCACAGAGCTGCTGTAGAGATGGTCGACAGCTTCATGTCCCAAGGTATCCATACCACCAGCAACTTAACCTAGTCCCTTCACAATGATGTGGTGCTCAAGAAAGCACATCAGCATATTTAATTTCTGGGGCATCTGAGAAGATTCAGCAAGTCCATGAATATACTCTTGAAGTTCTACAAATATCCCATAGAAAGTATTCTGATAAGATGTGTCAGACTCGTGAAGCAACTATTCTGCTCCGAACTGCTCAAATCTGCAGAGAATGGTGAACAGAGCCCAGTCAAAGACAATGTAAGAACATTTACCCTTTACCTCCTCCCTTTACCTCCCCCTCAACTCCATCCAAGGACCCAAACAGTCTTTCCAGGTGAGACAGAGGTTCGCCTGCACCTCCTCCAACCTCGTCTATTGCATTCGCTGCTCTAGATGTCAACTTCTTTACATCGACGAAACCAAACGCAGGATCGGCGATCGCTTCGCTCAACACCTTCGCTCAGTCCGCCTTAACCAACCTGATCTCCCAGTGGCTGAGCACTTCAACTCCCCCTCCCACTCCCAGTCTGACCTGTCATGGGCCTCCTCCAGTGCCATAGTGAGGCCCACCGGATATTGGAGGAACAGCACCTCATTTCGCCTGGGCAGCTTGCAGCCCAGCGGTATGAATATTGACTTCTCCAACTTTAGATGGTTCCTCTGTCCCTCTCTTCCCCTCCCCAGATCTCCCACTGTCTTCCTGTCTCCACCTATATCCTTCCTTTGTCCCGCCCCCCTGACATCAGTCTGAAGGGTCTCGACCCGAAACGCCACCCATTCCTTCTCTCCTGAGATGCTGCCTGACCTGCTGAGTTACTCCAGCATTTTGTGAATAAATACCAATCAAAGACAGTCTCATCACTTCCTACCATCCAGTCTAGCTTTACGATTTACTGCATCGGGATGGCTGAAAGCATTGTCAAGGATCAACCTGTCCATTCTCTTTTCTCTCAACCTCCTGGGAAAAAAAGCATGAAAGCTCAGGGTTCAGATTTAAGAACTTTTCCATTGCTAATATCTCAAACAATGATCAGATGAGCTACAGCAATAGACAATAGGTGCCGGAGGAGGCCATTCGGTCTTCGAGCCAGCACCGCCATTCAATGTGATCATGGCTGATCATTCTCAATCAGTACCCCGTTCCTGCCTTCTCCCCATACCCCCTGACTCCGCTATCCTTAAGAGGTCTATCTAGCTCTCTCTTGAATGCATTCAGAGAATTGGCCTCCACTGCCTTCTGATGCAGAGAATTCCACAGATTCACAATTCTCTGACTAAAAAAGTTTTTCCTCATCTCAGTTCTAAATGGCCTACCCCTTATTCTTAAACTGTGGTCTTGTTCTTGACTCCCCCAACATTGGGAACATGTTTCCTGCCTCTGACGTGTCCAATCCCTTAATAATCTTATACGTTTCGATAAGATCCCCTCTCATCCTTCTAAATTCTAGTGTATACAAGCCTAGTCGCTCCAGTCTTTCAACATATGACAGTCCCGCTAGTCCGGGAATTAACCTAGTAAACCTACGCTGCACGCCCTCAATAGCAAAAATATCCTTCCTATCCAAGGAGAAAGAGAGCTTCGTAATATAGTCTCAAGGCAACAATCTCCCCCTCAATGTCAGCAAGAAGGTGGCTAGTTCTCGGCTTCTGGAAATTAGATTGTATGCATGCCCCACTTAGCATCCATAGGGGCAAAGTGGGGATGGTCAAGAGCTACAAGTGACTAGGTGTAAATATCAACAATTTGTTCTGGGCAATTTGTTCTGTTGAAGCTGCAGCCAAGAAAGCACAACACACCTTAACTTCTTCGGAAGACAAAGGAGGTTTGACACGTTTCCAATAATCCTTACCAACTTCTTCAGATGCCCCATAGAAAGTATCTTAATGGGTTGCATCACAGTTTGGCAACAGCTCTGCCAAAGAGTTCAATGAATTGCAGTGCTGTGAATGCAGCCTAGTCCATCTCACAATCCAGCAATTGAAGAGCTATTAGACCAATACCTGGAACTGGAATAAAAATGAACTGCTGATATGGGTTTACACAAAAAAAAGACAAAATGCTGAAGTAACTCAGTGGATGGGGGCAACATCTCTGAAGAAAAATGGATAGGTGATGTTTCGGGTCAACACCATACTTCTGAAGACCCTTCTCCAGCATTTTGTCCCTACCTGGAATTGGGAAGTTGTCTTGTGTGGGAAAAGTTGGACAGGCTAAATTTGTACCTTCTGGAGTTTGGATGATCAATAGGGGACTTGATTGGAGCAGAACATCTTTAAGATTCATAACAGTGTGGATGTAGGAAGGATGTTTTTAAATTGTGGAAGAATATAGAACTAGGGGAATACAGGGCAGCTTAGAAATAAGAGATCACTCATTTAAAGCAGCAGTGATATTAATTTTCTTTTCACTCAGAAGGTGGCAGGTCTTTGGAACTTTTTTCAAAAAGGCAGCAGAAGCAGCACATTTAAATAATTTTAAGACAGATTGATTGATATTTGATAATATAGGAAGTAAAGGGTTACATGGGCAAATTGGAATGCAGAACTGAGGCCACAGTTAGTTTGATCATGATCTTATTTAATGATGGAGCACGTTAGAGGCCAAGTAGCCTACCCCTGTTCATAATTCATGTATTACATTTTGCCCTAGTTTGATCTTAATTCAATGTCAATCTGCTTAGAATAATTTAACACCAATAACATATAATATTTTAGGCCAAATCATCTGTAATATTATTCATACCCATGTGTAGCAACATCTTGACTAACGAGGAGAAAATTATAATTCTAAAATTCTTTCTGGTGTGGAAAATTAACAAGCAAAGAGGAAGGTAATTGACTTAAAATATTTTCCCTCAATTATTTTTATCATTTCAATTTTTTAAATTATTTACTTTAAGTTAAAAAGTTATGCTGCATCTTCAGCTGTCTGTTGCACGTTTTAAATGGGTCTCCTCAAGTCCATCCCATGTCCAGTTGCCGTAGATTGGTACAGCAGAGAAACAGGCCCTTCAGCCCACCATGTCCATGGTACTGGCTGTACCCAATCCCATTTACTTGCAATTAGTCCATAGTCTTCAGTGCCTTGGTGATGAAGAAAAGGGCAAGTTTAGGCCTGAGGAAATCACTGTAGGCAATTCTGGCTGAGGAGACAGGGTCAGCAGGGTCTGGCCCAAGGAGTGGAATGGTGTTACAGCACACAGCTGCTCTCTCTCTCTCTCTCTCTCTCTCAAACATGTGTATTGGAGCCAATTTTTTTTCATGGTCCATGAAAGAGTTAATCTTCTGCAATATCAACTTCACAAATCCAATCATGTTCTTATCTATCCTCCAACAGTGTTAAATGGCAAACAAACCCTCAGCACCAGTTTTCATTACTGCAAAACACCAAAATAAAAAACAAGTGTTTGATATTTGACAAGCCGAAACATTGAACAAAATCTTCATCATTTGTGCTGCATTTTCAATCGGTATTGTCAACAGTCTGCACTATTTGACATGTCCTTCCATATCTGAATTCCTTTGGCTAACTATCTAGTGAGATAGTAAAAAGACACTTTCTCACTGAATAAAACAAGTGCTGAAAGATTTTGACCAATTATAGGAGACTTTAAACAGTGTGAATTGACGAGAGACAGGACAGGATGTGTTGCGTTTTGGCAGGAATGGACCATCATCTGCCCTCTCAATTGCTGAAGGTTACATTTTGAGGAATAAGCGTGTATCTTTGACAACAGGAAGTGTAGTCTCTCAGTAATGTCTGCTCAGTTTTATGCTGTATTAAGCACAAACACAATGCCGCCCAGAACCACTAAAAGCAACTCACAACTTCAAGTTAATTACCTTCCTCTTTGCTTGTTAATTATCATTTCCCCACATCAGCTTGTTCTCTCTATGAGATCAATAATTTAAACTTCAGACTTCTAAGTGTACTCCTTCACAATATCAAACAACTGGCTTTATTGTCACATCCATATTTGATACCAACAACAATTAGTTTACTTTGGTTTAGAGATACAGAGCAGAAATAGGCTCTTCGGTCCACCGAATCGACACCGACCAGCAGTCCCAACACACTGACACTATCCTACACACTGGGGACAATATAATTTTACACCACACCAAAGCAAGCTACAAACCTGCACATCCTTGGAATGTGGGAGGAAACTGAAGATCTCAGAAAACCCACAGGTCACAGGGAGAACATACAAACTCTGTACATCCAGCACCCATAATCAGGATCAAATCCTGGGCTCTGGCGCTGTAAGGCAGAAGCTCTACCTCGTTCCGCCCAAATTCTGTTGATTTTATTCCTCAAATTCTAATCAGAATGTATCTTTATGATGTTCTTGTATCAGTGTGTGCTATTCCTATACCAGAGCACGCTGTCCCTGCACGTGTGCGCTTCTGTGTTGGGCAGGGAGCTCATGTGATATGGTTGCTCTTAATGCAACTATTTCACAAGCATTGAGTTATGATAAATCAGAAAACGTGTGAATAGTTCATTTTCTTTCTTGTAAATAAACCTTTTCCTCTGTTAGATTTATTGCTGTATTTGAGTTTCTGAAGATTTGGTGACGTGGATTATGAAATTTTATTGAAAAACTGATGACTCTCACATACAAGTTGTACGTGATTTTACTGCACTTAAACTGGTTTCACTTTGTTTTCATGTGCACAGGATCTCATTTGTTGAAGGTTTTCTTGTGCATCAAAGTGAACACTGATCATAACAAGAGACAGTGGCTTTAAAATATCATAGGTTGAGGCAAACATTACTTTGAACAGGAGTGGAACACCATGGTGTCCTGACTAATAACATTGGGAGTCTGGTATGTTTGACTGGGTTTGAAAACCATTCAAATTGTATATGGAATAAATGGGCAAGTTTATCTTAGTTAAGTTTAGAGACACAGCACGGAAACAGCCCCTTCAGCCCATCGATTCCATGCTGACCAGCAAACCCTGCTAAAACTATCCTGCACACACTAGGGACAAATTAACCAAAGCCTATTAACCTACAAACCTGTATGTCATTAGAATGTGGGAGGAAACAATAGTACGTGAAGAAAACCCACAGGCCACAGGGAGAATGTATAAACTCCATACAGACAGCACCCTTAGTCAGGATTGAACCCGAGTGTCTGGCGCTATAAGACAGTAACTCTACTGCTGTGTTCCCATGCCGCCCCTGTTGTTTAAATATGTTCTTTAAATATGTCAGATGTTAAAGAGAAGGTGACATAGATCTTTAATCCAATGCCATTTGAAATAACGGCAAATTATAAATTCCAAGTTAAAGAATAAGACCTAGGGTAAGAAAATTACTGAGTGTGATGTTTCATTAAACAACTTATCCTCACTGCAAGATCTGCTCCCATTTTGGATCTTGCATTTATGGTAAATTTGCTAACATTGCAATGGCCATCATTTCCCATAGTCTGTCAGTTTTGAACAGCCAAGTGCTACCATTGCCTAAAGGAAGGTCACATTTTGACAGCCTACGGATCTAAACCCCGAGAGAAAGAATACAGCAATTTAAGAGGCAATTTAAAATGAAAAATGAAAGGAAAACTTCATAGTTTGACAGTTCGTTAGACAATTAAACATTGAGATGTATAGCATCTATGTCACCATTGGCAACATTGGCAGCAAATAGACAAAGACTTGAGTGAAGTTGTTAATTAACAACTAGTGACTTGACAGGTGAAGTGACACCACCACAAACTGTTCATTAATAGTGGAAAATGCTTACTCAAGCAGATTCTGAATTGCAGACATTAGGATGAATGGATTGCGTCATTTGCAAAGTCGACATTGGGAAAATGTATCAATTGTTATAGCAAACCATGAAAATGGGACAACTTTAATGAGAAAATGCTATTTGGGATAGGTCAACTATACTGTCTCCCTTATAAAACCATTTGAAAAATATTTTCAGCAACAATGCTTTATGTTCTAACCTTGACATATTTATAGAAAAAATAATGGCATGTACAAAGACAGTTGCAGTGGCAGAACAGGGTACAAGGTACATATCTGCAATAGATCAGGCACAAAGCTGGTCTGCTGTAGGCCCATGTTAGTCCAACATGTTGTAAAGAGTCAAGCTGAGAAGGGACCGGTCTAGCAAAAAGAAAACTGCTACCCCAGTGAAAAGAACAAAATGTACAGGCTGCACGAAGAATAGATGTGCTTCAGTCAGACAAAATGGTACAGCTACTTGCAAAAGTGAAACTGCAAAGTCACAATAAATCAAAATGCAGATGAATATTGTTTGTATGCACTTTCACAAAGTGTCTAGGCAGAATTACCAGTTTCAAAGATATGCACAAAATTGAATTTCAACCATCAGTTATTGACAAGCAAGTACCTGACCGTCAACTCTCATAAGGGCACAAATCATGCATAATATTAATCAACAGAATGAAGTCTGAGCCCATGATTTCTTGGATCATTGGCTTTAATGATCAGGATCGTCTGTTGAATGTTAAGTACAGTGAAACCCTCTGGCCTGAGAGCAGTTTGCAAGAAATCACATGAACATAATGTGATATAGAAGAAAACCAAATATATGTTTTTACCACAAGAAATATCTTGGTTTGAAATATCACATTAATGGCCCATAAACATATAAAAAGGAAAAACCATCAAATAAGCCTAAAATTATTACCACGGTTAGGTTGATTCTCGGCATAGTGCATAATTAGGCTTGCTTCAATAGTACC
The DNA here is from genome assembly GCF_053455715.1 of Rhinoraja longicauda. NCBI lineage: Eukaryota > Metazoa > Chordata > Chondrichthyes > Rajiformes > Arhynchobatidae > Rhinoraja > Rhinoraja longicauda. Next base: position 38,933,894 of record NC_135957.1, on the reverse strand, counting down.
CATCCCATTACATTATGAAAACACACGTGAAAAGAATGCAGAGAAAAGAACATCAAAATGCATATGTCCTATGCAAGAAAAATTGATAGGTGAAATTTTCCTTTCTCTGTAAAATATCGCAACTGAGTTGAAGTTGGAAAGTGATGTTTAAGGTCATAGTTGAGATGCAGCAGTAAGAATGAGCAAGAGATGTTTTCTTTTGTATTTTCCAAGGAGTGAGCACAATAATGCACATTTGAGAAGAAAGCACTTGAAATAAATTTTGGAATGAGAAATTCCATCAGGTTCAAACACAGATTAAAATTCAGCTCAGTTTAATGTCATACACCAGGGTGCAATGCAATTTCTTGCACACATGAAGCCCACAGAGTAAACAGTAATGATAAATACAACAATAAATACAATAATGGGTGCAAAACTAAATAGTGCAAGATTGTAGTGCAATCCAAAGTAGGGTTAAGAGTAAAAGTACATGGCAGCACCTCCAACAAGGGGGTGTGAAAGAGATAGACACAAAAAGCTGGAGTAACTCAGCGGGACAGGCATAATCTCTGGAGTGAAGGAATGGGTGATGTTTCGGGATGAGACCCTTCTTCAATCAAAGAGATGATTGGTTCAGTAGTCTGACAGCATTTACCATGTGGATTCTTTACCCAAATCAGTGATATTAAATCTGGCCACATTAAGGTTGCATGAACGGGCAATTCTTCTGACAATGTGTGACACTACAATTGGATCACATAGAGGTGCAGGAGGAGGCCAATTGGCCCTTTGATCCAGCACCGCCATTCATTGTGATCATGGCTGATCATCCACAATCAGTAACCTGTGCCTGCCTTCTCCCCATATCACTTGATTCCACTAGCCCCTAGAGCTCTAACTCTCTTTTAAATTCATCCAGTGAATTGACCTGCACTGCCTTCTGTGGCAGAGAATTCCACAAATTCACAAGAAAAAGGTTTCTTCTCACCTCAGTTTTAAATGGCCTCCCCTTTATTCTTAGGCTGTGTCCCCTGGTTCTGGACTCCAACATTCGGAATGTTTTTCCTACATCTAGCTTGTCTAGTGCTTTTATGATTTTATACATTTCTATAAGATCTCCTCTCATCCTCTCGAAACTCCAGTGAATACTAGCCTAGTCATCCCTCATATGACAGTCCCTCCATCCCAGGGATTAACCTCGTGAACCTATGCTGCACTGCCTCAATAGCAAGGACGTCCTTCCTCAAATATGGAGACCGAAACTGCACACAATACTCCAGGTTTGGTCTTACCAAGGCCCTGTACAACTGCAGAAGGACTTTGCTCCTATATTCAAATCCTCACGTTTAAGGCCAAACCTGCCTGCTGTACCTGTACGCTTACTTTCAGTGACTGGTGTACAAGGACACCAAGCTCTCATTGCACTTCCCCTTTACCTAATCTGATACGATGGAGATAATAATCTGCCTCCTTATTTTTCAGAAGATTAGTCAAGCAGGATTTACCCTTCATAAATCCATGTTGACTTGGACAGATCCTTTTACCGCTATCCAAATGTGCCGTTATTACCTCTAATAATTGACTCCAGCATCTTCCCCACCACCGAGGTCAGGCTATCTAGTCTATAATTCCCCGTTTTCTCTCTTGCTCCTTTCTTGAAAAGTGGGATAGCATTAGCTATCCTCCAATCCACAGGAACTGATCCTGAATCTGTTGAACATTGGAAAATGATCACCAATGCGTGCACGATTTCTTGAGCCACCTTCTCGAGTACCCTGGGATGCAGGCCATCAGGCCCTGGGGATTTATCAGCCTTCAGTCCCATCAGTCTACCCAATACTATTTCTCGCCTAATGCAAATTTCTTTCAGTTCCTCCGTCTCCCTTGATCCTCTGTCCACTGGTACATCTGGGAAATTGTTTGTGTCTTTCTTAGTGAAGACAGATCCGAAGTACCTGTTCAACTCTTCCACCATTTCCTTGTTACCCATAATAATTCCACCCATTTTTAAGTTCCAAGCATTATGGATATTCTGTCACAGCTCCTATGATACTTCATGGCGACAGTCATTAAAGGATTTTGTCCTTTGGTCTTTCTCTCCCCATGTTTATATTGCGATTATTTTGGACAATGGTTACAAAGCAGGTACTCTACATGCTCAATGTAATATTTAATAGATATCCACGTTTCCATTAGGACCTTAACAATTAACAAATAGTTTGTTTTTTGTAAATAAACCTACCTCTTTTGCATGTGCATTTGCTCTGTCTTAATGCATTCTGAAGGCATTAAACTAATCAAGTATTTTTTTAGATTCATTCCAAAGATCCCAATAAAGTGGTAAAAAAAATTATTTGCAATCTTTAACACAACTACCCGATTCCCTTGTCGGTATCACTCTAAAGGATATTAATCTCCACTTCCAATCTAGTTAATTTCTACTCATTTATGATAGTACTTTGATGTGTAATAGCTTCATTGGATGTGATCATTTATGTCAAAAGCAAAGCACTTGATCTTTACACTCCAAACTCATGTTGCAAATTCTCATGTTCCAGGTGTGTCATTGCTACACATTTACAAAGCAGGTCGACCACTTGACTTTCCTGTCCAATAGAGCAACAAGGCATAGACACAGAACGTGAAATCCAGGCCTGTAGCTGCACTGAAGAATTGAGTTTGAGTTTAGTTTAGTGTCACGTGTACCCAGATATAGTGAAAAGCTTTTGTTTCATGCTAACCAGTCAGTGGAAAAACAATCCACGATTGGAATCAAGCGATTCTCAGTGTACAGATACACGATAAAACAAATAATGAGAATAACATTTAGTGCAAGATAAACCCAGGAAAGTCTGATGAAATATAGTCAGCGGGTCTCCAATGAGATAGATAGTAGTTCAGGACTGCTCTCTAGTTGTGGTGGATGGTTCAGTCGCATGATAGCAGAAGGGAAGACTCTGTCCCTGTACCTGAAGGTGTGCATTTTCACACTCCTATACCTTTTGCCTGATAGAAAAGGGGAAAGAGGGAGTGACCAGGATGCATCTAGTCCTCAATTATACTGGTGGCCTTGCAGTCTGAGGCATAAAGGGACTCAATGGAAGGGAGGTTGGTTTGTGTGATGGTCTGAGCTGCGTCCATGATTTCTTGTGGTCTTAAATGGAGCTGTTCCCAAACCATGCTGTGATGCATCACAAATTATTATATTACGGGTACTTGCTCATTAGCTTTTATTTCAGACTTTAAGAGGGAAATTTGACTAACAATCTATGCACACAAATGGAGGCCATTAATCTCAAGTTCAATGCATGCATTGGTAGCTCCAAATTTGATAAAGCTTCCAAACTGAATTAGATCCAGATATTTGAAAACCATTTTCATTAAGTAGAAAAGTGAATATTGTTTGCAGCCCCCTGCATCTACCAGGAAAACCATCCCACTAATGTGGCTGCAGCTGTGAGGAGTGCACAGCAGGAAAGATGGTAGATCAGGCAAAGGAATGCTTGAAAAGATGAAAGTGCTGGAGTAACTCAGCAGGTCAGGCAACATCAAGCGGCATAGCAGTACAGTTAATGCCTTGGCGTCAGAGACCCGGGTTCGATCCCGACTATCTGAACAGAGTTGATACGGTCGCTCTGTGAATTTTCTTTGAGATATTCAGTTTCCTCTCACACTCCAAAGACGTATAGGTTTGTAGGTTAATTGGTTTGGTATAAATGTAAATTGTCTCTAGTGTCTGTAGGATAGTGTTAGTGCATGGGGATCGCTGGTTGATGTGCAGAAGAGCCTGTTTCCACACTATCTCTAAAATAAGCATCCCTGGAAAACATGGATAGGTGACCTTTCAGACTGATTGTGTGTTGAGGGGAAGAAAGCTAGAAGAGAGAAGGGGCAGGACAGATAACCTCCTAACACAGGCAAGGAGGGTTTTTGATAGTCAGATGGTTGGACAGTGGCCAGAGATGAAAAAACAGAATGTGAGAGACAAAAGGATTGAAGAGTTGCAAGTTGTGAAGACAGCAGAAGGAATGTAGGAGAGGAGAGAGGACAATAGGTACCAGCCCAGGGGAGTCACAGAGGGGATGGAAGAAATGAAGATGTGGGAGAGATAGGGAAGGCAGAAGAAGAGGATGATTTGTTAGAGGTTACCTAAAATAGGAGAATTCAATGTTAATTCAGTTGGGTTGGAAGCTACCCAAGTGGACAATGAAGTGCTGCTCCTTCAGTTGCCTGTGGCCTCACTCTGGCAGTGGAGGCGGCCCTGGACAGAAAGGTATACATGGGAATGGGAAGGGGAATTAAAATGGTTATCAACCAGGAGTTTCAGTAGGCCTTGGCAGAACGAGTGCAAATGTTCGGCAAAATGGTCCCTGAATCTACGCTTGGTCTTGCTGACACCTATTATGTCTTTTGCACATTCTTTTAGAATTTTACATGTAATTTATGTATACTTTGTGCGTTGATCTATGTAACTATGAAACTGCTGAAAGCAAGATTTTTTATTGCAACTCTGCCTTGCTGTCCTCGTGCACATGATAATAAACCTGAACAGGAACTTGCAGAGCAAATAATGGGCACTGTGTCAAAAGGTGACATTGCTGAAAACTCAGCAGGTCAGGCAGCATCTGTAGGCAGAGAAGCCAGTTTAACCTTGCATGTCAAAGACCCTCATCAGAGCGTCACTGTGGAGTGACTAGTCTCTCTCATTAGCCATGTTCACTTGTCAGCATTTTTATGGCTTGCTTTTGCGACCAATCTCTAGTTGTCAATTAGGCTGATGTTGCTGCAATTGGAAAGGGATGATTTATTTCCAGGCGAGAATTCAGTATTACTTGAAGTCTGCACAGCCCAAGTTAAAGCATACAGTTACCCTTACCTTTCCAGGTGGCACATCTTCTGATGGGGAGAGAGCTCTCACGAGTTACTGCCATCTGGCTGGAAAACACACTGTGGGCGGTGGAGCAATGAACGATCAGCTTGATATATAGATCTGGCAGCACAGCAGACTTGATGCTGAGTGAAATAACTTGCTTTTAGTTTTAGAGACACAGCATGAAAACAGCTCCTTCCACACATAATTCATGCTGACCATTGATCACCCGTTCGATGTTCTATGTTATTCCACATGCACATCCACTCCATACACATTAGGGGCATTTTTCTTTCTATAAAATCTGCACATCTTTGGGATGTGGGAGAAAACCAGAGCACCCAGAGGGAACCTATGTAGCCACAGGGAGAACATGCAAACTCCACACAAACACCATCCGAGGTCAGCATCGAACCAGGGTCTCTGGCGCTGCGAAGCAGTAGCTCTACCATCCTTGACCAATGAAGTGCACCATTGTTCTACGTTTCTGGGATTGTAGAGAACTTTAACCATAAACTCAGTGTGCTCTGCAGATATTCGAGCACCTTTCTTACATTAGGAATGAACCCCTTTATATAGCCCATGTAGCCCACTAGCATATTCTTGCAGTCACATAATCAATTTTCTGATCATCAGATATCCTTGGGATAATTCCACAGGAACAATAGGGAAGTGATAACTACTTAATGAAAATGTTGATTTCCAACCGACAGTAGTGGCTTTCCACTTAACAGTCCAAGACAAGGAGGTGGCAAGGTTTCACTGTGGAGACAAGGGATTACAGTTACTGCAAACCACTGGAGGAACTCGGGTTAGGCAGCATCTGTGACGGGAAGTGTGGTGGTGGGGGGGGGGGGGAGGAAACATTTGCTGTGATAGACACAATGCTGGAGTAACTCAGCAGGTCAGGTAGCATCTCTGGAGAAAAGGTGATGTTTCGGTTGAGACCCTTCCCCAAACATCACCTATTCCTTTTCTCCAGCTATGCTATCTGACCCGCTGAGTTACTCCAGAATTTTATGAATATCTTCACTGTAAACCAGAATCTGCACAAATGTTTTGCTATGGTTGGGCACAGACTGCCTCTGCATGTGACCTGTGCTTAAAGAATAAAGTCTGCAAGTGAATTTCACAGCTGTATGACATACGCCATCAGAAGGCCTCACTTCATTACCATCTGCACCTTCCTCCTCCATTGTCATCCCCCTTAGGCTGGTATACAGTGGGCAGAAACTGATGGTCAGTTTACATGGCACATAGACAACAATGATGATGTGCAAGACCCTCTGAAGGCTTCCGCAGGAGATCTCACATTCTGTTAACATTCTTTTTATTTCCTTCAATATTATCCATCGCCTCCCTACACTTCCAGATCAGTTGAATGATCAGTCTTTTCCCAGGGTAGGGGAATTAAAAAATAGATTTGGTTGATTAGCAGCAACAGTCTCTTAGGAAGTTTGGCACTTCTAGTGATGGTGAGTAATCATTCAATTGATTTGTTGTATTTTACATTCAAACAAATATAGATTCTTGAATACAGGTGTCAGGGATTATGGGGAGAAGGCAGTAGAATGGGGCTAGGAAGGAGAAATAGATCATCCATGATTGAATGGCAGCATAGACATGGGCCAAATTTGCCTAATTCTACTCCTCTCACTTATGACATTAACACCATTCGACCTTAAAGCAAAGAATTGCAGTGCAAAACATTATTTTAGTTAAAAGGGTAATCCAAGGACATAATAGATCAGCAATTTACATAGAACAGTACAGCACAGGAACAGGCCCCTCAGCCAATATCAAGATCAACTCTTATCTGCCTGTATGTAAATCATATCCATATTCCCTACCCTGAATACCTATGCCTCTATCCAAAAGTCACTTAAACACCACAAGAATATATGCCTCCACCATCACCCAGAACAGGGCATTCCAGGCACCGTAGCATTTGGGAATGACACAAGGCTCAGCAGTGATCACACTGACACTCACAGCAGGCTAAACTCACATTGTTTTAGTTGTAAGAAAGTCCAGGACCACTCAGTTCCCTCACCATCAGAGTGCCTACGCTATGATGCCAGCAATCTCAGGGTTGTCCCAGCAGCTCAGACCTGGTCTTCAAAGGAAGAGGCATGGCAATCTTAGGTTTCTTCTGCAGTTCAACCTTGCCTCAAATGGAGATGCTGACAGTGGAGGTTTCTTTCTGGCAGCTCAGCTTTGAGCTTGGAAAGGCAACACTAGCAGTCTCTGGCAGTTCCTCATTGTCTGCAGGCAGGAAGAGGTTCTGGCATCCCAGGCTTGCCCCAGCCACTCAGTCTTGACCTCAGGTAGAGGCACTGGCTGTCTAGGGCTTCTTTCCCAGATGCCCAGTACCAACGACACTGTCAAGATTGGGTGTCAGGTTTGGCCCAGCATTTTACATAAACCTACATCAGATGACCACCACTAGCAGGGGAGCACTCTAGTTTGTTCCCTCTGGGTGGGGTGCCAGGGTTTTATAGGGAGTAGGCTGACAAGGTTAAAGACGCCAACTGTTTGTGAGTGTGTTCATTGAGAGGCACTCAGATATATATATAAGTCCTTTATTAGCAGGGCCTTATAGTACAGATGCTGGCTTCCATTACCTCCAATCCCCAACATGATTACCCAGCTAACACCAGGATAACACAGTACAAAACCCGGCCTGGATTACGGACCGGGTGCACAACAGTAAAACCAGACATGGATCTACATCCCCCTTCTTAAGCATAAGCCCCCCAAACTAGATAAGAGTATATAAAGCCACTACAATATGAAACAACTACAACTTACAACTTACCCCCATCCTAATACAAGGGATGAAAAAACAACTATGGCAACGCTAAGCAGAGGAGGATACAACTCGAGTAAGATAAACAAAAAGGGAACGGTAATGACCGTAATTGACCAGAGTCCATAGCAAGTGTCTAGCCACAGTCTTGGTACTTGGGATTGGGCTTACAGACCCGTCCTGCACGAGTACAATACCAGCCCTCCGCCGTACCCATTGCAGGTGTCAGCACCATGGGTGGTGGTTCAAACGGCACTGGTCTCGCAACGGCCTTCTGCACAGGAGACTGCACCAGTGAAGTCATGGGTGGCTGTGTAGGTAACTTTATGGGTGATTCCATCACCGGCTCCTTTGTTGGTGTTAAGACCAGTTTGTGGTCTGCCGACGCCTGGCCTCCATTGGTCTGTAACCTGCCATCTGCGACCTCCGTGTAGCCATGCGAACGCGGATGAGATGGCACCGGCTCATTCACCGGTAGAAGGTGTTTTCTGTTCCGCCGGTAGGACAAGATAGGACCGCGGCTCCTGGCAGGTCCCACTAACTACACCCAGACGATCATGACCCTTCTGGGTCTGCAGATGGACCGTCTGACCCCCCGACAGAGGCTGGAGAGGATGGCTAGACCTGTCGTAATACGCCTTCTGGATCTGCCGTTTATGTTGCAGCTGAGCCTGAACAACTTGGGGCTCGTGCACATGGGGCTGCAGCAGGTGTCTTGCAACAGGAAGGGTGGTACGAGTTTGTCTGGACATCAATCGTTGGGCCGGCGAACCCAATACCGGGTCACGTGAAACTTTACGGAGATTGAGGAGATCCAGGAATACATCAGACCCGGCTCTTCTGGATCTCTCCATAACCTGTTTGGCACTACGGACAGCCCTCTCGGCTAGCCCGTTTGACTGTGGATACTCCGGGCTGCTGGTGATGTATTTAAAATCCCAGCGCATGGCAAAGTCCTTGAAACACTGACTGGTAAATTGACCGGCATTATCTGACATGAGGGTGTGAGGAGACCCATGGACCGAGAAATGTCTCGCCAGTTTTTGAATTATCGCCGCTGAGGAAACTGTGCGGAGCAAATCGACCTCGAACCATCCGGAATAGGAATCCACCAGAACCAGATATTGATTGCCACGCCACTCACAAATGTCAGTGGCCACAGAAGACCAGGGTAAATCAGGAACCGGGTGCAGCAAAAGTGGTTCCCTTTGCTGATGTGGGGCCAAACTGTTACACACCGCACATGATTGCACCCTCTGGCGCATGTAGTCAGACATAGCAGGCCAGAAAAACATACTTTTGGCTCGCTGAACCGTTGCCTCAGCGCCAGGGTGGCCCCTATGTATTGCGTCAAAGTACTGCTGCCGTAGTGAGGCAGGGATCACTGCCTTGTGGCCTTTCATAATGACCCCGTTCTCGATAACCAGCTCATCTCTAACGGGGAAGTACGGTTGTACAGAGAATGGTACCATATGCGATTTGCTCGGCCAACCATGTCCAATGATGGACGCAAGCGACTGCAACGTGTCGTCCTCTGCCGTGTATGCCACCAACAATTCCAAACAAGACGAGGGGAGATGATCGACCATCATGACATCAAAACAATCCTTCTCGGCAGCATGCTCGTTAGAGGTCTTCCTGGGCGCACGGGACAGGGTGTCAGCTAGGTGCATGTCCTTGCCGGGTTTGTAGATTAGTGTAATGTCGTATTTTTGGAGACACAGCAGCATACGCTGCAGTCTCGCCAGGGCAGCATGGAGTGGTTTGTTCAGTATGGAAATCAGTGGTTGCTGATCAGTCTCCACAATGGCAGCCTTGCCGAAAATGTAATCGTTGAACTTTTCACATGCAAAGACAACCGCCAACAGTTCTTTCTCGATTTGTGCGTAGCGTGTCTCCGCGTCTGTCATGGTCCTTGAGACATAAGCAATGGGCTGGCACTCCTGCAGGCACGCAGCACCGAGTCCATACTGGGATGCGTCGCAGGTCAGCGTAACTGGTCGATTGACCTCGAAATATGCCAGGGTGGGAGGACACGACATCAGGTGTCTGAGAGCGTCAAAAGCCCGCTGTTGTTGCTCATGCCACGTCCATGCAATGTCTTTGTGAATAAGCTGTCGCAGTGGAGCGGAGAGTTCACTAAAGTGAGGAATAAACTTGCCAAGATAGTTCACCATGCCCAGGAACCTCTGCAGGCTGGTGATGTCAGTCGGAACTGCCATCTCACTGATGGCTGCTGCCTTCTCAGGATCAGCCTTGAGGCCCTCACTGGTGAAAACATGTCCTACATAGTTTACCTTGTTGACACGGAACCTACACTTGTTGGGGTTGAGTTTTAAGTGTATCTCCCTGGCACGATTGAGTACCTTCCTTAAGTTAACATCATGCTCCTGCACGTCCTTACCCGCCACGATAATGTCATCGACAACAATCGCACATGGGCATCTGTCGAAGAGCAGCTCCATAGAGCGTTGAAACACTTCACTGGCCGCGTTAATCCCGAACGGCATCCGCAAGAATCTGTAGCGTCCGAAGGATGTGCTGAAAGTAGTGAGCAGAGATGATTTGTGGTCCAGGGGAATTTGCCAGAACGAGGTCTTGGCATCGAGAACGGAGAACACTGTGGCCTTGCCCATGTGTGCGGCCACCTCCTCCACAGTGCGCATCGGGTGATGAGGTCGCTTGAGTGCAGTGTTTAAATCCCTCGGGTTGATGCATATACGTATCTCCCGCTTGTCCTTCTTGGTCGCGGCCACCATCGAGGACACCCAGTCAGTGGGCTCCGTAACAGGAGTAATAACTCCTAGAGCTTCCATCCTGTCAAGCTCTGCCTTGACCCGGTCTCGCATGGCAACTGGGACGCGATGAGCAGGGCGGACCACGGGTCTCACATCCCGGTCAATAGTCATTGAGTAAGTGATAGGCAGCTTGCCCAGTTCATCGCTGAAAAGATCCTTATAGTTCACGAGGACATGTTGTGTGGAGTCTGGGACTGGCGCAAGCTGATGCACGGCCTTGCCGAATGAAATCAGTCCCATGTCGATACATGCTTCAATGCCAAGGAGAGGCACGACTGTGCAATCAACAACGTAAAATTGTAAATTGTACGATTGCGCTGCGAGTGGCACCGTAGCTCCACCACTCCAAGAGGAAGCACTTCGTTCCCCCCGTATGCCTGGAGGGTTGCGTCACATGTTTTTAATTCCTCAGCTCTACGAAGCCTTGAAAACTCGGCAAGAGATATGACATTGCACGCCGCACCTGTGTCTACTTTCACAACCACAGGCACATTGTTTATCTTTAATGTGACCATGCGATCTTTGTGCTTAATTAACTGGCCCCGGACAGAGTGTGCATTGAGGCGAATTCCATCCACTGAAGGTGTATTGAAGTTTACAGTATCACAATCTGATAAGTCATGTGAAGGCTCTGGGTGTATCAAATGCACAGCTTGTGTTGTCCCACTCGTATTGGAACTTCTGCAGCACTTCAAGAAATGATTTCTCCGTTTGCAGCCATGACAAATCTGTCCAAAAGCCGGGCAGTTCTCCCGTTTGGCTATATGAGAGTAACCACAATTAGTGCAATCACTAACGAGGCTGATGCCAGCCCTGCCAGGTTGGGCTTGTGGCACTTTGAACGGTCGACGTTCCTTTCTGATAAATGGTCCCGTCGAGTCAACACGGAAAACAGGCTGAGGCACGGCACTCAAAGTCCTTGTGTCGACATCCGTCAATTCATAAATCCGACAGGTGCTAACCGCTTTAGCGAGGGTAAGATCGCAATCACGCAGAAGGCCCCTTCTTAATTTGTCGTTGGTGATACCACACACCAGCCTGTCTCTCGTGAGTTCATCACAGAGGTTACCAAATCTGCAACTTGACGCGGCGTATTTCAAAGAGTTGATATAGGCTTCAACCGGCTCACCCGGTTTCTGGGAACATGTAAAGAATTTGTGCCGTTCCAAGATAAGGTTAGTCTGCGGAGCACACAGCTGCCGAAATTTATTCTTAAGGCACACAGAGTCGTGAATCGTCTCGGCAGATGTGATAACTGCATCAGCCGCATCCAGCACAGCCTCAGCATAAACAAAGAGTTTCGCCCGACGGATTGCTTCCAAACCTGCAAGATTGAGGAGAATGGATGCTTGTACGTGGGGAGTCTTGTCGTGGTGTGCTGCAGCAATGAATACATCGTAATCTTCCTCGAAGGTGCGCCAACGTTCACCGATGTTGCCATCAAAGACAAGTGGATCAGGCCTCCGAAAAGAATCAGCCATAGTTAGAGACGTCAAAAGTCTTGAAGAAACAAATTGTGGTGACCCAAAAGCTAAATAACGGCCACCTCTGACACCATGTTTGTGAGTGTGTTCATTGAGAGGCACTCAGATATATATATAAGTCCTTTATTAGCAGGGCCTTATAGTACAGATGCTGGCTTCCATTACCTCCAGACCCCAACATGATTACCCAGCTAACACCATGATAACACAGTACAAAACCCGGCCTGGATTACGGACCGGGTGCACAACAGTAAAACCAGACATGGATCTACACCAACCAATATCAGTTAATTGGACTCTGCTGTTACCAATGATGCTGGGGATTGGCCTTTCCAAGTTTGTCAGCCAGTTAAAGGGATCAGAGCGACATCAAATGGAGAGGGCACTGTCACAACCATCACCACACACTAAAAAAACTTCCTCCACAAATTTCCTTTAAATTTGCCCCCCTTACCTTAAAACTATGCCCTCTACTATTAGATGTTTCTGGGAAATGCTGAGGAAAAAAAACATTTATTTAAAGGTTTTTACATCGAAGTTAGCATGTGATGTACAGTAATTTATTTAAGTAATTTTAACTGAGCTCTTCTCCAGGTTAATTCCCATCAAATCTGTGGATAATTAATATTGTAATATTGTGAAAGTGAAGGGCTTTTCATTTTTGTTCAAACTGAGATTCCTGCATACGTGGCCATAGAATAGTAATTACTATCCATAAATTTCATAATGGAGGCATGAAATAGGTATTGCATGTAGATTTCTGTGGGTCAGACATGTTTTACATACTTCATGTGTATTCACTCCACATGGGTAGAAGGCAGGCACAGGTTACTGATAGTGGATGATCACCCATAATCACAATGAATGGCGGTGCTGGCTCGAAGGGCCAAATAGCCTCCTCCTGCACCTATTTTCTAAGCTAGAAAGCACACAGTTCAAAGCTGCATTGTGCAGTATGCATTGCTGGGGAGTTGCAACCACTTTCTAATTATCGAGTCATAGAGTCAAACAGTGTAGAAACAGGTCCTTTGGCTCAACTTGCCCACACTGACCAACATGTCCCATCTACACTAGTTCCACCTGTCTGTGTTTGGCCTATATATCCCTCGAAAACTGTCCTATCCATGTACCGGTCTAATTGTTTCTTACAATTGTTTTAACAATTCCACTTGATTGCAGAGCATATAGAAAAAAATGCTCCATTGCAATTTAATTTAATATACAAGTGACATTAAATCAAATTTTAGAACGTTAGTTCTTCCTGTAATCAGTTTGCATGCCATCTTATCACCTCAGCATGATTTCACATTATTAGAGCTCTATTCTTGAAAAATGGTCAGCTTTCCCTTTGATGTCAAAAGGCTGGGACATTAATGAACAGAAAATTATCAGTAGTATTTTTATGCTTTGCAGAATTGGTTCTAAGTGGCCATTCTCAGAGCTGGAAGTGAAAATTTATAAAATTTGTCCTGAAATGAAGCCTCTATAAGCCCTCTCGCCAGTGAATTCATGAATTAGATAGAGCATAAGTGTAATGTTATATCTTTGGAAAATTGTCCCAATAAATTCCAGCAATGGTTCCAAGATAAACAATTTTGTAACATCATTACAGATTTACAGTAAATTTAACTTTAATGATGTTTTGCATTTCTATCTCCAGTTCTCTCCACTAGTCTGATCACCCTCCTGAGTGGATGATGTGGGCATTCTCTCATTCAATCCACCAATTAATTTTCCTAAAGCTGGCCTAATTGATTTGAGCTTGCAACGGTTTCTCTCATTTCCTCTGATGTTAATTGTTGTGTTTCTAATTTCACCGTAAACAAAATTATGTAGCTAAGTTCCAAAGTAATAAAACGGGTCCCAGGATCATCAGCAGAGTTCATGCAGCCCAGTTTTGTTTTATTCCAAACTTACATCGTAATTTCTGGTACTTCTGTTTGCATGGAAAATATTTTTAACTTGTATGAAATTTTGCTCATTTAATAATTATCCATTAAAACTCAATGGTTGCCAACATCCAGTTGATAGCTACTTAAACTTTCACCTTATCAAATTCTAAGATCTTCAAGCAGCTTCCTGAAATAAATTAACCGATGTCTTAAAGAGCAGTTAATTGAAATGGTCAAGTTATCCATATATAAACTTCCATAGAGTTTTTAATATAATTTGATATATCATTATATTTATAGTATTACTGATTTTGTGTAAACCTCAACATGTACCTAATTGATCTGGTGCTCCTTCAATTTTCTAAATATATAATTGTTCAGAGCATATGATAAAAAGATCTGGTGGCATGATGTTGAAGAACATATCCAGAATCCTAAACTTGAGATTCTTAATGTTCTCATCATTTTAGGGCAATTAGGGCTGGATAATAAATTCTGAAATTGCCCACAATATCCACATTCTGAGAAGGATTTTTCATTTGAAAATCCTTAAAGCATTCAATTATCTACAAATATTTGATACTTTTCCAGTATTTATAAGATGGTTGCTCTGATTTTGCAAATGATTTTAATGCCTGAGATGCTGATGCTGTCAAATGTATGGTAGATGACTATTGTGTCTTGACAAAGCATAATGTGAGCTTGAAGAATCTGGGCCCAGAAATGATTCTGTGATAGGAATGGTGCATTAAGTGAGTGAGAGACTGGTGCGATTCATGTTTTGTGTATGGGGGCTCCAAAGCAATATTCTATTATGCTTGTTGCCGAAGTATTGCAGAAAGTAGAATAGGCTTACACAACTAAATGTATCCAAAATCCTTTCTTCCATCGTCTCCACTATTTCAGCGAAATTGAGATAGGTTTCTTGCAGATCCTGGGACATGAGGTTAAGGAAGAGAGGGGGAAGGGTGAACAGTGACAGTAATAGGGGTGGCACAGTGGTGCAGCAGTGGAGTTGCTGCCTCAGAGCGCCAGAGACCCAGGTTTGATCCTATCTGCGGGTGCTGTCTGTATGGAGTTTGTATGTTCTCCCTGAGACCATGTGCTCCAATTTCCTCCCACATTCCAAAGATGTGCAGGTTTGTACTAAAATGGCCCAGGCATACAGGAAGCAAAACTGGGATAACATAGAACTAGTGTACGAGTGATCATTGGTCGGTGTGGACACGATGGGCTGAAGGGCCTGTTTCCACAATGCGTGTCTAAATTAAACTTGGTAGGTGATAGTGAACACCAGGAAGGGGCTGTGAGGCTTAGATTCAGTTCCAAAAGCACCTTCATGGTAAATGTATTGATTGTTTTGTAATTTTGACACTCATACATATTATGCAGCTCAAATACTTTGAAGGAGCAGTGTTAAAGCATCATCAACACCTTGTTAGAACAAGTTAAACATTCTGTGCCTGTAAATTGTAAAGCTAAATTTAAGTGACACTCCTAAAAGATGAATAGATTGTATATCGTCGGTGTCACATGCTGTGTAGAATTATCAAAATGGTCAAGTCAAGTCAATTTGTCACATACACATACACGATGTGCAGTGAAATGAAAGTGGGAATGCCTGCGGATTGTGCACAAAAAAGAATTACAGTTACAGCATATAAATAAAGTTAATAAGTTAATATAGAGAAGACAAAATTTCTGCTGAACGCACTACTCTATACAAGGCCATCCTGTCCTGGGCAGAACTGTTCCCAAACCAGACTGTAATGTTGCCGGACAGGATGCTCTCTATAGCCCCAGAGTAGAAGCAATGAAGGATCCTCAGAGACACTCTGAATTTCCTCAGCTGTCTAGGGTGGTAAAGGCGATGCTTTGCCTTACCCACCAGTGCGGCAATGTGCGTTGCCCATGTCAGATCCTCTGTGATGTGGACTCCCAAGTATTTAAAACTGCTCACCCTATCCACAATAGACCCATTTATCTCCAGTGGCGTGTATGTCCTTGGATGCTTAGCCCTTCTAAAGTCCACAATCAGCTGTCCAAAATATGTGCAAAAAAACACAAAGTGCTGGAATAAATCAGCGGGTTAAGCAGCCGAATCGTCACCTATTCCTGCCTTCCAGAGATACTGCCTGACCAGCTGAGTTACTCCAGCACTTCGTGTTTTTGTTTTATAAATCAGCATCTGCAGTTCCTCGTGTCTCGCCTGAAATGTAAATTATCTTGCCTTGTCCTTCCTAGCTCACTAATTAATTCTAGTTCCTTTGAATCCTGATCAATATTGTTTGAGTTTTTAAAAATGGCAGTAAGCATAACAAACCTATCGCTGAGAATTAATCAGTGTGAGCATGGGAAATCTAAGATAAAATAGAGACAATGGCTAATGTTGGTAAGGGAAGATAGTTAAAATAATTAATGGGCATAATCTTTGGAAAAAAAATTTGAGGACAATGTTGTGATTTGTGTGCGTAACAACAGAGCAAACCACCAGGAAACCCAAGTAGAAACAAGCAACCGTAGATGCTGGTTTACACAAAGGGGTACAAAAGTGCTGGAGTAGCTCAACAGGTCAGGCAGCATCTCTGGAGAACATGGATTGATGCTATTTCGGGTCGGGACCCTTTTGGGGAGGGGAACTTCTTCAAAGTAGGCATACCTTGAGGAGATTTCACAGTGGAGCAGTCAAAATGGAGAAACAAGGTACTGCAGATGCTAGTTTACGTAAAAGGACACAAAGCGCTGGAGTAACTCAGCGGGTCAGGCAGCATCACTGGGAAACATGGAGTGGTGAAGTTTCGTGCTGAGACCCTTCTGCCCAGTAATGCTCCAAGAATGACTCTTGCATGCTATCTGAAGTAATCTCCTGCAGTGAGTGCCATTATTTGATTTCATAGGACCAAATAGTGTTCTTTTGGCTATATTTTGTACTTCAACATCATTCTGTATCACATTGATTTCAACACCATCCTAACATTGTCTAAAGAACAATATAATACTCCTTAAACATCAGGCTCAAAATAATTCATAGATTTCTTGACCCACCTTTTCAAATAAAATTTCAAGATATGGAGATGTGAGTATCTCCATGGAGCCAATGAGTTTGGTAATTCTAGAAGGAAAAGTATCAGTAAAAGTTTGGGCCATAGTGAGTGGATGGATCCAGAGATAACATATAAGTGTTAGCACTATTGGCTAACACATCATAAGGGATTAAAGTTAACAAAACTTGGCAAAGGCAGATTCCATTTCAGGTGCAACATCTGATGAGGCAAACTGTAAAGATATAAAGATGAACAATGGGAAGAGATAGTCTGGTCTATTGTACCCAAGAGAAAGTAACATTTCAATGATCCTTTGTAGACTGATACTTCAACAGCATGAGTCATCATCAGAGACCTTTAAAAAATAGAGGCTTATGAAAGCAGAGGGTGCAAAACTGTGCTGGTTGAGATAAAACAGGGAGAAGGAATGACCACAGAAGTCAAGTAAGATGGTAGAAGGAAATAAGAGAGGATAGCATGAACATTGTTTAAATTTCATTCTTCAAAGACAATGTGGTAGATTCAAATTTGAAACATTGTGCGAAATGATTGAGAGTGTTTTACATCTGTCTTGTTCATTATTTTCATTGAAGTCAAAACGTAGCCATTTTTACAGAAATAAACAAAATTATTCATAGTTGCTTTTCTGAAGTTTCCTCTCTGTAGAATGAAGCAACTTAACGGCTACAGTCAAACCAGCTAGAAATAAATTGGGTTGTTGAAGAAATACATGTGGAAAAGACTTTGGTATCTGGATTAACTCATAAGGGGATGCTATTATTTAACTCATGTGTGAGGTGTACCTCGTGAAAATATCCAGAGCAATTTCAAGTCAATTTGGGATTCAGGAATTATGAATATTGTGTGAGCTGACCTAAAAGCTGTTGTGGTAGGATGGCACAAGGGAGAAAACAATGAACATTATAAATTCAGCTCCATGTCTGGAGGTTTTCTTTGAAAAGATGTGTAGATAAATCTAGGAATTATTTTTGGTCTGATGTGTAAGTGGTATCATATTGTTCTTTGGACAACTTGAATGCTTAAGATGACGTTGTAATCAATGGGCTTCAGAATGACATCAAAGCACAAAATATAATTCAAAGAAAACAATTTGGTCCTAGGTTATTAAATAAATCCATCGTTCTCACTTTGTTGAAGGAGTTTACTTCAGAAGCATGGAAGAGTCATCCTTTGCGTATTGGTTTTCTCAGTCTTTATGGACCCAAACAGGCATACCCAAACTGGAGTACATCCTAAGTCATGGCCAAGTGCTACTGACTCACAGGTTTATTATAAAAGCAGAACACGCTGGAAAAACTCAGTGAGTCAAGTCACATCTGTGGAAAGAGAAACAGTTAACGTTTCAGGTTACAGGCCTGACCTGCTGGGCATTGCTAGAATTTAATGTTTATCTTTTAGATTAACAGGAGCTGTGGATTTTTGTTTCTCATCTTCAGGTTTATCAAATGGGCCAGTGGAAATGGCAGTAAAAGACAGTACGTTTAGTGAAGTTCTCCCCATTAAATTGTTTAATGATGTGCTATATTTACCAGGACTGGACATGTTATGTAACTTCATTATAATCAGAAGATAGTGTCACCATTCCTCTGTGCACCATGTCTAACAAGGTTGCAAATGAGCTCATTAGCGGTGGATTTACGGTGTTATTACATGTGACTGCTGAATCCTGTCCCCATGATTTAAAAAAAAAATTACACATTAGTTATCTTCCTCACAATTGGGATGCACATTTATTTTCTCTACGAGCTGTCAAAACGATATATTTCAGTCATCAGAGCACCTGAGTAGAACAGGCACCAAACTGAATATTTTATTAGCTCATTCATTGGTCTTGTTATTAAAAGTAGCAAATGAAGCACAGCTATTTTCTGGACGTGTGATAATTCATTTCCCCACAATTCTATTTACATTCTGGATTAAACGCCCACAACCATCTCCGGCCAGAAGTGCCGGGTGGGTGACCCATCTTCGTTTCCTCCTACGATCCCAAAGCCAGTGTCCAGCCAATTCCATTCCATGATATCGGGAAACAGCTAAGATCACAGATACAGTGATGGTAATGAGAACCAGACAACATGCCAGCTGTCGTACTGAATAATATGATACCCCATACATACAGTATCAGGCCCAAAAGACATATTTTACAATACCGTATACAAAAAATAAGGGTATTTTTGTATGAAACCCCTTATATCCTAGATCAAGTTGTGCCTATAGCCGAATCTAACCTACAGTCAAACTGTTGTGCCCATAGCCAAGCCGATAGCTCATAGCCTCTCAGTAAGCTGTTCCAGTACAGGCAGAGCACTGACATCTATTCAACAATGTGTTAAGTTCCCCAGCTATATGTCCTGTTCCAATCTCACTTATTATCACCCTATCAGTTTACTCTCAAATTTCAGCTATGTGATAGAAGCTATCATAAGGTCATAAGTGATAGGAGAAGAATTATGCCATTCGGCCCATCTGGTCTCCTCCGCCATTCAATCATGCCTGATCTGTCTCTCCTAACCCCATCTCCTGCCTTCTCCCCATAACCCTGACACCCATACTAATCAAGAATGTATCTATCTCTGCCTTAAAAGTATCCATTGACTTGGCCTCCACAGTATTCCATGGCAAAGAATTCCACAGATTCACCACCCTCTGACTAAAGATCAACAGCAATATCAAGCAATGCTCACTGATGACCTGTGCATACATGGCCATTTGGGTTTCAATAGGATTACTCAGCTGCACATTTCTTTAGAGTTTTTGGTTCAATCATGGATCAAAGAGCTAACATTTAGAGATGAGGTGAGAGTGACTGTCCCGGACTTTAGGAGAGCATTTGATTGAGCCTGGGATCAAATAGCCCTGATAGAACTGGAATACCACTGAAATACTCCATACTTGCCAGGATGTGTAGAACTCTAACAACTCAACGGAAGCTCAACATATCTAGGACCATGCGGCCAACTTGATTAGCACTCTGTCTACTATGCTCACATTCATTCTATTCATCATCAGTGTGCAATATCTGTAGTGCGTACTTTCTGCAAAGTTCATGGAAGTTACTTACCCAGGTTATTGAGCAAGTAATATATTGGATCTTATGTAACATACTGGACCTTGTGTTGGGAAATGAGCCTTGCCAAGTGACTGGTGTTATAGTGAAAGAGCATTTTGGGAATAGTGGTCACAACTCCATAAGCATTCAGATTGATTTGAACAGGGAGACGGCTGGACCTTGCAGGAACATACTACATTGGAGCAAGGCAAACTACAATGTTATTAGACAAGAGGAAGGAGGAGCAGTTGTTATTGGGTAAGGTCGGATCTGACATGTGGGAGTCATTTAAAGGGCAGTTGATTGAATTTCAGAACGGGCATGTTCCAAAAAGGAAGGATAAGGATAGCAAACTAAAGTAACATTGGATGGCCAAAGAGGTTATAGATTTAGTCCAAAAAAAGGAAGTGCATGCAATGTTTAAGAGGATGGACTCAGAGAGGGCCTTTGAAGAACATAAATAAATCAGGAAATAAATCAGGAAAGTTTAAAGGAGATGTGCTGGGTAAAGTCTTTTATACAGAGGGCGGTGAGTGCCTGGTATGCACTGCAAGGGATGGTGGTTGAAGCAGATACATTAGTGCCATTTAAGAGGCTTATAGATAAGCATATAAATATGTAGGGAATGGAGGGATATTTGTTATGTGCAGGTAGATAAGAGATGGTTTTGGTATTATGTTCGGCACCGACATTGTGGGCCGAAGGGCCTATTTTTATGCTGTACTCTTCAATGTTCCATGTTCTATAAGTGAAAGGTAGAGCAGGCCTTTATTTGAATAAACTTAGCCAGCATGATGCTTCGAAATAAGCAAACAATTCATGCTAGAATATCATCTGAAAACATTTATAAAAACAATTATGCAGGATTAGCAGCAGCTGGATGCTAAGTTGTAGTAATTGGCTAACTACCATAATCATAAGCGACAGCATACACACCCACGTCTCAGAGAGGTACAGGGAGAAGGTGACCCTGAATTAAAAAACAGTCATTAATAAACAGTAATTAAGCTGGTGATAAATACTACATATTTTATGCCAAACAGAAGTGAATTATGACAACAGAAGAAAAAAAGATGTTCGTAGAAATAGTACTAGACAATGGAAAAACATAGCTGTTGTCTCAGTCTTTCGCAGTGTCAGAAGAGTCTTTAGCAATGGAAGTCATAAACATAAAACAATACAATAACACTTGCAATATGAGGATATGGACATTGTGTATTTCACGTGTCTGCTTCAATCTGAACTTTTAGGAATTAAGTATCTGTGGAACATTGTGGCCAAAAATTAATTTGCATATTTATCTATTTACTACAAATTGTGCAAACCATTTTGCTGAATGCATTTTTGGTCTTTAGAGGATGCAAAGCTTAAAATATGGTTTTGGATTGCATGTTTTCATCATCGTAGCATAGATGTGCTGAGTGTAGAAGAGAAAATCGACGTAAACTGTAAGATGCGACTCCCAGCCTTCCACGTTATTGTGCCGAGGCATCAAAGGTGTCCACCGCTGCCATCACAACAGCTGATGCCTGTTCCGATCCATTGCCGTACCTATTTCTTCCAGAAGGGGTTTCAGTCAAGCTTCAAATAGGGTATCAGAAGCCCCTTGATATTGTTCTGCAATTTAATAAGATCACAGGAGAACTCAATGAGTCAAGAGTTAAGAGTGTTTTATTTTCATGTGTCCCTGAGAGAACAATTACATTTTTACTTGCAGCAGCACAACAGTATATGTAAACATAGTACTCTGCAAACAATATAATAAATGAGAAAACAAATGTTCAGTGCGTGTCAGGCAGCATCTGTGGGAGGAAATGGACAGACAATTTTACAGGTTCAACCCTTCTTCAGACCAAAGAAGTGTCCTGACACGTAAATGTTGTCTGTCCATTATGCTCTACAGATACTGTCTGATCCAAATAAATCCTCCAACAGTTTGTTTTTTTTGCTCAAGATTTCACCATTTGCAGTCTCTTATGTCTCCATTAAGCAGATCGGGATTGATGTGATAACTACTTCACCCCCTCATTCCCATCTACTCACAGTTGTATGTCACCTCTTAGCTTATCACATATCAATTTACCACCACCATTTTCTGCCATCTTTGTTTGAACGAGTTCCAATGACTCACGACCCTCTAAAAGAGAAAAATATCTCTCTTAAGTGGCAATCTCTTATTTTAAAACATTGACACAGATTTGTAGGTCTGATTTCTCTGCTATAGGATTTGTAAATCACTTTGTGCTTTTTAATATCTAGAAAGTACTTGCTTTCTACTTTCACCATATGTGTTCCATTTGGTCTGAGGGTAACAAATTCAGTTTAAAAGAAAATAACTTTATGCGCTGAAAACCCCAAGTCAGGAAACTGGAGAGGAAATATATTTTAAATGTTTTCTGCACAATCTGCAAATTGGACTGACAAATAGATGAAAGTAACATTCAGAGGAGTTTAAATATACTCCTGGTGTCTACTGGAACATTGGGGGCACTTTCTGGGATTGGGACTTGTGAGACAGCTACATGCAGTGAAACTGAGGAGCACGTTCCTTCCTGGCACTCAAGTGTCTGTGCCCAGAGAACGGGCGTCTGAAGCATACTGAAGGCTGTGGTCGACAGGTTGATTGCTCTCTGCAACCCTCAGAGCACCAGGCTACAAATAAACAAGTGAACTTTATGTCAGTTGCCATAGCAATGCTCATGACCACATTGCAAAAGCCTATATTTCCCCACATGAAAGCATGCTACAAGGTATTATAAACGGCTCCCGCTAACATGAGAAACTGCTATCATATTGACAGCAAGCAGCACCAATGGAAAACCAAGTATGCAATCTCATCCAAAGTGAGCCACATTGGGTGCAGTCCGCCTCACTTTATCACAAAGCTAATTACTTGTGCCTTAAAAATATTTAAGCAATCCATCTCTCCCACCCTTTAAGAAAGGGACACAAAGTACTCGAGGAACTCAGTAGGTCGTGCAGCATCTCTGGAGAACATGGATAAGTGACGTTTCGGGTCGGGATCTTTCTTCAGACTGGCAGTTCAGAATGGGAGTCTCAAAGACTTACTACTCTCTCAGAGTAAAAAAAAATCATCTTAACCTACTCTACCTGCAATCTCAGGTCTGCAGTTCTTCACATGATCATCAGTGAAGGTCTCCTTGCAGCTCAACTCATTTCAGAAATACAGAGGCAAGGTGATTGGAACCAAAAAATTAAAATGCAGGGTCGAGCCGGAGATCAGATGTGAGCTGATGTAATGAGCTGCACTTTGAAATCAAGCCCCTCAGCTCTACATCAACAGAGCTAGAGTGGACAGGCAACATAGAGGGCGAATTTGGGCAACAGACTGAATTCAGTGGGATCTGACCCATTGGGCAGTGAGCTGAATTCAGTGGGATCTGGTCCACTGGGCAGTGTGATGAATTCAGTGGGATCTGACCCATTGGGTAGTGAGCTGAATTCAGTGGGATCTGGTCCACTGGGCAGTGTGATGAATTCAGTGGGATCTGACCCATTGGGCAGTGAGCTGAATTCAGTGGGATCTGGTCCACTGGGCAGTGTGATTAATTCAGTGGGATCTGTCTATTGGGGAGTGGGATGATTTCAGTGGGATCTGGCCCATAAGACAGTGAGATGAATTCAATGAGATGTGGCGCACTGTATTTGTGTCTCCCCCCCACCCCCCATCCCATATTTCCATTTCACATTTACCAAGAAATGAAATTAAGAATTTACTAGATTGGAGGATTGTGTGAGGTGTGACAGGAATGTTTGTGAGGGATGCTTATGTGTGAGAATTGTGTGAAAGGTGTGTGATCCAAGAGTAACAGGAGAGTTGCCACCAAGTCAAAAATGTTGAATTTATCTCTTTTCCATCTCTTGATCCATCCAAAACTTGATCCACTGCTGGTTTCCACTTTCAGCTGACATCACTCTTCTCCTGAGCTTGTATCCCTCCATGCCTCCAGTTACTCCTGATTTTAGCATCTGCATGATGTCTCAATCTGGACTCTCTCCAGTCCTTGACCATTCTTGACTTTGACTCCCTCATGACCTTAATACTCTCCTGGATTCTCTCTTTACTTGACTCCCAATGATGATTTGCTATTGACCTCACTCTCTCCTGATGGCAGCCCTCACCTGTCCTTGACCTTTAAACTGCCATCTCCCGCTTCCCTTCCTATTAATCTCCTCACCTTTGCCAAGGTCAAAGGTTAGAATTTTCCGATGACAGATTTAGCCATTGCTGAATAATCCACTTTAAGAATATGGCTGAATTTAACTTTAGGGTTTCATGTGTATCAAAAGAAGAAGAATATTATTGAACTGATATTCGGAACTAAAGAAAAACTGTGTGCAAGTTTTGACAAAGTTAGTTTTATTCCATTAAATAAAAACATATTTTTGAAGGTAAATGACCTTTCAACTTGTTGCTATAAGTAGGAGGTATTCCTCAGATGAGTTTGGATGCTAATTTAGCTTGAAGTTTCTAGTGATGATTTAAACATTATCAGAAAAGGTTGGGTGATATAAAGTCGTACAATAAAGGAGAACCTCAGGCAGTTCAGATCAAATCTGATTTCAGAGCTTCATTGCATTGCCTGCAGACACAGAAATAAGAGATAATTATGTTATTCTTTTTTATATGTTGAACTTATTTGAATCATTGTTCCTGGGGCCCTTCAGCTCTTCCACATGGCCGTATCTAGTTGTAAGTTTCTGGAGGGAGTCACATGCTACGTTCAGGAGATTAATGTGCAATAAACCTGAAATGACCCACAATATTATTCCAATTAACAATTAAAATCAGTCGAGCCATGCTAGTATTGAGTATTTCCACCGCTTTATTAATAATTGAAGGTGTCTTTCTTTATATTTCTGACTTGATTCTCCATTGTAATAAGAAGAGAGATGTTACTGAGATGAGCTATTCAATCCACTGTAGATTCAAACCAGGGAGAATATAAAAAATTATATGCT
Organism: Rhinoraja longicauda; assembly: GCF_053455715.1. Taxonomy (NCBI): domain Eukaryota; kingdom Metazoa; phylum Chordata; class Chondrichthyes; order Rajiformes; family Arhynchobatidae; genus Rhinoraja; species Rhinoraja longicauda. The sequence goes on along the minus strand of NC_135957.1, from coordinate 38,908,962 downwards.
GACTGTAGTTATGTCAGTGTCGGTTACTTTATGAGCGAATGTATAAACCCTGTTGAGAATTTCTACTTTGATGAGTTTTAGTATGATCAGACTGCTTTGGCTAACAAACATAACATATTTCTAAACATGTCCTTTAACATCTAATGTGAATTCTATTTTTCTTTCCACACATGCTCAAGAAATCAAGTGACTGGGAGTGTTTAATTTTCATATATGCCGGCAATAAAAGAATGGATTTCTTACTTGCTGCTGCATAACAGGCCTTTAACATAACATAACTATATAAAAATCAATAATTTAATAAATTAATAACAGTAATATTTAGTAACTATAATAGTACAAAACTAAAGTCCACAGTGCAACCAAAAACACAATCCATATACACCGATGAGCCAAAAAATTATGACCACTGACAGGCGAAGTGAATAACATTGATTATCTTGTTACAATGGCACCTGTCAAGGGGTGGGATATATTAGGCAGCAAGTGAACAGTCAGTTCTTGAAGCTGATGTGTTGGATGCAGGAGTAATGGGCAGGAGTAAAGATCTGAGCGACTTTGACAAGGGCCAAATTGTTATGGCCAGTTGACTGGGTCAGATCATCTCTGAAATGGCGAGGCATGTGGGGTGCTCCTGGTCAGCAGTGGTGAGTGCCTACTGACGTGATCCGAGGAGGGACAAACCACAAACCAGCGACAGGGTGTTGGGCGCCCAAGGCTCATCGATGTGTGAGGGCAACGAAGGCTATCCCGTCTGGTCCGAACCAACAGAAGGTATACTGTGGCACACGTCACACAAATTTTAATGGTGATCACAGGAGGAATGTGTCACAATACACAGTGCATCGCACCCTGCTGCATATGGGGCTCCGTAGCCGTCGGAGTGCCCATGATGACCCCTGTTCACCGTCGAAAGCACATACATTGGGCACGCGAGCATCGGAACTGGACCATGGAGCAGTGGAAGAAGGTCCCCTGGTCCGATGAGTCCCGTTTTCTTTTAGATCATGTGGATGGCTGTGTACGTATGTGTCGTTTACCCGGGGAAGTGATGGCACCAGGATGCACTGTGGGAAGACGGCAAGCTGGTGGAGGGAGTGTGATGCTCTGGACAATGTTCTGCTGGGAAACCCTGGGTCCGGCCATGCATGTGGACGTCAATTTGACACGTGTCACCTACCTAAACATTGTTGCAGACCAGGTACACCCCTTCATGGCAATGGTATTCCCTGATGACAGTGGCCTCCTTCAGCAGGATAATGCGCCCTGCCACACTGCACACATTGTTCGGGAATGGTTTGACGAACATGATGAAGTGTTCATGGTGTTGCCCTGGCCTCCAAATTTTCCAGATCTAAATCCGATTGAGCATCTGTGGGATGTGCTGGATCGACAGGTCCAATCCACAGTGGCTCCACCTCGCAACTTACAGGACTTGAAGGATCTGCTGCTAATATTTTGGTGCCAGATACCACAGGACACCTTCAGGGGTCGTGTAGAGTCCATGCCTGGGTGGGTCAGCACTGTTTTAGTGGCACACGAGGACCAACAGCATATTAGGCAGGTGGTCATAATGTTTTGGCTCATCAGTGTAAGGCGGCACAGTGGCGCAGTGGTAGATTTGCTGCCTTACAGCACCAGAGACCTGGGTTTGATCCTGGCTATGGGTGCTGTCTGCATGAAGTATTGTACGTTCTCCTTGTGACTACCTGGATTTTTCTCCAGGTGCTCTGGTTTCCAAAGACTGGTTTGTAGGTTAATTGGCTTTTGTAAATTATCCCTAGTGTGTTCGATGCAAAACCTGGATAACATAGAGTTGGTGTATGGATTATTGCGGTCAACGTGGACACGGTGGGCCGAAGAGCCAGTTTCCATGCTGCATCTCTGAACTAAACATCATAGTTGCTGAGGTAGTGGCTAGTGTTGTGAGTGTTCAAGAGTCTGATGATTGCTGGCAAGAAGCTGTTCTTGAATCTTGTAGTGACAGTGTTCAGCTTTCTGTACTTTTTTCCTGATGGTGGCAGCATGAAGAGAGCGTGGCCAGTGTGATGTGAATCTTTCATGATATTGGTGACCTTTTGACTTTTCATTCCTGAAGTCAACAATCAGCTCCTTCGTAATGCTGAGAGCAGATTATCAGATTATCAATCTCCCTCATGCACTCTAACTCATCATTACCGGTTATTTGTCCAAAAGTAGTGGTCTCATCAGTGAATTTAAAGATGGCATTGGAGCTGTGTCTGGTGACACCAGCATGGGTATAGAGAGAGTAGACTCCCTGAGGGATAGAGGGCTGAGAACACAGCCTTGAGGCACTCCTGTGTTGATAGTTATCAATAGAGCCAGGATGTTTAGGTGCTAAAAATCCCTGAAAGAGGCAGGCAAATAGGCATAATAAAATTACGAAAAAGGCATTTATTGACAAAAAAAGGCATAAAAAGGCATGTATTTCCACCACCAAAAATGGTTAAAAATGATAATATAAAGGTACTAAACCGTGGACCTGTTGGGCCCAAACCTCTCCTGCATTGGTGCAGCACCCTCTCCTTCCCCTCCCCCCTCCACCCCTCCCCTCCCCCCTCCCCCCCTCCCCTCCCCCCTCCCCTCCCCCCTCCCCTCCCCCCTCCCCTCCCTCCCCCTCCCCCTCACCCTCCTCCCAAACTCCATCCCCCTCAACCCCCCTTATCCTCCCTCCTCCCCCTCCCTCCCTTCCCCCCTCCCTCCCTAGGAGATAGATTTAAACCTTAAAATGTGAATAACTGAAAAAATATAACACCAATTTCCATGAAACTTCTTTCATTTGCACCAAAGGTATGCCGGCGAGTAAGCTGAAGAAGGGTCTCGACCCGAAACGTCACCCATTCCTTCTCTCCCGAGATGCTGCCTGACCTGCTGAGTTACTCCAGCATTTTGTGAATAAATCGACGGTGAGTAAGGTGGGCCTAAAATTGTCGCGCTATCGTGTACCGTTTTGGCAGTAGTTCAGGAACAAACAAACAAACAAACGTGAGTTTTAGTATATAGACACTACATTAAATGACCAAAGTTGCCAAAGTTAAATGACATAATCGTTAGGATTTTTTCAAATTATCTGGTGTTAAACTATGCCGTTTGTCAAACAGAATATGCTTCAGTTGTGGAAAACTTCTTTCTACCCCAGCTGAGGTCACTGGTGCATACCCAAAACAAGCTACTTAGCTTGTGCATAACAACTACCTTTGAGAACTTTAGCTATGTTTTGTATTTCTTCAAGATCTTTGTTACCTGAAATCACTCTCTTACATTTTCCTTGTATGTCTTTACCTACATTGCCAGGAGCTTTATGAATATCGTTAGTTATTTTATTGAAAACCTGCAAGTTATTCACTAATGTTTCACCATGTTTCTCAAGGGAAGTGATAGCTTGTGGGAAGTTTGCAAATTGGAAGCAATAAACACAAGATTGCAGTGGAGGGACTTTTTCTGCATGATTTCACTGATGATCCTTACTGCAGCAGATTCTTCTTCAAAACAATTGACGATTTCTTTTATCTTTTCAAAATTTGCAGCATGGTAGAGTGCAGCAGAGAGCCAGTATCCCACCTAGTCAAAACGGGCTGAGGAGGTAGCGGAATCTTGGGAGCCATTTCCTTGAACAACTGCACATGTGACGGTGCTTTGAGGAAGATTTTTTTGACATTGGAAACTAGGCGATCAACATTTGGAAACAAGCTACGTATGTATGGGCGGCACGGTAGCGCAGCGATAGAGTTGTTGCTTTACAGCGAATGCAGCGCCGGCGACTCAGGTTCGATCCTGACTACGGGTGCTGCACTGTAAGGAGTTTGTACGTTCTCCCCGTGACCTGCGTGGGTTTTCTCCGAGATCTTTGGTTTCCTCCCACACTCCAAAGACGTACAGGTATGTAGGTTAATTGGCTGGGTAAATGTAAAAATTGTCCCTAGTGGGTGTAGGATAGTGTTAATGTACGGGGATCGCTGGGCGGAACGGACTTGGTGGGCCGAAAAGGCCTGTTTCCGGCTGTATATATATGATATGATATGATATGATATGTGCTCGGCAATTCTATGGAGTCCATGAATTAAGCATGTCAAATGCAACATTTTGGGGAATAAAATTTTAAGAGCATGAGCAGCTTTTTTCATGTACGGAGCTGCATCAGTCACAAACAGAAGAATATTCTCGTGTTTTATACCTTCTGGCCAAAGTACAGCAAGTGAAGATATAAACAGCTGAGTAATAGTTGCGCTGTTTGACTTCTCCAATTCTTTCGATGTCAACAAATACTCTTTTGATAGTTGACCTACCTCCAGTGCACTGATGACCACATTGGCAACATATCTCCCCACAGCATTGGTTGTCACGTCTATTGATATCCATATTTTGTTGCATTCAACTTCATCTTTAATTTTCTGCACAATGATGTCGAAGTTGCTGTCAACATAATTTTTCCATAATGATGACTCACTCAGTATATGTTCCTCTGTGTATTTCTCTAAAAAACCTCCGAGAGATTTGTTTTCCAATTTCCAAGGTGGAATTCCAGCATCAATAAATGCCTTGCACAGATCACTCGAAAACTCAGATTTATGACTGGAGCCAGCAGTTAATATAGTGAGGAGACAAGCTTGCGTATATCTGGCCTTCAGTTACTCTGCCGCCGACTTGTGTTTAGCTGTCTGTACATTCTGGGAGACAAAATATTTCTTCTCATGATTCACTGCTTTCTCACATGCTTTACAAAATAGCACAAAGTTGGCTGTAGAGAATATATCACTCCCGTACACTCTCACCAAATCGTTCAGTTTTTACAAGGCATTGACTTGACTTTAGGCATTTTGACACTTGCAGGGGTAGTTCCTACAGGAGTGGGGATGCAGACCTCTACAGGCAGGCCAAGTACAAGCTGAGAAGAGGAATCAGAGCTGACAAGGAAAGGTACTCTGAGAAGTTGAGGTGCGAGTTCTCAGCTAATAACTCTACTTCAGTTTGGAAGGACTTGCAAGAAATCACAAGCTACAAGAGGAACCCCCCCCCCCCCCCCCTCTCCTTGGACAATCGTCAGCTGACCATCGACCTGAATGAGTTCTACTGCAGGTTCGATAAACAGAAACATAACCCTGGTACCCCCTCCCCAACCAACACTTCACACCTACTCACAGCCTGAATCCAGTTTGTAAAGACTGGACCCTTCCTCAACCACCCCTCTCCAATCACCACTTAACACCTACTTACAGCCTGACTGCAAAAGACTGGGGTCTCGTCCATGACCCACGTATGAACGGCTGACGGTAGCGCCCCCGGTTACGCCCCGGTGGTAGAAATTTTCTTGTAAGGTACGTTAGCACGGCAAAAAAAGGCTGATTTAGGCACTCGATCATGAAAAAAGCATTGTCTTCCTGAAATCATCAAATAGGGCATGAAAAGGCATTTATGGCATTTATGGCAAAATCCTGACTCTTGTTATCAAAGCGGAAATGCTGTTTCCAATTTGTACTGATTGTCGTCTGCCGATGAGGAAGTCAAGGATCCAATTACACAGGGATGAGCAAAGACTCTATTTTCTAAGTTTGATGATGTTTGGAGGAGATGGTGATGTTTGATGCCAAACTGTAGTTGATGATCATCTGCCTGGTGTTCTTATTGTCTAAGTGATCCAGTGTAGAGTGGAGAATCAACAAGATCGTCAACCCTATTGATTTGTTGGGGCAGCAGGAGAATAGTAGTGGGTCCAGGACCAGACTCATGCAGGAGTTGATATGCGACATAACCAAAATCTCAAAGCAATTTCTCACCATAGATGTTAGTGCCATTGGTTGGTAATCATTGAGGCATGTCATCTCACTCTTCTTGGGAGAACCTGTGTTATTCATGTCCTTTTAAAGCAGATAAGGATCCTGGACCTCAGTAATGAAAGGTTAAAGGTGTGTGCACAATCTCCAACCAGTTGCAATAAAACTGTGCATTTAAAACTGCTAAAGTAGTCTAGCTACCATGATTACTAAAGCTGCTAATTTTATTTTTTCCATTTTGCAAGTACAGACACAAACTAATTTTTGATGGATTCAACAAAACTATTTTTACAGTGGATTGGAAAAAAACAATTTTCAATAAATGATTTACTGGAAAGAAATGTAAGGATTTTTATCACAGATGACATAGTCATAAAGTCACGCATTGGCACAGTGTGGAAATGGGCCTTTTGGCCCACCACATCCATGCCTCCTGTCTATACTAATCTATTTGCCTGCATTAGGATTATGTCCTTCTATGCTTTGCATGTTTAAGTATCTTTCAAATACCGGTTATAAATATTAATCGCATCTGATTTCACCCATCGTGTGGCAGGAAGTTCCAGATACCAACCACCTTCTGTTTGATAAATATTGCAACTGAAATAAAAATGTTTAAACTCGGTTGAACCCTTACAGAATATCTCATTAAAAGTGCAAGGTAATATTGTAAATATGAAACTGAAAGAATTCCTATGTGCTCCTAAATTAGAAATAAATTGCAAAGGGAAAGTTTGTGGAGAAGTTAATATCCTCCAAGCTTATATTATTGCGCAAGTATTTCCTTTCAGCCCCAGGAGTGCCCAGTTAATCTTAAACAAGATGAGAAACTGAAATTCCACTCGTGCTAAACAGGCTGTTATTTTTAATTCAAACGTAAAAAAAGCGAACATTTGGAGCTTCACCACAGCTGTCAAAGCAGACTGAAATTTCCATTATTCAAAAGATTTAACTTTACCTTTCATTTCATGGGTAGGTAGTTAAAGGGACCTAAAAATATCATGAGTCAACAGGGAGATTTTTATATCTGTTCTCTTTCACAGGCTGAGAAAATCAGCCCATCAATCAAGAAGTCGGAAGCTCTTGCCACTTTCTTAGAAAATTAAGGTAATTACACAAAAATTAATATTAATCATACATAATCAAGCATCTGTGTTTCTCTGCAACTACACATAGTTCTAAAATTAGATTTTTCAGCTTTTTGGAGAGATTCGCAAGTTAAATGAGCTTCCATTTAATCTTAGTGTAGGTAGATCATTTTAAGACTGATGGGTCATAACCTCATATAAAAAAAGGACTGTACGTCTAAATGCGTTTGTGGAAATGTGTGCGAATAATTACAATTTAGTTGTCACTGTCATAAGTCAGATTTAATTTGTAGGTAGCAAATTGCTTTGCAATGAAGTTTGCTCTATGTTTGGACAATTTCTTATCATCCTAAGACATTTTCTAAAATGAAGTAAAAGCATAAAAAGTTTTGTAACATTAAGTGGCAAAACTATGATTTTGAATTTATTCATTAAAACAATTCTTCTCTTCAATTATCTGGTTTGTTCAGGTTGATAAATAAAATATTGCAGACACAAAATCCTTCAAGAATTAAATGTTTTATGATGTACGATGATACATGTTCTACGATGCTGGAATGCTTGAAGGTATGCGTGCATCAGACCTTTAACTCCCCCAGGACGCAGTTAATCTCCTGCGAAGTTCAATAAATTGGGTGCTTACCTTATTACTCAGGCTGGCTTACAGCAATCATTTCTCCCAGCAGTGCATTAATACAAACCTATTCTTCACATCTGTTTGAATCTAAAATTGTGCCAGTCTCCTTGTAAGTGCTCATTCCTTCTGTAGGTATTTGTTACCAAGGAATTTCTGACAAGTTTTCTTGCTTGGCAAGTCAAGAATAATCAAACACGGTATTAAATTATGCCATCCACCACTTGAACGTGTTCTTCAATGGTCCATTGATTGTTCATTGAAACCCCATATCACTTCGTAACAGCTCCATATCTTTCCTTTTTTGTCAAATTTGTGTGGTTACCTTGGGAATCAATCCAGAAGCAAAAATGACAATGCAGCAATATGAGTTGCTGCCTTCCAGTGCCAGAAACTGAGGTTCAATCCTGACTATGGGTGCTGTCTGCATGGAGTTTGTACATTCTCCCCGTGACTGCATGGGTTTTCTCCAGGTGCTCCAGTTTCCTCCCACACTCCAAAGACGTACAGGTTTGTAGGTTAATTGGCTTCTAGAAATTGTAAATTATCCCTAATGTGCAGGATCATCACTAGTCGGCACAGACTCAGTGCGCTGAAGGGTCTGTTTCCACGCTGTATCTCTGTTGGCTAAAGACTATTTTAATAACTGGAACGTTATTTTAATAACTGGAAAACAGAAGCAAAGAAGTGGGATTTAAAAAAAGACAGTACAAGCAATTAACCAATGAATAAAGAAGGACTGATAACAATAGTCAAACTGGTTGTTTAGAGACAAAGAAGAAAGCTCATTATGAAGATTTTTTATCAATTTTATTTGAATGCTGACATATGCTTTATGTGGTAACAAAATATAAGGCCTAGAATATCTTTTGTGCTCTACAAGAACGTCAATTAAGAAACCCCAACACAAACATGACTGTTTTTATTACACAATTCATCCATAAAATCAAATGGTTTCAGGCTTTCTTTTTGCTTGGCTTGTTACACGCAGACATGCCTGGATATATGCATTGGTGGCAGCGCATGCCTGAATATATGCATTGGTGGCAGCACATGCCTGAATATATGCATTGGTGACAGCACATGCATGGATAAATGCATTGGTGGCAGCGCATGTTTGGATGCAATTTACATCACATTCATTTGCACTTCCTTCATAAATGAAAGGTATGGGCCTCTGATGTAGTAATAACCTTTACAACATATGAAGATACACACAACATGCTGGAGAAACTCAGCGAGTCAGGCAGCAAAACTGGAGAAAAGACACATGTGATGTTTCGGGTTGAGAGTTAAGGGAGCGGGAACTAGAGTTATGAAAAGGTACAGAACAAATCAGAGCTGGCACCGAAGATTCAGGAAAGGTGGAGCCCACAATGGTCCATTGTTGGCTGTGGAAGAGGTGATAATGTAGGGATATGGATAGTGAAACTAGCAAGATGACTAGGGTGGGCAAGCGACGGAGAGAGAGGGAATGCAAGGGTTACTTGAAATTAGAGAAATCAATATTCATATCGTTAGGTTGTAAACTGCCAAAGTGAAATATGAAGTGCTGTTCCTCCAATTTGTGTGTGGCCTCACTCTTCATAACATGTGTGGCTTACTCCATGGAGGAACAGCACCTCATATTTCGCTTGGGCAGCTTGCAGCCCAGCAGTATGAACAGTGACTTCTCCAACTTTAGATAGTTCCTCTGTCCCTCTCTTCCCCTCCCCCTTCCCAGTTCTCCCTCTATCTTCCTGTCTCCACCTATATCCTTCCTTTGTCCCGCCCCCCTGACATCAGTCTGAAGAAGGGTCTCGACCCGAAACGTCACCCATTCCTTCTCTCCTGAGATGCTGCCTGACCTGCTGAGTTACTCCAGCATTTTGTGAAATGAGCAATCAATGGTGGCTTATATTGTAATGTTGGCAATATTCTATTCTGAAGGAGATCTATTGGAAAAGAATATGTTTAAAATATTTATCCATACCACTCTAAGGTGGAACATTTGAGCATTCCTAATGTAAATATCTGACACTCTTATGTAACTGAATGAAGGGTGTGCCTGAATCGCATTTGTCCACATCTTGTGTAGTTGGAAAATTGATGGAATCAGATGCATGTGTCCAAGCAACTTTCTGCACTCTCCGTGACTCTCATTATTATTGGACACAGAGCTGGAACAAGTAAAACACAAATAGTCATCGGTGTTAAAAAATGGTGACCAGGGTGGAATGATTGGACCTCCCATGAAGGCTACAAGTAAAGCTAAAGGACTTGCCTGTGAATAAAGATTGCAGAGCCAAGTTATTGAAGATAATTTTAAAGTTGGAAATGACCAACCTTTTTAAAGAATGCATGTTGATTATTATGGCCATAGAGTCTTACAGTGTGGAAACAGACCCTTCCGCCCAACTTGTTCATGCCAACCAACATATCCCATTTGCATTTGACCCATATCCCTCTAAACCCGTCCTATTCATGTACCTGCCTAAATGTTTCTTAAATGTTGCAATAGTACCTGCCTCAACTACCTCCTCCATACACCGACCACCTATAGTATGAAAAGATTATCCTTGAGGTTCTTATTAAACCGTTCCCCCTTTAACTTAAACCTATGTCTTCTGGTACTGGGCACGAGACTCTGTGCATCTACCTGATCTATTCCTCTCATGAATTTGTACACCTCTGTAAAATCACCCCTCATCATCCTGTGCTCCAGGGAATAGAGTCCTAGCCTTATTGTTAGAAGGGAATTGATAGCATCTCAATACTCATATGTGGTCCCACACAATAAACTGAGGTGAAACATGCTAGGTTCATTACATAAATAATCAAAGCAATGTACATATTGAAGAATTGAAATCCATTTCTCATGGCTTACTCAAATAATTTGTCTCAGATATTGGTTCTCATTTTAGGGTATTTTATAAAACAAATTAGTGGTAAGCACATTTAAATTTTATTATACCATTCATTGACAAATGGTGTGCCAAAAATCAACAAAAACTGTCAAAGAAACACTGAGAAAGAAAATATAGTGAGGGAGACCGAGTTTAACGATGAAATATTGTTTAGCAAAATTCTTGCTAAGCTACAGAAGCATTTTACATTCCACAATAAGTGAAACTCCTGTTGAATTATTAATGCTCAGAAGTCTCAGAACCTGGTCCTAGCAATTCTTGGAGGGGAATGAAATTGAGATAGAAACATAATATGACTCAAGTTGTGGAACAAAACAATTCACACAACATGATAGAGTTTGTGCAATAACACCACAAACAAGACTCGCAGAGTTGAGACGTTAAAGTGATTGTTGAACTCTGCAGTGCACAGGCCTTGTGGAAATAAGAGACAAATCATATAATTTTTGTAAGGGACACACAAGAGAACATCAAAATGATCTTGAGAATGTTGCCAAAGTTGATCTAATGGAGCTTGAGAATGGACCAACACAAGATTCTAGTAATTTGTGTCAAAAAGTGACAGCGTCCTTGCCAAGATGTGAATAGAACATCACGGACAAAAGTTCCTTTCCAGAGATGAAAGTGATTCAGAAAAATGTGAATAAATTAAATTGTGAATGATGTGAATCTCTCTTCCTTTTTCACAAAGGGAAAAGCAGCATAGTGTACATGAATACATGATATATATGTATGCCATTTGTGCACTGCTCAGTGTATGCAGGAAATTGAATAAACAAGTTGCAAATGTTCTCCACATCTCTCCATGATCCTCAATATTAACTGTACTTACACCCATTGGAATAATATGTGCGTTTGGATAATAATTGCAATCTTTTATCCTCCGCCGGCAAATCATCTAGCTACTGACTCTCTCTGGAGGGCAAAACCTCATGACTTCTGCAACAAATTCTTGTATGTCTTATTCTTTTAGATTACAACAAGTACTGGCCAACTCTTCTGTCTCAGTGGACAAAGCTCATGCCAGGAAACAATCAAGTGAATCTACACACAGGTAAATACATCCTTCATAATGCATGGCGATCTCACCAAAACCAATAACAATTCAACATGCTTTTGTGAACCAACCCATAAAGGGAATAAAAAACAATGTGCTGCCCGAAAACTCAGGGACTACCTTCAATGAAACAATACTTTGTATCAAGAAATCCACTCTCCACTGCCTTCTCAAGGACAATTAGAGATGGATAATAAATACTGGTTGTTCCAGTTTTTTTAATGCTGAAAATGGACTACAGAAACTTTTGACTTCCTTATGGCCCACTTCACCTGCATGTTTAATGCCTCCTTTTTAAATACCAGCACATCAAGTGTGTCTTTCGGGGACCATCAAACCAGCACACCAAAATCCCTCTGTGCATCATTATTTATTCTCTTCACATACAAAGTGCTCTGCGTTACTGATCTCCCTGTCAAAATGAATAAGCACAAGTTTTCCCATCTTGTATCCTTCTGCCGACTTAACATTTGCCTAGTCAGCCTTTATAAACCTTTCTCATCTTCCGTGTCATACACCTTCTCACCCAACTATGTTTCTTGGATATATTGTACAAATGCTCACATATTTGATGGTGCCCCGAAAGGCACATTCATTCAGTGATGCACTAGAGAGCCAATGAAAGTTATATTCCAGAGCCACCACTGCAAAAATCTTTAGCAGACAGAACTCTATTATTGATACAACATGTATCTTGTTTGTGCTCAAAGCCCTTTCCTTGGTTAGCTTTGCAAGAGTAGGAAAACAGGCAAACTGCAAGTCGTCGTGAAGAAGGTCTGAAAACCGTGAGCTCCAGGTTCAAGAACAGCTCCTACCCCACAACCATTAGGCACTTGAAAATGACAAAACACTGTGAACTATGACCTGCCTTGGTTGATAAAGGATTTTGGGCTTTATGCACTAATATTCTGATTTTTAATTTATTGAATACTGAGTTTACAGATCTGTTTTGCTGCTGCAAGTAAGATCTAATTGTTCTATTGCTGGTGCATATGACAATGAAACAATCTTGACTCTATCATTGCTAATGCTGCCGCACACTCAAGACCTCAATTGATTTCCAAAATACCTTTTAAAAAAAGATCCAAAAATAAAAGTCGGAATTATCTGCAAAAATAGCAACTGTTCAGCAAAATTTGAAGACGCCGCTGATTACAGGCCACTTTCTCGAGTCGAACCACCATTAGACTATCATGGGGCTCAGATCCTCGTGGAGTACCCACAAAGTTCAATGGTCATAGTTCATAGACTAACTGGAGGAGAGTTCAGGCCCTCATAGAATCCAGGTTCCTCATAGAATCCAGGTTCTCATGGACAATGGGAACTTCCACAGATTTCCCATAATATATGTTACTGACTCTACCCACTCTACCTGCATTATGTAACCATTGACCAAACTAATGCAGGGAATGTAGCTTATCCTGTCCTAGACTCTCCCATACCTCTATTGGCGAGGGAGTTCAGAATATTAAACTCAACAACAAAGAAGGATTGGTGATTTATTTTCAACTGAGGGTAGTGTGCAACTTGTCATGGAAACTGCAGATGGTGCTGTTTCATGCATTCTCTTGTCCATTTCGGAATTAGTGGTCAGAGATTTTGGAGATGCTGTTTGAGCATCTAGTGCATTTTGTAGAAGTGGTGGGAGTGATTGCCCTTGAGATCAAGGCAGTATTTGACCATCGAGGAGTTCTGGTAAAACTTACAGCAAACTTAGAACTCACAGAGAAGAAACAATTGGTTGGAATAATATATTGGAGATGGATTGTAGTTGTCTGTAAGAAGTAATACCAGCCTGGACCTCACCTCCAGTCTCAATTATATCTCTTTTTTTAAATTAGTTTGTTTGGAGATACAACTGGGAAACAGGCCCTTAGGCCCACTAAGTCTGCTCCAATCAGCAATCCCCACACATTAACACAAGCCTACACACACTAGGAACAATTTACACTTATACCAAGTATGCAAACCCAAGCCAATTAATCTACAAACCTGAACGTCTTTGGAGTGTGGGAGGAAAACAAAGATCTCGGAGAAAACCCACGCCAAAGATCTCAAAGAAAACCCATGCGGTCACGTGGAGAATGTCCATACAGACAGCACCCTAAGTTGGGATCGAACCTGGGTCTCTGGTGCTGCAAGCACTATAAGGCAGCAGCTCTACCACTTTGCCAATGGGCCGCACGGTTTATCAAATTAAAAGTGACCTTTGTTCAACCGTCAACACTAATTCTATGTAATCCTACTGCCTACACTTTAGGGGCAATTTTACAGAGGCCAATTAACTTACAAACCCACACATTTTTGGGATATAACAGGAAACCGGTGTACCCGGAGGAAGCTCACACGGTCACAGAAAGAATGTGCAAACTCCGCACAAACACACTTAAGGTCAGGAAAAACCTGAGACTCTGGCGCTGTGAGGTAGCAGGTCTACATGCACCACTGTGCCACACTTATGCTTCTATTATGTAAAGATGACTATTGACATATTCATCACGTTTCTTTTGGAATTCATGATTTACAATGCCTAGTATAAGAGGTGTAATAATAAATCATAAGTGGAGATATTCAGGTTGGAAATATTACTAGAACGCATTGTCAAAGAGAAAATTAATTATTATTTTAAGAATCAAAGTAAATAATGATAGCCAGCAAGGATGTGTTAAAGTCAAAATCTTTCTGAATTCTTGGTTGAAGTAGTAGAGAGGAGTAAAGGTAATATGACAAGTGTTGTAAATCCTGAATTCCAAAAAAAACATAATAAATATGTCAATAGTAATACTTCCATGATAGAAACATAAGGGGTGACACAGTGGTGTAATGGTAAAGCTGCTGCCTCACCATCGGTGTGTCTGTGTGGAGTTTGCGTGTTCTCTCTGTGACCGTGTGAGTCTCCTCCAAGTACTCCAGTTTCCTCTTGCATCCCAAAGATGTGCAAGTTTATAGGTTAATTGGTCCCTGTAAAATTGCCCCTAATGTGTAGGGAGTAGAATAACAGAGAACTAGTGTTGACGGGTGATTGAAGGTTAGTGTGAACTTGGTGTACTGAAGGGGCTGTTTCCTTGCTGTTTCTCCAGACTATAAGCCTTCACAGCCTTCAATATACAATGTAATTGGTTAATGCATAAGAAGCAGACTGCAGTTTTGAATGGATTTTTTCTTTCTTTCTGGAGGTAAGTACACAGTGTGGTTTCATAAGGCTAATCATTAGGACTATGTATTTTCTTCTGATACAGAACTGGCCAATATTGTAAATAATAAAGATGTGCCAGCTTTAAGGAGAATATAGCCAAGAGACATATTGGGTATGAATCCTAATGTGGAAAAGAATGATCTGGAGCCACATGAAGAATCATTACAACCAACATTGTACCTAAAGAAGAATACAATACAGGATTATAAGTAATAGCTGAGATGTGGGACTAAAGTTGAAAGTTCTTTCAAAGAGAGAACAAAGTGAACTGGTGATCAATTTCTCTATATAAGGCTCTACAATTCTAAGAGCTGACGAGTTTTTGCCAATTGCCAGTCAATGCACTTCCATTTCATACCACTCAAGAAAATCAAGAGTATTTTCTTGTCATATGCCTGGAAATAAACAATGATATCATGAGGGATTATTCCTTGCTAATTAAGGTAACTATATGTGATTTTCCGCTTCTGCACAATTATCTCTAAAGTGATGGTTTTTGCCGGCTTGGATCAGTCCACACACAGTTTATCTCAGGGGAATTCAAGTATTCAGTGAATTGCAGTGTTCAACTACTAGGTCGTCAGAGGCAGATCATGTTACTGAGTTCAAACTCAGAGAAATCACCTGGAGTATTGACGATATATTTAATTAAAAAGTTGTTCAAGATGAACCCCTTTGAAAGGTAACTGAGAGAAACATGGCTGAGAAGGGGAGATTGGGAAACCCTCGGCCATTTTTCACTATAGCTTGGCACTGAATACTCTAAGCACATGGAATAGATAGGTCATAAGATTATAGGGTCATAAGGAATAGGACTAGAATTAGGCCATTCGGACCATCAAGTCTACTCCATCATTCAATCTATCTCTTCTTCCTAACCCCATTCCCCTAGCTTCTCCCCATAACCTCTGACACCTGTACTAATCAAGAATCTATCTATCTCTGCCTGAAAAATATCTACTGACTTGGCCTCCACAGCCTCCTGCGGAAAAGAATTCCAAATATTCACTACCCTCTGACTAAATCTGAATAGGTGACACCAGAGACTGCAAATTCCGCAACCTTGAGCAAAAAACAGACTGCTGGAAGAACCCATTGGGCAAGGCAGACCTGTGGAGGAAATGAAAAAGGTCTCGACCCAAATCGCTGTCTGTCCATTTCTCACCATAGATGCTGTTTTTGCAAACTGAGAGTTCTCCCATTGACTTCACAATTTCTGATGAGCTCAATGTCAGGGGACATTGTCAGGCCCAATCCCATCATATCCATAAGTTTCAAAGCTAAAACATTCAAAGTTATTTGCCAAGTTAAAAAAGAAAAATAGAAGCCTATGTAAGATGTAGAAGGATAAAATTGGATTTTGAGAACCATAAAGCAATCGAGAAATAACTCAACAGGCAATTAAAAAGGCCAAAAGAAGCCATAAAATGTCATTGGTGAGATGGATTAATTAAAATCCCAAGGTTTATTACATGTACATTAAAACCATTTTTTAAGGAGTGGGACATAGATCAGCCACAGAAATAGCAGATGGAATTTAATCATTGCAAGTGTAAGATGTTGCACTTTGGGAGGTTGAATATCAGGAAAAAGTAGAGAAAGTATTCAGTTAATGACAAGACCCTTAAATAAAAAGCAAATTGAACATGTCCATAAGTTGGGAACCCTTAATATTTAGTCCAGAATAAATTTCTTCTTGGCTTTCTCAGATGAATATGTATTTTGATTCAATATGTTATCAAGATATCGACAAACACTGCCTTTGTTTTATAGCAAAATAGTTCAAGCCTTTATTGGTGAATAAAGTGGATATTTCAAATTTCAAATTAAGTTGTTTTTGTTTTACATAGTTCATAAGAGTGTGCAGTGAGCTGTCAAGTTTGTAGACGAAATGGGCATTTAAATAAATAAAAACTGGATATATCACAGCTTAAACTATCCATGGGGCTTTCACATTAATATAACTAAAGTACCAATAAAAAAATACACAAAGTGGGTCTTGAACAATGGATACAGTCTACGAGATTGGAGGAGGTGCAAGCGAACCTCTGCCAAACCTGAAAGGACTGTCAGGGTCCCTGGACAGAGTCGAGGGAGGAGGTATAGGGACAGGTGTTGCATCTCCTGTGGTTGCAGGGGAAGGTATCTGGGGAGGGGGTGGTTTGGGTGGGAAGGGATGAGTTAACCAGGGAGTTGCGGAGGGAACAGTTTCTGAGGAAGGTGGAAAGGGTTGGAGATGGGAAGATGTAACTTTTGGTGGGATCCCGTTGGAGGTGGCAGACATTTTGGAGGATTATGTGTTGTATGCAACGGTTGATGGGGTGAAAGGTAAGGACTAGGAGAACTCTGTCTCTCTTACAACTAGGGGAAGCATGGGTGGAGCTTCAGGGTACCGAGGAGACACATGTGAGGGCCTCATCTATGATGGGAGAGGAGAACCCCCATCCCCTAAAGAATGAGGTCATCTTGGAATGTCCTGGTATTGAAGACCTCATTTTGGGCGCAGATGCGGATAATATTAATTATACTTGGACTTGTTTGCTGGAAGTATAACTTTACATTCCATGTACCTTAGAACATTATTAAATAGATGGAACTTGGAACTTTGTCCAGAGGTCTCAAACTGAGAGATCGCCTAGAGCCTCTATTAGGTAAACACTGCCCATTCTCGATATTGATTAATCTCAAATGGTGTTTTTAAATAATTGCGTCTTATTTGCGTAACTTGCCCAAGGCCAAAACAAAATTATGCCAACTTAATGTATTAGTCTTTGACATACTTTAAACATGATTCTCAGTAATCCACATCAAAGTAACTGATGTTAAGACATGACTGAATCCCTGATCAAATGTAATTAGCTTAAGAAGTTACTTATTCTTATCTTATTCCAAAAAAAGTCGAGCTATTTATCAAAACTTGTTTTCATCCTCGGCTGCATGACCACCTCTATGCCCACAGTGTGAGTTTTTTCTTTGAACAACACCTCTATCTCCTTATTCCAGATTTGTTTGACTGCCTGTGACATGAGATCTTTGTATGCAGCTCTGGGGAATGAAATAGACACGGGAACACAAAATGCTCTACTTTAATGCATCATTTTCCTGACCTTGCTTACAAATGCTGTTTTTTTATAAAGGTCAACCTTCTGTGTAGCTTATCATCATAGCCAATAAGAAAGATTAAAAAGAAGAATGACATTGAGCCAATGCCCATGGGGCCTTGCAAGATGTATGTTATTTTCTTCCAAGATGGTTAAGGGAAATATTTGCACTACAAGGTGAATTCAAGGAACTGCAAACACTTTATAATAGGGAAGGATTCTAGTGCATCAACATTTCGACACCTCAGGATTTGGCATAGTCGAGTGCACCTACAAAGAATTTTATTGGGAACCCAATTGCTAAGAACGATTGTGCACTTTTGTATCAACAGCGCCTTTCATATAGGTCAACTTGATCTCTGTGCATGTGAAGCACAGTGGCCACAGGGCATGTCGGCTAAAACCAGTAGGCAGATAATGCACAATTACCACTGTCTTTGTGATTTTCATCTCAATTTTGCTTTTTCTGGGGCCTTGCCCGAAGAAGCAAGTCATATCTAATTTACTTAGTTTAGTTTAACTTAGTTTAGTTTAGATTATTATCACATGTACCAAGGCACAGTGAAAAGCTTTTTGTTATGTGCTATCCAGTCAACGGAAAGACTACACACGATTACAATCAAGCCGTCCACAGTGTGCAGATACAGAATAAAGGGAATATTGTATAGTGCAAGGTAAAGACTAGTAAAGTCCAGTTAAAGTTAGTCCAAGGGCCTCCAATGAGGTACATGGAAGCACAGAACCGTTCTCTAGTTAATGATAGGATGATTCAGTTGCTTGATAACAGCTGGGAAGAAACTGTCCCAGAATACCTCCACACCTTTGCTCTCACCCTGCCTTCTACCAGATAGAACAGTGGTACGGTTCCTTTAGTCCTTATCTTTCACTCCACCATCTTTTAGGTTGAGGCAATGAGCCATTTTCCTCTGGGCTGCTGTTGGGACATCCGGCTGTAAAGTGGTGTCCAATGTGGATTGAACTTTCTTTAGCTACGTACCCCCTTTCTATTAAGATCCTCAGTGATAGCCCATCACCCTCCCCACCAACACACCCTGTGATCTGATCGCTCCCTAGCTATGTCCTTTATGGCGTCTATTCTTGCCTTTACCTCATCAATCACCCAGTAATGCCATGGTGGGGTTGGCAGAGGAAATGCCTGCCCTACAGCCACACTCATGGGCCAGGATGGCTGGTTCTAATGTGCACTGGAACCAAATGTACAGAAAAATGTTTAGCCCCTAGTTTTCATGTACAGCTATGAGCATTTTGGCCCAAAAACTCATTTGAATTGATCATTTATTTTAATCCCTACACAAATGAATTTGAATAGGAAATCAATGATGAAATGCAGCTGTATATATAGCACAATATCTGATGAGTTACTACTCTGGGCAAAATGTGCCTTTGCACAGGACACATTGACCATGTCAGAGCACTGCTGATCCATTAGTATAGCCCAATTGGTGGCTCAACTGGAAAACCGAATCATGAATGTGTCATTAATACTCAGTGTGGACCATTTACAGAAAAAGATGTCTCAACAGTCGGGAGAAAAATGTGTTCCTTTGCTATATAAATGATCATGCATTGGCTCTAAGTTTGGTGCAGAACTCACTTTATTCCATGGGGATGTTTAATTTTCAACTCATGTGTCAAGAACAGCTGAAGTCAAGATTGGAAACACAAAAGACCACAGACGCTGGGATCTGGAACAAAAAAAGAGTTTCTAGATGAACTAGGTGGATCAGTCATGAATCTGTTGAGGTAAAGGATAAGTCAATGGCTCAATTCAAGATTATTCACTTAGACTGAGAGAGTAGAGAGTGGGCAACCTGTATAATGAGGTGAGGGTGAGGGTGAGGCGTGGGGCAAGTGATGGATGGGTGCAGGTGAGGAGAAGTTGATTGTAGTCAGGTGGGGACATGAGGCAGCTGTGAGGGTTTCCATTCCAGGACATCTGAAATGTCTTCCTTTTACGGGAAGTGGGCTTGTTCCCCCCCCCCCCCATTGTTGTTGATCAAGGCCTCACCTGAATCTGCTCTCACCCTGCCTCTTCCCAGACAGAACAGTGGTACAGTTCCCTGGATCTTTAACTTGCGCTCCACCAGCCGTATCTAGCACATTATTTTTTGTAATTTCCACCAGGTAAAATATAATCTCACTACCAGTGACATCTACTCCACCCCTCCCCCCCTCCCCAACCCAACCCACCCAAACCTTTCTGCTTTCTGAAAGGTCCACGCTCTCCATGACTTCCTGGTTTGCTCATCCCTCCCCACTCATCCCTCCTTCCCCCATCCATCTCTCCCTCTCCCGGGACACTTTCCAGTGCAATCACCTGTGGGGTGAAACACCTGTCCCGTCACTTCCACCTACGTTTGGTGAGATATCTGCTATACAGTGTATGTGGACTGTTTGATCAATGTCATAGTCATCCAATAGGTAAAAGTATTATTTTGCCCACCAAGTTCACGTTGACCATCAAAAACCCATATTTCATTCATTGTTCTTTATCTCTCTATATCATCATCTATATCTCTTGTTTCCCTTATCCCTAACTAGTCTCAAGAAGGGTCTCAACCTGAAACACCGCCCATTCCTTCTCTCCAGAGATGCTGCCTGTCCCATTAGTTACTCCAGCTTTTCGAGTCTATCTACAATAATCCCGTTTGTCGCCCCCAAATTACCACCTACCATACCTCCCCCCCCCCCCCCCCTCCACCTCCTCCTCCTTCTCCAATTCTATCATTCACCTTTACATTGGTAGCATTTGACTTTGTTCAATTAAGTTAACAATCTGCATGCCTTTGGGATGTGGAAGGAAATCCAAGCATTGTGAGAAAATCCAAGCATTGAGAAGGAACCCAAACGGTCACAGGGAAAACATACAAACCCCTACAAAGAGAGCACCGGATCCCAGGACTGAACTTGGTCAATGGAGCGGTGCAGTAGTGGCTCTATAGGTTGTGTCACTAGGCCACTCTATTTTTAGTGCGTACACTGTATACAGTGCATGTAATAATCCATCTTACTTGGAGTATACCTCATGCTGCCTTGGCAACATCAGAAGCATAATCCAGGACGAGTCACACCCTGGCCACTCCTTTTTCTCCCCTCTCCCATTGGGCAAAAGGTATGGAAGTGTGAAAACGCACTTCCAGATTCGGGGACAGTTTCTTCCCAGTTGTTATCAGGCAACTGAATCATCCTACTGCAACTAAAGAGTAATGCTGAACTACTATCTACCTCATCGGGGACCCTCGGACTATCTTTGATCAGACTTTGCTGGCTTTACCTCATACTAACATTATTCCCTTACCATGTGTCTGTACCCTGGGAATGGTTCGATTGTAATCATGTATTGTCTTTCCGCTGTCTGGTTAGCAGGTAATAGAAGCTTTCACTGTACCTCAGTACACATGACAATAAACTAAAACTGAACTATGTATATGCATTGAGTGTCGTGATATTCCTGGCCCACAGTGGAGTTGCATTTTATATGGTAATGCATCTGGTATATAACATTCATGCATAGTATGTGGTGAACTGTGTTGAGTTTAGAGAAATCAGAGTCCTTTCTTAGAAGTGCTGAAGCGGGAGGAGTAATATGTCTTGTGCTGAAACTAGGGCACAATCAGCAGTGATTGTAAGTGAAAGATTTTGAATATCTGATCCGAATTTATAATTTAGCTCAGCGCATAATTTTACTATCAGTCCCATCGTACTTTCATCATATTCTCCAATGATTATATTTTACAGCAAATTTTATGCATTAGGATTGAACAGTTTCTGCTAAAGTTATAACTCTTAAAAATTACTGCTTAGGATATTAACTATTGAATATGTGAAGTGTTTTTTAGGATATATTTCCACAAAGTTAATAGATGTATAAACACATTCTATAATTGATTATATTAGCC
The DNA here is from genome assembly GCF_053455715.1 of Rhinoraja longicauda. Classification (NCBI taxonomy): domain Eukaryota; kingdom Metazoa; phylum Chordata; class Chondrichthyes; order Rajiformes; family Arhynchobatidae; genus Rhinoraja; species Rhinoraja longicauda. The sequence continues at coordinate 38,887,268 of NC_135957.1, read as the reverse complement.
TGTGTATTATGCATTGTTGCACTAATTTTAAGAATAAATAATTTGAGTTATATTTGCGTAGATTAATCTACTTCTCACAGCCAAAGGGCAAACAGCCCTGGAATAAAAATATAACCAAAACTATGTTGGAATTAATTGGCTTGGAAAATTCATTCTGCTCCACTTAGAGTGCAACTCGTACGCACCATTGGAGCCTGAAGATGTGTTGACAGGACTGTGGGTTTATTAATCTTATTATCCAGACAGGCTAAAGGAACCAGTAACTGCATTGTAGCAGTCTGGCCTTCATGGATTGGTGTGGTTGGGGAGGTGTGGGGGATGCTTGATGGTATTGGGGGAAGAGGGAATGAAACTAATGCTCTTCCCTTAAAAGTCTTCTGGCTTACTGTCAACCACACTCTCCTGAAACTCCTCAACAGTACTACTGCTCCATAAGCTCTGCCTTTCCAACACTTCACTCCAATTTTGCATTGGCTTATTCATGAAGCTTCCAGATTGCGGCAAGATGATCCAGCATGAGCCTTGGTAATTTACAAACTTATCATTACAAGATGTACATCTGTAAATGGGTCAGGCATCCACTGAAAGGCAGTTGTAATGATGTAATGACTTCATACCTGTGCTTAACACATGAATGAAAATCATGCCTATGCAACTTCCAGGATATTGATTCGGAAGGAAGTGGTAATGGAAAATGATAAAAAGCAAAATTCTTATGTCACAGAAAAACTGTAAATATGACTGCATTGCAAATTCAACAATATATCAAATCCCAGAAGTTCAATGTTTCCTAAGATTAAATGGTTTTCTGCTGAGGGTTTAAAAAGATAAATAGCTATTATTGAGAAGTTCAAGAAGCTAACATCATTGATTGTGAAAGATCTTAGTGAAAATACTAGAGAGAGAATAGAGAAAGAGGTGAAAGCTTCATCAGTGCTTTGGGCACATTTAGCAGCATCATTAACTTCACCAGTTGGTCATTGGAATAGTGATGTGGAATTCTTAACTCATTCTAAAACAGTCCACTTTTCAGCACTGAAATAATACAATGAGATTTAGAGTTCCAGGGTTTATGAGTAATCCAATCCCCAAATTGCTGCCCAAAATATAAAGTTAAAAAAATCAATTTCCTTAAATTATCTCAAAGCACAGGTAAATAAGTTTAACTAATGTTTGTTATAAATTAATATTAGATGAGCATCAATGCATTAATATGCCTTTAATAGCTCCAATGATTGCAAAATCCTAAGAGGTTCTTGGAACGGAAATTACACTCCCTCCCTAATATAAACTGATTCTCATGAGTAATAAATATTTTATATTCTTATGCTGATGTATAATAAAACCAGTACTTATGATCATCAGGTAGACACAAAATGCTGGAGTAATTCAGCGGGTCAGGCAGCATCTCGGGAGAGAAAGAATGGGTGACGTTCGGGTCGAGACCCTTCTTCAAACTGCGGTTAATGTACAATCTAGGCTGCATGTGCTCATTAATTATGTTCTTATCAAACAAAATGAGGGTAGCAAGATGAATTTTTCTTCTACCCCGACAGCAGCAGTTTACATTAAAGACTGTATCTTTATATTTTTGTACTTTCTCGCTGTTAAAGATGGATAAAATAAGCCATTATTTACTACACCATGGAGAATTTTGTTTTTAATGGTGACACTCCTTAAAAGGGGAAGTCAAGAGTCTTTAGCTTTATTTCATCTCACACTCCATTAGTTTCTCTAAAAAAAGGCAAGTACAAAATATGCTTATCACTTAATGATTAATGAATAATTTGCAGGGAAACATGTAACAAATTTCAAATAGCACAGCTACATCTGAGGAGCCCTCCTTAAATAGGCAGCTGATGATGAGATTATAAAAAAAATGATCGGCACACAGATTGTTGCATGAAGTAAAAAAGAAAGATGAAAATTTTCAAAAAGCAAAAAAATATATATATAAATGATGGGCAAGTAGCATCTCTGGAGAAATAAATAGAGCTAATGTTTCAGGTTGACACAAAATGCTGGAGTAACTCAGCAGGACAGGCAGCATCTCTGGAGAGAAGGAATGGGTGACGTTTTGGGTCGAGACCCTTCTTATGTAATGTTCTATAAATAATGTTTCAGGTTAATGACCTATCATCAGAAAATGTTCTCTCTTTTCATAAATGAAGTCAGATGTGGAGAACATTGAGAGTGCACAAGCACATAAATCAGGAGCAGGGGTAGGATTCTCAGGCCATCGGGCCTGCTGAGCATTTAGGTAAGATTATGAATGATTTGACTGTACTCTCAACTCTGCATTCCTGCCCTCCAGCAAAAACCCCTTCACCTCCTTGCTTATCCATCTGCCTCTATCTTAAAAATATTCAAAGACACGTCTTCCACTGCTCTTCTCACAAAGATAATTCCAAACACTCAACACTCTCTGAAAGAAGAGTCATCTATTGAACTATTGTTCAGTCTGCAGAAGGGTCCCAACCCAAAACGTTGTCTGTCCATTCCCCCACAGATGCTGTCTGACTCACTGAGTTCCTCCAGCAGCATTTTTTCTGTCTTAGCTCTGCCTTAAATGGTTGACACCTTATTTTTTAATTGACGTCCTCCCACCATTGCAACTTCTTCCTGCTCCTGTTTGGCAGATGATACAAAAGCTTGAAAGCAAAGAGAAAGATACAAAGTGCAGAATATATTTCTCAGCATTGTAGCACATCAATTCTATAGACAAAGTCATGTATAAATTCTGTGCAGCTTAAGCAATTCAACATGTCTTCTAAACTGTAGGATAATTGTTTAAAGTAATCCTTGATTATTAGATAAGATGAAATCTTTTGAGGACAGTTGTTAATGTTTTGGATCCAATTAGTCTGGGCAGTTTAAATTCAAACTTAGACTTCCTCAGTCACAAGAACATAAGAAATAGAAGCAGCAGTGGACCATTTGATCTCATTCATCTACTTTATCATTCAATAAGATCATGGCTGATCTTTTACCTCATCGCCACTTTCCCGTACCAATGCCATACCCTTTGATTTCTTAGTTATCTAAAAACCTATTGACTTCCATCTTGAATGTGCTCAATACCTAAGTCTGAAGAAGGGTCCTGGTCTGAAACATCACCTATCCATGTTGTCCAGAGATGTTGCCTGATCCATTGACTTACTCCAGCACTTTGTGTCTTTTTTTGTAAACCAGCATCTACTATTCATTGTGTCTGTAGCTAAGCCTCCATATCCTCTTAGGTAAAGAATTGTAATGATTCCCTAATCTCTGACTGAAGAAATTCCCTCTTATCTCAGTCTTGAATAGCCAGCACATTACCTTGACATTATGACCAGTTGCTTTGGATATTCCAGCCATCAATTCCACATCTACCCTGCCAAGCCCAGTGAAAGAATTACTTCTCCTAAAGTAACATTATGACTGCACCCATATCCATGCAACATGGCAAAAGATTGGCTGACATCAAGGTGAAACTATTGTTCACAACTGTTGACCAACAGAAATCAGATTCTTTTCACCTTTTAGATATTCAACTCTAAGCCTTTTTGCTCTTTAATCATCTTGTCTGCTTTGTCAAACAATCTGTTGCCAGGAGCTTAAACCCAGGTACAAAATAAAGAACCATTATATCATCTTTTAGCTTCCAAAAGTTGAAATTTTAGGCAAAATCACAAAGGCTAGGATAGGTTTAGAAGGATATGAGCCAAATGCAGGCACGTTGTGTAGATGGGCATGTTGGTTTGCAAGGATCATTTGGGCTTAAGGGCCTATTTTCACGCTGAATGACTCTATGACTAAAATATTGGATTTCACCATGTGATATATCTGCCTTCTCCCTGTACAAAGATATTTTATTTGCAATGAGCAATGAGATAAATAAATTGTGCAGATTCTTATTAATATTATTAATGGGAATTATAAAACATGCGTGTATAATATTGTAAATAGATGTCCATTGGAATGTACACATATGATAAAGTTTGGTATATGGTTTATCATATGCTAAACATATCAAATTTCTTTCAGATTAAACTGTCTAAAATTAATTCATAAATAATTTCACATAATCTTAATTCATAAATAATTTCACATAATTCAAAACATTTCAAATGATCATTTACTGATGAAAGGTCATCAACGTAAAGCATTCACTTTAGATCTCTCTTTACAGATGTTGCCTGGCCTGCTGAATATTAAAAGCATTTTCACTTTTTATTTCAGCTTTCCAGTAGCTAAGAGATTTTGTTTTTATGTCAAAAGATTGTTGTCTTTGTTGGTATAAAATTGGAGCTGAGAACCAATTGGATATAATTAGTTATTCAGAGATGCATCCATTTTTATCTTGATTTTAGTCAGAATTAGTGAATAGTTTTCTTTAGATCTAAATTCAACTGAGGGAGTCTGGTTAATGAAAAAACTGGTTTGCTTGAAGTAAAGCTTTTGAACTGGTAAAGGTATCTGTTTTGCTGAAGGATAGCATCAGATGCAGATTCACCAGCAGAGACTTCGGCCTCACACATGAATCCATGAAGATCACATGCTGTGCTACTTCCACCATTCTAAATGAAATAAAACAAGATGGGCTTCACAGCAAAATGCTGATCATTTTTTTTAGTGTCTAAATGCATGTTCACTTACAGAAATTGATCATAAATAAGTTTTGCCCATTTGCAGGTTTGGTGCTAAAGGGAATAAATGTAATATCACTGATATAAGAACATTTATAAATAATCTACATGTTTTATGCAAACAAGCAAGGTGTCAAAGTAATACATTTATCATTGCTTCTAATAAATCAAATATTGAAATTTTCTCCACGTGAAGAAACCCTTTTAATATATATATATATATATATATATATTTTTTTTTTAAAGTAAATGTTACAGATTCAAATAAAAGCAGTGATACATTTTATAGAAGCACAGTAGTTCAGATGCTGGAATAGGGTTTATGACTGATGAAATCCTGTTATTACTTATGTGCTTAACTTGGAATAATAATGGAAAATACAAATCTACAGCAAAAACGCCTGCACCTACTCATTAAAATAAGGGTATACAGTGCTGGTGATTGTCAAAGACTTTGTGTTCTTCACATTATAGTCACGAACAACAGCAAATGCAAGATGACAAAATTGTTTCAAATTTGACCATTGATACATCCTGACTCACACTCTAATGTAATACATTCATCTTCTAATCAGGCTGTCTTGTGGTTTTCCAAGCCTGCTATAACTATATTAGATTCAAGGTCTGTGGATTCATGTCAACTGGGAATAGAATTGAGACTGTCAAAACATATTTCATTCATGATCGTTAGTAGCTGTTGCACAGGAAATTTGGAAAATTCTGCATGATGTGTGCTTGTGCCTCAATCCAGCCAAAATGGTTCAATCAACCTTGTTCAGCATCAGAAACCATCTGCTGTCAAATAATTTATTTTTATTCATTTTAGTTAGGTGACCGTGGCCTCAAGTCAAATCTATTGTCATATGCACAAGTCCAGTCAGGTGCAGATAGTGAAAACCTTACTCTCTGCACGATCACAGGAACATAGTGTCAGACAAGGCATCACAACATGCACAGTGAAAGAGAAAATACTGTAATGTTCTGTGGCAAAGGTAGGATTGGAGTTGTGCAGGTCGGTTGAAGAACCTGATAGGTGTAGGAAAGTAACCGTTCTTCACGGTGACACCATAGCAGAGCTGCTGTGATAGTGATATGAGACTTCAACACAGCAAACAACTCCTGAATGCACCATAGTGAATTATGTAATGTTGCACACAATTAGTTTAGTTTAATTTAGAGATACAGCGCCGAAACAGGCCCTTTGGTCCACCGAGTCCACGCTGATCAGTGATCCCCACACATTAACACTACCCTACACACACAGTAGGGACAATTTTTACATTTATCAAGCCAATTTACCTACATACCTGTGCATCTTTGGAATGTGGGAGAAAACCGAAGATGTCGGAGAAAATCCACGCGGTTACAGGGAGAATATACAAACTCCATACAGACAGCACCCGTAGTCTGGATCGAACCCAGGTCTGCGGTGCTACAAGCGCTGAAAAGCAGCAATTCCACCGCTGCACCACCGTGTCGCCCACGCCCAATTAGCTGAGATTCAGATGGTCACAAAAATAAGCGCAACATATGTACAAACCTTCAACAACCATGTCCAGTCTTTTCCCACCTACATCCAAGACACCTCACATATCCTCCACCACATCAACAACATCCAATTCCTGGCCCCCCAGTGCCTCATCCTTATCATTGACGTCCAGTCTCTTTACACTGTTATTACTCATCAGGAAGGCCTCAGGGCCCTCTTTTTATTCCTGGAGCAGAGGCCCAAACAGTTCCCCTCTACTAACATACTCCTCCCCACCCAGTGAAACATGTCCTCACTCTTAACAACTTTTCTGTTGATTCCTCTCATTCTCTAAGTCAAAGTCATGGATACTTGCATGTTCTCAGCTATGCCTGTCTTTTTGTTGATTACACTGCACACTTTTCATTTGCTCATCACTCCCCACTGAATCCTCCCTCTCCCCCAGCTCTTTCCCCTGCAACCACAGAAGATGCAACATCTGTCCATACATCTCCCTCACCCCCATTCAGGGACCCCACCAGCACTTCCAGGTGAGACAGAAGTTCACTTGCATCTCTTCTGCCCTTGTCTATTACATTCAGTGTATTCATGTGGCCTCTTTTACATTGGCAAGACCAAGCGTAGAATAGGCAACCACTTCGTCGAACACCATCTGCCAAGGCTTGCTTGAGCTCTTGGTTTCTAGTCATTTTAATTAATCTTCCATTTCCCATCCCAAACTTTCTCTCTTTAGCCCCTTCCATTGGCTACACACAAACTGGAAGAACAGCATCTTTTATACCACTTGGGTAGCCTTCATCCCAAAGGCATGAATATTAAATGATTCAAGTTTCACATCAACCTCCTCCACCACCCCTTCTCACTTACCTTGTTGCCCCACTCCCTCCATGTGCACTGCCTGCTCCCACTGCATCCATCACCCCATTCCTTTTCCCTCCAACTTCCCTCCGTCCCTGCACTGAGTTCCCATTTTCCCTCATCTGCACACAACAGTCATCTACTGTTAAAACTGGCTATCAGGTACCAAGCTAGTGTTTATCTTATTTATTATCAGATATCCTTGCTGTTGCATGGTCCAAGGCATTCTGATTTATTTGTCTTGCAGATTAACTCAATTATTTTCCTTAGCACCTAATTAGTTTTCTAAATGAGCCTGCTTGCTTGATACAGCCTGTTAGCAGTCAACTCCATTTTAGATGTAAAGCCTGTTTTAACCCTTGCAGTGCATTTCACCCCTTGGAGTTATCAGTCTATGGCATTCATCTAACTGTGTCCACTCATCTGACTGTGTGTTACTGAGTGTCCTGGCAACGTAATACATATGGTTCCTCATTCTTAGTAATCTATAAATGTTGTTAAATGGATAACAAGCAAAGTTTTTAATTTCTCTTCTAAAAATATAAAAATATAAAGAATGATAGTTGGGGTGGCAGAATGGCAGAGTCGTAGAGTTGCTGCTTTACAGCGCCAGAGACCAAGGTTCAATCCTGCCTACCGGGTGCTGGCTGTACAGAGTTTGTATGTTCTCCCTGTCACCACGTAGGTTCTCTCCAGGTGCTCTGGTTTCCTCCCACACTCCAAAGGTTTGTAGGTTAATTGGCTTTGGTAAAATTGTAAATTGTCCCTTGTGTGTTAGTGCACAAGTTGATCGCTGGTCGGCGCGGACTCAGTAGGCCAAAAGGCCTGTTTGAGCGCTGTATCTCTAAAGTCTAAAATAAAGATATAATGTAATATATGTATAACTAGACCGTGGACCCGTTGGGCCAAAACCTCTCCTGTATTGGTGCATCACCCTCTCCTCCCCTTCCTCCCTCCCTCCACCCCTCCCCCTTCCCCTCCCCCTCCCCTCCCTCCACCCCCCTCCCTCCCTCGGAGATAGATTTCAACCTTAAAATGTGAATAACTTTTAAAATATAACACCGATTTCAATGAAACTTCTTCCATTAACACCCAATGGACGACGGTGAGTAAGGTGGACCTAAAATTATCACTTGTACCGTTTTGACTATAGTTCAGGAACAAACAAATAAACAAATGAGAGTTTTAGTATATAGATACAAAGAGATAAAACAATAAGAATCACATGATGCAAACAATAAGAATCACATGATGCAAATCCATACATTCCCAGTTCCAGATTTGTTCCCTCCAACTTGGGTTCTGCAGTTCCTCTACCATATTTTCTTTGCATACTAAAACCTCATTTTTATGATGTCCACTGTTTGACAAATTATTTGGACTCTTTGATGATTCTTTTCCAATCAGCAGTCAAAGGGGAAATTGCAGAACCAGGGGTCACAGTTTAAGAAATCCAGAACCAGGGGTCACTGGTTAAGAATAAGTTTAAGAATAAGGCCATTTAGGACTGAGATGAGGAAAAACATTTTCATCCAGAGAGATGTGAATCTGTGGAATTCTCTGCCACAGAAGGCAGTGTAGGCCAATTCACTGGATGTTTTCAAGAGAGAGTTAGATTTAGCTCTTAGGACTAATGGAATCAAGGGATATGGGGAGAAAGCAGGAACGGGGTGCTGATTTTGGATGATCAGCCAGGATCATATTGAATGGCGGTGCAGCCTCGAAGGGCCGGATGACCTACTCTGGCACCTATTTTCTATGTTTCTATGTTTCTATGTTTCTATGCTTATGTTTCTATGTTTATGTTTCCATGTTTCTATGTTTATGTTTCTATGTTTCTATGTTTCTGTTTCTATGCAGAAGGTTCAGAAGCACAAAACGGTGCAACTCTTGGTTGGAATCAATTTGTTCTACACTGGGTATCTCTGTCATTTGTATCTAGTTAGACAGATGTAGAAGCATGAGACTGGCAATAACTATCTTCCGGGTTTCATTAGTCTGGGTAATGTTATGGGAGGAAAGATTGTATTGTAGCTCAGACTTTGAAAATAGTGGGCGGCACAGTGGCGTAGTGGCAGAGCTGCCGCCTGACAGCACCAGAGACCCAGGTTCAATCCCGACTATGGGTGCTGTTTGTACGGAGTTTGTACGCTCTCCCTGTGACTGCGTGGGTTTTCTCAGTTTGCTTCGGTTTCCTTCCACATTCCAAAGAATTACAGGCTTGTAGGTTAATTTGGCTTCGGTAAAATTGTAAAAATTGTCTAAGGTGCTATAAGTGTGTGGTAATCACTGTTTGGCGCGGACAGTGGGCCGAGAGGCCTGCTTTCACACTGTATCTCTAAACTCTAAAGTCTAATGTCTAATACGTCTCTGAAAATGAAGATCAATGATCATCACAGATGAAATAAAATGATTTCTATCTTAGACTGTTCCCTGGACAGCATCAGTCTCTAGCAGATAAAATATACCAATGTCAACACAGATTAATCATTCAGCTCCAAAACGTCGAATAGATTTCTTAAATCAGACTGATCTGCAACAGGAACTGGTTCTCTCAATCCAATTTAGGGGAAACTAATGAATCCAGAACATTACCTGGCGTAGTTTGGGCTGATACGTTTTTGGGAGTATATTTTACGACAAACTCTTCAATGCATACATCATTGTGTACAGTCTATTACAATTTTTTAATTACTTGGAATTTACGTGACGCTTGATAAACTAACTTAATTTTGTCTTCCGAACCTTTATCCTTTCATCTTTATCGTTTCCAGAACTTTGCAAAATTATATAGGTCCTCAAAATTGTCACCATCAAGCCTGAAACAATTTGATTTAATATTGAAGAACTAGGATGGCACAACAGTGCAACTGATAGACCTGCTACGTCACAGCATCAGAGACCCAGGTTTAATCCTGACCTCAGATGTTGTCCGTGTGGAGTTTGCACATTTTCTCTGTGACTGTGTGAGTTTCTTTTGGGATGCTCTGGTTTCCTTCCACATCCCAAAGACCTGCAGGTTTGTAGGTTAATTGACCTTTGTAAGTTTCCCCTAGTGTGTGGGAAGTGGTTGCGAAATAGAATTAGTGTGAACGGGCGATCGATTGTTGGCTTGGGCAGTCGGCTGACGAGCCTGTTTCCATGACCTATCTTTAAATGAAAAATCAATCAATCAAGTAAAGAACAACAGCACTCATCTCAAGGGAGATAAATGGTTATGACTATTTATAGATCTTACTATTAATTGTTCTAGTTTTTTGTATGTTTCAATTGTAGTATTTTAATTTCTTTTTTAAAACAAATAAGTTAATAACTTTTAATGGTTTGATAATGTTGTGAATGTTTCTGAAATCAGAAACATTCACTGGTAGTGACAGTTTTGACATTTAGCTAAGAATGGGAACTTGGCTCAGCCACCTGTCAAAAATTTGTTTTCCAGTTTGGTTTTTGCATGGAACTTGCTCAACCACTTCTTCCCATGCAATGGACTTAGAGTCAAACAGTGTGGAAACAGGCCATTTAGCCCAACTTGCCCACACCGACCAACATGTCCCATCTTGTACACTTGTCCCACCTGCCTGCATTTGGCCCATATCCCTCTAAACCTGTCAGGGTTCTGGTTACGGCACTGTGCACACAGCAGCCAGCTAACAGTTGCTCGTCTTTTCCTTTTTTAAAACGTATTTAATTCCTGTTTATTTTATGTATTTTTGTTTAGTTAGTTAGTTTTTTGCACTATGTTGTGGTGGGGGAAACCTTTTTACTCCCCTCCCCAATCTTTGCACATCCCCAATCCTGGACTCTCCACATCGCTTTATTTTCATGTTTCTTGTATCCTTTTGTGTTTTATGATTGATGGCAGACTCATTTCCCTCCTGGGATAAATAAAGTTCTATGGTGTCCATGGCATGGCATAGCATCCATCCATGGACTTAGTAGCAGAAATTCTTGTCCGGTTGTAAACACTAGATTCTGAGGATTTAGTTGACCTTCTGACAAATTAATGTACGCAAGGTAATTCTGAAATCTTTCTGGAGAAATTTGCAGAGTGTGACAGCCATAAATTCTGAGCCAGGATTCCATTTCGAATATGATTAGGCAAGTAGGATTGAATTTATATTTACTTACTGCTTTCTCTCCTCCTCAGACCATAAATATTTAAATGGCGTAAAGGCAAGGCATCTCACGAGAGGTCCGTTATTGGGAAATCACTAGCATGCTGTTTGTTCATTTTGATGCCCTGCTCGACCATAGCTGTTTTTGCTCTATTATTTATAATATAAAATTGAGGCTTATTTCCTTTCTGGGGTTTGTGCGATATGATTTGCTTGCCAATGAACAAATAAAAATTCAGACAATTTACGTGAACATTTCAGAAAGAGCAAATTTGTTCGAATGGCCAAAATCAAAATCGCTTCAATAGAAATTAGCAGAGATTTAATGGGATGGTTGATGTGACATTCTTCTCATTAAAGAAAGTCTTGAATGTAGTTCAGGCTATTGTGTTAACATCTTTGTGTTGATGGTTGAGTTCTCCTTACTGTTTCACACTTTATCCATGTGGAAAGAAGATCTGATTATCTACTCTGTGAGCATTTTATCCTCCGGACAGTTATATAGTTTTACTTTTGCTGAAAACTTTTTAATACATTTTAAAACTTGCAAGATATTAAAATTATTCAAGTTTCTCTGTTCAAAAACTTACATTATGTGAGATGCTAATCTAAAGATCTGGGGTCAAGTTCTACTGTATAGGTTTGACCACAGACTCAAAACTGATGATCAGTATAGTTGTGAGAGAGTGTCACATTGTAAGACATACAATGTTCTGGATGAGATATCAACCCAAGACATAGATTCCTACAATATTACTTTGAGGAGAAGGTGAGTAAAACAATCATCTTTGTTTGCTGGTGATAAACCAGAGCAATGCCATTGAGTGCCATTGTTTAACTCCCAACATTCAATTCCATCGACTTCAGGAGTGGATGGTCCAGCAGCTCCTGATGGAAAGTGGCCAAAGGAAATGTTCCCTTATGCAATTCCCCTGTGTTCTCACCAATATTACTCACTCAACCAACACTCCTAAAGCATATAATCTAATCATTATCTCATTGCTGTTGGTTGAAGCAGCCATGTGCAAATGAAGATAGACACAAAATGCGGGAGTAACTCAGTGGGACAAGCAGCATCTCTGGAGAGAAGGAATGGGCAACGTTTCTTCTTCAGGGTCTCGATCATAAACGTCACCCATTCCTTCTCTCCAGAAATGCTGCCTATCCCGCTGAGTTACTCCAGCATTTTGTGTCTATCTTCAATGTAAATCAGTGCAGTTCCTTCCTACACATGTGCAAATTATGTGCATCAGTCGGCAGCCCCTGCTTTCTGCAATCTAAACTCTATTAAGATCTCTCATTACACATGTCTCCCTGTGTGGAGGGAAGGCTCTAATTGAATGAGAACACAGGATGAAATGGAATATGCAGCTCAGTCCGGGACTAAGATAATGGAGACTGGTGACACAACACTAAGCATATTCATGCTATTGCATTCACCCTTAAAAGGATCTATGACATTGCTGGGTGGACACAGAAAATAGAAAATTTATTTAAAAAGCATTCAGCTGGAAAAGTTGAAGTGGAGTTTTGCTACCTATCAAAGCTTTCTGGCCAACTTTGGAGATGTGGCTTCTTTATTGCACACCCAGGCATCATGTTGCCACTTGGTGCATGGCATTGGAAAAAGGGATTGAGCCAAGAGTTCAAACTCGGGATGGTCATACCCACATGATGATCTGCATGCCATCAATGAAACCTGCAGACAGACACGAGATTGCTATATAAGACACTTCATGCAAGTGGCCCCGCTTCCCATGGACAATTATGTCATTGCAAAGGTCTACCACATCAAGCCACTAATGTGCAGAACATATATCATTGAACAGATAACATAGAACCATACAGCACAGGAATAGGCATTTAGCCAACAATATATGTGCTGAACACAATGCATCATTGAACCTTCCCTGCCTGCACATGATTCATATCTCCCCATTCCTTGAATATCTACGTGCCTATCAATAAGTATTTTAAATGCTACTGTTGTTAATGCCTCCACCATCACTCCTGGCAGAGCGTTATATGCACCCACCATCCTCTGTGTAAAGAATATGATTGATCATCCACAATCAGTAACCTGTGCCTGCCTTCTCCCCACATCCCTTGATTCCACAAGCCCCAAGAGCTCTTTCTAGCTCTCTTTTAAATTCATCCAGTGAATTGGCCTCCACTGCCTTCCGTGGCAGTGAATTCCACAATTTCACAACTCTCTGGGCGAAAAGGTTTCTTCTCACCTCAGTTTTAAATGGCCTCCCCTTTATTCTTAGACTGTGGCCCCTGGTTTCCAATCTTTCCTCATATGACTGACCCGCCATCCCGGTGATTAACCTCATGAACCTACGCTGCACTGCCTCAATAGCAAGGACTTCCTTCCCAAATTAGGAGACAAAAACTGCACACAATACTCCAGATGTGGTCTCACCAGGGCCCTGGACAACTGCAGAAAGACCTTTTTACTCCTATACTCAAATCCTCTCGTTATGAAGGACAACATGTCATTAGCTTTCTTCAATGCCTGCTGTACCTGCACGCTTACTTTCAGTGACTGGTGTACAAGGACACCCAGGTCTCGTTGCACTTCCCCTTTACCTAATCTGACACCATTGAGATAATAATCTGCCTCCGTGTTTTTGCCGCCGAAGTGGATAACCTCACATTTATCTACATTATACTGTATCTGCCATGCATCTGCCCACTCACTCAACCTGTCCAAGTCACCCTGCAACCTCCTAACATCCTCTTCGCAGTTCACACTGCCACCCAGCTTTGTGTCATCTGCAAACTTGCTACTGTTACTTCTAATTCCATCATCCAAATCATTAATATATATTGTAAATAGTTGCGGCCCCAGCATCGAGCCTTGCGGCACTCCACTCCACTGCCTGCCATTCTGAAAAGGACCCATGTATTCCTACTCTTTGCTTCCTGTTTGCCAACCTATTCTCTATCCATGTTAATACCCTACCCTCAATACCATATGCTCTAATTTTGCTCGCCAATCTCCCATGTGGGACCATATCAAAGGCTTTCTGAAAGTCTAGATACACTGCATCCATTGGCTCTCCTTTATCCATTTTACTTGTCACATCCTCAAAAAATTCCAGAAGATTAGTCAAGCAGGATTTCCCCTTCATAAATCCATGCTGACTTGGACCATTCCTTTTAGTGCTATCCAAATGCACCATTATTACCTCTTTAATAATTGACTCCAGCATCTTCCCCACCACCGATGTCAGGCTAACTGTTCTATAATTCCCCATTTTCTCTCTCATTCCTTTCTTGAAAAGTGGGATAACATTAGCTACGCCCCAATCCACAGGATCCTATTGAATCTATGGAACATTTTTAAATGATCACCAATGCGTCCACAATTTCTAGAGCCACCTATTTGAGTACCCTGGGATGCAGACCATCAGGCCCTGGGGATTTATCAGCCTTCTGTCCCATCAGTCTACCCAATACTATTTCTCGCCTAATGCAAATTTCTTTCAATCTTTTGGTTTCCTCCCACACTCCAAAGACGTACAGATTTGTAGGTTAATTGGCTTGGTATAAGTGTAAATTGACCCTAAAGTGTGTAGGATAGTGTTAATGTGCGGGGATCACTGGTCGGTGCAGGGTCGGTGGGCCGAATGATCTGTTTCCGCGTTCTATCTTTAAAATAATCAATGAATGGTGATCTGAGTGAATGCCTGGTCAGCATGGTTCCTGTGAAGATGATCCTCATTGTGAATAACTATCTCGGTAGAGAATGAATCATCACCATTTAAGCTGCAGATATATGAAAATTATTTGGGTGAATAAATAACTGGGTTTGAATTGCTAAGATAAAAATGTTAAGAATAAAATTATATGTGTGATTATTGCCATCACTGCAATTTTAATCCTGCATATGTGAGTGTCACATTGCAGTTAGACCAGGTAGAGCCACATCAGAGAGTTGTGAGTCCCCGTTGTCTAGTGTCTGATCATTATATTGTTTATTTACAAAGCATCTCTCTCAGTAGATATGGTTGGAAGACAGATCCATTTAGCCACTGTATCTCCTGAGATGCTGCCTGACCTGCTGAGTTACTCCAGCATTTTGTGAATAAATCGATTTGTACCAGCATCTGCAGTTATTTTCTTATAGCCGCTGTATCCTGTTGTTCAATGCTGTCTCCTGCACGAGGAGAGGAGGGTGAACCTTATGAATGAGGGTGAAGAAGGGTCTCGACCTGAAACGTTGCTCATTCCTTCTCTTCAGAGATGCTGCCCGTCCCGCTGAGTTACTCCAGCTTTTTGTGTCTATCTTATTAATGAGGGCCATGGGTTGCGTTGCACTGCGGGAAGGAGAAGATTTGTTGATGGGTACTATAGGGGACAAGAATAATGTTGCTTGGGTGAGGTTGAATATCAGTGATAACCAAATAGATGTGAACGTAAAGAGATACATGAAAGGGTGCCTGCAAGGTGCGTTTTGTGATGAGTGGCATACTGATGTGTTGCGATTATATCACATCTAGATCCAGGTGAATGTGCCAGAGTCCTGACTTTTCCTAAATCTGCTGAGTTCATTGAATTACTTATTTGTAATGTCCTGGAGGAGCACAAACACTGCTGCTTCTTGCATGGATTATAGGCAGACATCCTCCTGTGGTGCCCAGCAATCAGCTTACTGAATTGTGAGATGGGCCCCTTGGTTCAGCCATCTTTGTGTTATGCGGCTAAACCTCGAATCCACCACATTCCTGGCTTGCGATTAAGGTTCCCAATAATGGAGCAGAAGTTGAGTCAGTTGCATCATTATCATGCTCACTTGGGCTAATTGTTGGAAAACAGGAAATATATGCTTGGATATTCATCTCTAGATAGACCCCAGGAAAAACATGGTGTAACTGCATCCATGCATTGCACTCCACTCCTAATAGTCAATTGCATTCCAGTCAGTTGAACTGAGTTACAGAAATAGAGTAAAAAAACACAGATGACAATGCTTATTAGCTCCGCTCCAAGAATGAGCACATTACTGCATTGTCACGGATAAAGTGTCCCTGATAAACGCATAGCAGAAAATCTGCAGTTCTCAATCCCAAGAACCAGAAAGTTAAAATTTAGATCCAACATGCAGTTAATTCCCCAGCAATATATTTGGAAAATTGATCTGGCTTTGGATTGAATGGAGCCTTTTAACCATAAGATCAAATTGGATTTTTTTTTAAAAACCTCTGTAATAACTTGTACTTTACCTGAAGCTCATTTCTAATAATAATGAGGTAAATATATTGGACTAGGTTAACAACAGAAAATTTTCAGTTTTCCTAGATAAAGAATTTCATAATACAACTCTATATATTTTTCCTTTGAGTTTGGTGCTGTTTACAAAGACATATAAGATAATTAGGGGATTGGACACATTAGAGGCAGGAAACATGTTCCCAATGTTGGGGGAGTCCAGAACAAGAGGCCACAGTTTAAGAATAAGGGGTAGGCCATTTAGAACGGAGATGAGGAAGAACTTTTTCAGTCAGAGAGTGGTGAAGGTGTGGAATTATCTGCCGCAGAAGGCAGTGGAGGCCAGTTCGTTGGATGCTTTCAAGAGAGAGCTGGATAGAGCTCTTAAGGATAGCGGAGTGAGGGGGTATGGGGAGAAGGCAGGAACGGGGTACTGATTGAGAGTGATCAGCCATGATTGCATTGAATGGCGGTGCTGGCTCGAAGGGATGAATGGCCTACTCCTGCACCTATTGTCTATTGTCTATTGAAGATATTTTGTATAACTGTGTCGTATGCTGGAAGTTATTTAATTGCACCTGTAAATCAGGTTCTTAACTAAAGTCATGTCGAAAAATGCTGTTAAGATCATAACTATTTACATTTCTCAGTATGATTTGTTATTTCGCCTCACTCGTGAACAGAGCTTATTAATTGTCACAGTATCCATCTTTTTCTCGAAAGGCACTCATCTATTAATGGGAAAGTAACTTCATTAATTTAGAACATTACTACCCTCTCATTTCTACAGCTTTTGTAGAGTACTTATGATAATCAAGTCAATCATAACGAAAACCTGCCCTAACATGTCGCATAGTATTAGCGACTGAAATTAAATTAATTGAATTATATTATTGGACTATCTGAGATCTTCATTACAATAATATTAATATAATTTGCGCTTCATAATATCTACACTTCATAATAAATTCATGAATTGACCTCTCTCCAAAAATTAATTGAACTGAATTTAACTCACCATTCAGAAAAAGAATATCTTAATAATCTTAAAAATATATCCAAAAATTGGTTGCAAAATAAATTCCATTTGGATTAAACTGTGAATTCAATTTTAATTAAACAGCAAGAAACAGCATACATATTGAACTGCTTTATCTACATACAGTAAAAACATGATATTAAAAATATGGCATTAGTCTTAATATTCAAGTTCCAAATCACCTGATGTATGGCACTCCAAACACATGCCTGTTGTCAGTCAAGTTGTGCTTTCAGTCCACTAATTAGACAATTGGGATGATTGAACCGGATCACAATTGATCCAGTTTGCATTTTGTACTCACCCTTCCTGCTTCCCACTGCCACACTTTCCTCCACATACACTAAGCTCACATTCTCCTCTGTGGCTACAGTAGCACTCAAGGCTGAGCAGTTGCTTAGGTCCCATAGGTTTGGCTGCATGATTTATTCTGTGAGGCTATGCATATCTGCAGCCCATGGAAACTAAAGCCCTGACCACAGACCATCCCAATGGCCACCTGATAGTGCATACAGTCTGAACAAGAGTCCCAACCCAAAACTTATCTACGTTTTACCCAAAACATATCTATGTCTTCAGAAATGCTGCTTGTCCTGCTGATTGCTCCAACACTGTGTCTTTTTTGCACATTCAGAGGTGTTTGCACATTTTACAGCCACATAGACCCAGATCATAGACACAAATCATAATCATGTATAATACATAAATCATGTATAAATTACAAATACATTCTGCAAAACTGTAAAAAGAAAAAGACTGCAAGAAACAAGACATTAGTGTAAAAACAGTTAGAAAGCAATTCCATGATATTGCAAGAGGAAGTCCATAGTGTTCCATTGCCAAGTTAGGATTAGGGTTGGAGAGACAAGAAACTGCAGATGCTGGAATCTTGAGCAAAAGCACAAAGTGCTGGAGGAACTCAGCAGGTCAGGCAGTATCTATGGAAGGAATGCACAGATGACATTTCTAGTTGGGAGTGATCAGTTTCAAGGAGGGTTCCATCCCAAAACGTGTATTGTTATTCACTCTACAGATGCTGCCTGACCCACTGAGTTCCTCCAGCACTTCCTCCCACTGAGTTCCTCCAGAGAAAAAAAGAAGCAGGAATCTGCTTGCAACTTGCAGACTGTGAAGGTCAGATAATGTGTTTGGAAGATTAAGTTAATTAATTTTGCAAAAAATTTACTAATGAGGAATGTTCTCCATACAATTGAATTAGAAGTTAGAGAACAATGAGGGAATTAAAGACCTTTACACTGGAACAAGGACGTTTGTAAGAGTACGTATGAGACTGATTATGTGAAAGGCTCACATCCAGGAGGAGAAAGAAAGAATAAGATTGATAATGAATAAAATATGAAATTATACCAGTGAGTGAAAGAATAAGATAGCTCAGGAGACTGTAAGTTATCACATAAGATGGAAGCAGGAAAAAAAACAAAAAGAAGGAGTCTAAGCAAATGTAAGAATCTGAGTCGAATCAGGAGGGAGAGAAATCAACAAAACATAGCAAGAAGTAACAAGACCGTAACACAGTCACTCCGAAGGCAAGTCTCTGACGTTGTAAGGAACAGACTGTGACCTTCATCTTTATGTACTGCTTCTTTGCACCAAATGCAATTTGCTTAATAAGTATGTTGTATTTAAAGCTAATATATCCTGACACATGGAGGTTCGTTGTTGTGAATTCTTCAATTAAAATAAACATGAAAGATGGAAATGAAAATAAATCAGAAATGACAGAAAGATACAACAGTCCTATTGTCCAGTTAATCCAGCATTTGGTGCTTTCTTTTGGAAACCAGCATCTGTGGTTCCTTGTTTTTGAATCGTACAGGTTAAGGGGCTGTCCCACTTAGGCGATTTTTTAGGCGACTGCCAGCGACTGTCAGTCGTAGCAGATCGCCGAAAAAATTAACCCTACGACAATGTCCACGACAATGACCACGACAATGCCCGCGACAAGCTAAGACAACCTACCACATAGGCGACAGCAAGCTGACGACAACCGGCGACTCAGTCTTCGCTACCTAGGACGTCCACTACGACAGGGACCATGGCAAGCAAGACAACCAACGAAAACCTGAGGCTGTGCCTTCTGATCCTAGAGTCTCCCTCTACTGGAAACATCCATAATATAGCACAGACAATATGATGTCATTGGCTATGAAGGTCAACATTCTGTAGCACCTCATGGCCTTGGATCTTTCCAGGTATCCTACACACAATTCCTGAGAGGCAGTGACCTGACATGTTAAGAGGATCAAACGTCTCATATCTACCATCAAGGAAGACCAAGCATTACACGTTGGTTGTTGCATTGTTGTTCAATAACTGCAAATGGTCATTCCACATCATATTTTCTCTTTACCTGGTCTTTATTTCCCTCAGTATGCTTTTAGTGTTTTAGTAGACCCCAATTTGCCTAAAGACAATAAGAGGTTTGCTATGCCATGAAGTCATCTCCATTTAGCTTCTAAACCACATCCCTCATTGAAATTAATGGAGTATTGGATTCTGGATCAATTGCAGCCTTGAGCAGGATCTGAGAGTTGATCAATCCAGCTTAATGCTGGGATATCTAGCAAGAATTGAGCTTTGCCTTTAGATATCATTTAAAAAGCTCATATTCTGGAATTTTCTCTTCATCTCAGTCCCAAATAACTTACCTTTTATTTTTGATCTGTGCCTCCTAGGTTTAGATTTATGTTTATTCTTGTCACGTGTACCGAGGAGCAGTGAAAAGTTTTGTTTTACATTCTTTTCAAACAGGTCAGATAATATTACACATAAATACAATCAAGTCAAATTCATGTACAAGAATTAGAGCTGCTCAGTGAGGGGCAGAAATCATGCCTACGTCGAGCCTGCCAAACCATTTAAGAAGGTTTGTTGATAAGATCTTTCATTTTTTCTTGAATGTTTGTTTCAGCTTTGCACAATTTTTAGAAGCTCATCAGGGTCGGTCAAAATTGACCTCTGATAACCTTGTTGAAAAAGGTAATAACGTTTAAAAGTAATTTAACTGAGGGCCTTGGTGACAAGGTTTGAGAGAAGAATTTCAGTCCATCTCTCATGGTAAATTTCGGCTGTCCATTCAAAAATAGTTTCCCGAGGTCTCCCTAATAGTTGGGTGGGTTTTTCTGAAAAAGAAACAACAAAGTGCTGGAGTAACTCAATGGGTCAGCAAGCATCTGAGGAGAACATGGACAGGTGAAGTTTCAGGTTCGGGAGCCTTCTTCAGACTGATTGTGGTTGGACAGTGGTGGGGAAAGAAAGCTAGAAGAGAAGTCAGAGCAGAACATAGCATAGCGAGTGATAGGTGGATACAGTGAGGAGGGGTTTCAATTGGTAGGTAGTTGGTCCAACGCCAGAGATAAAAAGACAAGAAGTGTGTGGATAAGGAGAGAAGTGGTACAAATTATGGAAGGAATATAGGTGGAAGCGGACAGGAGGAGGGGGGAAGAAGAAAAATGGCACTAATCCACTTGGGACAAAGGGAAGAGAGGGTGAACCAAAAATAAACAAACAAAAAAATAAATAAACACATAAATAAATCACTAAATGACCAAATAAAAAAATAGACAAATAAATCAGCAGATAAATATATAAATGAATGAATAAAAAGAGAGCTAAATAATAGACAATAGACAATATGCACATAAACTAACAAATCAACAAACAAACAAATAAATAAATAGAAAGGGAAGTGGTTTGTATATTAGTTACCTAAACTTGGAGAATTTAATGTTCATACCGTTAGGTATTCTACCCAAATGGAATATGAGATGCTGTTTCTCCAGCTTGTGTGTGGCCTCGCTCTGGCAATAGATGGGGCCAAGGACAGAAAGGTCAATATGAGAATGGGAAGTGGAGTTTAAGTGGTTAGCAACTGGGAGACCCAGTAGGCTTTGGCAGAGCAAGCATAAGATTCCGGCAAAAGGGTCACCAAGTCTGTGCTTGGTCTCACGATGTAAAAGAGGCCACATTGGGAACACCAAGTACTGTAGATGAAGTGAGAAGAGGTGCATATGAACATCTGTCTTACCTGGAAGGACTGCTGGAGTCCCTGAGTGGATGGGAGGGAGGAT
The DNA here is from genome assembly GCF_053455715.1 of Rhinoraja longicauda. Lineage (NCBI taxonomy): Eukaryota > Metazoa > Chordata > Chondrichthyes > Rajiformes > Arhynchobatidae > Rhinoraja > Rhinoraja longicauda. The sequence continues at coordinate 38,865,831 of NC_135957.1, read as the reverse complement.
GTATAGGTACAGGTGTTACATCTCCTGTGATTGCAGGCAAAAGTACCTGGAGAAGGAGTGGTTTGAATGAAGGAGTTACGGAGGGAGCAGTCTCTGCAGAAGGCGAAAAGGGGGTCTATTAGAAGATGTGACTGATGGTGGGATCACATTGAAGGTGGCGGAAATGTCAGAGAATAATGTGTTGGATGCGAAGGCTGGTGAAGTGAAAGGTAAAGACCAGCAGTTTGTCTATCCTTTCTTAAAGGGGTTATAAAGTGAGATTTTCCTAATTTATTCCATTCAAAATTAGAATGGTGGACCTAAAACTAAAACTGACTGATGCATGGCTGATTTACACATTTGCATCAAATTAAGTTTCCACAAAATATCTACTCTGTGATTTATTCTGCAGATTCTGATATGAGTAAATTATATAATATCCCTTCAGGTTAAATGCTACTTACATCACTGCTGGTCTGAAGTAAAATTGGACATCAGATCAATGTAATAGTTTCCAAAAATGGGCACAAGGTTTCCAATATCTGCATAATCTGCTTCTGAAGTAGATTACAAGGCACCATTAAGCTGCCTGTTCATTGTGTGACATCTCCAGCCAGCATAAACCATGCTCTTCAAAAGCTGTATAACTCAGCCAGAGGATAAGTCGTGAGTGATTAATTCCATTTAGAGCTAATCTGCATTACTTAAAGTCAGCCAGCACATCTTAAATTGGAAGAAACCAAAATATTTGTCAATTCCAGAAACCTGAAATAAAAAGAGCAAAAATGGTGAAAAACTCGGCAGGTTGACACCATTTTTGTTGGAAGAAACAGAACTAACATTTCAGGTCATTGAACTTCCATTTGTTTTATTGCAAGATCATCAACCTGAAACATTAATTTTTGCTCTACAAAAACTGCCTTATCCTCTTAAAGAGAAAGCCAGGTGTGTCTCCAACAGGTGTGGAATCCGATTGTGGAACTGGATTGGATATGGAAATAGACATTCAGGTCAGGTAATGGTGTCAAGTTAGGAAAAGGGGAAGTACAAAGAGATCTGGGTGTCCTTGTTCATCAGTCACTGAAAATAAGCATGCAGGCACAGCAGGCAGTGAAGAAAACCAAAGGCATGTTGACCTTCATGACAAGAGGAGTTGACTATAGGAGCAAAGAGGTCCTTCGGCAGTTGTACAGGGCCTTACTGAGACCACACCTGGAGTACTGTGTGCAGTTTTGGTCTCCAAATTTGAGGAAGGACATTCTTGCTATTGAGAGAGTGCAGCGTAGGTTCACTAGGTTAATAGACGAGATCTATTTTCAGGGACCAGGAAGTCCTCCAGACAAATAATGCGTAGGGACTGGGAGGGAAACCGATGATAGAGCCCAAGTTCCGGGATGGAGTCCTGAAAATAATTTCAATGTCCATGTGGGGTAAAGGTGAGGAAATGCATCTTAAGGTTTCAAGGTTTCAAGGTCAGTTTATTGTCACTTAAGGACATAAAGTCATAAGTGATAGGAGCAGGATTAGGTGATTCGGCACATCAAGGCTGCTCCGCCGTTCAATCATGACTGATCTATCTCTCCCTCCTAACCCCATTCTCCTACCTTCTCCCCATAACCTCTGACACCCGTGACATACATCTTCAAATGCAACACTCGCCTCAAACATCACAACGCATCCTACCTCCATCACTTACCTACTAATAATCTCTCACAGCCCATGCCTGCAGGATCTGCTCAGTGCCATCTTTTCAGTGTGATATGCATAGCAGAATTCTTTAAGACAACTTTATTAAAATGCAAATGAAAATGCACCAAAAAGAAATTCCCTGGCTATATTGATTTTCCACTGGCTGACAAGATAGTCTTCATTACTGGGCTTTTGAATTGGCTGAATATTAGAAGTGAGAACACGTTAGGTGGTGATGAGGCAGGACCATCAGTTAATAAATTAGAAACTGGCATTCCCAGTAAGTGAATTTTACTACATTCCGTGACAGTTTATCAAGTCAGCCTATGTGATCAGTGGTTTGAATATTCAGTGGGGAATTTTGCAGCAAACTATTCTGAGATGGTCAAGATGAGCTCTTGAGTTTTGAGTTATACTGGGAGCACCTTTCCGAATATTATTAAGATTCTGATTCATAATTATAATGCTTTTCAGAATTCATTTGTATGATTGACCAACACTTAAAAATGAGCCTATAAATTTGAAGCTTCAGCAAACAGCGGAGCAGATGTAAATAAACTGTTGCTTTCTCACAGTCAGCGCTGTACTGCTTTCGCTTCTTGGACTACATTTTAAACAGTGGCAAAAGGACTGGAGTGCTTGAGCATCACCACCTTATTCGGGAATCAATTTCCTCGGCAGAGAACAGAGGCAAAATAGAACAGCCCTGTTTCCAGGCTGTGCGGCTCTACAACCATAAAAGGTTAAAGCATGTATTGAGTGAATGTTGCATTGTTGACTGTTCACTACCTAGACAATAAATTCCCTGCGCAACTGGGGCATGTTTGGTGCATGATGGGGCATGTTGGTCGGCGTGGGCAAGTTGGGCCGAAGGGCCTGTTTCCACGCTGTATGTCTCTATAACTGGTGCAAAATGAATAGGTTTCAAGATTCAAGATTCAAGATTCAAGATTCAAGATAGTTTTATTTGTCATCCAATATTGGACGAAATTCAGTCACCCACAGTCCAACAATAAAAGCATTAAATAAGCATTAAAATTACACAACCCCAAAAAACCCCCAAAACACAGTCCAACAATAAAAGCATTAAATAGGCATTCAAATTACACAACCCCAAAAACACACAAAAAAGAAACATCCATCAAAGAAACATCCATCACAGTGAGTCTCCTCCAGTCCTCTCTCTCCTCACTGTGATGGAAGGCCACAATGTCTTTCCCTTCTCCTGCTGTCCTCGCCCGCAGTCAGGTTGTTGTGGTTGCAGGCCGCACCGGACGGTCCACAGCGGCCCGAGCCTAAGGCGAGTCGCAGCCGCTCCCGCAGCCTCCGAAGACGGCCGGCTCCGCCGATGATAAGTCCGATCCGGGGCGGGCGAACACGCTGCTGCTGCCGCTGTTGCTGCACGTCGGGGCGGTCGTGGCTCCCGACATTGAAGCCCCCGCCCAGCAGAGAAATATCCCGCGGCATATCTTAGGCCGCGCCGGACGGTGAAATGTCCGTGACCCAAGCCCCGCGATCCGGGGCGGGCGAACACGCTGCCGCTGCCGGAGCTCCCGATGTCGGCATCCACGCAGCCCAAGTCTAAGGCAAGTCGCAGCCGCTCCCGCAGCCTCCGAGGACAGCTGGCTCCGGTGATGGTAAGTCCGATCCACGGGCTCTGCGAACCAGAGCCCTGGAGGCCGCCAGCTCCAGGAGTTGGGCCGATTGTAGGCCGCAGCAGGTATGGAGACACCACCCAGAAAACAAAGGTCGTGTCTCCGTTCGGAAGGGACACATATTTACAATTTTACAGTTCCCCCCCCTCCCCCCCACATACACACATAGTACACAAACACAAAAACACGACATCACATCGACAATTAAGACAAAAAAAACAACAAAAACACAAAGACAAATGGACCGCAGGTGAGCCGCAGCTGCTAGGGCAGCGCCGCCATTTTGGTAAAGGATTCAAAGGTCTTTTATTGTCACGTGTACCAGGATGCAGGAGTGAAAGAAAAAGCTGAATGCCTTCCTCACTAACATGAAAGACCTAGACCTCCTCAATTGTGGCCTGATTCTCTCAACGATTCTCCAATGCTGCATCAGGAATCCATGCATCCTTTCATATGATTCCTAATATTTTTTGAATGCTTCACAAAAATTGCCTCTTTATTGTTGACCCTCAACATGTCTATTTTCATCATGGGTGCTTGATTACAAATTAATCCAGGAAAGCACAGGTTTAAAATCAAACCTTCAACCAGGCCCTCTTTATTAGTGCAACATTACATGCTTTCACCTTTCATCGCCACAGAGCCATACAGCTCAGAAACAGGCCGCTCAGTCCAATTAGTCCATGCCAACCAAGAAGCCCTCTTTAAACTAGGCCCATTTGCTCAAATTTGACCCATATCCCTATTCATGTGCCTGTACAAGTGTCCTTTAAATGCTGTTATAGTACTTACCTCAATTACCTCCTCTGGCAGTTTGCTCCATGTACCCACCACCCTCAACTATTATTTACACTGAATAATTCCACAAATCTTTAGGATGAACTTGCTTTAGCTGTAAAGGAATAATGGAAGATTCAGTAGTAAATGTCATATACACGCCACAGTTTGGCTTGAATGTTGATTACTTGAAGAACTCACTCACAATTAGCAATTTATGGATTTCTTATATTTCACTGTTGGTTAGATTTCTTTTTTTTTGTGACCTAGGGATCATTAGCAATGCCAATATTTATTGCCCATTCTAAGTTGCCTCTGAAAAGCTGATATGGAGCCAATGTTTTGAACTGTACTCCTGCTGGAGCGGATCTCTGTTGGGTAGGATACCAGGTTCCAGGATTTAGACCCAGCAATGATAAAGGATGAAGGAATGGCGATGTGGTTCAAAGTCAGGATGGTGTGTGCTTTGTCCCACTGGAGTGGGTGGGGCGTTAAAAGCTGCATGTTTTGTGAGACACCTTTTTAGTGATCGAAACAGTGATGGTACCATCTGTAGCGCTGGTTTCATAGACAGTGGAAGGAGTGAGCAGTCCGAGTGGTCAATAAGGTGCTAGCTTTGCTCTGGCTGCTGCAGAGCCTCTTGAGTGTTGCTTTTGCTGCAGACATTGGAACAAATGAGCAGAAATCCATCTCACTCCTGACTTGTGCTTTAGAGATAGTGTATATTTCTTTTTAATGTTAGATTTTGAGTTATCAACTTTATGTAATTGTCAATGTCCACTTCTGCCTCTGAACACATGAAGGAAGGAAGCAGGTGAAGATGGCTGGTGCTGATGAACTTGTCTGGTTGACTCTCACCAACCACAACCCATCTTCCTTTATAGTGCCGTAGGAGTTTTTTTGTTTCCCCCCTGATGCCCTTCGATCTCTATTCCACTGGGATTCTATACCACACTTGGTTAAATGCTGCGTTGATATGAAAGACATTGTGGTGAAGGCTGGAGCCAAGTGATCCCATTAAAAACCCAAACCCAAACCCGAACATCAACGAGAAAATTGCTGACGTTACATAGCAATTCTGTCCACAACATTTCTCCTTCAAAACCCAGGAGAGAATCATAGATTCATACAGTATGGAAACAGGCCCTTCGGTCCAGCTTGCCCACATCGACTGACATGTCCCATCTACACTAGCCCCACCTCCTTGCATTTGGCCCATATCCCACTAAACCTCCCTCTAAACTCTGTCATACAAGCTCCTAATATAATCAATTTGGGATAGACATATTGTTCCTCTCTTGTTCAATGGTGACAAAGCAAACTCTGTGTGACAATCCAGTGATAAGTAAACCTCACTGTTCCAGAGTCAAAACAGAACTTTAAAAAAAATTGATTTTGGTGCACCAATCTCATCTACAACAGGCCAAGTAAGAATTATCAACATTCCTCAACAAAGGGAAAATGGGATCATTTTGATGAACAATCATCATTTTTTATTGCCTCATAAATGTATTGAGATAAAGGGCAAAAGATATGGTAATGTAATTGTAAGGCAGAATACTTAAAACATTTTCACATTGGCTGTCTAGTCAAAAGAGATTTATAATATAAACATATATGTAGAGAACATTATGTCCTTGCTTAAAGAATATTCCCTTTCAATGGAAGAACCAGACATTGGCAAAACCTAATGGTAAAGACTGTTTTACCTCCTTTCCAAGGCAGCAATGGCAAAACTGATTATTTTTAAATTCCCTCGTTCTCATCATTTCTTCACACATCTCTTCGTTTTCGTAGCAGTACCTCTTTGTGTGAGATAGCAGGAGTTCTTTAAATTACTATCAATTGTAAAGTCATCTGGCATTCCCATGTTTGTTGGTGCTTACATTTAGCTGGTCAAATGCACCAAATCCTGAGCTCATTGAGCCAATGACCAGATGAATAAGGTCACAGAACCTTTTCTGAAAAACAGAGTTCACTGCTGACTTATCCTCCATGAGGAAGTTCCAGCCTTAATTTAGCAAGGCATGTTACAATATGCTATTTGACATATCTAGTAGAGTGAAATTAAGAATACTTTATTTGCTATTCTTTATGCAGAGCAAAAATGATTCTGCAAATTTACCTTCATTCTCAAACAGGAATTGTTTGAGGATACTACAGTTCTGACAAGGTTGTCCACACAGATGTTCATTATCATCTCTGATACGTTAATCTAATTCCAATGGGAAGGGATATAATCAGAACTTTCTATTCTATTTGTCTGCTGAAATTTTGCTAGGATTTTCTGTAGAGTAATTACAAATTTTTGACAAAAAAACCTGTCATCAATTCAAAATTACATTCAATCACACATATCATTGATTGTATTTCAATTTATTTCCTGAAAAGGTAACATTTAAAATGCAGATTAACAAAATTTCACCAAAAAAAATCTCATATTGCTCGTTGATTATCTTTGTATGCATAATGGACTTGCAAAATGAAATATTAACATTTTTTGCCAAAAAATATGCAGATTCCTGAGGAGATGACAAACATGTAGCTGTTTGAAAAGCTGAAACAACATAGCAATTATAATTAAATGATAGTTTATGCATTATGAATCAGGTCCTAAAATAGCTGTAATCTAAATGAAATGCATCCTTATTACGGCTGTTAAAATTTATTGGTTCGTAAGATGATGGAAGAGGATAGATATTATCACAGTTTGGTGGTGGTTTGAAAGCTGGTGTTACAAAAATAGGTGTTTGTAATGATTCAGGCAGGTTTTCAAGGATTCGGATCAATGATGGGAGAAAGACCATTTCAATGTTACAAACAACCATCTTCATTGCAGCAAAATACAGGGAAAATAATTAATAGAGCAACAAATCTCATGCCCTTCTGCTCGACGAGTCTTCACTGATACGAATAGCAAACAGTCTTACGACCATCTATCAACTAGGATCCCCTGCTCACAATGGCTGGTCTGAAGAACTCAAGGATCCTAACATCATTCAAGATCAAGTGCTGTGAACTTACTCATAGCATGTACTTATAATCAATATGCTCGCGCTTCTTCCTTAATCTACAAACAACATTCAACTATGTTTTTAAAACTGAGTATTCTCCTTAGTGACGTGAACTGAGTTATTTATTCTCTCTGGATTAAGCTAATCTCAGATGTCTCTGGGAAGAAAGATTTGTCTTGTCTTACTACTATACATCCTTGAAGCTGCACGACTGAGTCTTCAAGATTTACTAGTTCTTCCAAGTGAACCCAATTATTTTACGAAACACCTAATTCTTCTTCCAAGATAGCCTGCTTGCTCGTCATAGGCAAGTTGTTACTAAACAACTCAATTTTAGCTGGAAAGCATGTGTTAACCCTTACATTAAAATCTTTTCTGGTCATTGTTGAATCCACTGAATGTTCATTTGAACCATGCCTACGTTGAATTAATAAAATTGAAGAGCATATTAGTGTCACAAAAAGCCTTAATGTCTTTTTTTTCCCACTACATCCTAAATTAGTGCATCTGTTGTTTCTATTTTTCTGTGGATTTTTATGCAATGTCGCATTTCCTTGGGAATGAACTTTGCCTAAGGATTGATTCATTATTCAGAGGTCTTCACAGCCTAATTGTGCTTGTTAATGTTCCAGTTGCCATCTTTCAATTCACAAAGCATATGGCAAAGCAAGACATTTTGAGAAGTTTGTCATGCGGAAGATTTGAAGATGTTCTTTAGGAAAAGAATGTCCAGATGTAAGGATTTAAGTCAAAACTAATCTAGTTCAGTTTTCAAAACAATAGAGGTTACGCAGAATTACGCAGAATATAAAGGCCAGAAAGAGGCCATTTTGCCTTAACATCAAATGAGGGGGTTTATAATTCTCTTTCTAACTTTCCTTATCTATGTTAGCATATCCTACTGCCTGCTCACTCATACCTTTACCTGACCTCCCTTTAAGCTTTACTATCCTCTCGAACCATGGCGTGTGGCTGCAAGTTCCATTTCCGTATGACTTACGAGGTGAGATTTTTTGCATTTCTCCCAATATATCTGTATGTCCTCTGATAATATATGACCAAAATTAAAGATGGTACTCTAAATATGGGAAATCCCAGGGGGAATATGGGAGAATTAAGTGAGCTCAGGTAGGATTAGTGTGAACAGGCGTGCTCTGTGGATAGTGCGGCTTCAGTGGGGTAAAGAGCACATTCTACTTTGTATCTCTTCTCTCTGTATGGTACTTTATGGTATCATAAGGTCATAAGGAATAGGAGTACAACTTGGACATTTGGCCCATCAAGTCTACTCCGCCATTCAATCATGGCTGATATATCTTTCATAGAAAATAGGTGCAGGAGTAGGCCATTCGGCCCTTCGAGCCTGCACCACCATTCAATATGATCATGGCTGATCATCCAGCTCAGTAACCTGTACCTGCCTTCTCTCCATACCCCCTGATCCCTTTAGCCACAAGGGCCACATCTAACTCCCTCTTAAATATAGCCAATGAACTGGCCTCAACTTCCTTCTGTGGCAGAGAATTCCACAGACTCACCACTCTCTGTGTGAAGAAATGTTTTCTCATCTCGGTCCTAAAAGACTTCCCCATTATCCTTAAGCTGTGACCCCTGGTTCTGGACTTCCCCAACATCGGGAACAATCTTCCCACATCTAGCCTCTCCAACCCCTTAAGAATTTTATATTTTTCTATAAGATCCCCCCTCAGTCTTCTAAATTCCAGCGAGTATAAGCCTAGTCTATCCAATCCTTCTTCATATGAAAGTCCTGCTATCCCAGGGATCAATCTGGTGAACCTTCTCTGTACTCCCTCTAAGGCTAGAATGTCTTTCCTCAGATTAGGAGACCAAAACTGCACACAATACTCCAGGTGCGGACTCACCAAGGCCCTGTACAACTGCAGCAGTACCTCCCTGCTCCTGTACTCAAATCCTCTTGCTACGAATGCTAACATACCATTTGCTTTCTTCACTGCCTGCTGCACCTGCATGCTTGCTTTCAATGACTGGTGCACCAAGGATGTTACTAGTAGAGTGGATAAGGGAGAACCAGTCGATGTGTTATATCTGGACTTTCAGAAGGCCTTCGACAAGGTCCCACATAGGAGATTGGTGTACAAACTTAAAGCACACGGTATTGCGGGTTCAGTGTTGAGGTGGATAGAGAATTGGTTGGCGGACAGGAAGCAAAGAGTGGGAATAAACGGGTCCTTTTCGGAATGGCAGGCAGTGACTAGTTGGGTACCGCAAGTCTCAGTGCTGGGACCCCAGTTATTTACAATATATATTAATGATTTGGACGAGGGAATTGAATGCAACATCTCTAAGTTTGCAGATGACACGAAGCTGGGTGGCAGTGTTAGCTGCGAGGAGGATGCTAGGAGGCTGCAGAGTGACTTGGATAGATTAGGCGAGTGGGCAAATGCGTGGCAGATGCAATATAATGTGGATAAATGTGAGGTTATCCACTTTGGCGGCAAGAACAGGAAAGCAGAGTATTACCTGAATGGTGACCGATTAGGAAAAGGGGAGATATGAGTTAAGGCAAATATGAGTCCATTACATTTATAACTGAGAAAACCTGCAGTTCCCTGTATCTCTTGTGAGAAAGGGTGGCATGGTGGCGCAGCGGTAGAGTTGTTGCCCTAGAGCGCCAGAGTCCCGGGTTTGATCCTGACTACGGGTGCTGTCTGCATGGAGTTTGTACCTTCTCCCCATGACCAGAGTAGGTTGTCTCCAGTATCTTCGCTTTCCTCCCACACTCCAAAGACGTACAGGTTTGTAGGTTAATTGGCTTGGTATAGTTGTAAATTTTCCCTAGTGTGTGTAGGATAGCATTAGTGTGCGGGGATCGCTAGTCATAGAAACATAGAAACATAGAAAATCGGTGCAGGAGGAGGCCATTTGGCCCTACGAGCCAGCACCGCCATTCATTGTGATCATGGCTGATCATCCACAATCAGTAACCCATGCCTGCCTTTTCCTGGCACGGACTCGGCATGGACTTGGTGGGCTGAAGGGCCTGTTTCTATGCTGCTTCTCTAAACTAATCTAAACTATAATTTATAATTGGGAACAAGAAATGGCAGAACGATTAAATAAATTCTTGGCCTTCAGGGCAGGAGACGCAATTAATTTCCTAGAAATGTTAAGGAAACAAACGTCTCGTAAAAAAGAGGAACTGAAGTAAATTAATATGAATAATAAAACCAAAGTGCTGGGAAAATTAATTGGACTGAAAGCCACTATATCCCCAATAATCTACATCCCAGAATATTAATAGAGATGTCATAAAAATAGTGGGTGCATTGTAGTCATCGACCAAAATTCTGTTGATTATGGAATAGTTCCCATAGATTGGATGACAAATGTAACCCCATTATTTAAAAAAAGAAGAGGGAGAGAGAAAATGCGATTATAGGCCAGTTAGTCTAACATCAGTATTACGGAAAATGTTTGAGACAATTGTAAAAAATGCAAACTTAGTAAATATCAAAAAAATGGACAAAGCCAACATGGATTTATGACAAGGTAATAGTTTGTCAACAAATTTACTGAAGTTTCTTGAAGATATAATTGGTAGAATAGATTAGGGGTTAATTAGTGGATGTGGTGTGGATCCTCAAACTCCCTAGGATCAATAATCCCATGGAGGACTTTGGTTTAGTAGAAAGGAGCATTATCTTTTAAAGGGAAATTAGGGATAGACAATGAACATAGGTCCTGCCATTTACACATGGTGTAAAGGAATGGGAAATAACCTGAGGCCTAGCCTGTTGTTCACAAAAATGTTCTGTGAATCATTTGTTGTTGTGTTCCAGCTGCCTTTGATATTTTAGCAGACTCATCAACGAGTTTTGCTACTTTCAAACAAACTTTCGATTAATGCTTCTGGATTGCTTTGCCTCTTCCTGTTCTCACTAACAACATTTTATCACTTCACAAATATTACTTTGATCACATCACACACTGCCTATTTTAACCGGTCTGAATGTGCCTTCTTTATCAAATGTTGAGTTTTGTGGCATTTTCAGGCTTTCATTTTTGCCATGTCATAGTCATCTATATGTAGACAATGAGTCACGGTCACCAAATCCATGCATAAGGGCTCTGAAATGTGTAAATCATTACAGCCTGTCAAACAAATGTTTACAACTATTCTTTGCTTTTATCCAATGACCAATTTTACGTCCAACCTGTCAATGCCCCCTGTAATTCATGGCAGTAATTTTCTAAACATGCCTATGCCACAGTTCTTTAATGCATTTTCTCGGTCTAACTACATTTCACTCAAACTCTCCATCGCTTCATCACTGAACTCTATAGTATTTGTCAAACTAGATTTGGCTTCAACAAATTCATTTTGACTTGCAACTAAAGGCTGTTGAACGTTTTGCTGCTTATTGTACAAACGTGATCTCTGTCCCACTTGGAACATTTAATGCTCATTGAACCTAGGTGATCCATAAAGTCCATAGTGGGTCAGGTAAAGTTTTCTCTACTGTGTGGGAGTTGTTTTGTATAGAACAAAGAACTTTACATTTTAATTTGTTTACCATCCAATAGATCTTCACAAAGTAAATGTAGAAGGATTCAGGGTTTAAAAACCTCTTTATAATTACATTACTTAAACAAGTAAGGAAGCTGAGTTTTTTGATTGATTGAAAGATTCAACATGGCAACAGGCCCTTTGACCTACCTAGTCAATGCCGAACTTTGATCACCCGTTCACTCTAATTCTATGTTATCCCACTTTCACATCCTCTCTCTACTCTCTGGGGAGGTTACAGAGGCCAATTAACTTACAAACCTGCACATCTTTGGGATGTGAAGGAATCCGGAGCACCGAGAAGAAATCCACACAGTCACTTACTTACTATGTCAACAAATTATCATCCGAATTGTTAATAGAGATGACAAACAACTGTGGAGCCAGCCAGCACCGATCTCTGGGCACAGGCCTCCAATCTGTAAAAAGACCCTTCACTACCACTCTTTGACTCCTTCCACCATCGCTTTTGAATGATCGCAATTGCCAGTTCATTCTGGATCCCATGCACTCGAACCTTGCAGACTAGTCTACCATGTAGTTCTTGTCAAAAGCTTTGTTAAAGTACATGCGGCCAACATCTATTGCACGGCCCTCCTCGATCTGCTTCTTCACCTCTTCAAAAAACTCAAATCAAATTTGTGAGATGATTTCCCACACACAAAGTCATGCTAACTGCCCCTCATCAGTCCTTGCCTTTCCAAATACTGCTAGATAATGTATCTCATAATCCTCTCTGGTAACTATCCGGCCGCTGATATTGTCGTGGTTACCGGTGTTCAAAATGAAGCAGATGACACGGAGAATTCTTCAAGAAGTTAAAAGCCTTTATTTGCAAACAACGGCTGGAACAATCAGGATGTCAACCATCTGACTGCCCACTTAGTACACCGGGCAGCCTATTCTTATAGGATTATTCTAACCCTTATCTCCTTTGCATTACCTCATACCCACACTCCTTTCTTCAGTCCTTCATTGCTTTGTAGTACCTGTTTGTCCCGCCACCATTAAATCCCATTTAGTAATATATCCTTATCTCAATGCTCACATCCCTTCATATTTCGCCTCCCTTATTTCCTGCTAGTTCATCCCTCACATCCATCCATCACCCCAAGGCCTATGTTTTTCCTTATCTCTTCTCTTGCCACCATTAAATCCTATTCATTGGAGAATGTCTGCATCTCTTCGGATTCTGCTACCCTGATCATCTAGGCTAAAGCAAGGGTACAAGCTAAAGCAAAGGAGTGTTATGTTACAGAGACGTGTCAAGGGTATAAAGAATGTCTAGAGCGCCTTAATTAGTTACAGAGAGGCGCCTAATGCCTAAGTAGTTACAAACCTTAAACAACAATGTATAAAATAATACCGTAACAATGTCTAATGTATAAAATAATATCAAATAATATCATGCATAAAATAATATCATATTATCTCCCATAATATTAGGCTCGCCGGCCTATGGTTCCATGCTTTGGCCTTGCAGCCCATCTTAAATAAAGGTGCAGTGTTAAGCACCCTCTAGTCTTCTGGTACTTCACCCATGGCTTAAGACTGTGCAAATTGTGCATAGCCCCAGCAATTTCTTCCCCAGCTTCCCACAATATCCTTGGATACACTTTTCATCAGCCAACCAGCAGAGGTCTCTAGCAACATGCCTTGTCCCAATAGCCTTATTCATGAACCTTCTTTATATCTGCATCGGACTGGACAACTGTTTTTATCAAATGGGCAACCTGTGGTCACCTAGATCCAAGAGTGAGGGGAGGCAAGCGTAAACGTCTTTGGTGGCGTCAGTTAAGAAATAAATATCGACTCAGAAGTCAGGGACAAGAGCCTACATCTTCCTCAAAAGATAATCCACTTGAAGAGATAGAACTTCAAGGGTTTGGCTTAACAATTCATCCAAAAAACAAAATAAGTTGTGAACCGTATTTAAGGGCCTGTCCCACTGAGGCGATGTTTTAGGCAACTGCCGGCGACTGTCATAGGCATAGCAGGTCGCCGAAAAACCGAGGACTGGACCCCCCTACGATAATGTCCACGACAAGCTACAACAACCAACCATCTATTTGACGTCAAGTTACGGCAAGCTACCGACAACCGGCAACCCAATCATCACGAGTAGGACGTCATGACCGCACCTACGACAAGCTACGACACCTACGACAATCTACGACAACCGAAGTCAACCTATGTCCACCCGCGACAAGCTACGACAAGCCACCACCCTGTCAGCGACAACTGAAGACAACTGAAGACAAGTCATGTCATTTGGGCCTCCGGTTTTGACGCCGGTACCTGTCGCCGGTTGACGTAGGTTGGTGTAGGTAGTCGCCAATGGAATTCACCGAAGTCAGCACCGGCGACAACCTACGTCACCTGGCGACAACCTATGACAGCACCTATGTCAGGAGACATCAAGCTACGCTCGTTGGCGTCAAACCCACTGTCACCGAAATTATTTCAACATTCTGAAAATCCAGCGGCGACCAGAAAGACGCTATGACTCTTTGGGCGACTGAGGAGACTACTCACGACCATACAGGCGACACTCCAGTGGCAACAGTCTAGTCGCCTAAAAAATCGCCTAAGTGGGACAGGCAATAGACAATAGACAATAGGTGCAGGAGTAGGCCATTCAGCCCTTCGAGCCAGCACCGCCATTCAATGCGATCATGGCTGATCACTCTCAATCAGTACCCCGTTCCTGCCTTCTCCCCATACCCCCTCACTCCGCTATCCTTAAGAGCTCTATCCAGCTCTCTCTTGAAAGCATCCAACGAACTGGCCTCCACTGCCTTCTGAGGCAGAGAATTCCACACCTTCACCACCCTCTGACTGAAAAGGTTCTTCCTCATCTCCGTTCTAAATGGCCTACCCCTTATTCTTAAACTGTGGCCCCTTGTTCTGGACTCCCCCAACATTGGGAACATGTTATCTGCCTCTAATGTGTCCAATCCCCTAATTATCTTATATGTTTCAATAAGATCCCCCCTCATCCTTCTAAATTCCAGTGTATACAAGCCCAATCGCTCCAGCCTTCCAACATACGACAGTCCCGCCATTCCGGGAATTAACTTAGTGAACCTACGCTGCACGCCCTCCATAGCAAGAATATCCTTCCTCAAATTTGGAGACCAAAACTGCACACAGTACTCCAGGTGCGGTCTCACCAGGGCCCGGTACAACTGTAGAAGGACCTCTTTGCTCCTATACTCAACTCCTCTTGTTACGAAGGCCAACATTCCATTGGCTTTCTTCACTGCCTGCTGTACCTGCATGCTTCCTTTCATTGACTGATGCACTAGGACACCCAGATCTCGTTGAACTCCCCCTCCTCCTAACTTGACACCATTCAGATAATAATCTGCCTTTCTATTCTTACTTCCAAAGTGAATAACCTCACACTTATCTACATTAAACTGCATCTGCCATGTATCCGCCCACTCACACAACCTGTCCAAGTCACCCTGCAGCCTTATTGCATCTTCCTCACAATTCACACTACCCCCCAACTTAGTATCATCTGCAAATTTGCTAATGGTACTTTTAATCCCTTCGTCTAAGTCATTAATGTATATCGTAAATAGCTGGGGTCCCAGCACCGAACCTTGCGGTACCCCACTGGTCACTGCCTGCCATTCCGAAAGGGACCCATTTATCCCCACTCTTTGCTTTCTGTCTGTCAACCAATTTTCTATCCATGTCAGTACCCTACCCCCAATACCATGTGCCCTAATTTTGCCCACTAATCTCCTATGTGGGACATTGTCGAAGGCTTTCTGAAAGTCGAGGTACACCACATCCACTGACTCTCCCTTGTCAATTTTCCTAGTTACATCCTCAAAAAATTCCAGTAGATTTGTCAAGCATGATTTCCCCTTCGTAAATCCATGCTGACTCGGAATGATCCCGTTACTGCTATCCAAATGCTCAGCAATTTCGTCTTTTATAATTGACTCCAGCATCTTCCCCACCACTGATGTCAGACTAACTGGTCTATAATTACCCGTTTTCTCTCTCCCTCCTTTCTTAAAAAGTGGGATAACATTTGCTATCCTCCAATCCACAGGAATTGATCCAGAATCTATAGAACATTGAAAAATGATCTCCAATGCTTCCACTATTTCTAGAGCCACCTCCTTAAGTACTCTGGGATGCAGACCATCAGGCCCTGGGGATTTATCAGCCTTCAGTCCCATCAGTCTACCCAAAACCATTTGCTGCCTAATGTGGATTTCCTTCAGTTCCTCCATCACCCTAGGTTCTCCGGCCCCTAGAACATTTGGGAGATTGTGTGTATCTTCCTCAGTGAAGACAGATCCAAAGTAACGGTTTAACTCGTCTGCCATTTCTTTGTTCCCCATAATAAATTCCCCTGCTTCTGTCTTCAAGGGACCCACATTTGCCTTGACTATTTTTTTCCTCTTCACGTACCTAAAAAAACTTTTGCTATCCTCCTTTATATTATTGGCTAGTTTACCCTCTACCTCATCTTTTCTCCCCGTATTGCCTTTTTAGTTAACTTTTGTTGCTCTTTAAAAGAGTCCCAATCCTCTGTCTTCCCACTCTTCTTTGCTATGTTATACTTCCTCTCCCTAATTTTTATGCTGTCCCTGACTTCCCTTGTCAGCAACAGGTGTCTCTTACTCCCCTTAGAGTCTTTCCACCTCTTTGGAATAAATTGATCCTGCAACCTCTGCATTATTCCCAGGAATACCTGCCATTGCTGTTCTACCGTCTTCCCTGCTAGGGCCTCCTTCCAGTCAATTTTGGCCAGCTCCTGCCTCATGCCTCTGTAATCCCCTTTGCTATACTGTAATACCGACACTTCCGATTTTCCCTTCTGCCTTTCCATTTGCAGAGTAAAACTTATCATGTTGTGATCACTGCCTCCTAATGGCTCTTTTACCTCTAGTCCCCTTATCAGATCAGGATCATTACACAACACTAAATCCAGAATTGCCTTCTCCCTGGTAGGCTCCAGTACAAGCTGTTCTAAGAATCCATCTCGAAGGCACTCTACAAACTCTCTTTCCTGGGGTCCATTTCCAACCTGATTTTCCCAGTCTACCTGCATGTTGAAATCTCCCATAACCACCGTAGCATTACATTTTTGACACGCCAATTTTATCTCCTGATTCAACTTGCACCCTATGTCGAGGCTACTGTTTGGGGGCCTATAGATAACTCCCATTAGCGTTTTAATCTGATAGGCAGAACAAGATCAGTCAGCTTGAACACCTGCTGAATGGATTTAACAAGATTGTCCCAACTGCCCTGTTGGATTAAGTCAAAAGCTGCACAGGTAATAATATCAACTAACCCTTGAAATAACTTAGCAAACAACTTCATACCAAGGCAATTAAAAATGAACACCAAATACTGGTCTTGCCAATGATAAATGATTTGGTTTTTAATTCATTCAGGGTTAAAAAAAATGGCACGACCTCCATGACAGTTCTCTCATTACTTCGAAAAGCAGGAATTCCTATTGATCTTCAAACCTCTTACATTGGGGGCGCTCTGACAGGTTATTTTATGTCTAGGATTTGTCTCTCTAGCCAAATGAAGTAGAAAGTAGATGTAGTAATGAAGTAGAAAGTAGCTAGTAATGTTTTATAAAGTTCTTAGATTACTAACAATATATGTAAGTTAATAATAAGGTCCTTTTAAAGATCAGGTTACAGCTGTGGCTAATTCAGGAGTTGTATGCTCCCATGTGTTTAACTGCAAAAATATCAGTGATCAAAATAGCCAACCACATTGTTATGGCTGGGAGACAAAAATCATGCTGTTCATATAAAGGAATCATAATGCTACCATCTGGTAATACGCTTTAAAATTAACCAACTGTTAAGTGGGAATCAAAAATATGACATTCATTGAATAAAACCAAGGGAGAATTTAGCTGGGGAGAAACAATTAGTGGGAATTTTAATAGCTAGCACTTAAAATTAGTTTGTAAGCTTGGAAAGTATGTTTTGTGATTTGCAATGTTGGCTGTTGCAAGCTGTTAGTTCTCAATTTTGTTAATTATTTTTTTTGCACTAGAAGCTAATCAATTTGGATCCATAATTTATTATCATTTGGCAGACAATATTGGTATTATTTTAACATGACTTCCTTAAAATACTTTATTCAATGCACAAAATAACTTTGGAACACTATCTCCAAAATTATTTTTAATAGACAACTCATTATCTTTATCATTCAGGCTGGGATTGAAGTAAATATCAGTGAGCCATTTAAGAGGTTGAAATAAAATATATCTCTATGTAATTTTGGGTTGCGTCCAGTCAGAATCCCTTGTGATAGTACTCTTTAAATCAGGTTAGCATAGGTCTTTGCCTACAGGCGCATTAATAACACTAATCTTATTTGAATAAATTGAACCACAATAGGTATTTTGCTATTGCATCAGTTGCAATGAACCAGCTTCTTGTCACTGCAGATGGTGACTTAACTTTAGAGAGGGCTGGTGAAAATCCAAATGGGAAAAGAACAGTTGTAAACAAGCTGGATATTTTATAAGAAGGTTTTAATGGAAGGCTCAGGATTGATAGGTGTTCAAACTGCCCTCGGGTCATGAAATGACCCCTACCCAGTAACTTTGATTTGATCTCTGAATGCTTGAATTTCACCTAATTCGAGTTCCACATCAGTTTATTGCTGTTGACAAACAGTCATGTCTATTCAATGTAATATGGTGGTGTGCTTAACTCATGCAAGAAACTAAAATGAATCTCAAGAGCTGGAGCCATCTAATTATATCAGATTTGATTGATTTGGTGTGATTTTCTGCTTGTGTTTTTGAGAAAGTTGGTTCATTGGCAGAAATACCAAAATAATAACTCATCATATTTGAATGTAATCATTCTGATACAACATCAATCTGAAACAGTAGCCTATTTCTCTCCCCACAAATACTGTGCTGACTGACTCATTGACTATTCTAAGTATTTTCCTGCAGTCATAGTATTTTTTTTCACATTGCTCTTGTGTTTAAACAGTTAAAAAAAATAATTAAGTACTCAATAGAGAGACTTGAATGTTCAACTGCCCAGCATGGAGTCCCCTATCTAAGTGTAAAGTCAACAAGACACTAGTAGATCAGCTGGAAACCAGAATGGTCTCCAGTTATACAGAAAACAATAATCACACTGAAGACCAATGGAATGGCAGAGGGTGGAACCTTGAACAAAGCACAAATGCTGGAGGATCTCAGAGTGTCAGGCAGCACATGTGAATGAAATGGACTGGTAATCTTTCAGTTGGGACCCTTCTTCAGACTGATTATAGTAGGGGTGGAGAAAGCTGGAAAGAGATGCGGGGGGGGGGGGGGGGGGGGGGGGGGGGGGGGGGGGGAAGCTGTGGGACAAAGCTTGGCAAATGATAGATGTCCCGACCCAAATCATCGCCGTCCATTCTCTCGATTGGTGCTGCCAGGCCCATTGAGTTCTTCCAGCACTCTGTGTTTTGCTCAAGATTCCTACACCTGCAGTTTCTTGTGCCTCTATCTTGAAACGTTGCAAGTCAAAGAGATCAAGTTTGCAGCAGAATTGCTATTCAATTCAAGCATGCACAAGCACACAAGCAATGATTTTAACAATCGCCAGACAGAGGGCCCTGCTGGCTGCCTTCCTTGCAGTTGAAATGGCAGTTTCCTCCACTGCCTTAGGGATATATTTTGCTTTCAAATTCTTTCACTGAATTGTTTCACTCAGCAGTTCAAATTCTGCTTTAATAGCAGGAGGCAGAGACCCTGCCTGTTCAATGTAAAACTTCTGTGTAGCCCAGCCGATTTTAGCATTTTGAAATCATTATCTGTGTTCCAAGGTTTGCATATGGCTTGGCCTGGTTAACCAAATTAAAAAAGGTAAAGTACATCCCAGACAGCTGCTGTTAACCCCAATTAATTGGAGGGAGCCCAATTTATTCGGCAGGAAACCACATGAGCATATTGTAGTGTGATAACATGCCTTTAAATGAAACACAATGAGATCGAGATTTGTCCTCTGAAATATCATTAAATGTCGATATAGTCGCAGCAAGTGTGAAATGGTGACACATTTCTGTGGGCAGCCATTTGCTTCGAGAAGGCATGAAGTCATAATCCTAACAAATGAGTCAACAACAGAGATAATTTCAGTGAAGACAGTTGTCAAACATTATTGCGCTAACACAGTGGTGCAGCTGGTAGAGCTGCTGACTCTCAATGCCAGGGACCTGCGTGTAATGTGCAAAGGAAAATGTGTAAACTTCACATAGACAAACCCTCATACGCAGATCTCTGGCATTGTGAGGTAGCAATTCTACTAGCTGCGCCACTGTGTTGTCTAGAAGTTCATTCTTCAAGTTGGTCAGATCTTCTTTTAGCCCAATATCCCCAGCATTGAGACTCTAATTAATCTCAGTCATTTGTGTTGGGCACACCTTGTGATTCACATGATCAATAACAGACTCCCAAAACAGAAACAACATTCCAAATCCTATTATGTAAGGAGGTCAAGAGTCAAGAGTCAAGAGTGTTTTATTGTCATATGTCCCTGAAAAAACAATGAAATTCTTACTTGCAGCAGCACTATAGAATATGTAAACATAGTACACTGTAAACAATATAATAAATGAGAGACTATATATATGCACACAAAAAAACAATGATCGTGCAATAATAACAATAATAGTCTATGTAGTTCAGAGCTGATTTGAGGTTGTAGTGTTTAATAGTTGAATGGTTGTAGGGAAAAAGCTGCTCCTGAACGTGGACATTACATTTTTCAAGCTCCTGAACCTTCTTCCCGATGGTAGGGGTGAAATGAGTGTGTGGCTAGTGTGATGTGGGTGTCTGATGTTGGCTGCCTTTTTAAGGCAATGATTCCGTCCGGTAAATCCCTTTGATGGTGGGGAGGTCACAACTTTTTGCAGTCTTCTTCGCTCCTGGGCATTCAAGTTGCCAAACCAGGCCATGATGCAACCAGTCAATATGCTCTCAACTGGACACCTGTAGAAGTTGTAGGCAGGCAGAGAAAAAGAGTCAAACCCCCTTGAAAAAAAAAAGCAACATCCTCATTGATTCTGGGGGATTTTTGACCCATGAATGCTCAAAGCACAGAAGGATCATTTGAAATGTTATTGGGCATTCGGACGTCCCATGTAAATGTGAGAACGTCATGGTGAGCAGCTTTTGCCCTTTCCTCTCCGCTCTTCTGTAGTCTCACCACTAGGCAGCATCTGAGTGGCTTTGTCTATAGTCGGGGCATTGTATGAAGTACAAACTGCAGTGATTTCAATAATGAATAATAAAACTACAAATGGCAACTGTATATGGTACAGAGAAATTATACAATCAGAGTAAGATATAGATTATTATAGATAATGCTTCATGCAGAAATGATACCTATTTCATCATTTTAAAGCACTCCGGTTTACTGAATACTATTTTCTATTTCAAAATGCTGGGCTGATCTGGGAGAACTTACCAATAGAGCAGAAAATAACTAAATCTGTGTCAGTGCCAGAACCCTGCAAAAACAGAAGGAAAGTTATGGTATAATGACAAAAACATGGCTTTAAAATTACTTTAACAAAATGAAAAACAGAAAACAGTCTTGCTGACAACTTCTAATTTGTGTGATTTATGAGAAGGAAGTCAGTAGTATCGAGAGGAAACGCTGCAGATTTTGTGACTGCAAGTCAACCAAAATCGACCAGCCTGCCAAAAGCTGCCTGTTAAAAAAAAGAAGCCGTTCTGATGAGGATCCAGAAAGCAGGAGACGTGTCTTTTATTTTTTTTATTATTTGTCAGCTGAGGACAAGGGTTGTCTTCATCTGGATTAATCCTCTGAGCTGCTGATGTTTTTGGATGTTGGAAGCCTACCATCTGGTATGAATTCTTGGTGGTCCCCTTTGCTCTGGAAAAACTTGAAGCAGAGGAAAGAAAGCCTCTACTTATTTTTTAGTTCCCTACTGATTTCACATTAAAGGGCAATTTCTATTCCTTTCAACCCCATCTGAAATGATTTTGACATTTTAGCAACTTCCATTTTTTTTACTAACCTATTAATATTATTCAATGCATATCCCCATGCAGCAGCAGTTTCAGAAACAACTGAATCTGACAGGGAAATATTGCAGGGGTTTTCTCCTTCCCCCATCTAGCTGCATGGTCTTAGGGCCAGGGCAGGCTTCTGAAATTAGAGTGGATTCAAGAGACACTTTGATGCATATCTGGAGAAATTATTTAGGATATAAAGGCACTGTGACAGCTAACCTCTAAAAAAGCAATGAGCTTATTACAAGGAAATGGCTTTTTCCTGATCTAAAATATGATTTGGCCTAAAATTGAACAGAACTTTTTACACTGATAGTCCTGCGATAGGACTTTGGACTACCAATGCTATGCAGCTGTACCACAAACAATAATGGCAGATTTGGCTTAGTTCGGTACATGGGGATGACTCAATTGAATAAATCTTGACTAAGTATTAATGCTTGGGGGAATGCCTTAGAAATTAGAAAAGCATCCTTGAAGACTCGAATTAGTGATTAAAGCAACAGGTGGAGGAAACAGCAGGTATGTGGGAAGTAAAGTACAAAGTATGTTAACAGTCAAGCAGCCACAGTGAATGGTTTGTGTTTATTTGATGCCACATTCAAAATATGTATTTAATTGGGGAACCTGGAAAAGCCATTCAAAAAAGGGAGTTCCTATAAAAGCCACCAAAGAATTTTACAAATTGGAAGGCAAGAGGGCACAATGCTTCATTTAGCCAAACCTTCAGATGCAACTGAATAGCATTTTGTGAAATTGAGAGATTTTTGAAAATAATGTAGGTGTAGTATGTATGATGCAGTAGAAAAAGGCTGTAGCACAGAAACAGGCCTTTCAGCCCAACTCATCCATGCCAACCAAGATGTCCCATCTAAGCTAATCCCTAATCACTAGGTTAATTCCCGGAATGGCGGGACTGTCGTATGTTGAAAGACTGGAGCGACTAGGCTTGTTTACGCTGGAATTTAGAAGGATGAGAGGGGATTTTATTGAAACTTAAGATTATTAAAGGTTTGGGCATGTTAGAGGCAGGAAACATATTCCCAATGTTGGGGAGTCCAGAACCAGGGGCCACAGTTTAAGAATAAGGGGTAGGCCATTTAGAATGGAGATGAGGAAAAACTTTTTCAATCAGAGAGTTGTAAATCTGTGGAATTCTCTGCCTCAGAAGGCAGTGGAGGCCAATTATCTGGATGCTTTCAAGAGAGAGCTAGATAGAGCTCTTAACGATAGCGGAGTCAGGGGGTATGGGGAGAAAGCAGAAACGGGGTACTGATTGTGAATGATCAGCCGTGATCACATTGAATGGCGGTGCTGGCTCGAAGGGCCGAATGGCCTACTCCTGCACCAATTGTCTATTGTCTATTTATCTGTGTTTGGCCCATATTCCTAAAAACGTTTCCGATCAATCTACTTGTCCAACTAGTTTAAATATTATTAATGCACTTGCAGAACTGTAGAGGAGTACCTGACAAGGGCAGGCAAATTCAATTGACCTGTCAGTAGGTCAGACAGCTTCCGTGGAAAAACATTAAATGTTTCAGGTCTTAGAATTTTAGACATGTCTGTAATGTCTGTAATGAAACTCCCAGCCAAAAGTTTTCCTAATCCTGGGTGATACAATTTTACCAAAGTGAACTTAATAAAATGGCATCACAGGGGCACAGCTAGTAGAGCTACTCCCTCACAACTCAAGTGACCAGGTTCAGTCCTGACCTTCACCGTTGTCTATACATTCTCCTGGGACCAAATGGGTTTTCCCCAGTGATCGACTTTCCACCTCCAATCCAAAGGCATATGGGTCAGTGGTATAATTAGCCATGGTAAATTGGCCTTAGAATATAGCTGAGGGGTAGAATCTGTGTGGCGTTGATGAGAATGTGTGGAGAATGAAATGGGATTAATGAGGAATAGTGTAAACGTGGTTTGATGGTCGGCATGAATAGTGGGACAAAGTGCTTGTTTCTGCGCTGGATGACAATGAAATCTAAAGAAAGTTTTCTTTAGATTTCATTTATCTGGAGGCTGCAGCGCATTGTTCGATAAGCTGAGAAGGTTGTTGGTTGCAACCTTCCCCCCATTGACGAACTCTACACTGCAAGGGCCAGGAAGCGAGTGGGTAGGATCATCTCTGACCTCTCTCACTCTGGCCACAAACTCTTTGAAGCACTTCCCTCTGGAAGGCGACTCCAGACTGTCAAAGCAGCCACAGCCAGACATAAAAACAGCTTATTCCCACGAGTAATAGCTCTACTCAATAACCAAAAGTCTGTAATCTCTTTTTGCTCTGGTTTAATTCACTCACATGTTCAAACCGTAACGTTGTATTCTTAATGTTTTAATGTTTTATGCTTTAGTTTTAATTGTTTACTATGTTTGTGTTGTTATTTGCGAGCGGAGCACCAAGGCACATTCCTTGTATGTGTATATACTTGGCCAATAAACGTATTCATTCCTTCATTCATTCATTCATTCATTCATTCATTCATTCATTCATTCATTCATTCAATCATTCAATATGTACCCTAAACAGACACCTAACATGAAGAGTATACTACAAGGAAATGGAAGAAGGAGGAAAACTTGACTAAAGCCATGCTTTTCCACCAGGTGATGCCGCGATGGCAGCCTCGCCTACAGTCTGTCTGTCCTTTTTGTCTTTTTTTTGTTATTTTTGGTGTGTTTAGAAAGTATGTGTTAATGTTCTCTGGTTTGTTCTATATGGGGGATGGGCGGGGGGGGGGGGGGGGGGGGTCGGGAGAAATGTTTTTTTCAATCTCTTACCTTGCTGAAGATGTGATTGTTTTCCAGACCATATCTTCGGTTGCTCTGCAGCCTAACATCGTGGACATGGAGGCCTTGCTTGGGACTGACTTTGAACCCCACCGCGGGGCATGGACTTACCATCGGAGCCGATTCCTTGCCTGAGATTGACGCTCCAACCGCGGCCTGCGGACTTTAACATCAAGGAGCTTGCAGTCTCTGGTTGAGACCGACGTCAGGAAGCTCCAAAAGCCGCACAAAGTTTGACTAGCCCCGACCTGGCGTAGATCGCTCGGTGCGGGGGAGCTAAGATTCCCCCCTGATGCAGGAGCTTGATCTCCCCAACGAGGAAGGCCCGCCGCCGGCTATGGGAGTCAAGATCGTCCCGTCAATGGAAGGTTTAGAGGCCTCCGACCGCTGGAGGACAAAGAAGGGAGAGATTGAACATTTTTCACCTTCCATCACAGTGTGGAATGCAGAGGAGTCACTCTGGTGGATGTTCATATTAAAATGCATTTTGTGTGTTCTGTTGCTTTTTAGTGGTATGACTGTATGGCAAATTAAATTCCTCATATGTTGCAAAACATACTTGACTAATAAAGTATGATTATGTTTATGATTATGAATGGAAGAGTAAGAACAGTGATTGCATATTCCACAAAACAGTGTTTCCCAGAGAAGCTGTGAATCCTGAACTAGAATGTATAATTTAGGAATTGGTTATTTAGAGTATTTGCACAGATTGATAGGAGATAAAACAGTTTATTCACAAAATGCTGGAGTAACTCAGCAGGTCAGGCAGCATCTCAGGAGAGAAGGAATGGGTGACGTTTCGGGTCGAGACCCTTCCTCAGACTGATGTCAGGGGGGCAGGACAAAGGAAGGATATAGGTGGAGGCAGGAAGACAGTGGAAGATCTGGGAAGGGGAGGGGAAGAGAGGGACAGAGGAACTATCTAAAATTGGAGAAGTCAATGTTCATACTGCTGGGCTGCAAGCTGCCCAGGCGAAATATGAGGTGCTGTTCCTCCAATTTCCGGCGGGCCTCACTATGGCACTGGAGGAGGCCCATGACAGAAAGGTCAGACAGGGAGTGGGAGGGGGAGTTGAAGTGCTCAGCCACCGGGAGATCAGGTTGGTTAAACAAGAAAATAACTGCAGATGCTGGTACAAATCGATTTATTCACAAAATGCTGGAGTAACTCAGCAGGTCAGGCAGCATCTCGGGAGAGAAGGAATGGGTGACGTTTCGGGTCGAGACCCTTCTTCAGGTTGGTTAAACAGTTGTCCATTTTACCAAATCATTGCTTATTCAAATGCGTAAAATAAATTAAAAATTGTTTTACCCAAAAGAATTAGATTTAAGCTTTGAAAAATCTGATTGAATCAAAGTAGCAAAATGTAGTAATAATGTAAGCAGATATCAGTTAGACAATTAATTCAGGCAGAAAGCCCTTATGATGTCAGTGGGTCCTCTGTGGAAATGACCAAAATAAATCTCAATATTTCCTAGATTAAGGAATTTTTAAGATAAGAATTTACAACCTCTTTACTATTCAATGAATGCTCTGTTTTACAATGATTCCGTATGCATTTATTTATTTCAATCCTTTGTTTTTAACATAAAAATATACGAACATGAGAAATAAAAGGGCTGTGCTACTTGACCCTTTGAGTTTGCTCCACCATTCATCTGAATGATGTTGGACTTCTCCCTCAGTGCTACTTTCCTGCACTACCCCCACGTCCTGAGATTCCTTTACCATCTAAAAATATAACAGTCTCTGTTGGGAACGAACAAAATAACTGAATCCCCTCTTGAATAGAGAATTCTAAAGAGACACCAACTTCTGCATGAATAAATTTCTCCTCATATTGACTGACCCATTATTCTGATCTTTAGTTTTAGACAGTTCAACCAGGAGAAAAAATCTTTCTGCATTCAGCTTGTCAAGACCTAGCAAAATTTTGTAAGCTTTAAGGAGATCTCCTCTCAGTGTTATAAATTCCAGTAAATTCCAGTTCTAGTCTACACAATCTCTCCTCCAACAGCATTGTATTATCTTTGGAAACAGTCTAATAAATGAATGGTGCCACTCCCTCCTTGGCAAGCTCATCCGTTTTAGGGAATTAGATCATAATGATCAGCCATGATCACATTGAATGGTGGTGCTGGCTCGAAGGGCCGAATGCCCTCCTCCTGCACCTATTGTCTATTGTCTATAACTGCACTTAATACTCCAGGTAATGTCACACTAAGGCCCAAAACAGTTGCAGAAAATATCTTTACTCCTGTACTCAAATTCCCTTGTAATAAAGGCCAACATACTGTGCAGCTTTTCAATTGTTTACTGCACTGTATCTGCATGTTGGCTTTCCGCGACATTTCATTGGTTCATTAACAAAACTAATATTAAAATGAAAATATACACAAAGTGCTGGAGCAACTCAGCGGGAGAGGCAGCATCTCTGGAGAAGAGGAACAGGTGACGTTTCGAGTCAGAACCCTTCTATTAAAATGAGTCTGGATGATTTAGCCACTGGTATGAAGGAGGTAAAGGGTTGATGAAAGTGGAGTCCATAAATGAAAAATTGGTCCTTTGGACTGACTATACTCAAAATACTATCTTGATAAAAGATTGGTCAGTATTAACTACTGCAACTGTACCTCAAGCCCACTTCCATTCTTCATCAACTATTGTTGAACACATTATTGCAGAAGCCATTTGATTTCTTGGCAACATTGTCAAGACTTCACCCACATATTAACATAGCAGTCACTGGGAGAAAATAATTGGTTTCACAAAGCCATTGAGCCATTGAACAAAGCCATTGCCTATTAAAGTGTTTTAAAACACAAAAGTCTAAGTAACAATGTTGCCGAGAAATCAAATGGCTTTTGCAATAATGTGTTCATCAATAGTCGAGGACGAATGGAAAAGGAGTGAAGAATATCTAACAGCACAGGTGGATCATTAAGTGCCAACTATAAAATATTGTAACCAAAATGTTGACTGATCATTCCATAAAAGGAGTTCCGGATAATAATTTGTGGATGAGCTTTTTTGGGTGTTGATGCAAATACATTTTTAAATAAACCTAAATTGATCTGCAGAGGAAACAACAGTGTTGCATTTAGACAGTCTAATAGTAAGAATCAAAGCTGATTTGATTGTTTATCTTGACATACTAATTTCCATAATTATGGTTGTGTATTGTGTATGGTTGTGATGCAAATCAGTTTCGTCAAGTAAACCAATAAAAGATCATAATATCTTCCCACTAAATTGTAAACAATTCATGAGCAACAACAGTTAATTAATGAGATGATAAGATTTTTTATTGAAAGGATGGTGATAAATGACAGAAAAAAATCTTGATCATTTTCTGTGCAACACCCATTTTAACAATATTAGATTTTCTACTTACCATGAAGTTGAAAAATCATCCTTTTCCCTGCTTGATTACAGCAACAATCCCTGAATGGCAAAACAGAAATTGCTGGAGGAATTCAATGGGTCAGGCAGCCCCTGAAGAGGGAATGGATTCTTCTGCAGACTGATTGTAATAGGGGTAGAGAGAAAGGTGAGAGAGAGAGAGAGAGAGAGAGAGAGAGAGAGAGAGAGAGAGAGAGAGAGAGAGAGAAAGGTGAGAGAGAGAGAGAGAGAAGAGAGAGAGAGAGAGAGAGAGAGAAGAGAGAGAAGAGAGAGAGAGAGAGAGAGAGCGAGAGAGAGAGAGAGAGAGAGAGAGAGAGAGAGAGAGAGAGAGAGAGAGAGAGAGAGAGGAGGGGGCAGGGCAAAGTTTGGCAAATGATAGAATGGTCCCGTCCTGATACGTCACCTGTCCATTCCCTTCCCAGATGCTGCCTGGCCCTCTGATGTTCTCCAGCACTTTGCGTTTTGTTCGAGATTTCAGCATCTGCAGTTCCGTATGTCTCAAACTCTGAATAGCAATAGGTTCATGAGTTCCAGTGCATGGCCAGAATGTTTCATTGTCCCCTGAGGAGTGGAGTAGGGATGGTTCACAAAGCTCTGGACGTGTGGGCCACTTTAACAGCTTTTAAATATAAGTGGAATAGAATAAGTGGAATTGATTTGAAAAAATGTTAAAATTGATTTAAATCATTGAAATGTTTAAAAATGAAAATAAATTAAAAAATACATAAAAGAAGTAATGAAGTCACCAAAATAAAGCATTTAAAAAAAGCTAACTGTCCCATTTGCAGGCCTAGAATCTGCAGTGAGATCAATGAGGCTTCAGGCCTGGATCTGATCCCAAAGACAATTATTTGCATTCAACTGTAGAATCCCACCCGGCAGTGTGCTTCAAGTATGCCTTCCTGTTGTGTCGAGAGACAGAGAAGGCAGACATAAGTTGTTCTTGAATCAATCAGTAGGTCCAGCTCGTCCACTTTTCACACCATGTGCACATCAGTACAGGGATTACTACAGGCTGAATGACTGAAGTGGCCAAGGCCAGAATAAATCAACCTATCAACCTGTTACTGCACATCCAGGTGTTCTGAGGATCTTGTGTGTGACTAGAATGTGGGATAGATCGTAACTTCTGACCGCTCTCTGTATATTCCATATTTGTAGAGATAATAAAGATGAAAACTTACTTCTTTTTGCCAATGGGCCATCTTTTATGTATCACCAGTGACTGAAAGAATGCTATGGTGTAGCGGTTTGGTACTCTTACAATCTTTTGCAGCTGTGGGGAAGAAACTGAAGATCAAAGATTGTTGTTTCAGGTCTATGTGCAGCTGTTGTCAATCCAGTGACATGGGTGATTATCTCTCCACTGAAGCAAAAGTGATGCAGGCACAGCTTATTCTCTACATTTCACGCAGTTGATTTATTTGGGGAAAAAAAAACCTCTCCTGAAAGGACACTGTCTCATCCTGCAGACATGCCTTCTGTTTCCTTTATTCTCTCTGTGTTTGTGTAAGTGAACTGGAAGGCTAAATGAATACTCCAGTAATGGGAGACTTTATTGCTATTTGTCAGTGCAGTGAGCCATCTCCACCCAAATTTTCATCTGGGACAGAACCACACTGAGATAATTATGTGTGGATAGACTTGGATTGTTTTCTCAGCAGCGTCACAGTCTGGGTGGGGGTGTGGGGGGTATATAAAATTAGGATATGCCTAGATCGGGTAGGCAGTCAGAAACCTTTTCCCAGAAATGTCAAAGATTGGAAACCATAGCTTTGAGGAGAGAGAGAGGCAAATTTTAAAGGAGATGCGTAGGACACATTTTGAACACAGAGAGTGCTGGGTGCCTGCAACACGCCTGGAAAAAAGGTTCTGACTGTCTACCCTATCTATGACTCTCATAATTTTATATACTCTCCTCAGCATCCGATGCTCCTGAGAAAAAAATCCTAGTGGCATGAAGGTAGATATAATAGTGGTATTTCAGAGGGTTTTAGATAAGCACCTGGATATGCTGGGATGGAAGAATATGAACCACATGTAGACAAAGGAATTTTGTTTAATTTAACATCATGTTCGGCACGGGCATTGTGGGCCGTGGGGCCTGTTCCAGTCCTGTACTATTTTATGTTCTATGTTCTATCATAACTTATGTTCACATAATAAGAAATGGTTTCCCTGTTTATAGTTTTTTTTCTAGCTCTCCTATTAACATTATAACATTAACAATAATCTTGCCTTTATATGGAGCAGAGAAAGAAATGAATATACCAATACAATATTCTGAGGCACAAAGATCAGAGAGGAATTTATACTCAATCATTCAATTAAAACCATAGGTGGGTCATTGGCACAATGTTCACCAACGCATAACTTCTATTAATTAGCATTAGATAATTGTCTGGTCATGGAAGATTCATTGATATTTTTTGCAATTGGCCAAATGCACCAAGGCCAACTTGAGCATCCCTGATATAAGCCAGTTAAGAGCAGCACATTAAATACCAAACATGCTTCATATCCCAATCCTTCTGGTTAAATATTTAATTAACGACTTAAAAGATAATATTTCATTTAATCAATTATCAGGCTTGGCATAATACTCTGAAGGACACTCTCTTAATTTTCTTGCATTTAAGTGTGATATTTGCACACTTCAAAGGCATGTGATGGTGGATACCTGATGGATGAACTTTTAAATATTTGAATGACAATGTATTCTACTGATATTTCATTGTAATTAATAATAGATTATTGCCTAAAAACAGGCGGTGAATGTTCACTTTAAATTGCAAGTATTACAAACGTGGTACGAACATAAGCCCTGCTACTTTTCAGTGCTGTCGTTTTGAGATGGATTTTATGAACATTATTTGGCTTCCTGGGTGTGCTATCAAGCTTACATGGGGCATTGGAAGAAATCATAATAAAATGAAGCATCAGGGAAAATTCAGTTAACGTTTTTTGAATTGTATTGATCCCTGGAATCAGAGTGAATGGTAAGTTTGCAATAGGTTGCTGATGATAGTACATTTTCCTGCCTGCATTCAGGTTATTTTTCATAATAATGGGAATTGGAATGCACTATTGACTAGTGGCTAGATTTTGTGGCAGCAGAAGTGAGAAATATGGGCTATGCAAGAGGTTGAGTGGTTAAGAAGAGAGAAGGCAGCTTACAGCAAATGAATTTTGTTAAACCTTACAACTTCAGTGCTATCTGAACACATAGATGGATGGTTCTCATTAACCATGTTTCCACTGGCACTTAAAAATGAATGATCACGAAGCAGGTTGGTAATTCCAATCTTGATTACTATAATCTGCCCCTTCAGCAATAACTGGCTGACTCCATCAGGAGCAGCAGGACAACTTCACTCATCGGAACGATCGGCATCAACTAAAGTGTCTCATTTTAAAAAAAAGGTCAGGCAGAAAGCTCAACCACAATAGGATTTGCTGGAGGCTTCTTTTTATTTATGTCACATAGTGGAAGATCACGTTGGCAACTACGTTATTGCCATTGCAGGTCGTATGCTGTTTTGCTCCAGAGTGCTCTGGTTAGTGTTATTTTCCACGTTTTTGGGTTGTGTCAAGGTAAAAACAAAAACATATCATCATCCACCTCAGGATATTGAAACAAGGAAAAAATTACAATGATTTTATGGTTTGGGATTCAGTGTTGGGCAACAGAAGTTGGGTTCTTTACTGTATGTACATTGTTAGGTCATCCTAATGAGCTCTCTCTGGCATTACTCCCTACGTAAATAAAGTGTTAAAACAGCAGACCATTGTTTGTGCGTGAGGAATTATGTGGCTGTAAGGGCCTGCTGCAATTTACATAAATTATTATAATCTACCCCTTCAGCAGTAACTGGCTGCCTCCATCATTAACAACAGAACAACTTCATGCATTGGAATGACGTGCGCTTCCATTAATGCTGACTATAGGACGAAAGGCATGGACATTGAATTCTCCAATTTCAGGTGACCACCCCTGCCCCCACCTTCTCATCCACCCAGCTTCACTCCACCCTTTCTACTTCCACTCATCTTCCACCCCTCCGTACCCCTGGCCTTCCATTTTTCAAGCTGCCAGATCCCCCAACCCAAACCCCCACCCTACCATCCCTCCCCCTACCCAGTTCCCTTGCACTCACCACTCCTTCCTCTGGTTCATCATATCACTTCCCACTTTCCTTCCTTATAATATTCCACCATTTGCAGCCTTTGGCCTTCCCACCTCCACCCTTCTTTCCTCCCCCGACCGGACTCATCTGGTGATCAATCCATCCTCACCTATCATCTTTGCCCACCTCTGCCTCACCTCTTTCTACCAGCTATCACCCCTCTGCTTCATCAGTCTGAACAAAGGTCCCGATCTGAAATGTCATCTGCCCATTTCTCTCCACAGATGCTGCCTGGCCCTTTGAATTCCCTCAGCAGTTTGCGTTGTCTTCCCGCTGACTGGTTAGCATGCAACAAAAGCTTTTCACTGTACCTCAGTACACTTGACAATAAACTCAATCAGGTGGCGCTGTCAGCGATGGCAGCCTTGCCTACAGTCTGTCTGTCTTTTTGTCTTTTTTGTTATTTTTAGTGCGTCTATGGAGTGTGGGAGGAAACCAAAGATCTGGGTGAAAACCCACGCAGGTCACGGGGAGAACGTACAAACTCCCTACAGACAGCACCTGGTGTCAAGATCGAACCCGGGTCTCTGGTGCTGCAAGGCAGCAACTCTACCTCCGCTCTACTGTGCCATCGTAAAAATGTATCCTAGATACTGACACCAAACACAAGGTACATTTGGTCAGTATATTTTACATTGCTTACAGAATCCATTAACATAGAACGTAGAACATAATCAGGACAGCACTGGAACAGGCCCCTCCTCCCCCTCCACAATGTCTGTGTCGAACATGATGCCAAGACCAACTCTTATCTGCCTGTACATAATCCATATCCAACCTCTCCCTGCACATCCATGTGCCTATACAAAAGTCTCTTAAATGCCACAATCATATCTGCCTCCACTACCATCCCCCGCAGTGTGTTCCAGGCACTCATCACCCTTTGTGTAAAAAAACATGTCCATTTAAACTTTGCCTCTCTTACCTTAACGCCATGTCCTCCAATATTTGTTTTTTTCATCCCAGGAAAAAGTTTCTGATGGCCAATCCTATCTCTCTGCCTCACATAATTTTATATACTTCCATCATTCTATTAACTCGAAAGAATGAGCCCCAGAGGTAGAATGTAATAAACTGAGACTTCCATACTGATGCTTAGACATCCTGACAATGACTGAATATCGAGATAGATATGTCCTTTTACAGGTTATTACATTTTACACATTAATACTGGAGTTCTAGTTTAGCACAAACATTGAGATGTATATCATTCTCAGCTGCATTTCTAAATGCATTTCTTTTGTGCATGCCTTGTAAATCTGTGAACAGAGTAAATATACAAGGAATCTTCTGATTAAGCAACAAACACGGCATTAGAACAATTGTATGCTACCTCCTGCAGTTGCTGCACCCACAAAAGAAATCAGACTGTCAAAGAGACTTGCAGTGGTCAATGTTTCAGGTCTGGACTGGTAAACAACTTGTAAGACCATTTTCCATCTCTGCAGATGATGGATTATTCAACCTGGGGCAAATTGTTCCGAGTCAGCCTACATATGACATTCAGCTTGGGTTCAGGGGCTATTTATTTGAAGCAATATTTTGCCAAGAAAACCAATAATGGACATTTAGACAGATTCGCCACCTGATTCATTATAGACATCGGTGAGTTAAGATGCCTTTCACAGATAATGGCCCAGAACATATTGACCTTTTGCGAGTGAGTCATAAGAGGATCATCAGCAAGGTTCTCGTCATAGATCGGTGTCCCTCTAACATCTGCACCTGCATGTGGAGATCAACTGACCACATTAATGCTGGACTGAATGTCAAATCCATGGGAGGATGATGCACTAAGCATCTGGTCATTTAGCTTTATGACAGTCATTCTGGCATTTGCAGCACAAGTCCCTTAATTTAAATGGGTTCACTAACCTTGATTGAAAAGGGAAATCAGGGGTGGGCTTGATTGTTTTGCATTATTTTCCTGTACGTTGAAGTTTTTAATGAAATCACAGATCAGGGAATTCCTCTACGCTGATGTTATTGCAGGAGTTGTTCAGACAGAAAATTACTTTCACCAGCTTATGGATTGTCCTTCTCCTGCCTGTGCTATTTTCTCCCTCACTATTAGTGCCTGGGAAACTCTAATTATGGACAGCATGTTGTGTTTTCACCAGCAATTAGACTCAACAGCTTTCAATTGAAAACCCTTTGCTATTTTGTGCCCATTGTGACAAAAGCATTTCTCTCAATAAAGAACTCAATATAAAGATTGGAAAGGCAGCTACCAACTGTGACCTATTAATAAACAAGACAAGGAATAATAACAAACTCACCCTTGGGACTAAGATTCTGATCTACAAGGTCAGCTTCCTTATTATATTGTTGTATGGCAATGAGGCATGGATGACATACAGCTTTCTTTGATATCTGTGGCATATTCTTGGCATCCCAATGGCAGGGAAAAATATTCCGACAATAAAGTCCACTCAGAAGCAAAGTTACTCAGCTTCCTGGTATTTATCATTACATGCACAGGAGGAG
This sequence comes from Rhinoraja longicauda, assembly GCF_053455715.1. Classification (NCBI taxonomy): domain Eukaryota; kingdom Metazoa; phylum Chordata; class Chondrichthyes; order Rajiformes; family Arhynchobatidae; genus Rhinoraja; species Rhinoraja longicauda. Next base: position 38,831,241 of record NC_135957.1, on the reverse strand, counting down.
GAGTTGGCCACTTCCTTTGGTACATACTGTATGGGGAGATGGCCTAGCCAAAAGACTAGTCGGGTTCTCAAAGCTCAATTTTAGCCCCTGAGAAAAGGGATTATAACGATCGCCATCAATGAACATTGCAAGTGGGAAACTAGTTGATGAGTCAAGAGTCAAGAGTGTTTTATTGTCATATATCCTGAAATGGAGCAATGAAATTCTGCAGCACAACAGATAAGTAAACATAGTCATCTGTAAAACCCACAATAAACAACAAAAAATTCAGTATGAATATTAAAAAAACAGACAACTAAATAGACAATAACAGTGGAAAAATGTCCCCGGGTCTATGTAGTTTGGAGGTTATTTGGAGGTTGTAGTGTTTAATAACCTGATGGTTGTGTGGAAGAAGTTGCTCCTGAACTTGGACGTTACAATTTTCAGGCTCCTATACCTTCTTCCTGATGGCAGGAGTGAATTGAGAATGTGGCCAGGGTGACGTGGGTCTCTGATGATGCTAGCTGCCTTTTTGAGGCCGCGACTCTTTCAGATCCGTTCGATGGTGGGGAGGTCAGTTCCCGTGATGGACCGGGGAGTGTTCACCATCTTTTGCAGTCTTCTTTGTTCCTAGGCATTCAAACTGCCGAACCATGTGATGTTGAGACGTATAAGATTATTAAGGGATTGGACACGTTAGAGGCAGGAAATATGTTCCCAATGTTGGGGGAGTCCAGAACCAGGGGCCACAGTTAAAAATAAGGGGTAGGCCATTTAGAACAGAGATGAGGAAAAACATTTTTAGTCAGAGAGTTGTGAATCTGTGGAATTCTCTGCCTCAGAGGGCAGTGGAGGCCAATTCTCTGAATACATTCAAGAGAGAGCTAGCTAGAGCTCTTAAGGATAGCGGAGTCAGGGGGTATGGGGAGAAAGCAGGAACGGGGTACTGATTGAGAATGGTCAGCCATGATCACATTGAATGGCGGTGCTGGCTCGAAGGGCCGAATGGCCTACTCCTGCACCTATTGTTTATTGTCTATTGAGAGCAAGTTTATTGTTAAGGCACCATTTGATCAGTCGATCGATCTTCCTCCTGCCTCTCGTGTGTCTCCATCAATTGGAGCAAGCTTTCTAATTTCTTTTTAGAATCAAGGAAATATGAGAAAACAGTCATAATGCCTCTCCTAAGGAATATTAAACTTATGTAACATAGAACAAACTAAAAAGGACACATGTGCTGGAGTAACTCAGCAGGTTAGGCAGCATCTCTGGAGAACACAGATCGGCAACGTTTTGGGTCGAGACCCTTCTTGAGACTGGACAACTAAATTCAGACATCATGACTTACAGGACAATTTAATTTATTTAAATATTTTGTGATTTAAATGGTGACATAATCCACAGCTTGAAAACGTTTGCAATAAAAGAAACATTAAATAGTATAGTACATTTCTAGATCTTACTGGCAATTTTCAATTGCTTATAAATAGAAACAAAACATTTGTTTACAGTGCAAAAGGAGGATCAAAGTAGTATAATCAAAAACTAATTAACTTTACAGCAGTTTTCCCTCGGCCACATATTTTCTTTTGCTTCTTTTTTCAAATTAATTTTTTCCACAGAAATCCAATGGAATCTGCTTCGATTACCCATTAATCACTTTATGTTTAAGTTTAGTTTTTAGTTCAGAGATACAGCGCAGAAACAAGCCCTTCAGCCCACATGTCCGTACCGACCAGCAATCCCCGCATATTAACACTACCTGACACACACATTATGGACCAAGCCAATTTACCTACAGACCTGTACGCCTGTGGAGTGTGGGAGGAAACCGAAGATCTCGGAGGAAACCTATGCGGTTACTGGGAGAACGTACAAACTCTGTACAGACAGCCGGCATCGAACCTGGGTCTCCGGCGCTTCAAGCGCTGTAAGGCAGCAACTCTACCGCTGCGCTGCTGTGCCGCCCACGACGACATTTTAAGAGGAATTTCTTCCAAGCTCTCTAATTACTCTCAGTGAAGAAGTTAAATTAATGCCTCATGTCATTGTCTCCCTTGTCAAAGAAAACAAAACAGTGTTGATTTTCATCTATCCCACTGGAATATTGAACAATGTCCACTCTGGTGCAGTGAAGAAAATTTGAAAGGGAGGATCTTACAGTACTAGTAGGACTTCCCTTTGCTACATTTCAGTTGATTCAGTCCTCACCACCAGATTTGCTTTCTGCATTAAGGCCAAGAGATGCTTGATGTAAAGGTAAAAATCTACCACACTCTTTTCCTGTTTATTCTGTAAAAGAAAGTCTTTCATCTGGATTTCCTCTCATTAATCTTGCGTGTGGAATGCATATCCAGTGTCCAACGGTATCTTGCTTTTCTTTCAAGTGAAAATCCGTGTTAACACCTTGCAATGGAAATTCCATGTGTAGACTCCATTTATATATGCCAGCATCCTACCGAGTGAATTCCAATTGACCTATAGAATTATTTATCATTTTTTTGAGAAAACTTTATTGCTCTTTGTTACTTGATCAGTTTGGACAATAAGGGAGTGGTTTTCTCTTCAAGTTGAGTGGGTTAAAATGAATTTTATTTCTTCATCCAAAAGGCATGCATGGAATCCTGGCTTTTGCTACTGCTTCCTCTGTCAGCAGGATGTCCATGACCTGTATACAGGTTCTTAGCACTGAACTGCAATTTTTTTGAACTCAGTTTGTTGGAATTGGCCTTTCAAGAAATAGAGCATTGATTTGTTTTTTTTTCCATAGTAGCGCACATTTCCAGATCCCTCTGGATAATTAACAACGTATCTTGGATGTCTCTTAGGAAATATGATAGTTCTCTATTTTAGGGAGGAATGCTGATTTTCGTAAAGCTGGTAATGTAATCTATGTTGTGATTTTTGATTGTATAGGGTAGTTGAAAATTTTGTGTTTAAGAACAAAAGCTCTCTTAAAATGAAAATAGTTTAAAATGCTTGCCTATGTTCCATCCAGCAACTCATCTTTAGGAAGTGCATTACCAATGCTGTTCTAATGATGCAATCAAGAAATCGTTTATTTGGCTGTGATATGAAAATGATGCATTGAAGAAAAGAGACATTCATGTAAAAAAAATTAGTTCGCTGTTATGTTATGGCTAAGTCTTTCCAAACTGGAAATTATGTATTGTATACATCATTTGATAATTGGCACAGTATGTATGCACGGCTTTCAATGTTGTTTAATGTATTACATGTTTTATATGTAGGTACATGTGAATCAACAAATCAGTTTCAGAAAATTGTTTTCCAGGCTGTCTGTTACATGTTGTTGTTGTACCTACCTCAATGACCTCCTCTGGCAGCTCGCGCTATATACCCATCACTCCCTACCCCTTAAGTTCCTATTAAATCTTGCCCCTCTCACAAACTTATGTCCTTAGGTTCTTGATGCGCCTGCATCTAGTGAGAATAGTGATATTCCTCAGAAAGTATAAAATGGAACATATAATTGATCTACTTTGACAATAATCACTCATATTTTCCAAGAATTATCAAGTCCAACATATCCATAATTATTTTGAATCTATGCAAATAGTCAATCACTTGAAAATTTGTCACAGTGATTTCTAATAGTATGTGTTTGACAACATTACCTCAAACTGGTAATTTGCATTGGGGACATAATGATGCTTCCATCATGCACATAGGAAATGTTGAATATCTTCATAATGTGCGGGTAAGTCACATAACAGATGGACTCCTATTGCTGGACCTGCTCAGTAGCTTTTCCTCCAATTAATACAGGAATCTTGTTACAGTTAACGTTGCAACCTCACCAGGATTTCATCCTGACCCAGTATGGAGTTTGCATGTTCCCCCTGGGCGGTGTGGGTTTCGGTTCTGTGCTCGGGTTAACTCCCACACTCTGGGAATATGCTGATAGGTTAAATGATTGCTGTAAATTGCTGTTTTAGAAGGATGAGGGCGGACCTCATTGAAACATACCAGATAGTGAAAGGCTTGGATAGAGTGGATGTGGAGTGGATGTTTCCACTAGTGGGAGAGTCTAAGACTAGAGATCATAGCCTCAGAATTAAATGATGTTCCTTTAGGAAGAAGATGAGGAGGAATTTCTTTAGTCAGAGGGTGGTGAATCTATGAAATTATTTGCGACAGAAGGCTGTGGAGGCCATGAATTGATATTTTTAAGGCAGAGATAGATAGATTCTTGATTAGTACGGGTGTCAGTGGTTGTGGGAGAAGGAAGGAGAATGGGGTTAGGAGGGAGAGATAGATCAGCCATGATTGAATGGAGAAATAGACTTGATGGGCCGAATGGCCTAATTCTGCGCCTATCATTTGTGAACTTATAAATAGCCCCTTGTATACACATGTCAAAAGAACCAGAGTTAATGGTCCCGTGAGAGGGAATAAGTTGCAGGGTGCAGGGAAAAGGGAAGGGGGAATGGGATTGCTCTACTAGGAGCCAGATGGGACCAGATGGGCTGAATAACCTTATTATATCCCATGGAAAATAAATAATGAAATTACAATTGTGAATTAAGCTATCATAGAAAATAATCAGCTCTGATATGATCTAGAGAAGGTAATATAAAGAATCAGAATCATATCATCTAAATGTAACCAAAATAAGAACACTTCAGAACTATTTAGTTCTTTGAACAGACCTTGTATCCAAAATGTCTGAATTAGTGTACTATTGGAAAAATACAAAATACACATGCCTCTGCACTTATTTAGCTATGTTAAACCTTTGGTATATGACTGGCCAAGTTGTTTGAGGGCTTTCAACTAAAAAACATATTCTGTTGTCCAAGAGTACCGGAAGCAGCACAAGTTAGTGAACAGTCTTGGCACTGGGATAGGCATGACTTTTATTCATTGAAGGCCACACAATTAAAATCAGCTATATTTGGTGCTGGCCATGCACAGTTGGGGTGAAATGCTAGGTGGTGGGGTTGAGAGTAGGTAATGTGAATGGTAATGGTCATTGGACAATGATTGAATGGATGGGCATCAAAAAATGGGTCAGGCTTGGATTGAAAATGGACATGGGGTTGGGGTCCAAAGAATATTCGGAAATGCAGGTTAAGAGAAAGGTCAGATTAGTTAGTTGGGACAGTAATCAGGAAAAAGGTCAACTCTTATCTATGGTAGAGGTGAAGAGTTAAGTAGTTAGCAATCAGCCATGATCATATTGAATGGCGCTGCTGGCTCAAAGGGCCGAATGGCCTACTCCTGCATCTATTTTCTATGTTTCTATGTTTCTAAGTTCAGGTTAACAGATTTGTGGAAAAAGGGCCATCAAACGGGGATCATGAGCTGGTGGTTGTTGTCGATTGTTGAGAATGTCATTTTGTACTAGGGGGAGACCCAAGAGGAAGCAGACTAGTCCATTATTTATAGGAACTTATTTAAGATGGGTTCCATCATTGGACTGTGTTATGACTTGTGAACTAAACCACTTGGATGGTCAAGCCGGTCATTATCAAAGAAGTTAATCATCAAGAAAACAGACATTTTCTTGGAGAACCCCTTGGTGAAACCTCTAACTGAAAGTACATCGTTTTTATATGTTTTAAACACAAAGACAACAAAAAACAATTAACTACAGTTTCGAGGGCACACACAAGCAATAATAAATAATTATCTACAGTTTTGATGGCTATAATTATCTTAGCTTTAACATTTTGAGTGTAGACAAGTAAATTTGCAGAATTCCATCCTACATCTACAAAGGGAGCATATTGTAGCTGCCAAGACACATCTGCATATTCAAACACCTTTTCTGGGGCAAAATAATTTGTATGGATGGTCTAGAAGCTTCCGAGGATAGAACCCAGACATCCAAAAATAGTGTTATGAGGGCTGACCTTCTTGGATACACACATAACCAATTTTGAGAGACAGTCAAATATGCCTATGTGCCTGTTTAACATGCCAAGTGACAAAATAAGTCTGGTCTGGAAGTTTCCTTCATGTCCATCACAGTGGTGGGAAATAACTTAAGCTGAATATTTCTGGTTTGATGTAGGTCAATTAACATACGCTATTGTGTCGGAAGAAACTGCAGATGCTGGTTTACACCAAAGATAGCCACAAAATGGTGGAGTAACTCAGCGGGACAGGCAGCATCTCTGCAGAGAAGGAATGGGTGACGTTTCGGGACGAGACCCTTCTTCAATCTGAAGAAGGGTCTCAACCCAAAACGCCACCCATTCCTTCTCCCCAGAGATGCTGCCTGTCCCATTGAGTTACTCCAGCATTTTGTGTCTATCTTTAACATACCTTACTGCCTTACATTTGGCGGGTGCATATGGGAACCGACAATCGATCTGTTTAGAATCTGGCTATTCTCCAATAACTTTGTGAGTAAATGAGAGAAGATGTACATTAGAACAAATATTCTCAAGACTGGTTCTTATTTTGAATTAATGGCTGCTACTGCAACATAATTTCATATCCCCTGAATAATCCCTAACAGACTCTATGACCTGGTATCCTTTTGGACATCTGAGCTTTTGTAGTGCAAAAGCAGAATTAGAACCATTGTAAACCCCTGCTTCAAATAAGTGGCGCACAAACAGCTCATGAGTGCACCTCATATTGTTGGACACCACGGAGCAAAACTAGGTTGCTCTTTTCAACCCACAGAAGGGTAATGGAAACGTACAGTAAGTCCCTGATTTTCAGTTATTTTATTTTCCATTGAAGTCGACTTTTATAGTGCACAAGAATGTTGTAATATCTAATCTAATTTCAAGCTAATAACATACCAAGCCAAAAACCTTTGCCACCAGTTTCATCTATTCTTTCCTTAGCTTAAATTCACGTTATTTATTTCATGTTGTGTTCCTTACAGCAAGGGGTGGGATTGTTAAAAATGAAATATATTTTTCTGAATTTTGTCTACAGTTCTAGGTTAGATTCTGATAGTAACTTCACTCCAGGACTTCACAACTTTGCAATACATCAATCCAACAGAGGGATGTAACCACAGCACAAAGATGCATTTACTCCCATCTCAACACCTTCTCCCATTCATTCACCAAGCTACCGGAGAATAGCCAGTCTTTAAACTGACAAAGATTGTTTATAGAATAACATAATGTGTAAAGCTGATAGGGTGGTCTTTTCAATTTTATTATGTGTCCTTTACAAACTGTTAAGACAGATGTTAATAATAATAATAATCCATTTATTTTATATAGCGCCTTATCACATGCTCAAAGCGCTTTACAAAAACAATTAACATAGAAACAAACAGACAAACTATCCTGACGGAAAAGCGGCGAATACTCAACGCCAGCGTCCTCTCACGTCAGGGTCCGGCAGTAGACATTAAAAAGCACAAGACACACAGATATAATTTTTTACACAAACAGCCATCACAGTGATTGCTCTAGGCACACCCTCACTGTGATGGAAGGCAAAGTCTTATCTCCTCCTCATTCTTCTCCCGTGGTGCCACGAGGTGATCGAGGCTCCCAACTTTTTGAAGCCCCCACCGGGCGATGGAAAGTCCCAGGGCCAATCCGAGCAGGCCGATGAAAGTCCTGAGCTCCCACCGGGCGATGGAAAGTGCTGTGGCCGAGCCACGCAGGGCGATGAAAGTCCTGAGCCCCCACCGGGCGATGTAAAGTGCTGCGGCCGGGCCACGCAGGGCGATGAAGGGCCTGCGGGTGGGTTGATCGTACCTCGCGCTTCGGGGCGGTCGAAGCTGCTACGGCTGGAGCTCCCAAAAGCCGGTCGCCAGCCAGGGACCTGCGAACTCCCGATGTTGCGGTCTGCAGAGCCCACGGCCAAAGCCTCTGAGATGGTAAGTCCAGGCCCTGCGACCGGAGTCTTTGAGGTCGATCCCAGCTGGAGGCCGCCGACTCCACGATGTTAGGCCGTAGCGCGAACGGAGATACGACACGGTAAAGGTCGCATCTCCGTTGAGGAGGAGATTTGAAAAAAAGGTTTCCCCCAACCCCCCCACCACCCCCTACATACACAGAATTAAAAATAAAACAAAACGTACATTTAACAACGACAATGACAAAAAAACAACAACAAAAACGGAGAGACTGCCGGTGAGCCGCAGCTGCAGAACACAGCCACGCCCCTTTATGTTGTCGAAGTATTACCTAGAACATAATGTTTGGATATTTAAACAACCTGTAACATGACCTTAGTGGAATCTTCCCTGTGTACGTGTTCGATTGAATACTCTATCAAACTTCTAGCGGTGTATGAGAGAGAGCATACTGACTGGTTGCATCACAGCCTGATTCAGCAACTCAAACATCCACAACTACAGAGAGGGAGGGGTAGACACTGCTCAGTCCATCGCATGTACTGACCTCCCCACCTTCTAAGGTACTGTATCTATAGGAGGCACTGTCTCAAGATTGCAGCCAATATCATCAAAGATCGACACGACCCTGAGGACAATCATATTTCGCTATGATCATCCGGAAGAAAATACAGGAACCTGAAAACCGCGACCATCAAGAACAATATCTTCCCAGCGACCGTCATGCTCTGAACACTGTGCAATGCAAACTTCAGCAACTGTGATCTTCTATCTCTTTGGATGCACAACAGACTTTGTTTTTTGTAGTATTATAGTTACCCAGTATTATGGTTATTAAAGTATTGTATTTTTGGTTATTATATATTTATCTGCGTGTTACTGCATTTACGGACCTGTTAAACTGCTACAAGTAAGAATTTCATTGTTCAGTCATCTGTTCATGCATCCATTGAAGTCTTGACATGTCTTTCTTTTGACAATGTTTAAGCTTCATCTATCACTTTGTCGCTGGCCTTGATGATTTGGAATTTCTGAAAAATATTAAACACATGATTAATGATCATCTGTGGAACCAAGATCTCCAAACCTATGCACCTTTTCTCAAGAACACTATTGTTTTCCTGCTAGACTTGGTTTAAAGTTCCCAGCAAGCTTTGCATTTAGATTTAAAGACATCTGTTGTTTTCAGGGTGTTCTCTATCTGCACTTTATCCTATTGTCTGTGTTATATTGCCCCTGTGGATTGATCTTAATGGGGATTAGGCTTGATTTCCCCCAAATTTATTTTAGTTAAATTCCTTTAATCCCATCTGCTTGCCTTTGATTCAAAACAGGATCCCAGATGTTTGAATGAAGGACCTTTGGAAATAAAAATCTTTTAAAAATGTTTTTCTCATGAATCAATTTGCTGCATGTGTGACATATTGAAATAGTTATATGGTAATACTAGTGCAACCTAAAGTATATTTTAATACCCAATAGATGCTTTCAGTTGTACCACAAGAAACTTAGGTAAATGTAAACTTATGAATTTTCTGTGAGTCAGCTCGTAATATGATCTCATGAAACAAGGGTAGACAAAAAATGCTGGAGTAACTCAGCAGGTCAGGCGACATCTCTGGAGAGAAGGAATGGGTGACGTTTCAAGTCGAGACCCTTCTTCAGACTCTTGAAACAAGGTAATCGTTTGTGATGTGGGTTTTTTCATGTGTAATTTCTCTCAGGATTCTTGACTGTGTTATCAAAATAGAAAGTAGTTCAGGAAAGTAATGCTGAGGACACATTTGCACTATTAATAGTGTCAACATTTATAGCATTGGTAAACTGACAGTTTGACAAATTTTGTCTGAGGTTTACATTCAATAAGAGCATATTAATGTTTAGTTTAGTTTATCATTGTCACGTGTACCGAAGTACAGTGAAAAGCTTTTTGTTGCGTGCTATCCAGTCAGTGGAAAGATTATACATGATTACAATCAAGCCGTCTACAGTGTACAGATACAGGATAAAGGGTATAACATTCAGTGCAAGATTGATTCCAGTGAGATCTGAATAAAGATAGTTCAAAGGTCTCCAATTAAGGAGATAGGAGGTTACGACTGCTCTCTAATTGTTGTGAGAACAGTTTAGTTTTGCTTGATAACAGCTGGGAAGAAACCATCCCTGAATTTGGGGGTAAGCATTTGTACCTCTTGCCTGATGGTAGAGGGAAGAAGAGGGAGTGACCAGTGTGAGACTGGTCCCTGATTATGTTGGTGGCCTTGTTCAAGCAGCATGGAGTGTAGATGGAGTCAATGGAAGGGAGATTGGTTTGCACAATAGTCTGGGCTACGTCCACAACTCTCTGCAATTTTTTGCTGTCGTGGATAGAACTGTTCCCAAACCACGCTGTGGTGCATCCCGATAAAATGCTTTCTATGGCACATCAATTGGTGAGGCTTGTTAGAAACATGTCAAAGTTCCAAAGCCTTCCAAGGACATAGAGGCATTGGTGTGCTTTCTTGGCCACAGCTGGTCCAGGACAAATTGCTGGTGATATTTATTCCTAGGAACTTGAAGCTTTCAGCCATCTCTACTTCAGTGGCATTAATGAATATTGGGATGTGTGTACCTCTTTGCTTCCTGAAGTCGATTACAATCTCTTTTGTCTTGCTGACATTGACGTTGTCTTTGCACCCAAGGTTATGAGATTCTCAATCTCCGTCCTGTATGCCATCTCCTCATTATTTGGTATCAGGCCCACTACGATGGTGTTGTCTGCTAATTTATAAATTGAGTTGGATTGGTATCTGGCTGCACAGTCATGTTTACATCCTTTGTGAAGTATAGGCTTTGATTTCCCTTTTTTCTTGATGGGCGGGATTATTATTTTGAAAAGGTACCTGTGGTCTGATGACAGAAAATGTTCAGCGAATGAATAGCTTTATATGGTTTGTCTTAAAATGAACTCTGTTTCGGAATAACAGGCTGCAGAATGGTTGGTTAACTGAGCTAAGCTGGAGTGAAAGGGTCCATTATGCTGAGACTTCAATGTGATTTTTTAACAGGATGTTTGCCAAAAGTAGGAAATAAGTGAGCTCCAGTTATGTATTGATGCTCTACTTCAGTTTCGCAATCCAGTGCCTAACAGCCCCCCCCCCCCCCTCCCCACGCCCCCTTTGTGTGTTTATTTTGTAAACAAGCATCTGTAGTTCCTTGTCTCCAAGGCTAAGAGCACTTGAAAGATGCAGGGGAACAATTCAATGATACTTTATTGTCACATGTACCAAGGTACAGTGAAATGCTTTGTTTTCCGTACAATCCTGTAAAATCATGCAGCAGACCTCACCCTAGACAGTACACAAGTGCTGCCACGTTTTGACAAAGGTCAATATTGAGGAAGCCTGCGAAGAGACTATGTGGGCAACAAAAAGGGAAGATTAGCATAAAATGCAGATTAATCTATGTTTGCAGTCTAGTGATAAAGATCCTAATGAACCAACTTGAACTTTGTTATATCTGTTTGCCCTGATCTATGTTCTATGGATTTAGAAGTTCAAATTAGAAGATAAAAAAGGAAATGCTCATTGATTCCTGTTCATATGGGACAGAGAGAAATAGAGTTTGTGTCATTGGCAGGTTATCTTATGAGGAAAGATTGGACTAGTTAAACTTGTCTCCATTTACGTTTAGAGCAGTGAGGGAAGATTTGAATGAAAGATGTAAGAACCTAAGTGGATAGGGAGAAGATGTTTCCTCTCTCGGGGGTTTGTGGGGGAGGTGGTGGGGATCGAGAATAACAGGTCATGTTTAAAAGTAAGATCACCAGCTTAAGACAGAGATGTGAGGATTTTTTTTTCTCCCTGCAGTTTATGTGCCTTTGAAACTCTTTCTATCATAGAAAAATCTTTGTATATTTTTAGGATTGAGGTAGGTGGATGCTTGATAGGCAAAGGGTGAAAGTTAACTGGGCTTGGTGGGAATGGAGAATTGAGGTCACAGTTGGATCAGTTATGATCTTATGGAATGGCAGAACAGGCTTGAGGGACTGTGTGCCGATTCCTGCTTCTAATTCATTTGCTCATATGTTCATATGAATGCACAGACAGATGGAGTTTAATGTGATTCAACTGGATTTTGTTATGTATGTTTGAACTGGTTGTGTATCAGTTATACTACTTTTGGGAAAGAAAAGAAGGGATCCATCCTGAGAGTAAAGGACATAAGGAAGTCATTAAGCAGATTTGCAGGCCCAGATATACTGCAACAAATAAAGAATCAAAGGCAAGCCAGTTAAGATGTAGAAAGTGCAGTTGTAAGTGATTTAGGAAGAGCTTTCTAAAGGGAATCTTTCATTTGAGGCAAAGGTAAGATTTTGACATCTGGAGGTATTTATTGCTAATAGACAAATGCATGGAGGTCAGTGCTGCCCTGTTGAAATCCTCCAGCTCAGCACATTTGTCCTGCACCCACCAGCTTGCTCACACCAGGAAGACTTGTCCTACTCCAGTTATTCCTTCTTCTCCCTGCTCCCATTGGACAAAAGGCACAGAATCCCAAAAGCACGCACCACCAGACTCAGAAACAGCTTTGTCCCCTCTGTTATCTGGCTTCTGAATGGTCTCTCCATAAGCTAGGGTACTATCCGATTCATTTCCCTAACATTGCGGACATTGGACTTTGTCTATGAAACTAATGCAATACAATGCTGAGAACTATATTCTGCACTTTGCATGTTCCCCTTTACTTTATCGATTGTACCTGAGTTTTCCCCGATTGTATTGATATATAGTATTATCTGATCTGTTTGGCTAGCATGTAAAACATTGTTTTTCAGTGTACCTCGGTACACATAGAAACATAGAAAATAGGTGCAGGAGGAGGCCTTTTGGCCCTTTGAACCAGCACCGCCATTCATTATGATCATGGCTGATCATCCCCAAACACTAACCCATGCCTGCCTTCTCCCCATATCCCTTGATTCCACAAGCTCTATCTAACTCTCTCTTAAATCCATCCAGTGATTTGGCCTCCACTGCCCTCTGTGACAGAGAATTCCACAAATTCACAACTCTCTGGGTGAAAAATTGTTTTCTCACCTCAGTTTTAAATGGCCTCCCCTTTTTCTAAGACTGGGGCCCCTGGTTCTGGACTCGCCCAACTATGGGAACATTGTTCCTGCATCTAGCTTGTCCAGTCCTTTTATAATTTTATATGTTTCTATAAAATCCCCTCTCATCCTTCTAAACTCCAGTGAATACAAGCCTAGTCTTTTCAATCTTTCCTCATATGTCAGTCCCACCATCCCAGAGATCAATCTTGTGAACCTATGCTGCACTGCCTCAATTACAAGGATGTCCTTCCTCAAATTAGGAGACCAAAACTGTACACAATACTCCAGATGTGGTCTTACCAGGACCCTATACAACTGCAGAATAACCTCTTTACTCCTATACTGAAATCCTCTTGTTATGAAGGCCAACATTCCATTAGCTTTCTTCACTGCCTGCTGGACCTGCACGCCAACTTTCAGTGACTGGTGTACAAGGACACCCAGGTCTCGCTGCACCTCCCCCTTACCTAACCTCCATTGAGATAATACACGAGACAACAATAAACCTAAGCCTAAAACCACATGACAAATTCCATTAAAGGCAGATCAGTTGATATGTCAGTTTGCATCTCATTACCTATTGATAATCGTAAACAAAAGTGTAGAAACCAACAGGAATTTCAATTGATTATGGAAATGGTAACTATCTGAAGGTGTGCTTTGAAACATTCCTACACACAGTTTCCAGAAGAATTCTTCAATTCCTTCCACAAACTTGGAGATTTACAATAAATTATCATTTATACCACGTAAATGGGGAGATCAGAGAATTTGTCTTGTAGATAGGTGCTGTGACAAAATCACTATACCTTAATTGGTACACGTGGCAATAAAAGACCTTTGAAACCTTTGAAAATTACTCACACTGTGAAACGAGTGACAACTTGGAACTTGCCATGCGTGGTGTTTTAAAGAACATCCCAGCTGACCGATGGTGTCTTGGGAAACTTTGAAGACATGTGCCAAATTCCTTGGAGACCGTAACAGTAAAGAGACTTTAAGGAAAGCCTAGAATGAATGCACCATTCGGAATGAGCATCTAATTTGTGACTTAACAATAAACCTTTCGACCTCCCACAAAAAAAACCCCATAAAGGCTCTAAATCAGATTCAAATCAGCCACAGTATGGGTGAGGTACAAGAATGAGCAGATGCTGGAATATTAACCAAAACACAAAGTGCTGGTGTAACTTTGGACCAGGCAGCATCTGTGGAGGGAATAGGTCACCTGTCCATACCCTCCACAGATGCTGCCTGACCTGCTGAGTTATTTCAGCACTTTTGTTTTTCACAGCAGTGTAGTCTCTTGCTACACGGAGGTGAATAGGAATTCTGTGGCACATGATTATTACAGACGCTGATCTAACTATGAATCGTATATAAATAATCTAGCTTATTTACAAATTGCTGGTGAAATTGCAGAGGCACATTCCTCTTCCTCAACAGAATTCGCCTGGTTAACTAACCACAATCTGGACTCATGATTTTGCTCACTCTGAGGAAGTTGTGGACAAAAAACAAGAGCAGAAGGTAGGGAGGGCATCAGCCTCCTTCAAGTGGATCTGAAACAGAGGCTCTCAAAGCTGCGCAGAGCGGGGAATTTAAGGAAACGACGCAAAAAGAAGGAAAAAGCAAGAACAGACTTCTACAAAGATCCCTTTAGGTTTGTGAAAGGCATTTTCACAAAAGAGCAAAGTGGATCCCTGAAAGCGTCAAAAAAGGAGGTCGATGGACACATCAGAACCATCCACACTGATGAGCTAAAAGATGAAACGATACTTGTCCCCACTGACATCACACCAATCTCACCCCCACAACATCAATTTGACATCAGCCCTCCCAAGCTGAGTGAGGTGAAAGGGGCAGTGAAGAAGGCAAGAACGGCATCTGCACCAGGCCCTAATGGTGTTCTGTATTGTGTCTACAAGAATGCCCCGGATGTTCTGAAATTCCTCTGGAGGAACATGAGGGTTGCGTGGGAAAAGCAAATTATCCCCAAAGCCTGGCGAAGAGCAGGGGAGTGCTGATCCCAAAAGAAAATAATTTGTCCACCATCGAACAGTTTCGCCAAATAAACCTTCTTAACATAGAAGGCAAGATCTTTTTCAGTGTTGGCACAAAGACTTACAAAGTATCTGAAACAAAACAGTTTAATTGATACGTCAATCCAAAAGGCTGACATAGCAGGCTTCTCGGGATGCCTTGAAGATACCAGTGTCATATGGCATCAAATCCAGACTGTGAGGAAAGAAGGAAAGGATCTGCATGTCTTGTTCCTCGACCTGGCCAACACCCATGAATCAGTTCCTCATTCCCTACTGTGGACCGCTTTTGAATTCTTTCAGGTGTCTGCAACAATAACAAATGAGGTAAAACACTACTTCCAGGATCTGCAATTTTGTCTCACAACATCAGACTTCACCACAGCTTGGCAACCACTGGAAGTGGGCATCATGGAGGGGTGCACCCTCCCCATTGACCACTATGGCAATGGAGCTCATTATCAGAGCCTCAAAATGGGTTGTGGGAGGAAAACGGCTGTGGTGTGGTCAGCGGTTACCACCTATACGAGCCTATATGGATGATGTAACAACACTGACGACAACCTTGGTCCCCTGCACCAAGAAACTTCTGAAAAAACTTCATCAAAACATCACATGGGCAAGGATGAAGATCAAACCCAACAAGTGCAGAAACATCTCTATTGTCAAAGGTTAAGTCAAGGACCAAAGATTTCATATTGACGGAACAACTGCTTCAGAAATGCCAGTGAAGCGCTTGGGCCGATGGGTGTGATGCAAAGTTCAAGGACACCGAGCGGTTTGAACAACGTAAAAAGGATACCATCGCACACATAGCTCGCATCAACAAGAACTTGCTGCCAGGAAAATTCAAGCTGTGGTGCTTCCAGTTTGGCATACTACCAAGACTCATGTGGCCTTTAACTGTGTATGAAATCCCCATCAACAAAGTGGAAAAGCTGGAAAGAATGATCAGCAACACATGTGAAACAGTGGCTTGGACTGCCACGATGCTTAAGTCCTGTCGGAATGTATGGGAGTGGCAAATTGGAATTACCCATTGCAGGTCTTGTGGAAGAATTCAAATGCACTAAAGCAAGGTTGGTCATGACCCTCACTGAATCTGAAGATACTGTTATTCGAAAAGCGTCCCCCCCCCCATGTGGCAACGGGGAGGAAGTGGACCCCATCTGAAGCCGCTCAGAGTGCTAAGTCTGCTCTTTGTTTCAGGGGTGTGGTTGGCCAAGTCCAACATGGGAGAGCCGGTCTTGGGCTCGTCCCAAAAGCTCCTCAATGGCACAAGGCAACATCAGTGCAGAAGAGACGGCTTGTGGTGGAGGAGGTGAGAAGACAGGAGGAGGCAGAGCGACACGCCAAGGCCATCTCAATGGCAAGCAGGGCTAATGGACTAATTGGGAGAGCCTGGAAAAGAGGAAACTCAGCTGGCGTGACATCTGGCAGATGGAGGGATCTCGGCTAAGGTTTGTCATCAGAGCCACTTATGACCTCCTACCCACACCACAGAACCTGAAGCAGTGGTTCTGAGATGACCCCGCTTGCTCCCTTAGCCAAGCACCTGCATCACTATGGCATATTTTAACAGGATGCACTATGAGCCTCGCCCAAGGGCGTTACACTTGGTGGCAAAACCAAGTTCTCAGACAGCTGGTATCAATCCTGGAATAGAGGCGAACCACCATAAATGCCTCCCCACAAACATCGGCAAGAAATGTCCACTTCACACCATTTGTACCAGCAGGCTAATCTCCAGAGCACCAGATAACATCAAAGGATGCAAGCATTCTGCAGCCCGCTCGGGATTGGAAAATGGACATGGACTTGGAAAGAAAGCTTGTATTTCCCCCAGACATTGTGGCTACAACACTCTGGCCAGACATGGTCCTGTAGTCCACAACAGCCAAGCTGGCATACACTGTGGGACTGACAGTGCCATGGGAAGATGGTGTTGAAACAGCTTATGAGAGGAAAAAGACCAAGTACTCTGAACTGGCAACTGAAGCTGCCCAGAATGGCTGGAAGATCAAGATTTTCCCTGTAGATGTGGGATGCAGGGGATTCATTGCTACATCTATGACCAGTCTACTGAAGAAAATGGGGGTGAGAGGTCGCTCCCTCCAACAAGCAATCAAGTCCTTGTCAAATGCAGCAGAAAAACGCCGCAATTGGGTTTAGAATAAGAGGAAGGACAATAATTGGGCTGCAAGATGAAGACAGGAGAGTATGCAACTAAGAGGGGTGTACCTGGGATGCCAGGTATCACTGTTGAGCCTTCTGGAGACGTTGTGGGCTTATCAATGAAACGTCAAAGAAGGAGGGTGCCCACCTGATGACCCTGATGATGTACTTACCCTTCCTTTCACCACTCCAATCCCACTGCCAAAATCAAGAGTGCCGACTTACCACAGGGATTGAAACATCAAGTCCGATTAGCTCTACTTCATATTAAAACATATCCTTTTATTTCATGTTACAGCATGGAAAATGTGCTCTTCTCTCACCAAGTCCACGTGACCATCAATCACTCGTATTATGTTGTGTAGCTTTCTCATCCACTCCCAACATATTACGGGGAATTTTACAAAAGCCAATTAATCTACAAGTGCATACATCTTTGAGACGTGGGAGGAAACCACAGAACCTGGAGGAAACATACGCGGTCACAGGGAGAACATGCAAACTGCAAACAGACAGGGTCTGTCTCTGGCACTGTGAGGCCATCAACTCTACCAGCTGCGCTACTCTGCAGTTTTTGTTCCATGTTGCAAATATTGACTTACCACTTCCATTAGTGGAAGACGTGCCCTATGATACCAACGATGCAATGTCACTCACTCTGGCCCTAGTAATCTCCAGGTCAAAGGTTATCACCCTGTATTGTTTAGAATGGAAGCTAGAAGAGAGGTCTCCAAATGATGGACCACTTGTTCATAGGAACACAGAGAGGGGATAGATTGTGAAACATCACATCTCAATATTACTGCAGAGGACTTAGATGCTAACTTCAAAGATCCATGTTACCAAGTGAGGATATTGGGCATGAACCAGGAAAGTATAGGTGCCCATTGCCAGCAAGACTTTGCTGATAGCTCAGAAGATAAGAGAGCAGCTCCATCTTGGATTAGGTTTTGCATGGAGTAGGCTCACCACTGAGTCTCACAGTGAGCACGTGGTCAGCTTTGTGCTCAAAGCTTAGCAGGGGAGCACTTAATCATGGAAACTGCTGGCAGACAGCTCACTCACATTGTTGCCATAGAAACCCAGACTGGCATTTAACAACTGCATTCTTCCTCATGCAGAGCTTTATGGTTGCAGAGAAGATGTGCCATGAGAATAATCTTGGCCCCATGGGAGAGACAACTGCTTTTCCCTATTATTGCCAGACAGCCAACTGAGCTTGACTGCTGACTGCAGTCTGAGTTCTTGCAATCTGGTGCTGTGTGAAAAGGGAATATCCGGTATAGAAACTGCAAATCTAGAAATGTCCCAAAAGACTACAGTCAAAAACAGAATTCTGTAGGTTAAAGCCATCACGCAATATGGAGCAAAATTAGCTGTATGTAGTTGCAGCACTAAGCCAACCAAATGACAAAACAAAATTGAATTGGACTAACAACAATCAAGAGACATAAGGGTTTAACTGTTAAATGTACTGGCAATGGCGTAATGAAATTCTTACTTGCTGCATCTTTACAGGCCCATTAATGTAATTACACTCAATAAATATACAATAAATAAATATACAATAATCAATAATCCATAAATTAATAATCAGTAATACTGGATAACCGGCCCATAGTAGTGCAAAATTTGAGGTCCGTGTACAATCAAAACAAAGTCCATAAAGATCACGATTGTTGAGGTAGGGATGTGATTAGCGTTGTGCAGTATTCAAGAGCCTGATGTTTGCTGGGAAAAAGCTATTTTTGAACCTGGAAGTCACTGTTTTCAAGTTTCACCTTCTTCCCGATGATAGTATCAAGATGAGAGTGTGTCCACATAAACAAATGGCACTGTTTATAGAACAGTAGACTTATTTAATTTTGTGCAAATATTATTAATTTATTCCTAAAAGAAACAGGACACCCAATCACACTGCACTTAACAAATAATTATTCTAAATTCCTGAGATGCTGAGATGTGGGTCTTTTGATGGAAAATTATGTTGTCCATGGCATCAAACTGTAATATGGATAATTTATACCAGTTAGTTGACATTCTTAGACTAACATCAAATATAGATACTATAACAACATTTAAAAGACATTTGGACAGGGACATGGGCAGGAGAGGTTCAAATGCAGGCAGGTGTGACTAGTATAGACAGGGCAGCTTGGTCGGCATGGGCAAGTGGGGCTGAAGGGCCTTTTTCCGTGCTGTATGACTCTAAATACATCTCATAATTACTTTTCATGCAGAATTATTTTCATTTGTATGAACAATTGTATGTCTATAACAAAGTCATTACTTCTAACAAAGATAAGAAATTGCTATCAGGGATATAAACAGATCTGCATTTAATGCATTGATAACACATTCTTCAATAGAAATTAAATTCACCATGTAAAATGGGAATCCCCAATGCTTACTTTACATCATCCTCATTTAGTTTTGACTCTGCATTTAAATTCTGAATTTTCAACCTAGGCAGCTTGTGGAAGCTTGATCTCTTCGCTCTGTAAAGCAGAGAAGACAAACTCAAGAGAGAAATCCTTGGCACAAAATCATCCATCAAAGCTACTCACTGGCACATTGCTGCCAATGCAACTGATCACCCTCAGGCAACTTCCTGTCCGGGGCTCTCCATATCCATTTAGAGACTGGCATTCAGCAGATGGGAAATCACACCCAATGTTCATCAGCATTCCAACTATTAGAATATAACACAAACTTCTCTGCATGATCAGATTGTTATCGTCTTTTTGTCATTTTTTTATTATTCATTTTTTCTGGGATGTGTGTGTGTGTCACTGCCAACATTTATTGTTGATCTCAGAGAAAGAATTAAAACTATTTCTACTATTCAGTACAGTGGACTTCTACCATTTCTTTAAAAAACAAAATATATGGTGGTATAGGTATATTTTTGAAGCATTAGCCATGACAGATGGAAACATGAACATTAAACACAAAACAGTGTAATGAAATCTTCACGAGTTCTTATCTCGAAAATACATAATTCACTCCTTTAATTTAAACAAGTGATGATATAGTGCAGTGAAGTACAAAGTTGTTTTAAATTCACTTTATATTCAAGGTAACCCTGGAGACATATGGCAAGAAAATCCCCAGGTCAATGCCCTCTCACCACTATAAATGAAAAACAAAAGTATTCATAAAACCATTAAAATCTCAGATCAACACATGTGGAATCCATCAACATATTTCGACCTAAAAGGTTTCTTCCAAGAAAGCTGCAGTTGTTTTAAGTACATTCAGTTCCCATTTTCGGAATCAGTCTTGGATTAACTTTGTGTTTATTACATGTGTTCGTCTGCCTGCATGGAGCACTATAACTCACTATAAGTAATAAAGTTCAATGTATTGAGTAAAAGTTAAATTCTCCTTAGTTCTTGGTAATGAATTTTTGAAGTGTAAATTACCCAACACACCATCCATCCCAATAATACCCTATAAATCATCCAACTCCACTTCCTTAGTGCATAAGTCATAGCAGCAGAATGAGACCATTCGGACCATCGAGTCTACTCTGCATTCAAACATGGCTGATCTACCTTTCCCTCTCAACCCCATTCTCCTGCCATATCTCCATAACCTTTGCTCCTATTTCCCATCCATGTGCGTGTTATTCTCATTAAGTGAACACCTTGAGCAGGGTCTCCTTCCAGAAAGCCAGTGCACTTTCTGTGCTGGACATGGAACTGTCGACATGATATTTGCTGCACGCCAACTCCAGGAAAAATGCCAAGAGCAGCACAGCGACTTATTCGTGACCTTCGTCGATCTGACAAAGGCCTTCGACACTGTCAGCACAGATGGTTTGTGGAAGATAATGCAGAAGTTTGGCTGTCCCAGAAAGTTCATCACGATTGTCCGGCAGTTCCATAATGGCATGATGGTGAAAGTGCTAGATGATGGAGACGAGTCGGAAGCCTTTCCAGTGACAAACGGCATGAAGCAAGGTTGTGTTCTTGCCCCTACACTCTTCAGCATGGTCTTCTCTGCCATGCTGACTGATGCCTTCCGTGACTGCCAGGATGGAATACACATCAGGTACAGGACTGACAGCAGGCTGTTCAACCTCAGGCGCCTGCAAGCTGTTACAAAGGTGAAGGAGACCATCACCAGAGATTCCTTGTTTGCTGATGACTGTGCCCTCAACGCCAGCACAGAGCAGAAGATGCAGCATGAAATGGACTGCTTCTCACAGGCCTGTGACAACTTTGGTCTCTCCATTAGCACAAAAAAGTCTGAAGTTATGTACTAGCCCGCGCCTGGAAATCCCTACCAGGAACCACACATCACGGTGAAGGGGCAGAATCTACAGGCAGTCGACAGCTTTACCTATCTGGGTAGTACACTCTCGCGAGTGGTAAACATTGACGCTGAGGTCGACAACAGGATTGCCAAGGCCAGCGTTGCCTTTGGGCGACTCCGTGAGAATGTTTGGGAGCAGAGAGGACTCAGCCTTACCACCATGCTGAAGGTCTACCGTGCAGTGGTACTCACCACTTTTCTCTATGCCAGTGAGACCTGGACTGTCTACAGCAGACATGCCAAACAGCTCAACCACTTTCACTTGAGCTGCCTACGCAGACTTCTTCACATCAGGTGGCAGGACAAAATTCCCAACACAGTGGTCTTGGAAAGGGCCGGAATCCCCAGCGTCCACACTCTCCTACGGAAAGCCCAAGCTAGATGGGCAGGCCATGCCATCAGAATGCTCGAGAGTCGACTGCCAAAACAGCTTCTGTATGGAGAACTGTGTCAGGGCAAGCGCTCAGTAGGAGGACTGAAGAAACGGTTTAAGGACTGCCTCAAAGTGTCCCTCAAGGACATGGACATCAACCTCAGCACTTGGGAGTCTCTTGCTCTGGACCGTCCAACCTGGCGTAGCAAGCTCACCACAGGACACCGTGCAGCAGAGAACAGACGCACTGCAGAGGCCCAGAGGAAACGCACCGCGCGCATGGTCCGGGCTACCTCCACTTCCACTGCAGCAGCCATCCACTTGTTCCCTACGTGTGGGCGTGCCTTCTGGGCCCGGATTGGCCTCACCAGTCACTTCCGGACCCACAGTCACCAATCCTCCAACTGAAAGTGAAGTCATGGTCATCTTCGAACCCGAAGGACGAACAACAACAAGTGACTTTAATTTTTTTTTCCTCTTTCTCAGAATATGGAGGCATATTTCTCTAACATCTAGTATATAAATATGTATTTAATATTGATGGTATTTATGGGGAGGGTGAAGCCTGTTCAGGTGGTAGATGAGGTGGGAAGGTTTTGTGTTGTGTGAGTAAGAGAGATCAGGGTATTTGATTACTGCAATGGTTGCAATGGAGTTGCTTGGTTATGAGAAGGTCGGTGGAGTGGGGAAGATTATTGAGTCACGATTAATAATTGTCGGGGTTTGGTTGGGTAATCACTGAGTGTGATGTTCTGGTGATTAGTGAGGGAAGGGGAGAGGGATTGAGCAAAAGGAATGAGCTTGGAAAGAGTGGAATTTAGAACTGTTGGGAGCAGCAAGCATATAACTCAAGAGAGGATTGAACTTGAGTTGGTCTAGCATCAGCTTTTAAATTATATTGACATGTGTATTTCTGATACCATGGAAACCTGTTCCTATGGAAGTGGTCTGTAAATGCAAAATAAAATTGCAGGAAAGTTTTTTGGACAGCCCTTATGGCACTTTTGGACATGAACTCTGTTCTGTAGGATGCCACCTCACATGTGGTACCCTTTATATCATTTGCATTAGATACATTGGACACGGAGTGAAAGTCATCAGCTTTAATAACTGCTGTAAATCCTCATATTTATTCACAATTTATTTTCCATGGAAGTGGAGATGTGTGCTGCACGAAATCATGGGGCTTTGGATTTTTTAAAAAATTAGTATCTCCGAAAGTTGGACTCAAAACAACAAAGTGTTAAACTGTTACTTTGGTTCCTCAGCACCTCAGTGAATCCGGATACCTTGTGTTATGTAGGCAAACTATCTTCCTATATATGGTAATGCTAAACATTTGATATTGATGGATTGCAGCAAATATGCTGCTTTCGCTGTAAAATTATAGCTACAGGTACTTTCATAAACTGTCTTTTAGTGATTCCAAAATGCATGAATCTACTGCAGTGATCAATGTTGAACTAGTAAAGGTTGGAAGATTTTAGTTAAGTGCTTTGTTCTCTTCAGACTATCTACATTGAACAGAATATATTTAACTCTAAGGCTTAAAGACCTTTTCTTTCCTGGAACTGTCTACATATTTAACTTTTTTGTGCATGCAAAAAAATTACAATTCCATCTTAGCCATAATGTTATTATATACAAGTATTAAATAAAATTTGTTGATCTAGAAATCTAAAATTTACTGCACTCCAAATCTCCACTTAAAATGCTTGTAATGTTGTTACCTATTAGTTTAATTGCATTCAGAAGCATTGAAACAACTATTTGATATTCCTGCCAAATCCTTAGGACCCACATGAGCAGATCATTATGGATGGAAGATATTCATCTGAACTATTGTATGTTAGATTCCAAAAGACTGCCTGCTGATCTTTGATCACATATGTTTGTCGGCAAAACAATGTGTGCCATTCATTGCCATGTTGTTTGCAATCCCCTTGAATTCCAGCAGAAGCAGTGGGGAACAATATCAATTCATCTCAAACAAGTTCATTTCAACTAAAAGGCATGAACTGCAAACGAATTCCAAAATCAATCTGAACCCACTGACAAAGTACTGAAGGGCTATTCATATAGCACATGTTCAGAGTACCGCAGCTTGGTGCGAACCCAATGATGGCAATGAATCAGATGCAAGTGGTTAACTATTTACTTGCATTTCTTTTACAAATTCAACCTCTATCCATTGCTTTATATCCAATACTTTGTATCAAGCAACATGCCTGTGCCTTTTATAAACATTTTATATGCTCTTTGCTCAAGCAATAGCCTTAAATTCATCAAGAAATTGACAGGGGAATGTCTGGTTGCAGAGGACCTAATTTGTTGCCAATTTTAAGCACAAGACAAAAGTTCAGTCAGGGTAAGCAGACTGCATTTATTTCAGGTCTCTGTGTCTGTGTCTGTGGATAAACAGAGAGAAAGATAATACTTTTACTTTTACTCTACATTTTTGAATATCAATTAGTACAAATTTTGGAAGTCTTAATTATTGATGCAGCTATTTTAATTATTGTTTTAATTAATGCCTTTGTGCTTTAGTCATTGTGTGCTTATTTACTGCATCCATTCAATACAGAAAATTCACATTTACCATAATTAATGCTTGTTAATGTTGTTACTAAATTAGTAATGCAGATGTGGCAAGTGCTGGCAAATGAGGATAGCACATAAACATATAACTCTTGCCCTTGTTTGGTGAAATAGTTATTTTCTTAAACTCAACTTATAGAGGGATCTTATAATGTATTGTTGATAGTCTTATATGCAAACAATGTTATTAGCACTGAACTGCGAATGGTATACCAGCAAGTGAAGATGTACTATCTGATTCAGGTTCAGGCGTACTTGGCTTCGAAGAAGCTTTTGGAAATCATCTGGATCCTCAATCTCCAGAGTAAAGAATGCTTGTACTATCAGCAGGAGCTACCACACTTAACAACACTGTCATAAAAGAACAAAACTATTTTTTGAACATTGTAAATTGAATTTAACAGAAAGAAAACTGATCCCAACCTGATTAAACAAAGCCAACGTAAGGAAAATAAACAAGCATTGTAAAGAAACAGAACATCTTTGTTTCACTGTCGCCCTGCTTAGTTTCACTGTTTGTACTCCCTCATTATCATCTTCTCTGCAGCCAACAATGGACCATTGTGAGGTCCACCATTCCTTGGCCGTCATTGATGGTTTTGATTTGTTCTTTTTCTACCTTTCATTCCTTTGTTTTTTGTACACTTTCCTACCTCTAGTTTCCCTCTTCCCTGACTCTCAATCTGAAGAAGGGTCCCAACCAAAACATCACCTATTCCTTTTCTCTAGAGATGCTGCCTGACCCGCTGAGTTACTCCAGCATTTTGTGCCGATCTTTGTAAGAACAATGTTTTAAAAATCTAGAATGTGCCCAGCAGTGAACCACATGAATGACCTTCTCATGACACAACCCAAATGTAAAGCTCTAGGTCGGTAGGTTGAGCTTTTTGTCCCAGTTGCAAACAGCTTGGTGTTTATATAATTTTTTTGTCTCTCCCCAATTAATTGAACTTCCATGTGATTCTGCTCACGTATGGCGGTAGAAAGTACATTCAATTGTTCCTTACTCAGTGGAGTC
The DNA here is from genome assembly GCF_053455715.1 of Rhinoraja longicauda. NCBI lineage: Eukaryota > Metazoa > Chordata > Chondrichthyes > Rajiformes > Arhynchobatidae > Rhinoraja > Rhinoraja longicauda. The sequence goes on along the minus strand of NC_135957.1, from coordinate 38,805,837 downwards.
GGTAATTAATAAGTTCAAGTATCTTTGCATCAATATCGGCACTGAAATATAAACTAGGCTTAATGTTGCACCACTAGATGCAACCATATCCTTGCACAATAGTGCATGTGGACTGTGGCTATAAATGCAATATTGTGATAGATATTTTCAAACACACTATTTTTTAGCAAATGCATGTCATAGAGCTTCAAAAGTTTTTAAAATATAGTTCTGTCAAATATTTACTTGAGATATTTTCTAGGGAATTGAGGCACTGGCCATCACTAGGACGACAAGAATAGGAAGGCGGATTATTATCTGAATGGTGTTAAGTTAGGAAAAGGGGATGTTCAATGAGATCTGGGTGTCCTAGTGCATCAGTCACTGAAAGGAAACATGCAGGTACCAAAGGCAGTGAAGAAAGCCAATGGAATGTTGGCCTTCATAACAAGAGGAGTTGAGTATAGGAGCAAAGCGGTCCTTCTGCAGTTGTATAGGGCCCTAGTGAGACCGCACCTGGAGTACTGTGTGCAGTTTTGGTCTCCAAATTTGAGGAAGGATATTCTTGCTATTGAGGGTGTGCAGCGTAGGTTCACTAGGTTAATTCCTGGAATGGCGGGACTGTCGTATGTTGAAAGACTGGAGCGACTAGGCCTGTATACACTGGAATTTAGAAGGATGAGAGGGGATCTTATTGAAACATATAAGATTATTAAGGGATTGGACACGTTAGAGGCAGGAAACATGTTACCAATGTTGGGGGAGTCCAGAACAAGGGGCCACAGTTTAAGAATAAGGGGTAGGCCATTTAAAACGGAGATGAGGAAAAACTTTTTCAGTCAGAGAGTTGTAAACCTGTGGAATTCTCTGGCTCAGAAGGCAGTGGAGGCCAATTCTCTGGATGCTTTCAAAAGAGAACTAGATAGAGCTCTTAAAGATAGCGGAGTCAGGGGGTATGGGGAGAAGGCAGGAACGGGGTACTGATTGTGAATGATCAGCCATGATCACATTGAATGGCGGTGCTGGCTCAAAGAGCCGAATGGCCTATTCCTGCACCAATTGTCTATTGTCTATTGTCTATTTTCTCCAGCTTCCTGTTAACATCAAAACAATGATAATATATTTAATAATAGGTATTTCATGAACCAAGATGCATATTCCCATGTCCCAATCTTTACTTTGCTCAGCCAACAGAATTCTATGAAGGTTAGTGATGTGCAATAGGAGAAATTGGTGAAAACAGATGGAAATTACTCCTTGGTGAAAAGTACTAGTTTAGTACCTCACCTACATCTCCAGTCTCCAAACACAAATTCCCTCCTTTATCATTGAGCACTCGTACTTTCTTCCTTTTTAAACCATCTTGCTTTGAACATAGGTATAAACAGCTTTGGGGTTTTCTTTAATCCGGCTCACCTAAGCCCTTTTGTGGCTCCCTTTGGCCCTTCTAATCGCCCGCTCGAGTTTGTCCCACTTTTCTTTATATTCCTCAAAGACTCTGGCAGATTCTATCCTCTTAAACCTTGCATGTGTCTCTTTTTTTTCTTTGTTATCAAATTTATAACCTCCTTGGTCATCCAAGGCTTTCTTACTTTGCCATCCTTATCCCCCTTTCTTACTGGAACATGCTAGCTGTGAACTTCAATCAACTGGCCTTTAAATGACTTCCACATGTCAGATGTGGACACCCAATAACAACTGTTCCATTCTCCACAAGAGGAGACTATGATCAAATGGGACCAGAAGACAAAAGAGCAGAATTAGGCCATTCAGTCTGCTCTGCCATTTGATCATGGGTGAACTATTTTTCCCTCTCAACCTCATGCTCCTACCTTATCCCTGTAGACCCTGATGCCCTTACTTATTAACAACCTATCAACATCTATCTTCTACTTCTATCTATTATCTATTATCTATTATAATACTAAAACTCAGATCTTGTGTATATATTTTTTTGAGGTTTGGCCTGATATATTCGTAACAGCGATTGCAGCAAAACGGCGAACCGTAGCGCGACGGTTTTCGCACCGCCTCAATCGCCAATCTCGCGCTCGCTCAGCCGTGATATTTTCATTTAATTTGGTCGCGTGTTTTTTAAGTTACAGAGGTTTTAAAGCACTGCCCCCCCCCCCCTTTTTCAGGGGGGCGCTGCGGTGCAGATTTAGTTTTCAGCTTGTGACGGATACATTGTTTCGAAAAGTTTCCAGAAAAGCACTGATTGTTTTAAAGTGGTTTTTTTTGTTATTGCAAGTCAAGTCAAGTCAATTTTATTTGTATAGCACATTTAAAAACAACCCACGTTGACCAAAGTGCTGCACATCTGATTAGGAAAAAAAAAAAAGACAAAGTTATAGTGGTCACTTGACATACACAGATCAGGAGGTTTCCAGAAAAGCACTGATTGTTTTGTTATTGCAAGTCAAGTCAAGTCAATTATATTTGTGTAGCACATTTAAAAACAACCCATGTTGACCAAAGTGCTGCACATCTGATTAGGAAAAAAAAAAAAAAGAAGGGTGGTCACTTGACATACACAGATCAGGAGGACGGGCCCAACGGGCACACTTGGAGAGTAAGAGTGGGGCTGGGGGAGGAGAGAATGGGGGGTGTGGGGACGGGCCCAACGGGCCCACTTTGAACGGGCACACTTGTTCTAGTCCACTTTAAAAATATCCAATGAATAGTATGGATGTAACATGGTGATCTTTATGTTCAAAAGTTCTCTGAACTGAACAGCATCTCCCTCCTCCAAAATGTCTGCAGTTTAATTTCTTAGATTGTTATATTGTGAAGGATTCAATTTTTAAATGTTAATAGTTTATATTTGTCACAAAACTGTGCCTTTACAATCTTTATATTCTCATTTGTATGCAGCATGCCTGCCTTCCATGAGGAATTCTTCTTTGGTATTGACATGATTTCTGTTAATTATTAACATTTAGTGACATTATAATAACATTTTAAGCAGAAAGGAAATGCCATCTTTTAAAATAAATTGAGTTCATAAATAACTCATACTTTTGCATAGAAAATGTTAATTTGTCACATTTCATAAGGCCAGTATACAGTTACATTCAGCATAAACCACAGGGATTTTGAAGTCAAAGCCATTTATGTTTGATATTAAGAATTACTAATTGCTGCATTGATAATTTGCAAGGCATTTGTATGCCATGTCAAAAATGAATTTTTGTATACTCCAGTTGCAGGAAAAATCCCGAAAAGTATTGCAGTTGACACCTGGGCTTAGATTCTGCAGTCAACAAATAGCAGAATTTAACACAGTGAGCCACTGCAGTGTCCATCACTGCTGCATTGAACTGACTAGAACTGTTAACATGTCCAGCAGTTAGCTGTACTATGAATATTGAGTTATAAAAGGAGGTTGGATAAGACCAGGTCATTTTTCCTTAAGATTTAGCAATTTGAGGGGTGACCTTACATAGAGATTTATAAAATCACTAGCTGCTGTTTGTTGGGTCCAAACCTCTCCTACATTGGTGGAGCACCCTGCCCTCCCCAACTTCCCTCTCCCCCTTCCCCCCCCCCTCCCCACGCAGGTCACGGGGAAAACGTACAAACTCCGTACAGACAGCACCTGTAGTCGGGATCGAACCGGGGTCTCCGGCGCTACATTCGCTGTAAGGCAGCAACGCTACCGCTGCACCCCTTGGGAAGGACTGATAAACTTTTGAGAATGGGAATGATGTAAGTTAGATGGTTCTTCTATTCTCATAGTGTAGGGTGGCTCTGGTAGAGATTGGCAATTGCCGTGATAAGTAATGCATCCACAATGCTTTAATAATAATATAATATTCATTTATTGTCATTGCAACGAGTACAACGAAATTAAAAAATAGCCAATCCTGACGGTGCGTACAAACATATATGCAATAAATGCAAAAACAAATAAATACATAAATACAATTAAATACAATTATGTTAAGTACAAAGATTTTTTAGTGTTGCCTAGTGCAAAGGTAGTGTTCAGTTCTCGTATGGCCCTGGGGTAAAAACTGTTCTTAAGTCTGTTTGTTCGGGATTTTATCGACCTGAAACGTCGACCAGAGGGCAGATAAACAAACAGACGGTGGCCGGGGTGGGATGGATCTTTTATTATTTTGCCTGCTCTACTGAGGCAGCGTAGGTTGAACAGGTGCTCCAGGGAGGGCAGTGAGCAGCCGATGATTTTCTGGGCCGTCGTGATGACCCTCTGAAGGGCCTTCCTGTCCTTTTCTGAGCAGCTGGCATACCATGTGGTTATACAGTATGCCAGCACACTCTCGATGGAGCAGCGATAGAAGGACAACATGAGCTTCTCCTGCAGGTTGGTTTTCCTGAGGATCCTCAGGAAGTGGAGTCTCTGCTGTGCCTTCTTTACTGTGGTGATGGTGTTGGTAGACCAGGTGAGATCCTCTGCGATGTGCGTACCCAGGAACCTGAAAGCTGGTACCCTTTCCACACAGACCCCATTGATGTAGAGTGGGTCGTAATCTCCACTGGTTTTCCTAAAGTCAATTATAAGTTCCTTTGTTTTGGAGGAGTTCAGGACCAGATTGTTCACTGAACACCATGCTGCCAGCCTTTGGATTTCATCCCTATAGGCTGTCTCATCTCCTTCTGAGATGAGTCCAACCACAGTCGTGTCATCCGCGAACTTGATGATGGTGTTGGTGGGATGGGTGGGGGCGCAGTCGTGAGTGTAGAGGGAGTAAAGGATGGGGCTCAACACACAGCCCTGTGGTGAGCCGGTGCTCAGTGTAATGGTGGAGGAGAGGTGAGGGCCTATTTTGACTGTCTGGGGGCGGTTGGTCAGAAAGTCCTTGATCCATTTGCAGATGGTTTGGGAAAATCCAAGGTCGGAAAGTTTGGTGACCAGTCTGCTCGGGATGACCGTGTTAAAGGCAGAGCTGAAGTCGAGGAAGAGCATCCTCACATAGCTCCCCTGGTGTTCAAGGTGGGTCAGTGCAGTGTGAAGAGCAGTGTCGATGGCATCCCCTGTAGACCTATTTGCTCTGTAGGCAAACTGGTGTGGGTAGAACAATGATGTTTAATTTGGTTTAGAGGTACAACATGGGAACAGGCCCTTCAGACCATCTAGTCCACGCTGACCAGTGATCACACATACACACTATTTCTATCCTAGACTAGGGATCATTTTTACAGAAGCCATTAACCTACAACGATCACGAAATGCCACCTATTCCTTTTCTGCAGAGATGCTGCCTGACCCGTTGAGTTACTCCAACATTTTGTGTCAACCTCCAAACCTGCATGTCTTTGGGATGTGGGAGGAAACTGGAGCACCCAGAGAAAAGCCACACGGTAACAGGGAGAATGTACAAACTCCGTACAGACAGCACTCGTAGTCAGGATCGAGCCCGTGTCTCCGGTACTGTAAGGAAACAACTCCATCCTTGTGCCATCCCTCCTGAGGTCATAAGGAATAGGAGTAGAATTAGGCCATTCGGCCCATCAAGTCTACTCCGCCATTCAATCATGGCTGATCTATCTCTCCTTCCTAACCCCATTCTCCTGCCTTCTCCCCATAACCTCTGAGCATGTAGCATCAAATTGGGTGCTGGTTACTTCAGAGATAAGATTGGTTCTCCTTGTTATCTCCGGTGCTAGTTCAATCGAGAGGAGAGGAATGATAATAAACATTGAAGAATTTTTAGTTTCGTTTAGTTTCTAGATACAGCACACTAACACTATCCTACACAAACTAGGGACAATTTACAATTTTTACTGAAGCCAATTAATCTACAAACCTGTACGTCTTTGGAATGTGGGAGGAAACCGGAGAAAACCCTCACGGTCACGGGGAGAACGAATCCGGGTCTCTGGCGTTGTAAGGCAGCAACTGGTATCGCAGCGCCACCGTGCCAGGATGTTATTTCTTATCATGGTACTTCATGTTTTCTCTTTTTTCTTGCCACTCCCCTGGCTGTGGGAGCTGAATAAATAGTCACAGTGATCCAGCCATTGTGCTGTCGGAAAAATTGTCTGGGCCAGCTGATCTTACGTTCACCAGTTTTGTATGTTTGCAAGTTAATCTGTCATCTCCTTGTATCTTTAATAATATCGCTAGACTTGTCTGCTACACTCCATTGCTTTACATAAACCAGATGGCAGCCATGTGTTAGCTGTCTATTTTCAAGGCACAAAAAAGCACATCAAAGCTCTCTATGTGTCATAACTAACTTCTCTGGAGAGTCAGTGTGCCTGTTGAAACATAAATAATAACAAGAAGGTAATTTTATTTGCATTCTGTAACTACCTTTGAATTTACATTTGCAGCATATGATGCTTACAACTTCCTCTTGTTATCATTCCTGAGTTTGCTAATCTTCAAAGATCCTTTGTAAGAGCTACCAAAATCAAGTAATCTATTTCTTAGAAAGGTGACAACTTTCAGACTTAATAAATTACTAATTCCATCATCAACCTGATTTATACATTTTAATCCAGCAAAAGAATATATGTGTAGGGAGGAACTGCAGATGCTGGTTTAAACAAAAGACAGACACAAAAAGCTGGAGAAACTCAGCGAGCCAGGCGGCATCTCTTGAGAAAAGGAAGAGGTGACTTTTTAGGTTGAGACCCTTCTTCAGACTGAGAGTCATGGGAAAGTGGAACGAGATATATAGATGGTACTTAGGACCAATGAATGGAAGATATGCAGAAAGCAACGATAATCAAGGAAATGTGGTGCTCACCATGGTTCATTGTTGGCTGTGGAAAAATATATGTTTAGAGTTTTGTACAGAAAGTAAAATGGGTTTTGACTAAAATCCTGGTTATTAACTATTTGGCTTCCTGTGTGATGCATGACATGCTATTATGCAAATGGTAATTCACTGAATACCGTTATAGCATTGCTGAAGTTGGGTCTAGTGCTTTGGGCTATGTATAACTATCTAGAAATAGAATTAATCAACAAAATGATCCTTAAAAGTTTTTTTTTAATGTGTTGTATCTTGTAGTAAGGAGCAAAATATTTCGAATGCACAGCACACGTATAAAGAATAATAGTGTAATGCAATAATTTGATAATAAATTTAAGGAAGTGGAATAAGGTAAGTAAGTTTATTGTATTGAATGCTGGAACATGAACTGAGTGCATGTAAGGATTGTGAATGACATTCACACAGATGGCGGTAGCTATATGGAACATGCTGCCAGAGGAGGTATTGGAGGCAGGTACTATGACAATATTTAAAAGTTTTGGGCATGTACATGGATAGGAAAGGTTTGGACGGATGTGAGCCAAATACGAGCAGGTCAGACTAGCATAGATAGAGCATTTTGGTCAATGTGGGCAAGTTGGGCCAAATGGCCTGTTTCTGTGCTGTATGACAGTTATATTCATAAATGAATGGCAAAAAAATGATAGCTTGATATAAAAATGTCTTCCTCTTTTACAAAAATCTGTTGATGGAGGTGACCAAGGCATGAGACATGCAATTCAAAATGCCTACTTTTCTTTTTATCTACTCCCAGTTGAAGTAAAAAGAGGTGATAAGCCAACTGAAACTTTGTCACCTTGGCCCAATCAAGTAATTGCTCCTGAGTTAGATTAAGCTCCATGTTCAATTGGGCTGGCACATTAATGTAATACTGAGGGAATGCTGCATTGTTAATGCTGTTGGGGATAACGTCAACTGTCTGCTTGAGCTTAACACTGACATGATTCTGGTATGGTCAAATATTATAGAAATGACCTGATTTTTGTTTAAGATGATATAGGCATTTTTCAGCTTTAAATTCATCAAAGGATGGTGTCCAGGCACACGTGCTTTGCACAATAAAGATGAACTTCCTAAAACTTGGCTAAAATTCCAACATTCTGTGTCTTTTTTTTTGTTAACCAGCATCTGCAATTCCTTGTGTCTACTCAAGATCTGAAACAACTCATGCCAACATGCAAAAGGCCCTGGACATCAAATCAGACACGGGTTGATAAGTGGCAAGTACCATCAGAAATAATGATCAATCCTTACCTCCCACAAAAATCCAAATCTAACCGTCCATCCTTCATACAGAATAGCCTTGCTGTTGCCGAGTACCCCACCATCAATATCATGGGAGGTTTAACCAGAAACACAACTAGTTGCTTAAATATTGGCTACATGAGCAGGTTAGAAGCTGGATATCCCTTGGCAGGTGGCACTCCAAGGCCTTTCCATTATCTACAAGACATGTGTGAATGGATCGACTGGGCTTACATTCACTGGAATTTAGGATAAGAGGGAATCTTATAAAAACATATAAAATTCTTAAGGGATTGGACAAGCCAGATGCAGGAAAAATGTTCCCGACGTTGGTGGAGTCCAGAACCAGGGGTCATAGTTTAAGAATAAGGGGTGGGCCATTTAGGACTAAGATGAGGAAAAACTTTTTCACCCAGGGAGTTGTGAATCTGTGGAATTCTCTGCACAGAAGGCAGTGGAGGCCAATTCAGTAGATATATTCAAGAGAGAGTTAGATAGTGCTCTTTGGTCTAACGGAATCAAGGGACAAGGGGAGAAAGCTGGAACGGAATACTGATTTTGGATGATCAGCCATGATCATACTGAATGGCGGTGCTGGCTCAAAGGGCCGAATGGGCAACTACTGCACCTATTTTCTATATTTCTATGTTTCTACGAAAGCATGCTCTCAACATACCTGGGTGAGTGCAGCTCAAACTTTCAGGGGGCTGGAAAGCCCCAGGAAATAGCAGTCTGGTTAGTTGCCATCCATTCACTCCCCGTAAGTATTAACGCCCACCCACCAATGGTGAAATGTAACTGCAATGTGGATTATCAATAAAATACAGTGCAGTTATTAGTCTAGATTACCCCAACAGCACATCCCTAACCCACCATCTCTACACCAAGAAAGATGAGGGAAGAAGGTTCATGAGAACATCACCGGTTCCCTTGCTCGTCACACATTATCCAGACTTGCAAATATATTACCTGTCCTTCATTATTACTGGATCTGAATTTTGGAACTCCCCACCCAACAGCACTGTGGGAGTATCTTCACAAGAAGTACTGCAACGGTTCAAGAAGATGACCCAGCATCATCTTCTCAAGAGCGATTACGGAGGAGTGGTAAATACTGGCCTTGCCAGTTATGCCCACTTCCTGAGAAATGATTTCATCTTCAAAATAATCACTACCTTTTGACTGGACTAACTGACTGACCAGGGGGCTACTCCATCCGCCTAATTGTTCCCTACAGGGAGGATATAAGCAACCACAGTGACGGTGATAACCTGACAGGTTCTTTTTATACCACCTTTGATCACTGATTGTCCCATTTGGCCTAAGCAAGATGTTCAATAAATTGGCCTCTATAAAGAGTTAGAAACTCACATCAAAAGAAATAAGCACTGTGATGAATGCCAATCTCGTGCAGGATTGGTGGTAAGTAACTTTCATGTGTGCTTGATATGTTAGAAATTGTGCAAGTGGCAGGTTTTGAGTGCATTCTGCGCATTAACTGTGTGTAATCTCTGGATCATCAATCAAACCGTGAATTCACCAAAGGAGATGCTGATGCTGGGCACATTGGAGCAGCAGTTCTCATGTGGGATGCCTGCTGGAAACAGTGGGGTGGTCTTGAATGGTCACAAAGATGTGGAAGCTGGAAACCCACCAACCAAAGAAAATCAATCAAGAAATCTACAAATGCTGGAAAACTGATCCAAAAACCAAAAACGCCAGGAACACTGAACAGCTCAGAAAGCATCTGTGGAAGGAGAAACCATCAACATTTTAGGTCCGGCATCTTCATCAGAACTGGAAAAGAGAGAAAAGCAAGCTAGTTTTCAGTAGCAGAGTAAGTGGGAGAGAGGAGAAAGAGAACATCTCTGGTGGGGTTATTGATGGCAATTATCAGCACATTACGCCTATTTATCTGTGTAGTGTGTTGTAAATGGCAAGGCTATGTGACTTGCCCAGTGTGAACAAAGTAGGGAAAGCTGAGCCAACATAATGACAGTTCAGATACGAATGGGGAAAAAGGAGTGATCGAGGCCAATTCTGAAGTCTGAAAGTCAATAACATTCCTCGGCTGAAGATGCTTTATGTCAAGCTTGCTTTGATAAGAGTGTCGCACGGTAGCGCAGTGGTAGAGTTGCTGTCTTCCAGCGCTTTCAACGCCAGAGACCCGGCTTCGATCCCGACTACAGGTGCTGTCTGTTTACGGAGTTTGTACATTCTCCCCATGACTGCATGGGTTTTCTCCGAGATCTTCGGTTTCCTCCCACACTCCAAAGACCTACTAGGTTTGTTGGTTAATTGGCTTGGTATAAAATGTATAAATGTAAATTGTCCCTCGTGTGTGTAAGATGGTGTTAATATGCATGGATTGTCAGCGTGGACTCGATGCCTGTGGCTGACGAGGGAAGTCAGGGACAGCATAAAAACTAAGGAGAGGAAGTATAACATAGCAAAGAAGAGTGGGAAGACAGAGGATTGGGACTCTTTTAAAGAGCAACAAAAGTTAACTAAAAAGGCAATGCGGGGAGAAAAGATGAGGTACGAGGGTAAACTAGCCAAAAATATAAAGGAGGATAGCAAAAGTTTTTTTAGGTACGTGAAGAGGAAAAAAATAGTCAAGGCAAATGTGGGTCCCTTGAAGACTGAAACAGGGGAATTTATTATGGGGAACAAAGAAATGGCAGACGAGTTAAACCGTTACTTTGGATCTGTCTTCACTGAGGAAGATACACACAATCTCCCAAATGTTCTAGGGGCCGGAGAACCTAGGGTGATGGAGGAACTGAAGGAAATCCACATTAGGCAGGAAATGGTTTTGGGTAGACTGATGGGACTGAAACTGATAAATCCCCAGGGCCTGATGGTCTGCATCCCAGGGTACTTAAGGAGGTGGCTCTAGAAATAGTGGAAGCATTGGAGATCAATTTTCAATGTTCTATAGATTCAGGATCAGTTCCTGTGGATTGGAGGATAGCAAATGTTATCCCACTTTTTAAGAAAGGAGGGAGAGAGAAAACGGGTAATTATAGACCAGTTAGTCTGACATCAGTGGTGGGGAAGATGCTGGAGTCAATTATAAAAGACGAAATTGCTGAGCATTTGGATAGCAGTAATGGGATCATTCCAAGTCAGCATGGATTTACGAAGGGGAAATCATGCTTGACAAATCTACTGGAATTTTTTGAGGATGTAACTAGGAAAACTGACAGGGGAGAGTCAGTAGATGTGGTGTACCTCGACTTTCAGAAAGCCTTCGACAAGGTCCCACATAGGAGATTAGTGGGCAAAATTAGGGCACATGGTATTGGGGGTAGGGTACTGACATGGGTAGAAAATTGGTTGACAGACAGAAAGCAAAGAGTGGGGATAAATGGGGCCCTTTCGGAATGGCAGGCAGTGACCAGTGGGGTACCGCAAGGTTCGGTGCTGGGACCCCAGCTATTTACGATATACATTAATGACTTAGACGAAGGGATTAAAAGTACCATTAGCAAATTTGCAGATGATACGAAGCTGGGGGGTAGTGTGAATTGTGAGGAAGATGCAATAAGGCTGCAGGGTGACTTGGACAGGTTGTGTGAGTGGGCGGATACATGGCAGATGCAGTTTAATGTAGATAAGTGTGAGGTTATTCACTTTGGAAGTAAGAATAGAAAGGCAGATTATTATCTGAATGTTAGGAGGAGGGGGAGTTCAACGAGATCTGGGTGTCCTAGTGCATCAGTCAATGAAAGGAAGCATGCAGTGAAGAAAGCCAATGGAATGTTGGCCTTCGTAACAAGAGGAGTTGAGTATAGGAGCAAAGAGGTCCTTCTACAGTTGTACCGGGCCCTGGTGAGACCGCACCTGGAGTACTGTGTGCAGTTTTGGTCTCCAAATTTGAGGAAGGATATTCTTGTTATGGAGGGCGTGCAGCGTAGGTTCACTAGGTTAATTCCCGGAATGGCGGGACTGTCGTATGTTGAAAGGCTGGAGCGATTGGGTTTGTATACACTGGAATTTAGAAGGATGAGGGGGGATCTTATTGAAACATATAAGATAATTAGGGGATTGGACACATTAGAGGCAGGAAACATGTTCCCAATGTTGGGGGAGTCCAGAACAAGGGGCCACAGTTTAAGAATAAGGGGTAGGCCATTTAGAACGGAGATGAGGAAGAACTTTTTCAGTCAGAGAGTGGTGAAGGTGTGGAATTCTCTGCCTCAGAAGGCAGTGGAGGCCAGTTCGTTGGATGCTTTCAAGAGAGAGCTGGATAGAGCTCTTAAGGATAGCGGAGTGAGGGGGTATGGGGAGAAGGCAGGAACGGGGTACTGATTGAGAGTGTTCAGCCATGATCGCATTGAATGGCGGTGCTGGCTCGAAGGGCTGAATGGCCTACTCCTGCACCTATTGTCTATTGTCTATTGTCTATTGATGCGCTGCAGGGCCTGTTTCTGCGCTGTGTTTCTAAACTAAAGTAAACTAAACTAAATTATAGTGCAGTAGGATACAGATAGAAATATCAGAGTGGTATTGGGACAGTGAATAGAAGTGGCAGGCAACCGGAAGGTCTAGGTCACTGAATGCAAAACGATCACCATGACTGTGTTTTGTTTTACCAATGTAGTGCCAGTGGCAGGAGTGCAAGTGAATCAATATTTCCCCTGTTTGGGTTCCTGGAGGGTGGAAAGGGAAGTGGTGAAAAGATAGTGTTGACCTCCTGCAATCATATGGGACAGTGCCGTAAGGTGAGGAGTGGTCAGTGGGAATGGAAGAGCAGATAAGGGAGTGATTTGTTTGAAACGCTGTAAGAGGGGAGCAGGGATATGTGTCCGATGATGAGAATTTGTTTGAACTGGTGGAAATTGTAAAGTGTGATCCATTAAATATGGGGGCTGGTGAGGTGGAAAGTAAGGACCATGGTACTCTGTTGTTGATTTATCTAGGAGGAGGAATGAGAGCGATGGGGAGTAAATAGATGAGATACACTGCCCACTATGGTAGAGGGGAAGCCGCAGTTCAGGAAGAAGGAAGATATTTCAGATGTGCTTGAGTGGAATCATTGGAGCAACTGCTGCAGAGATGTGGGGACCCAGAGAATGGAATGGAGTCCCTGCAGCTGGCAGGGTGACAAAGTACAGTCAAGATAACTGCAGGAGTCTGTGGGTTTGTAAGAGACATTTGTGGCTGTTACCTGAGATGGAGCCAGAAAGGTCCAGAAAGGAATAGTCTAAAATCGACCAAGTAAAGTAAACTGGCAGGAAAGGAAGAGGCATTCACAAGTTCAGTTTGACTGAAGGCAGAATCATCAATGCAGTCATCAATGTATTGCAAATAGACTTGAGGGAGTGGTTCTCCATGAAGGGCTGAAACAAAAACTGCAACATATCAAGCAAAAGGTGAAGCTTGAGCTCAGACCAGCGTCCATAGCTACAGTTACACACTGGAGAATGAGAGTTGAAGGAGAAGTTGTTCAATGTGAGGACAAGTTCAGCCTGGTGAATGAAGACACAAGAACCTGCAGATGCTGGAATCTTGAGCAAAAAGCAAAGTGCAGGAGGAACTCAGCATCTGTGGAGGGAAATACAGATCATTTTGTCATCATTTTGGGTCAGGACCCTGCTTCAGACTCATCGTCTGAACTATTTTCTAATGCTTCTATCTGGTGAGGTCTACTTCGTGGTCCAAGCCCACACCCATGTTGTACTAACGTTTTCATTCTCCAGTGCAGTGGCAGCAATGCCAATTGATTGATATCTCTGCCTCATGGTTAATGTCCTTCTTGTGTAAGCAAGTCATGTGCACAGACCCATGCCATTCAAAGCTGCATTATACACTATCTGCGCTAGGAAGTGTTGATTACAAACTGCAATTGATTTTACACTTCAATTCAATCGTGTGGTGCATTAGAAATAAGTCATGGCAATTGACTTTCAATGTGACACATAAAGCCATTGTTTTCATTGAGCTTTCATCAGTAAAATGTTTGTGAATTGATATTTTCACTTCTTTGAAGGCAAACTGATCGTGCAATGAGTTGAATCTTCCTTCCATTTTAATTTATACTCTTGCAATTATGTAGCAGTATTTCAATCTTCAGTTCTGTCTCTGGAGAAGAGAGTTTATTCCAGTTTCAAATCTGATCTCACGGTACAACCATTAGTTTGAAATCTCTGAAGTAGTTCAGTGAAAAGTAATATCCATAACATCAGCTGCATCACACTATTCAGGAGGCCCCCACCGTGAAATAAACAGTACTGTCAGCTGAATGCCTGTAAGAAATATATTGTGCTGCAGGAGAAGGATTGTAACATTAGAACCTGGAACACCATTTTCCCTTGAGTTTAGCCATTTCTTCTGGCTGCTGCAACATAATTCATTGCAGGATGTGAACATCAGAATCTGAAAAAGTTATGATGGGTGGCAACATTCAACAATGTAGTTCTGAGATTAACTTGTCTGGAGAGAACTAGTCAATCAGACTTCTTCTTATACCTGTAGGAATCCGATCAAAGTGGGTGGTGGGATCATTGGTTTTAAGGTTAGACAATGCTGTTGTTGTATCAATCCGTTAAATATGACTATCTGTTTTTTCGAATTAAGTCCTTTCTTGGATATTTCCAAATTAGATTTATTCTGGTGCATTTCTATTTCTGATTTTCAAGTTTGTTGCTGCTGGCCCTGAAACAAAAATATTGCAAACATCAAGTAGTGAACTTTTAATCACAGATTGGAGCTTGCCTCTTACTCTCCCTCGATTATAATATGCTAATTAGCTGCCTCCTAAATAGTGCTTGGAATAATGGATTGGGACTTAATTTTGTTTCTAAGGATTTTATGTGCGACTGTTAATTCACTGCAAACAGTTTAATTAAAATTTTCAGCCACAATTCGGTCATCAGAAGAATAGGTTTCCAAGGCAGATTGAGCATTTAACTCTTGTTTCACCAGAAATATATGAGACTGAACAGAATATTTTTTTCCTGATACTAACTATTTCACTGGTTACTTTGATCCATTTAAGAAAAACATGATTCTTGACAAGGTACGGATGGCATATCACCAGGGTGATCAGGTACGGGGAGACTACTATGCCATTCAATCATGGTTTACCTATCTTACCCTCTCAAACCCATTCTCCTGCCTTCTCTTCATAACCCCTGACACCCGTACTAATCAAGGATCTGGCACTCTCTGCCTTTAAAATATCCATTGGCGGCCTCCACAGCCTTCTGTAACAATGAATTCCACAGATTCACCATCCTCTGACAAAAAAATCCTCTTCGTCACTTTCCTGAAGGAATATCCATTTATTCTGAGGCTATAGCCTCTGGTCCTAGACTCTTCCACTAGTGGAAACATGTCCTCCACATCCACTCGATCCAGGCCTTTCATTATTCGGCAAGTTTCAATAAGGTTCCCCCTCATCCTTTTAAGCGTGAGTACATGCCCAGTGCCATCAAATGTTCATCATTATTAACCCAATGATTCCTGGGATCATTCTTGTAAACCTCCTCTGGAGGGAGAGATAGATCAGCCATGATTGAATGGCAGAGTAGACTTGATGAGCCGAATGGCCTAATTCTGCTCCTATCACTGATGATCTTATGACCCTCTCCAATGCCAGGGCATCCTTCCTCAGATATGGAGCCCAAAGTCCATATGAGGGCAACACTGCTCACAATACTCCACATGCGGTCTGACTGGTGCCTTATAAAACCTCAGCATTACATGCCTGTTTTTATATTCTAGTCCTCTCAAAGTAAATGCTAACCTTGAATTTTCCTCCCATACTATAGATTTGGCTTGTAAATTAACTTTTTAGGAATCCTGTACCAGCACTCCCAAGTCTCTTTGCACCTCCGATCGCTGTATCTTCTCCCCAGAACCTTATCTGCTCAGCTATTATGTGAGAACCTCCAGCTCCAATACTTGAATCAATATATTGTGGTACTCCAAGACAATATCAGTGGCAGTGGATCATTCTACGTTACTCACTCACCCACACCAGTTCCTGCTGAGTTTATTTCCCCCTTTTTTCAACTTTACACCATTCCATCAATTTTACTTGACTTTCAATTTATTAGTTAGTGTGAACATTAAGTCTGGGGAATATATTTACTTCAGGTCTGCCACAAAACCATGCTGGCATTTGTTATGGGCTTCTCTCTCCTTTCGTAATAGGATAACATTTCAGTTTTACAATTCAGTGTCACAGTTACCAAATCAAGAGACATTTTGACAGAAAAAAATCAAATTTTCTCTCTATTCCTTTTAGCACAGGGATTGAAATCATCCAGTCTGGACTTTTTATGAAGTCCTATCAGTTTATTTTAATTTACATTGATAATGCATTTATCTCCTTAATTTAATAGCTGTCTTTCTAATTTAATAGCTTCTCTCTTCCTGTCTTCCCTTCATTGTATATATCAATAATCATATAACAAAGAACAACATTATTGTTGAAGTAACTATTCCTATTTGCTATTAAGATGAAGTCCATAATAGATTTTTTTTTGAAATTCCAATCAGAGTTCTTGTCTTGATTCTGACCAGAAAGGTGAGCACACCATCAAGCAAGCATGAATCTGTTTATCATGTTAATGGTGTGAATCAAGCATTACAGGCACGCAGCACAATCTCAGCTCAATTGTATATGAATGCACCAAATACAAGCTTCTCCCAGTGCAATTTTGGGCACAGAACTCTGGCAAAGTTGATTCAGTCATCTCCATTACCACAGTACTAATCTCATAAGTTTCAGCAAATATTCTAATTAAAACATTCAGTCTACAGCTCCCGGTGAGAGGTTGCTATTATCTCCTTCAAATATTCCCCTCTCACCTTAAATGTTTGTGCTCTAGATTTAAACTAATTCCAATGTAATGGTGTCCAGTGATGCAAAAATCAACTTACCTGTTAAAGTAATTACGAAACTTATAATTATGAAGACCTCAGCAGCCTACCATTTACTATTTTATAATGTTGTTATTTTTCATATAGATATATCATCAGCATAAAATCAATTGGGCACAAAAGTCTTGAAAAGTAACGTGTTTCGTTGCCCTCATATGGACTTTCCTTACAATAGTGATTTTCAAGTGATTTGATCTTGAAGTGATTTACCTTGCAGGCTTATGCATAATTTTAACTTGTCATCAGTGCTGGGAAGTGCCCAGAGATGAATAATGTTCCTCCATGTGGAAGCTTGTCTCCTCAATACAAGTCCTGTACCGGCATGTAATAATAGCAATTTTTCAAATAAATGCCTGGGAGGGCTGACTGAAGGTTTGATGGTGACGATGATGCCCTGCATTGCCAGACGACAGCTGTGCTATCATATTGAAGAAAACGATTTAATAAATCTGGGACTAAAAGTGTTAACATTTTAAATGTGTGGACATTTACTGCATAATTAATCTTTAAAAGAACTTGTGAGATAGACTGAATGACATTAACCTATATTTTGGTTATGCCTTCCCACTCTCCATACCTTTCAAGGTTATTCACTCATCTGCCTGACTATCTTCAGGGCTGTTGCCTGCTAATGAGGCCCTAGATTCATCCATCAGATATGCCTGCGTAAGATCGCACTGGTAGAAATTTAAACCCAACTGAAGAAGCACACAAGAGTACTGTCTATTAGGGTGCTTGGAGTTTGATGCACATGGATGCATTGGTATGGTACATACATTTAGACATGGTTTTATCTTTAATGCTGGGTAGACCAAATGAAAAAAAA
This sequence comes from Rhinoraja longicauda, assembly GCF_053455715.1. NCBI lineage: Eukaryota > Metazoa > Chordata > Chondrichthyes > Rajiformes > Arhynchobatidae > Rhinoraja > Rhinoraja longicauda. Next base: position 38,788,143 of record NC_135957.1, on the reverse strand, counting down.
AATCGAAAGGTTTGTCAGAATATTAAAGCTGAATCTTTTTTCTTCTTGGAGCCAGATGTGACATTTTCCTATCAGTCTATTGATTTTTACTGCAACAGCTTCTCACTCATTTCCTCAGCTCATTAAGAGTCTCACTGAGCTAGCCCGGCCTGATCCAGTCCAAGATTGTCGAGTGAAGCATTTTGTTAATGTCCCTCATTCTGTGAAAATGTCAATATTACAGTAACAAGGGGGAGACTTTCATGAGCAGCAAAAGCAGCAAATGTCCACACACATTTAAACACACGAACTGCCTTTATTTTTAAGACTGATACACATTAAAAAAAGGTCACTTTTTAAGCTTGAACAATTGAATGTCACTCCAAATGTCAGGTGCACCTGCAACAAGATGAATGCTAACTACTAGACACTGGAAGTGCTAAATTTATTCTTTTTTCTGAAAAACAAGCCATGACATTTCATTCTTTTTAATCATTTTCAAATCTCTATGCTGTGCTACAGTTGGCAAGAAAAAATTGGCAAGATTCCGGATCTTGCACTATTTTTTGTCTAAAATGGGGTAGCATTCTCCATTTATTAAAGGCACAATGCCAAGAATGTTTGAATGAATCAAAGTAGTGCTCCATTGTGGTGATATCACATTTGGCAAAGAGGAAGAGGCACAGGCAACATCACCCCAGCTCCACTCCAGCCTGCCTGTCAGAACCATTCAATTCCCCATCACGAATGATGTTCAACCATTGACTGCTCACACGCAAGTTCAGCTGCCTTGCTGTTCAACACTTTAATTTCTGCTTGCCTTGCATCAGGTAACTAAGAAGATAAGAACATAAAGAAAGGAGCAGTGGTAGGCCAGTTGGCCCCCACTATTCAATCACTATGGCTGATCTGCCCTCCACCCAGAATGTTCTCTTGTGTTTCAGTTCTCCATGGCCTTCATTTCATGATCTTTCAAAATTCTATCAACTTCATCTTTAAATATCCACAGTGACCCGAACTTCCACCATCCTTTAGAATAGAGAATTTCAGAGATTCGCCATTGTCTGCGAGGTTTCTTGGTTCCTTGAGGTTCCTTGACACCACTTTTTAAATGACTGCCTTTAATCCTGTCCCCTCTGTGAGATACTTCCGTCATGAAAACATTTCAACATCTACCCTGCCGTGCACGCCAAGGAATATTATTATGCAATAAAATGACCCCACGATTCTTCTGAACTGCAATTTAATCTAATTAGCTATTTATAACAGAACATATCTCTCATCCCAGAAATGAGCTTTGTGAAATTCTTCACTTTTGGTCTCAATATATCCTTTTGAGGAGGTGCTGGCGCATGAAGGTAGATAAATCTTTTGGGCCTGATCAGATATATCAGAGGACAGTGTGGAAAGCTAGAGAAGAAATTGCAGGAGCCCTGTCTGAGATATATGAATCATAATTAGACATATGTTAGTGCTAGAAAAATGGAGGGTGGTTAAAGTTGTGCCACTTTTTAGGAAGGGCAACAATGCAAAAACATCAGAACTGTAGACCAGTGAACTTAATATCTGTGGTTGCCAGGTTACTGTGGGATAAGATATATATGCATTTGGATAGACAGGGGCTTATTGGGGATACGTCGAAGAGAGATTATGTCTTACAAATCTGATTGAGTTTTTGAAGAAGTAACTAAAAAAGATGACAAGGGCAAAACTGTGGACGTTGTCTAAATGGAAGGTAGACACAAAATGCTGGAGTAACTCAGCGGGACAGGCAGCAACAACGGAAAGAAGGAATGGGTGACGTTTCGGGTCGAGACCCTTCTTCAGTCTAAATGGACTTCAGCAAAGCATTTGATTAGATTATGCATGATAGGCTGTCTGCATGGGATCCAAGGTGAACTAACCTATTGGATAGAGAAAGCAGAGGGTGATGGTGGAGGGTTGTTTTTCATCCTGGAGGCCTGCGACTAGTGGTGTGCATCAAGGATCTGTGCTGGGCCCATTGCTGTTTGTGGTTTATATCAAAAATTTGGATGGCAATGTAGAAGGCAAGATTAGTAAGTTTTCAGATGACACTAAAGTGGATGGTATTGTGGATAGTTGTTATTGTCGATAGACAGATAGTATTAAAGTTGTACAATACGTTGGTGCATCAGCAATTGGAGTATTGTGTTCAATTTTGGTTATACTGCTATAGGAAGGATGGCATTAAGCTGGAAAGAGTGAAGAGATGGTGTACAGGGAAATTGCCAGGACCTGGGGGCCTGAACCACAGGGAGAATTTGAATAGGCTAGTACTTTATCCCTTGGAGTGCAAGAGGCTCTGGGGTGATCTTACAGAGGTGTATAAAGTCATGAGGGTGAATGCACTGTCTTTTACCCAGAGTAGGGAAATCAAGAACCAGAGAACATATGATTAAGATGAGAGGGAAAAGATTTAATATGAACCTTAAGGGCAACTTTTTCACACAGAGGTGGTGGGCATATAGAAGGAGCTGCTAGATGAGGTAGTTGAGGCAGACACTGTAACACCATTTAAAAAACATTTCGACAGGTATGTGGATAGGAAAGGTTTGGGATATTGGAGGGATATGGGCAATCTCGGGCCGGTGGGATTAGTGTAGTTGGTACATCCTGGTCGGCACGGACAAGTTGAGCCGAAGGGCCTGTTTCTGTGCGATGATGGTCAGTATGTACATTCATATTTATTTGGCAGACTGAAGAAAATAGATTTTTGAAAATGTAGACGTAAGTAACTTCAGATCCAGGTTTACAAAAAAAGACACAAAGTGCTGGACCAACTTAATGGGACAGGCAGCATCCCTGACGGACTTGGATGGGCAATGTTTCGGATCAGGAATTCTCTTCAGACTAAAGAAGGGACCCGATTTGCAACACTGCCTATCCAGGTACATAAAGATGCTGCCTGACCCGTTCAGTTACTCCTACATTTTGTGTCTTTTTTTAGGGCTCTGAAAATATCACGTTAACAATCCTGAGATAATACAAAGGACATGGATATTCCATTTGTGTAGGAAGGAACTGCAGATGCTGGTTTAAACAGAAGATAGACACAAAAAGATGAAGTAACTCAGCGGGTCAGGCAGCATCTCTGGAGAAAAGGAATAGGTGATATTTTGGGTCTGAAGAAGGGTCTCGACCTGACACAACACCTATTCTTTTTCTCCAGAGATGCTGCCTGACCCGCTGTTACTCCAGCTTTTTGTGTCTATCTTTGGATATTCCATTTGTCTGGTCATATCACCATTAAATTGTACATCAAAATCTTCCCTCACATAGCAAATACCACGGATTCCACTGTAAATAGTTTCATGCATCTTTTCTTACTTTGTCTCAAATTTCACTTCTTGGTCCTGGTGTTAAGGTTTACCGTGAAATAATGTTCCATTTAGTTATTCTGGACTTTTTTCAAACCTAAGGAGCCCATTTGTATGAGCCTTCACTCTGTGGTAATCAAATACTGGGATCAGCTCATTTTCACGCTGTGTTGAGAGTTTGGATGGTTCCGATATCTCAGTATTTCAAATTAGAACATTAGACTCAGGATAGAGTTTGACGAGACAACAGTGTGCACTTTTAACATAAACACTGATTTGAATTAAGTCAATAGACTTAATCGTATAGTTTGCCATTTACTCCATCATATCACAACCTGTTTTTCCAGTCGTACATACAGGTTTGCAACATCTTTCACAACATATTAAGATATCCATTTTTGTCCCAATATGGAACTTCTTCAAGACAATTCATCTGCGCCCATTCCTTTACTTTGTTGGTCTTGATCATTTCCTCCAACTTGATTTCATCCCTCAGTTCAGATATTTGTGAATCTGTGAACTTGATTGCCTTGTATTTAATCTCAAGCCCTCAAAATGTTAAATACCATGAAACCAAATCTTAAATGTTTTTTATCACTTATAAAATGATCTTTATTTTCACTTTCTAACATATCAATTTTTCTTAAGAAATTGCACAGCATTTTAAATATATACTAAACCAAGTGGACCCGTTGGGCCCAAACCTCTCCTGCATGGTCCAACACCCTCTCCTCCCCCACTCTCCCCCTCTCCCTCCCCCCCACTCACCCACTCCATCCCCCCTCAACCCCCCTTATCCCCCCTCTTCCCCACTCGCCCACTCGATCCCCCCTGAACCCTCCTTGTCCGTCCCCTCCCTCCCACTCAACCACTCCATCCCCCCTCAAATCCCTTCCACTCCTCCCCTCCCCCCTCACCCACTCCATCCTACCTCAACTCCCCTTATCCCCCTCACCTCAACTCCCTCCCTCACCCATTCACTCACTTACCAACTCCATCCCCCCTCAACCCCCCAAACCTCCTCTGCATTGGTCTAGCACCCTCCCCTCCCCTCCCCACTACCCCCCTTCCCCTCCCTCCACACTCACCCACTCCACCCCCCCTCCACCCCCCCACTCAAATCCTCCTCAACCCCCCTTATCCCCTCCTCACCCCCCTCGCCCTCACCCACTCCATTCCCCTCAACCCCCCTTATCCCCCCCTCCCCTCCCACCCGCAAACGTAAGTGGAAGCATCGTAAGTCCGGGGCATCTGTATTAGATGGACGGGCCCCAACTGCGCACTTACTAACGTTAGTGGCAGCTCGTCGGCTCAGCAGCCCTCCCCCCTTCTCTTTGGCCGCCACTCCCATCACTCTGGCGGGTCCTGCCCCCAGTGGCCATCATGGCCCCCCCCCTCCCTTATTGGCCACCACTCCCATCACCTGGACGGGTCCCATTGTGACATCGAACAGCCAGTGTAAGATTAAAAGGTAATTTTTTAACTTTAAAATGTTTATAACTAAAAAATATAAGACCAATTTGAATGAAACTTGCATTAAGGTGACTCCAGGACAATGGTGAGTAAGGTTGGGCCTAAAATTGCCGTGCTATCGTGTGACGGGGGCACAAAGATAAGGCATGATCATCCGGGGAGGAACAAACACACAGAGAGTTTTAGTAATATACTAGACCAAGTGGATCCGTTGGGCCCAAACCTCTCCTGCATTGGTGCAGCACCCTCTCCCCCCAACTTCCCCCTCCCCCTACCAACCTCCCCTCCCCTCTCCCCCCTCTCTCACCTCCCCCCCTCCCCACTCCCCTCTCTCCCCCATCCCCTCTCACCCCCTCCCCTCTCCCCCCTCCCGCCACCTCCCGTTATCTTGTTACAATGGCACCTGTCAAGTGAACAGTCAGTTCTTGAAGTTGATGTGTTGGATGCAGGAGAAATGGGTAGGAGTGAAGACCTGAGCGACTTTGACAAGGCTCAAATTGTTATGGCCAGATGACTGGGTCAGAGCATCTCTGAAATGGCAAGGCTTGTGGGGTGCTCCCGGTCAGCAGTGGTGAGTACCTACCGACAGTGGTCCGAGGAGGGACAAACCACAAACCGGTGACAGGGTGTTGGGTGCCCAAGGCTCATCGATGCGCGAGGGCAAAGGATGCGTCTGGTCTGAACCGACAGAAGGCGTACCGTGGCACACGTCACAGAAGATTTTAATGGTGGTCACGGAAGGAATGTTTTGCAATACACAGTGCATCGCGCCCTGCTGCGTATGGAGCTGCGCAGCCGCAAACTGGTCAGAGTGCCCATGATGACCCCTGTCCACCATCTAAAGCGCAAACATTGGGCACGCGAGCATCTGAACTGGACCTTGGAGCAGTGGAAGAAGGTCGCCTGGTCCTATGAGTCCTGTTTTATTTTGGATCACGTGGATGGCCGTGTACGTGTGCGCCGTTTACCTGGAGAAGTAATGGCACCAGGATGCACTGTGGGAAGATGACCAACCGGTGGAGGGAGTGTAATGCTCTGGGCAATGTTCTGCTGGGAAACACTGGGTCCGGCCATTCATGTGGACGTCAATTTGACACGTGTCACCTACCTAAACGTTGTTGCAGACCAGGAACACCTCTTCATGGCAATGGTATTCCCTGATGGCAGTGGCCTCTTTCAGCAGAATAATGCGCCCTGCCACACTGCACACATTGTTCGGGAATGGTTTGACGAACATGATGAAGTGTTCACGGTGTTGCCCTGGCCTCCAAGTTCTCCAGGTCTCAATCCGATTGAGCATCTGTGGGATGTGTTGGATCCACAAGTCAGATCCACGGCGGCTCCACCTCGCAACTTACAGGACTTGAAGGATCTGCTGCTAATGTTTTGGTGCCAGATACCACAGGGCACCTTCAGGGGTCTTGTAGAGTCCATACCTCGGCGGGTCGGCGCTGTTTTGGCATCACACGGAGGACCAATAGCATATTAGGCAGGTGGTCACAATGTTTTGGCTCATCAATATATATATATATATATATATATATATATATATATATATATATATATATATATATATATATAATATATAGATGTATCTTATATAAATATATTTATATATATATATGAGTCCCACAAAGATATCTTTGTTGAAAACTTTCTGGAAATCCAGACACTTCCCCATTATATTGCTTGGGGAGTAAGTCCTTCGATGATTGTATTCCTCAAAATATCCGGTGGGGATGCTTTCATATAATTGCGTGTTGACCAAACATCATGATTATATATTTTATAGCTTCACCTACTCATTCTCAGTATACATGGTAGTGAACAAATCTACGTGCTTGCTGAGGTAACATTGGTATAAATGATAACATCACATGGATAGCTGTTTGCTAAATTAAAATGTCAAATTATGGGAATTATCATTTTTATACAATTCACGAGAGGTGCACTTCTTGAGGAATTACTATTATCTTCTACAAATTACTTGTACTGAAAATCGTAAGTGAATTTGCATTTTCATTTTCATGACCTGTGCAGTTTGTTGGCAGCAACACCAGTTATTATGTGATGAAGCTACAAATGAAACAGGAGTATTATTCCCAATAAAATAATAATCTTGAAAATTGAACATACAATTTATAAACTAATTAACTTCTAGGCCATTAAAATGGAGACTCTTAATTGACATTAGCAAACCAAAATAGGTTAAAACAAAGAAATGCTCCTGTTTTCATCCAAATGAATGCCACTATTAAATTATTTCCTCTATCACACCCAATAATTGGCTTATTAATTTACGATGAATAAAGTGGTGTGCATTACTGGAGCTATTTAAAAATGCTCTATTATTTGCTATCAACCTATTAGCAAAGTAATATTCATAATTGGTGAGATCATTCATGATCGATAACACTAAATCCACTTTATAACTTGCAGCATTTCAGTTTATTAAAACCAGTGAAATTAATTTCTGATATACATTATACAGGCGGCACAGTGGTGCTGCTGGTAGAGCTGGTACACCGTCTCACGGTGCCAGAGACCTGGATTTGATCCTGTCCTTGGGTCCTGTCTGTGTGGAGCTTGCAAGTTCTCCCTGTGATTTTGTGGATTTCCTCCAGGTCCTCAGGTTTCCTCCCTTATGCCAAAGATGTGTGGTTTTAAAGCTCAACTGGACTCTATAAATATCTCCAAGATGGGAGAGGATGTGAAAATGGGATAACATGGAACTAGTGTGGATGGATGATTGATGGTCGGCATGGACTCGGTGGGCAGAAGGGCCGTTGCCATACTGTATTTTTCAATTAATCAATTATGATGCCCATGTGGATCAGTTGCCATTACCAATGAGGACTTATGCTCAAACTACTTCGGCTCATTACATTGTTGGAGAATAGTTAAACGAGTTATAATGTTCAACAAGTCATAGATTAATGACATATATGTGTAGTTGACATATATCTTAGCTCAGCAAATGGCAACAAGCAAACTGGCTGGATTGATTACCTTTTTTTTAAATAAATACTGCAATCTAGTACAGTTAAATGTAAAAACATTTTGACTTGAATTTCATGAGATTGGGATAGATAATATTATCATGTGGAGGAAGTATTGCCAAACAGTGACCCTTAAGAGCTGTATTCAATTTGGGAACATGGGTCTGGGAAAAAAAAAAGATGAAAGGAAGCACATCAAATAGGCTGCATTTTGAAGGAGTGAGAGGAACCCAGTTCATTCTAACATTGGCTTCACCTTTGCAGACCTAACGATTCATACTTCAAAGCTTGTTTCAAAAGTCTCTTCCCACTGCTTGTGTGATATTCTTTCATCCACCATTTGCAGCTTTTAACAGAGTTCAAGTTCGAGAAAGTTGCAAAGTTTTTATCACTGGAATACTAATCTGAGTCACGGATTGGTCACAAGTTGATTATTAATGGAAAATGAATTTTGGCCACTCCAGTACTGATTATTCTTATACAGCCTACTGATTTGCTTTTTAAGAAAGGAGGGAGAGCGAAAACGGGAAATTATAGACCAGTTAGTCTGACATCAGTGGTGGGGAAGATGCTGGAGTCAATTATAAAAGACGAAATTGCGGAGCATTTGGAGAGCAGTAACAGGATCGTTCCGAGTCAGCATGGATTTACGAAGGGGAAATCATGCTTGACTAATCTTCTGGAATTTTTTGAGGATGTAACTAGGAAAATTGACAGGGGAGAGCCAGTGGATGTGGTGTACCTCGACTTTCAGAAAGCCTTCGACAAGGTCCCACATAGGAGATTAGTGGGCAAAATTAGAGCACATGGTATTGGGGGTAGGGTACTGACATGGATAGAAAATTGGTTGACAGACAGAAAGCAAAGAGTGGGGATAAATGGGTCCCTTTCAGAATGGCAGGCAGTGACTAGTGGGGTACCGCAAGGCTCGGTGCTGGGACCGCAGCTATTTACAATATACATTAATGACTTGGATGAAGGAATTAAAAGTACCATTAGCAAATTTGCAGATGATACAAAGCTGGATGGCAGTGTGAGCTGTGAGGAAGATGCTATGAGGTTGCAGGATGACTTGGACAGGTTGTGTGAGTGGGTGGATGCATGGCAGATGTAGTTTAATGTGGATAAGTGTGAGGTTATCCACTTTGGTGGTCAGAATAGGAAGGCAGATTATTATCTGAATAGTGTCAAGTTAGGAAAAGGGGATGTACAACGAGATCTGGGTGTCCTAGTGCATCAGTCACTGAAAGGAAGCATGCAGGTACAGCAGGCAATGAAGAAAGCCAATGGAATGTTGGCCTTCATAACAAGAGGAGTTGAGTATAGGAGCAAAGAGGTCCTTCTGCAGTTGTACAGGGCCCTAGTGAGACCGCACCTGGAGTAGTGTGTGCAGTTTCCGAAGTCTCCGAATTTGAGGAAGGATATTCTTGCTATTGAGGGCATACAGCGTAGGTTTACTAGGTCAATTCCAGGAATGGCGGGACTGTCATATGTTGAAAGACTGGAGCGACTAGGCTTGTATACACTGGAATTTAGAAGGATGAGAGGGGATCTTATCTAAACATATGAGATTATTAAGGGGTTGGAGACGTTAGAGGCAGGAAACATGTTCCCAATGTTGGGGGAGTCCAGAACCAGGGGCCACAGTTTAAGAATAAGGAGTAGGCCATTTAGAACAGAGATGAGGAAAAACTTTTTCAGTCAGAGAGTTGTAAATCTGTGGAATTCTCTGCCTCAGAAGGCAGTGGAGGCCAATTCTCTGAATGCATTCAAGGGAGAGCTAGATAGAGCTCTTAGGGATAGCGGAGTCAGGGGGTATGGGGAGAAAGCAGGAACGGGGTACTGATTGTGAATGATCAGCCATGATCACATTGAATGGTGGTGCTAGCTCAAAGGGCCGAATGGCCTACTCCTGCACATATTGTCTATTGTCTTTATTGATTTCAATGGAATTAATTTCAGAAGCAACATATAACATGCTAATACTGCCGCAGGGTAAAATGTGTATATAGCTCCACCGATCAAGGCTGAACATCAAGACTATTATGTGCATTCGCTTTCTAATAATCAGCACACATGAATAATCTCGGAACATTTTTCAAGGAACTGCAGTAATATACACCACTTTATACACCTTGAACGAAGAAACCAATTATTGCATTTGGTGGAGGAAATAATTTATGAGGTCACTTTCACTTGTTCGAGTTTTTTGGTTTGGTGGCCAACGTTTATTCTGACACTCTCCCCTCCCCCCCCCCCCCCCCCCCCATTCCTGGAGAGAGGAATGGGAGTTCTTTCCTGCACATAGTACACTATATTCTTTGCGACACAGAATAAGATATGCAACTTTAATATATTTAATACCTACGTTGACATTGTTAAAAAATATTTAATGGCCATATTATTAAACACATGGTACAAGAATTCATTATTATAATGCACTGATGTATAATTTTAAGCATGTATGGTATTTATCATTAATATCCAAATAAATATGCATAAATTTAAACATTTTACATGGGGGAGGGGGGGGGGGGAATGCTCATTCTCAACTCAAATGTTTGTCACTCAATCTGCCAAATAGTAGTGTCTGTGCAATGTTTTCTGCTTCTGAACTTTAATTCAATTGACTTCAATGGAACCAAATATAGAAAGAGAATCATGCAGAGATACCACTGTATCACACTTTTAGTGCTGTCTGTCTGAAGGTGATGCCTTGACAAGCATGTGTACTATGCAGCAGGATACACTTCACACCCACCTGCCTTCACCCTGCAAGTATTCCTTCCATCAGCCAAAATAGTAATCCAACACATGCAGCCGCATGATGTACAAGTAAACAATCACGCCCGCGGTGACGTTTGATTATTCACTGCCTATAATCGTAACAAGTGGAACTCCTACTCTGAATGCTTGAGGAGATTGCCCACAACACAAAAGAAAGAATATTCAAGGAAGGAGGACATTATTGCACTCAACTTCTAACCACTGTGTAGGAAGGGACTGCAGATGCTGGTTTAAATCGAAGATAGACTCAAAATGCTGGAGTAACTCAATGGGACAGGCAGCATCTCTGGAGAGAAGGAGTGGGTGACGTTTCGGGTTGAGACTGTAATACTTAACAAGAAACAATAAAATCCTTAGTGCAACCAAAGAGAGTCCATCAAAATGTGCAGTTGCTGAGGTTAGTGTTATATAATGTTCAGGAGCCTGATGGTTATGCAGGCAGGTGGGACGAGTGTAGATGGGGCATGTTGGTTGGCTTTGGAAAGTTGGGCCAAAGGCCTGTTTCCATTCTGTATGACTCTATACCTCTATCTCACTGAAGTGCAGACACTTCATAAACTCTTCTTCACCGAGTGTCACACAGAAAAGCTGGTTTCTTGAAATTCTGGCTTACTGCTGAGAATATTCTTCCTCTTCCTCTTCCTCTTCCTCTTCCTCTTCCTCTTCCTCTTCCTCTTCCTCTTCCTCTTCCTCTTCCTCTTCCTCTTCCTCTTCCCCTTCCCCACTCGTCCAGCACCTTGTTCTGCTCTGTGTGGCCTCAGATCATTCTCCCAATCAGTTTGTACTCCGAGGCAAATACTTACTGAAGTCCCCACAGCTTGGATCAATTAGCTCGTAATCAAGACAAAGCCCAATTATTCCTACTGCATGGCTCCATATAGTCTTTAGTGATAATAAAGTGCTCAAGAAATCATCAATTCTTAGTGGCATCTTAGTAATGATTAGTTGACACCAATCAGCATTTTACCAGCAGTCTATTGACCATCCTTTTAACCACCTCTGGCGGCGGTGGTGGTGGTGGTGGTAGAGAATTATTCTTTACAGATAGTGAACCTCTAGCCGGCTCTGGCAGGTTAATGGAAGACATTAGCTATGAACAGGAAGCTTTGGCATCGAATGAGTGTTGTGTGTTAATTGATTGCATGATATACTTGCTCTGCAAACTTCCAGAAACCTATAGTAGCGCACACACAAATGGTCATTGCAATAGGTTGACCAATATTTTGCTAGGACTCGAGGGGCTGAGCTATAGGGAGAGAATGGGCAGGCTAGGCCTTTATTCCATGAGTAGAGGGGGCTGAGGGATAATCTTACAGAGGTGTAGCTTTAAGATGAGAGGGGAAATAGGAACTGAGAGACAACATGTTCACAAAGGGGGTGGTGAATATGTGGAATGAGCCACCAGTAGTTGAGGCAAGTACAATAACAACATTTTAAAGGCATTTGGATTTGTACATGGATAGGAAAGATTTAGTGGGATATGGGTGAAAAGTGGGCAAATGAGCAGCTTAGAAAGGGCATCTTAGGGAGGATTGATGAGTTAGGTTGAAGGTCCTGTTTCCATGACTTTATTTCTCCGATTATAGCACACACAAAAGATACAAAGCTTTTCTGTTTATATCTTGGTGTTTCAATGATAAAAGAGGGTAAATTATATTATTAAATACATTAGGAATCAGTTTAGTTTAAATTTATAGGCCAATGTCTCTGTGACTCTAATATTTTTTAGTAAAACACAATGAATAGAACATCTGTTTTCTGCAATTGTTTAATTTTTTTATTTATGACAAACCCTGCATGGTAAAATATAAAGCTGGGAAAGGTGGAATCAGTAGATATGAATAAGAAACAATAAAAGTAAATGCTATCAAAAGGACCAAGGAAGTCAGATAGAGCCATACAGCATCCAATTTGCCCATCCCAACCAAAATGCCCATTTATGCAGGTTCCAATATCCCTCTAAACATTCCCTATCCATATACCTGTCCAAATATCTTAGAAACATAGAAACATAGAAAATAGATGCAGGAGGAGGCCATTAGGCCCTTCAAGCCAGCACCGCCATTCATGGTGATCATGGCTGATCATCCACAATCAGCAACCTGCGTATGCCTTCTCCCCATATCCCCTGATTCCACTAGCCCTAAGAGCTCTATCTAACTCTCTTTTAAATTCATCCAGTGAATTGGCCTCCACTGCCTTCTGTGGCAGAGAATTCCACAAATTCACATCTCTCTAGGTGAAAAAGTTTATTCTCACAGTTTTAAATGGCCTCCGCTTTATTCTTAGACTGTGGCCCTTGGTTCTGGACTCCCCCAACATTGGGAACATTTTTCCTGCATCTAACTTGTCCAGTCCTTTTATAGTTTTATACGTCTCTATAAAATCCCCTCTCATCCTTCTAAATTCCAGTGAATACAAGCCCAGTCTTTGCAATCCTTCATCATATGACAGTCCCGCCACCCCAGGGATTAACCTCATGAACCTACGCTGCACTGCCTCAATAGAAAGGACGTTCTTCCTCAAATTAGGAAACCAAAACTGCATACATTACTCCAGATGTGGTCTCACCAGGGCCCTATGCAACTGCAGAACCTCTTTACTCAAATTCTCTCGTTATGAAGACCAACATGCCATTAGCTTTCTTCACTGCCTGCTGTACCTGCACGCTTACTTTCAGTGACTGGTTTACAAGGACACCCAGGTCTCATTGCACTTCCCCTTTACCTAATCTGACACCATTGAGATAATAATCTGCCTCTTTGTTTTTCCCGCCAAAGTGGATAATTTCACATTTATCTACATTATACTGCATCTGGCATGCATTTGCCCACTCACTCAAGCTGTCCAAGTCACCCTGCAACCTCCTAACATCCTCTTCGCAGTTCACATGCCCGGCGGCTTTGTGTCATCTACAAACTTGCTAGCTTTACTTCTAATTCCATCATCCAAATCATTAATATATATTGTAAATAGTTGCGGCCCCAGCACCAAGCCTTGTGGCACTCCACTCACCACTGCCTGCCATTCTGACAGCGACCCGTTTATTCCTACTCTTGCTTCCTGTCTGCCAACCAATTCTCTATCCATGTGAATATCCTACCCCCAATACCATGTGCTCTAATTTTGCTCACCAACCTCCCGTGTGGGAACTTATCAAAGGCTTTCTGAAAGTCTAGATACACTACATCCACTGGCTCCCCTTCATCCATTTTACTTGTCACATTCTCAAAAGATTCCAGAGGATTAGTCAAGCAGGATTTCCCCTTCATAAACCCATGCTGACTTGGACCAATCCTTTTACTGCTATCCAAATGTGTAGTTATTACCTCTTTAATAATTGACACCAGTATCTTCCCCACCACCGATGTCAGGCTAACTGGTCTTTAATTCCCCATTTTCTCTCTTGCTCCTTTCTTGAAAAGTGGGATAACATTAGCTACCCTCCAATCCACAGGAACTGATCCAGAATCTATTGAACTTTGGAAAATGATCACCAATGCGGCCACGATTTCTAGAGACACCTCCTTGAGTGCAGACCATCGGGCCCTGGGGATTTATCAGCCTTCAGTCCCATCAATTTACCCAATACTATTTCTCACCTAATGCAAATTTTTTTCAGTTCATCTGTCATCCTAGATCCTCTGTCCTCTAGTACATCTGGGAGATTGTTTGTGTCTTCCTTAGTGAAGACAGATCCGAAGTACTTGTTGAACTCTTCTGCCATTTATTTTGTTACGCATAATAATTTCACCCGTTTCTGCCTTCAACGGACCCACATTTGTCTTTACTAATCTTTTTCTCTTAACATATCTAAAGAAGCTTTTATATTCTTGGCCAGCTTCTCCTTGCACTTCATCTTTACAGCCTGTATTGCTTGTTTTGTTACCTTCTGTTGTCCTTTGAAAGATGCCCAATCCTCTGGCTTCCCACTACTCTTTGCTGTGCTATACATCTTTTCTTTTGTTTTATTCCATCCCTAACTTTCCTTGTCAGCCACGGTTGCCTCTTACTCCCCTTAGAATCTTTCTTCCTCATTGGAATGAAATGATCCTGCATCTTTTGGATTATGTTCAGAAATTCCTGCCATTGCCGTTCCACCATCATTCCTGCTAGGATCCTTTTCCAGTCGACCTTGGCCAGCTCCTTTCTCATGCCTTCATAGTCCCATTTGTTCAACTGCAGCACTGACACTTCTGATTTAAACTGTGTCATAGTATCTGCCTCAACTAACTCCTCTGGGAGCTCAATCCATATAACCACCACCCTCTGTGTGAAAAAGTTGCTTCTCAGGTTCCTATTAAATCTCTCCAGTCTCATCTTAAACCTGTTTCTTGATTCCCCTGCTCTGGTTAAAAATCTCTATGCATTAATCCTTCTATACCTCTCATGATTTTATACACCTTAATATGATCAGCCCTCAAGATCCTGCATTGCAACAAAAAAAGTCCCAGCCTGCCCAAACTCTCCCTATAGCTCGGGCCCTTAAGTCCCAGCAAGATTCTTGTAAAATCTTCCCTGCGTTCTTTCCAGCTTAATTACATCCTTCCTGTAGTAGGGTGACCAAAACTGAACACAGTACTGGAAATGTGGCCTCACCAATGTCTTGTACAACTGTAGCATAACATCCCACATTTTTCTTGAATATACTGACTACTGAAGGGCAATGTGCCAAAGCCTTCTTTACCATCCTGTCTACCTATCTACCTATGATGCCAATTTCAGGAAACTATGCACCGACACTCCTAGATCCCTCTGTTCTACTACACACACCAGGGGCCTGTCGTTCACTTCTTCTACTTGCGTGTGGCGTGCACAGCCTAAAGCTACCTGAATCCCATGCGATCTAAAATTCCAGAGCAACCTATCATCTATATACTAAAACTCTTGTTTGTTTGTTTGTTTGTTCCTGAACTACAGCCAAATTGGTACACGATAGCGCAACAATCTTAGGCCCACCTTACTCACCGTCGTCCCTTTGGTGCAAATGGAAGAAGTTGCATTGAAATCCGTGTTATATTTTTTGTTATTCACATTTTAAAGTTTAAATCTATCTCCTGGGGAAGGAGGGGGAGGGAGGGGGATGGAGGGACAGGGGGAGGGAAGGAGGGGGGAGGATAAGGGGGGGTTGAAGGGGATGGAGTGGGGGGGAGGGGAAGGGGAGGGGAAGGGGAGGGGAAGGGGGGAGGGGGATGGAGTGGGGGGGATAGAGTGGGGGGATAGAATGGGGGGATAGAGTGGGGGGATAGAGTGGGGGATAGAGTGGGGGGATAGAGTGGGGGGATAGAGTGGGGGGATAGAGTGGGGGGATAGAGTGGGGGGATAGAGTGGGGGGATAGAGTGGGGGGATAGAGTGGGGGGAGGGGAAGGGGGGTGGGGAAGGGGGAGGGGAAGGGGGAGGGGAAGGGGAGGGGAAGGGGAGGGGAAGGGGAGGGGAAGGGGAAGGGGAGGGGAAGGGGGAAGGGGAGGGGAGGTGGGGAGGGAGTGGAGGGGGAGGGTGGGGAGGGGGAGGAGAGGGGGAGGGGAGAGGGAGGGGAGGGGGAGGGGAGATGGTGGGGGGGAAGGGGGGAGAGGGGGGAGGGTTGGGAGGGGGAGGGGAGGAGGGGAGGAGAGGGGGAGAGGGGAGGAGGGGGAGGGGCAAGGGAGGAGGAGAGGGTGCTGCACCAATGCAGGAGAGGTTTGGGCCCAACGGGTCCACTTGGTCTAGTTGCTTATCAAATTCTTTGCTGGCATCCATATAAACAATCTCCATGGCTTTATCCTTGTCAACCTAAAATAGGTAACTATTGATTTTAGTACTGTATTTCCCCGGTGTGGGACGAATAAAGGGATATATTATTATTATTATTATTTCAATGAATACAGCATGCTAATCGAGCCACTTGTAACATTGGAGAAGTTTTGCTACTTTTTATAATGGCATGGATTCTACGTTCATCACTTACAATAAGGAGATTAATGTGCTTGCTGCATATGTATAGAATATCAAATTAATAGACGGAAAATTCTGTGAGTCTGCCGATTTCTATGGCTGAATTCCTAATGTGCATTCCTGACATATAAAGCTCCTGGATCAGAAGTAAGAGCTTGTATAATCTGCGTGATTGTTGAACATCCAAATATTTTGGTCGTTTTTGATGTGGCAATCAAACCGCAGTACCCATGCCAATCCCTCTGCCTTCTCATAGTTCTGAGTGTAATCTGCACTGGGCCACAGATTGGCAGACTGGCTGAAAGACAGCAGAATCCATCTTTAATTACATTGATTGGGCCCCAAAATGTTTTCTGGGCCCAGTGCCATTTTAATTGGAGGCCAGCATAAGGAAATTGTATCTTTAAGCTTAAGTGGCGTCAAATAGCTGTGGTCAGTCGTGCTTCAAATACGCAAGCAGCTTATTCATTTTTAAGTATTCAGAAATGTGTCTCCAAACCCAGATGGATGCTTTCAATCTCCTTTTCCCCAGACTTTCCTTCCTGCGCTCAACTCCTTTAGTGCTTCTAAAATCCCTTATGATAACCCTCTGTTGCCCAATGTCCTCTCCCCTGCTCATCGACCATTTACTTTCACACCAGGTTTGGACTGGGGAATGCTATGGGCTTCTGCATGTATGGCCTGGAATTCAATATTTCATGCTGTGGGGTTCAGACAAACTGGTGTTCAACTTGAACCCTGTCTGCAAGACTTCCAGCCATGAGTTACGATCGGCCTTAATACATGTCCTAATGTGTTATAAATAATATCTGCCTTGGAGGAGCGATTTCCTGGAAGTACTGGCACTCGCAATGTTAATAAAGTAGCAGGAAGGAACATATTTTTCACAATGACAAAGCAGTCTAATGTTTTGTTTTGACTGACAGTGGTTGAAAGGAATGCGACTAGCTTGTTAAATATTCAGCTCAAAAGATCAGGTAGTTTTGATATTTCCATTAAAATAAGTATTTTAAACAGATGCCCTTTTTCTCTCAATTCTCACACAGACTGTTTTTCATAATAATAAACCAGGGCAATAGGTTAGCACTGCAAGAGTGCAGAATGAAAATGTTATCTGGTACCATGAAGAGCAGTTTCAAAAGTTGAACCTGATTGCATTGATGAATGAATACAAAAGGTGTCTTGATTTATCAGCAGACTTTGCCATTGTTAAACGTAGCACCCAGCAACTGATATCACCCCGTGCAAAATGCAGATAGCGCTATTGAATCTTGATCTGAGAACTTTTTAAAAATGTTGAGGCTCTTCCAAAGAATTACCATTAGTTTAGTTTAGTTTAGAGATACAACGTGGAAACAGGCCCTTCTGCACACTGAATCCACACCGACCAGCGATCCCCACACATTAACACTATTCTACACACAATAGGGACAATTTACATTTATACATTTATACCAAGCCAATTAACCTCCAAAGACGTACAGGTATGTAGGTTAATTAGCTGGGCAAATGTTTAAAAAAATTGTCCCTAGTGGTTGTAGGATAGTGTTAGTGTGCGGGGATCGCTGGGCGGCGCAGACCCGGTGGGCCGAAGGGCCTGTTTCTACGCTGTATCTCTAAATCTAAAAAATCTTTAAAAAAACCTACAAACCTGTACATCTTTGGAGTGTGGGAGGAATCCGAAGATCTGGGAGAAAACCCACAGGGAGGACGTACAAACTCTGCACGGACAAGCACCCATCGTCAAGATCGAACCCGGGTCTCTGGCACTGTAAGGCAGTTGCTCTATCGCTACGCCACCTTGCCGCCCTAAGATATTACACAAATATGGGATTGAATTAATTACGTCTGTTTATAGTTTGGGCCCTTTTCACATCTGTATAAATGTCAATCCCTGTAAGACTTCTTCATGCCTATTGCTTTCTTCAAGGAAACTAAGCAAAGATTGATTTATACTGAAATGTGAACTGTGCTCATTATTGAATAAAGGTGGTCTTGATTGGGTGTCTTTCCACTTTTTTATTCGAATGTTCACTTCTCTAGTCATTAAATGAACATCATTAATAATCTGTAACAATCCCAACCACTCCTGTTGTTAATTCTGCAGGAGTGCATGGTAGTAATCATATATCACTGATTTGCTTGAATTAACTTGCCATCTTTCTTCTTTTCACCATTGCAGTTCAGTGCACACAGCAGTGGTCATCATACCAACATTAGAAAACAGTATTAAGTCCAATTAGTTCACCAGCAGGGGTTTAGTGTAGAGCCACGTAGTGACACACAGATCCTGTGGAGCCAGCTAAGTATCACACGTGCTACAACAAGCAAGATGTACCGTAGTCTCCATCCTTTTTATGTATCGCACTATACAGTAGCGGGAACTCATTGGCATTCCACAACCCTTTGGTTTTCCTACACTGAGACTGGCAGAGAATCAAATATTCACTGACTTGTAACTAAGAAAGGAGAGTGGAAGTCACAATTTATTCAAGTGGAGCATTTTATTGAGAGATCATTAATCTGCCTGTGAAGTAAATGAACAATGTGTAATAATTATGAGGTTTAAATTCTGATTATGTGTAAATGGCTGTCTGATCGTGAAGGTTGCTTTGCCATTGTAGTTGCATAGTGTAGAAAGGGCTGCTAAACTGGATGGTGAAAATAGTTAGAAGCCCAGGAACAAAAGGCAAGGTTCAATGAGTAACATAGACACAAGGAACTGCAGATGCTGTTATTGCACAAAAGGACACAACGTGCGAGAGAAATTCAGCAGGTCAGGCAGCATCTCTGGAGAACATAGATAGGCAACGTTTTGGGTCAAGATCCTTCATCAGAAAAGGAGACCGGAAACGTCACCTAATGGCCTTCTACAGAGATGCAGCCTGACCCGCTGAATTACTTCAGCACTTTGTGTCCTTCAATGGGCAATACATCTGTCATACATAATGCTTAGGCCATGTTTTATCCTCCTTTTCATTTTTAACCCAATACTAGATGGGTGTGGACCCGTTGGGTTCAAATCTCTCCTGCGGGCCCAGCAACCCTCCGTGCAAACCCCCCCCCCCCCACACACACACACACACTCTCGCACTCCATCCCCTCTCAACCCCCCCTTATCCCCCCCACTCCCCTCCCCCTCGCCATTTGCACCATGGCAAAGTCAAAATATCGTAAGTCGAAGCATGGTAAGTCTGTGAGCATCTGTATTAGACTACATGGCCGGAAGCGAGCTGCAGCTCGCTAGGGTCGCTGCCGTTTGCAGCATTGCAAAGTCAAAATATTGTAAGTCGAAGCATGGTAAGTTGGGAAGCATCTGTATTAGATCAACGGGCTCCAACTGCGCATGCGCGGACCATCTCCCTTTGTGACTTTGAAAATGTAGCTCGGCGGCGATGGCCATCTTGTTTGACTCTCTGCCACCGTGCTGCACCACGGGAGGAAGGTCAGCACACCAGGATGGGCATCGGTCCTCCCGGCGGGGGGGGGGGGGGGGGGGGGCGGGGGATGTGCATTTATTAAAGTTAGCAGCAGCTCGACAGCTCAGCAGCCCCTCATTGGTCACCACTCCTGTCACCCTGGCAGGTCCCGCCCCCGGTGGCCACCGTGCCCCCTCCCCTCATTGGCCGCCACTCCCGTCACTCGGGCGGGTCCCTTGTGACGTTGAACGTGGTGGACGGCCAGGGTAAGTGGAGAAGTTTATTTTTAAACTTTAAAATGTCAATAACTTTAAAAATACTAGACCAATTTGAATAAAACTTGGGTAATACAGACCCCAGGACAATGCTGAGTAAGGTGGTCTAAAATTGTTGTGCTATTGTGTACCGTTTTGGCTGTGGGATCAACAGGGGCACAAACATACGGGACAAACATATGGAGGAGCAAACAAATGGGGGAACAAACAAACGGGGGAACAAACAAGATGAAAGTTTTAGTAATGTACAAGACCAAGTGGACCCGTTGGGCCCAAACCTCTCCTGCATTGGTGCAGCACCTCTCCTCCCCTTCCCCTCTCTCCCCTCCTCCCCTTCCTCCCCTTCCCTCCCCTTCCCCCTCCCTCTCCCCTCCCCGCTCCCTTCTCCCCCCCTCCCTCCACCCCCTCCCTCCCCCTCCCTCACTAGGAGATAGATTTAAACTTTAAAATGTGAATAACTTTTAAAATATAACACCGATTTCAATGAAACTTCTTCCATTAGCACCAGAGGGATGACGGTGAGTAAGGTGGGCCTATAATTGTCACTCTATCATGTACAGTTTTGGCTGTAGTTCAGGAACAAACAAACAAACAAACGAGAGTTTCAGATCTGAAGTTCATCTCTATATCTCCCTAACCCTCGATCCACTTGTCTAATAGAAAGCTCAGTTCTGCAACCTTCACTCGACCACGGTTGTCACATTAACGGCCTCTCATGCACACCCTTCTTTTTAACCCCAGTCTCAGCCTCTTTCATACAATTTCTTTCACCTCCCTCACCCACTTTATCTGTTCTTCACCTTCCCCCAGTGGGTTCCCTCCCCCCTACTATTCCATCTGCCCATCCTACTTCCCTTATTGCTTCCATGGTATCACATCTATTCTCTCCCTCCCTCTTTCGATTCCCAACAAATTAATCACAGTTGCCTCCACTTACCATCACCCAATCTCTGTCACTATATCCACCCTTCCCTTCCCACCTGACTCCATCAGCCAGACAAACCCTCCTCACCTGGATCCACCAATCGCTTGCCAACTGCTGCCCTATCCTTCCTCACCTCTTTAATCGAGCGATCTACCCTCTACCCTTTCAGTCCAGGTGAAGGGTCCCGATCCAAAACAATAGCTGTCCATTGCCCTCCACAGATGCTGCTTGACTTGCTGATTTCCTCCAGCAGTTTGTTTTTTGCAACGTTAAAAGTTTGGCCTTGGACTTTAATCAAGGAGGACCAAACCGGTTGCATCCATCCCCACAACAGATGACAACTCGACTACTCACCACACCCCAATGGACTCACTACAGATTTCCCCTGATACAATGACCCACTCCCTGCATCTCCTTAAATGGCACACCCAAGCTCCCAGAGCATAAGCTCCCTTCCTGGAATCTTTAACATTTACATTTTAGTCTAAACAAATCTTTCCTCCTGCATCTTAGTTTCATATGTTAACCTGCTCTGTAATGTATTCCTTTCTAAAATCGATTTACCTTTCTGAGTTATTTTTACTACTGCAACAATCCTGCGTGCATTGTGGGTTTTAGGCACCATTCTGAGTACTGTGTATTTCTTTTTTTTTCTCCCCTCACACACCATTAAAAAAAGCATTTGAGTTATTGAAACAGTTTGAAAAGAATACATCATACAGCCTCTGAAAATCTAGGCTATTTTTGCAATGCACAATAGAGGGAAAATGTGACTAAATCTAACTGCAATATAGGCAAATGGATTACTTCTTCTATTTGCGGTTCTAGTGATTAAACTGGAAGCAAATTGTTCCTTAAGGGAGAATACTTAAACGTTCTGATGTAACTTTGATGAGCAATGCAGTAATACAAAGATGGTAAATATAAATAATGTCAAATAATATCTGTTCGATTGCTGATAGTGAATTAAAATTCCAAGAGTCGAAAGACTCAGATTATATCCACAGGATGAACAAATGTATTCTCGCATACAAAAAGACACAAAGTGCTGGATTAACTCAGCAGGTCAGGCAGCACCTCTGGAGAACATGTATAGGGGACTTTTCTGTTCCAGACACTTGTTCAGAATGTATTCTAGTGCCTTACAGTATGAAATTAGAACATAAAGATTTAAATAGTTTTAAGTAAAACTTATTTTAAGCAAAAACCTTTCATCTTTCTGAGGACCATAGTCATATTTGAAGTCCAGCAAAAATAAAGTATGTGTAGTTCATTCTACTGATAGGATACTCTGAGGAAGCATTCGATGAAATCGGTGAATTAATATTTCCTCCAGTCGGCCACTTGGCACACTGCACACTTGCATCACAGCTGGAATAATGAGGTTTTTAACATATCTGTGTGTCAAGTTATTCATCAGCAATGTGTGAAGCACTGCAGGTTCAGGACTGCATTAGGATTGGCTGCTATTTTCTGATCCGAGTAACAGTACATTTCAAAGCCATGTGTCCCTGCAGTTTGCCCAGCATCTGGTAAATTACCATGTGCAAAGCTGATTGCAATTCTTCTCAATGAAAACAGAAAAAGACTAAAGATTGGACTTGAAATGTTTGCTTGTCCTTCAAATAACAACAATTAACCAGAAAGTATTTCAAGATCCTTTCGGATGGAGATATGATGTTGAGTGTGGAAAGATGCAAATTAAATTCTCTGCCTTTAAATATTATTTTTATTGAAGTTTGTGCATTTTTGGAGATGGGTAATATTACACTTCAAGAAATGAGACCCGGCACAAAATATTCTCGGGTCAGATATAACACATTTAGATTCAGGCTTTTCACTAACCTAATATTTTGCACCACCTTCAGAGCAAAGCTTCCTTTGGATCAAGATAATGTTTTCTGCATTTTCTACAAACCATTGGGACTGTATCTGTCTATACTTTGACTATATAAGCCATGATCTCCAAATGGAATTGCCCACGGACTTAAACTGAAGATGTTATATTGTAAAAACATGCATTATGGATCCCTATGATCAAATTTACACCAAATAGTGACCATTTAGATTTTTATCTGTATGTTTGAATAATTTAGGCTTTGTTCTGGCCTTTTCTTACCTCCAATTCCATCCCCCTCTGCTGAAGGGTCCCGACCCACAACGCCACCCATCCTTTTTCTCCAGAGATGCTGCCTGTCCCGCTGAGTTACTCCAGCACTTTGTGCCTATCTTAATAATTCTGGATATCCAGCATGCTCTCACAGCAATCCATATTGTGTGTTCTACATTATTACAGCTGTTACGACTTTACACATCCCCTCTACAAGCAACATTTAATCTTTCTATTTCACCTGAAAGTAATGTTACAGTTCATTAACTTAAACAAGTCTACCTACATGGACTAACTATTCCAATTTGATCAATTTCTATTTCATTGACAGACACGTTGTGTGCTGCTTGCACTAATTTAAGGTTTCACTTTTGATTTCTCTTTCCATTCACATCATAAAATAGATGATATCTATCATTATCCCTTATAAATGACAAGGTACTAAAAAAAAAGGCTTTGAAATCACAGCTTATTATGATAGCAGGATTCAGCTCAAGGCTGGGTTGGTAGCTGGGTTGCAAAGGTCGTTGTAAATATGGCAGTTTTGTATTGCAGAGCCAGATCTCTGGTCTCTCTTGCTAATGGAGCAAGACCTGACACTGTGAAGCTTGTGGTACCTGGCATGTAACAGCTGCCCCACATTGCAACACTGGCACATGCCCACCAATGTGCAACATTGTCCAGATCGTCACAAGGAGCAGGAGAAACTCAAATCAACTAAAATACCACCCCGCCAATATATTCTTAATCATCAGCAAAATAATGGAAGCTGCTCTCTATTGTGCTGTTAAGTGGGGCTTAATCACCAGTTATCTAATCATCGAAGCCCAGTATGGGATTATTCCTAGACTATTCTGCTGCACACCTCAGCACTAACTCAGTTCTCAGTTTAGTTTATTGTCACGTGTACCAAGGTACAGTGAAAAGCTTTTTGTTGCATTTACATGGTATAGATACTTGATATATATATATATATATTTATAGATACTTGATAATGTAATAACTTGGTCCAATTCTCAACAAATAAGTAAATTGCAGAGATGAGGTTAGAGTGATGTCCCTTGGGATAAGAGCAACGTATGATTGAGGGTGGTATCAAGATGCTTTTCAAAATTCAATGTCAATGAGCATTAAAAGGAAATTGTTCCAGAGGTTGGAGTCAGATCCCACACTGAGTTCAATCATTCCTCCAATGCCAGGACATGCCTGGTCCTCGGCCCAACTGCTTGGGTTACTTTGATTATAAGATCAGAGGTTATAATGTTTACAAATGATTGCACAATATTCAATTCCATTTTCAAATCCTCAGGAAATGGAGCAGCCCATGCCTGCATGAAGCAGGTTCTGACAACACTGGGCCATTGGCTGATGAGAAGCAAATATAATCGAAGCTACAAAAGTTTCAGGCAATGACCATCCCCAACAGTAGAGGGTCTAACCATTTGTCCTTGACATTCAATGGCTTTGCCAAGTTCACGGCCATGAATAGCCTGGAATTTTAGCTGAATCAGCTGCATAAACAGCATGTCTACAATCTGGGTATCCTGCGATAAGTGACTTATTTCCTGATACCCAACCGTTATCCACCATCTATAAGATAGGCATCAGGAGCGTGACAGAATTCTCTCCAGTTTTACCATCCATGAGAAAGCAGCCTATGCAACTGGCAATAGACACAAAAAGCTGGAGTAACTCAGCGGGTTGGGCAGCATCGCTCGAAAAAAATGAATAGGTGACATAGATGAATAGATGCTGCCTGACCCATTGAGTTACTCCAGCTTTTGTGTCTATCTTCGGTGTAAACCAGCATCTGCAGTTCCTTGCTACACACTATGTAACTGACATCCTATCTGTAATCCTAAACATTCATCCCTCCACCACCAGTGCTCCTTGGCTATACCACCTACAACATATACAGCACTTACTCACGCAGGCTACTTCAACACTAATTCCCAAACCCAGGACCTCTAACATAAAGACAGGGGCATCAGGCATTTAGTAACACCACCTTCAATATTAGTGAGTCTAAATCATGGAACTCTACCCAAAGGCACTGTGGTAGTAATTTCACCTGAAGGAGAACGATGGTTCAAGAAGGAATCTCATGATCTAACCCCATAACTAATAGAAAAAGATAAATTAAATACAGGCCACATCACACCACAAGATAAATCTTGCGAACTTGGTCTATCAAGACCTTCATGGACATCCTCATCAGTGAAGGACCTGAACCCTGCTCTGCTATCATACCTTGGTTGCTCAGATGCTTTGACATCAACATCATCCCCATGAGCGAGACACAACAAGCTGGTGAAGGCCAAGTGAAAGAATAAAACAGAAGGTTCACCTTCAACTACGGTGGAGTGCTTCACCATGAAGAACGAGCCAGACTAGCATCACAGTGACACCCCCTTTGGCTTACTCTAACGTGGGACCAACAATGGTCATCAATACACGTGCCCAACCCTGGAAGAGATGAATGAGGCCAACTCCATGGCAAGGATTCTAAATGATTCTAAATTCTGGACTATCTTCAGAGGGCACCTCATTGTACCAGTGTATCTTCACAAAATGTTTCTATTTACTGGAAGACAAAGGTACTAACTGTCCTCTCCCGGAAAATACCCAGAGCATTGAGGTCTCAGTTACATTCAGTTGGCAGGCCCCATTCTTCACATGCTTGACACCAGATTCCAGAAATATACATTGAAAAAAAAAATGCTGGAAACACTCAGAAGGTTGTATTATTTTTCTAGGATTTTTGTGGAAGCTGACACTGAAGTCGTGAGAGAATGCTGCTGCTTTAATTGAGAGAATCCATCGGGAAATTCATTTTTGTCCTTTTGTTTGGTTATAAAGATAGCAATGCTTACATTTAAGGAAGCAGCCCACATTTGTCTCTCTCATCTTTGTACTATTACAGTGATGTTACAGTTGTAAACTATGCTTATTTGATGTTGAAGATGTTTGTTGATGAACTGCTTTGTCTGTTCCCACACACACTTCAGTTCAAGATCTATCATTTTCATCAGTTCAAACTTGTCACCCTTTTTTTTAACTGAAATAGCTGTCAATATAAATCAAAGAGATTTTCAACAAATACAAGTTACATTAATGGATTTAAGAATGAACTTAAATGAGGAATCATAATACCTTTCACAGGAATTTATTGGTATTGGTTTATTACTGCCACGGTGCAGTGAAAATACTTTGTTTTACGTAAAATCCAGGACAATCAGACTATACATGAGTACATCATTTAGTGCAAAAGGAAAATAAATATAGTGCAGAATATTGCATGTTACATGTAATTGATACATGGTTTGTAGATCATAATTTTTGGAAGGTGGTAGGAGATTCCTCCATAATATTTTGGAGGGATTTTTCCTCACCTTTTAGCGTTATAGACCTTATAATGAAGAAAAGTATTAACCTAGACAGTTATTCCATCTCTCAGCAAAAAAAAACTGAAATTAGATGCTTCACTTTCAGTAATGCATTGCTCTTGGGAGTTACTACCATTAAATAAGCAAGTGCAAGAGCCATATTAAGTACCACATATTCCTCAACCAAGTTGAATGTGCGGTGAATCTATTCCGGGATATGATCTTGCTCTGGTATCCTCACCGCTTCTTCCAGAGGCCTCAGGAATCTTTAAGTTCCAAGTGAAGCAGTTGCAATGAACTTTAGGTTCAATGCATCATCTAAAGACTGACAACTGGGATGGAATGATTCCAGATTATGGACTCAAATATTGCAGTTGGCATTAAATGTTCAATCTATTACATCAACAACATGATAATGTGTAAGCTGATGTGAATGTAAGTATGTTGTGTCATAGATCTATGCAGCATGGAACCAGACACTTTTGCCCACTTTGTCTATGCCAAACAAATTGGCATACTGGGCTAGTCACATTTTCTTGCATTTGGTTCATAGCCCTCTCAACCCTTCCTATCCATATATCTGTCCAAATGTCTTGAAATAGTCATAATTGTTTCTACATCAATAGTTTCTTCCTGGCTCTCATTCCAGGCATGGATTAACCTCTGAGTGAAAACATTGCCGCTAAGGTCCCTAGGTGCTTATTTTCCATCTCACCTTAAGCAACGCCTTTTAGTTTTAGAATCTTCTAACTAGGGTAAAAGTATGTGAGCGTTGACTTTATCCATGCCCCTCATGATCTTGTACACCTCGATAAGGTCACCCCTTAGCCTCCTGCACTTCCAGCTTAGCCAATCTCTCCCTATAACTCATAATCTGTTGCATCTGTTCTGCACCTTTTCCCAAATTAATAACATCCCTGCAATTGCTGGGTGACCAGAATGTCAAATGCCTTCCTCATCACACTGCCAACCTGACATGCTACTTTCAAATCTCTATATTCTGCAACACTGTCCAGGGCGCTACCATTTATCATGTAAGTCTTGCCCTGGTTTGACATATCAAGGTGTAACACCTCCCACTTTAGAGTTAAATTTCATGTACCAATCCTTGTTCCAACTTCCCAACTGATCTAGACCCTGTTGTAAACTTAAATATCCTTCCTCATTGTCCACTATATTACCAATTTTGTTGTAATCTGCAAATTTATCAACAATGTTAACTACATTGTTAACTACATGAACAAATCATTAATGTAGATAACAAACAACAGTGGATCCAGCACTGATCTACTAGTCATGCGCCTCCAATAAGAAAAACAACCCACCACAACTACACCTTGGCTCCTTCCCCAAGCCCGTTTTGAATCCAATCCAGCTAGCTCACCTCTGGTTCCATGGTTTCCAACCTTCCAGAAAGAAGGAAAGACCTTGCTGAAGTCCATATGATCAACATCCACAGTCCTTCCCTCATCAATCCTCTTAGTGACCTTTTCGCAAAAAAAAGACTATCAAATTTTTGAGACACAATTTCCCCTGCACAAAACCATACTGACTATCCCTGACCAATCTGTGTCTATCCAAATGCTGATAGATGCTGTGCTGAAGAATTCTTTCCAACAACTTTCTCACCACTGGCATCAGATTCACCGGCTTGTAGTTCCCTGGCTTGTCCTTTCTGCCCACACAAGCAATCCATTTCCAGAGGAGTGAAATTTCAAGCAACCTATCCTCACTCAGGAGTGGAAAGGAAATAGGCAATCAATTCACCTCCAGAACAGCCGATGGAAGACGGGGGAGGAGAATGGTCATCTGATGTACTCCAAGTAGATGATTCAATCCTTGAAATTGTTAATGAGATGATTCATGGGTTTTTTTAAATCTATTTTTAAATGGTGTTGGTTGATTCTAGAGGCCCAGAAATTCAAACACGAAAAAGGAGCCATGTATGGTTTGTGCCTTTCCAGCACTGGTTAAGTTGCTCAAGTATCTCAATAGTCTCTCAAGAAGCTTACCACTGTAAACTCTTCCCTGCCACATATTCAATATCGCTCTGCTTTGTAATCCCTAGCCATCAGTCACACATATTCCACAGTCAACCAGCACCTACACATACTCCACAGGTGCTTTTTTTCCCCATCCTGCAGGTAGCCAACCTGTCAGTTGATGGGCAGCCAACATTCCTAAGAAAGATTAAAGACATTCCCATGTACTTCTATAAAATATTTCATGATAATAGGGAATCCACTCTGGATCTCTCACGTGAAGATACTTATCTCACCAATGCATTATGTTCACAGTCCTGAATAAATATTGGGTCTCGATTATCAGCTTTGGTTTTGTCTACAAAATGTCTCTAGGTTTCAACAGCAATATTCAGTCACGAGCATGAAATATGTCCACTTAGATGAACAGCGAGTTACATGTGGGATATCACCCCCAATGGGAACACATACCACAGTTTTCCAACAACATTCAGAACATATTGGTATTAATCTTCCTCATATTAGAACCCAATAATTTTAGTGAAGGTAACAGGGAACTACCAGACTTAAGAAAAGGAATGGAATGAAGAAGCAAAGGCTTGTCAAGTTTTTTTCACAGTCTCCAGCCAAATAAGAATCTTTGATGTGTAATCCCGATTGTAATGTAAGGAGATACCACAGCTATATTGCTAGAACAGTTCCATAATCAGTGTCCAGATAATCAATTTTAATAAGCTTGGATGTGGAAAAAATTCTGGGCACAAAGAAGAATCATTCTTTTCATCTTTGTAGGAACTTTCACACTCACTAACGGAGTAGATGTGGCTTCAGTTTAACAGGCCGCTGAGAAAACTGTGCTGGCACTCAGTTCTGCTTCGTTATTATTCTGAATTATGAGTTCTCATCTGTGGAATGAAAAGTAAAACCTTGATCTTATGCCCAAGGGGCAAAAATAGCATCACCGAGCCAAGAATTATAACTCAAGGAATGGTGTCTGGTAGGTCACATAACTTTTATAAGGCAGTATTCCCAAAGTGCAAACTGTGCTTGAGGGTTACAATTCAATTCCAAACAGAAGCAACAATGGATGTTTCAATCTAGTCACAAATCAGACAAGTTCTGACCATGAAATATGAGACCAAATCCATAAAATTGTTTTCTCCATAGTAACTGGCAAGAGAAGTTATCAGAGAAGATTCTGAGCAGCAAATAGTAAGAGTCAGTGGTCTGACAAACCTTGAAAGAAGCAAGAAAAATAAATTTGACATTCATCTCGGGATTGTCGCAGTGCTGTTAATCTAATCATCGTTTGCAGGTTTCATAGCCTTTAGAGAATGGATGTGGGGAAACACTTATGAGGGTTAGAACAGGGAGCTACTTATGTGTGGGAAGGAACTGTAGATGGTGGTTTAAACTGAAGATAGACACAAAAACCTGGAGTAACTCATAAGGACAGGCAGCATCGCTGGAGAAAAGGAATGCGTGATATTTCTTCAGTCTGAAGAAGAGTCTCAACCCGAAATGTCACCCATTCCTGCTCTCCAGGGAGCTTCTTATAGTTTGTATCCTCACCACTCCTGCAGGTGGACTAGTCACACCTCCCCTCACCCCTCAATGAGCGTGGACTGGTCACTAGTTCCCTCACCCCTCCTGGAAGTGGATAGATGGCCTGTTCCCTCACCCATCCTGGATGTGGACTAGTTACCCCTTCCCTCACCCCTCCCGGAAGTGGACTGGTTACCTGTTCCCTCATCCTTCTTGGAAGTGCACTGAAAGCCTGTAGCACCATCACTTTTGGATGCGGACAAGTCACTTGTTTCCCCACCCCTCCTGGAAATGGATTGATGGCCTGTTCCCTCCCCCCATCTGGAATGGTTGCCTGTTCTCTCACCCCTCCTAGTAATGGATTGCTCGCTTGATCCTCACTCTTTCTCGTCCAATCTTATTAAAACTGGAAGTATACGTTTGATAGATGTGTAGTAATTCAGAACATATGCATTTCATACTTGGCACATTACGCAAACATATAAATTCTTATTGTTTATAATCTGCCTCATCATTCTCAAGCTTCATTACTCATCATAACACATTCACATTCCAATTGACGAGCAACTCATCAATTAGGTGGACATAAAAAGAAGCCTTTAGATTTATTTATCAGCAGCTTGCTGAGAAACAGATTTATCTCCTTTTAGAGGATATCATTGGCAGGCAAGAACTAGATTTGAGTCTGACCAGTTTTGCTGAAATTCTCCCAAAATGATACCAGCAGGAGTTGAATTTCTTTTCAGAAAACCATTGAGGAAAATAAATGGATTGGGTGATGAAAAATCAAATTAACATTTATCTTTAGACAATAAACAGATGCACATAAGTGGTTGATCATCAGAATTCAGTAATGCAGGGGAAAGTGCCCGGGGCTGGGGTGGTTTGGGTAGGAAGGGACGAGTGGACCAGGGAGTTACGGAGGGAATGGTCTGCGGAACGCAGAGAGGGGAGGGGATGGGAAGATATGACCAGTGGTGGGGTCCCGTTGTAGGTGACGGAAATGTTGGCGGATGATTTCCCCTGCAACTGCACGAGATGCGAAACGACCCCCCCTCCACTCCATCCAAGGGCCCAAACAGTCTTTCCAGGTGAGACAAAGGTTCACCTGCACCTCCTCCAACCTCATCTATTGCATCCGCTGCTCTAGATGTCAACTTATGTACATCGGCGAAACCAAGCGCAGGCTCGGCGATCGCTTCGCTGAACACCTGCGCTCGGTCCGCATTGACCAAACTGGTCTCCCGGTGGCCGAGCACTTCAACTCCCCCTCCCATTCCCAGTCTGACCTTTCTGTCATGGGCCTCCTCCAGTGCCATAGTGAGGCCCACCGGAAATTGGAGGAACAGCACCTCATATTTCGCCTGGGCAGTTTGCAGCCCAGTGGTATGAACATCGACTTCTCCAACTTTAGATAGTTCCTCTGTCCCTCTCTTCCCCTCCTCCTTCCCAGATCTCCCTCTATCTTCCTGTCTCCACCTATATCCTTCCTTTGTTCGGCCCCCCTGACATCAGTCTGAAGAAGGGTCTCGACCCGAAACGTCACCCATTCCTTCTCTCCCGAGATGCTGCTTGACCTGCTGAGTTACTCCAGCATTTTGTGAATAAATACCTTCGATTTATACCAGCATCTGCAGTTATTTTCTTATAATTACCTTGTGTTGTGGATTCAAAATCATGAGCAAAAAAGTGTCATTGCCCACTTGCTGCCTCCCTGCAGATGACATGTGAGCTGGTTATAGTGGTTTTAATTGCTAACACAGGTTTTCCAAAGGGGATTTAAAACATGAGTCCTTACTTCTTCTTAGGCAATCCCTTGGAATTGAATTGATGTTTGCACATCAGTTTTATACTTTCTGTTGTGATTACCAGGGATAATGTGGGAACTACAGACTCTTCACAGATGGGGAGGAGGTGGCTGATGGGTCAGATAAATGGCAGTGCTGGCTCGAAGGGCCGAATGGTGTACTCCTGCACCTAATGTCTATTGCCTATTATCTATTGTGATGAACAGTGTACCATAAGGTGCAGAAATGTCACAATTGACAGTAGGATTCTCTTCCAAATCCCTGTTGGTCTTTGCTGTGTTATAAATGCTGTGTTATATTCACAACCATTCTAATAGTCACTTTGTCAATTATCTCTCAACAAAAGACGTCCCCTGAATGATCAGTTCATTTCCCTGAGAAACCTGTCCTGATAACAGCCCTTTTACTAATCTTAATCTCTGTTCTATTCACAGCCCCATCCCTGTCCAGAGTCCCTGCAACAACCACGATCTCTGTCCTGACCATATCCCCTTTCCTCACCTACAGCCGCTGTCTGGTTGTAGTCCTTGCCCTAACCACAGATCCTCACCTAACTACACACCCTGTTCCAACAACAAACCATGTCCTGACCAAAGCCCCTGTCCAGCCTATCCTAACACAGTCCCTGCCCTAACCACAGATGCTCTTCTGATCACAAATCCTGCCCCAACCACTACCTCTGCCTGACAACAGCCCCTCTCCAGCCTCAACTTACCACTGACCCTGTCTACATGCAAACTGGAACAGCACCTCATATTCCCCTTGGATAGCTTAGGACCTAATGGTATGAATGTTGGATTCTACAATTTGAGGTAACTATTTAGGTAATTTTAGGTGACTCAGCTTCTGAGGAGAAAACCCTGACTTCCGCAGAGCTCTGATTTACAACGGTAGAATGAAGAATTCTTGCTGGGTTCTTTACAATGGTAATTGCTAAACTCGTTTGACTTAAATACCAAAGAATACCATATATATATATATATATATATATATATATATATATATATTAAAAGAGAGTGAACAAATTAATTGTAAACCCCATGTAGATACCAGAGTTATCAGAAAAAAACTAGATGAATTACTTTTCTACTTACTTAACATACCGTGTTAGCATCCCAAAACTCACACACCAACTGCAGAATATCATTCTGTTAGATTCAGAGCAGTTTTCCGCTTCTGACTCAAGAGCATTTATTTTTGTTTAACATAAGCCAAATATTAACCTTGGCGATGAGCAGACTTCCCTTGTCCCTACTCATTGTGGAGATGTAAGAGTCCATTAGCACTTCCCTTGAAAAATTCATAGAGAAAAAATTGTGAGATTTGTTCTTGATGAAGTAGCATTTCCCCTTAACACTGTTGTTTATTTAAATTCCAATAAACTCTGTGATCCTTTCTTAAATCAAATTCCTTAACCACACACATACTGCCAATTACATTTCAAAAGGGAAACCTGGAGAGAAATACAGGCAATTTGACCTTGTAAAAGTTTAAATCAATACACATTTGATGTCCCCCTTTTATTATATCCAATTTGCTGAATGCACTTCTTACACATGGGATTCAAAAATAGTACAGATTCACTGAAATATCTTGTGGTGGTGGACTAAAACACAAGTTCCTCCAATTACTGTTCCGCAACTCTTCATTAAATGTTCCACAATTCACACTAGTGGGTAAACCTAGGATTGTCTCCACAGTCCTTTGAAACTAAGTGGGTTCACCTTTGCCACCTTAATGAGAAAACTTTGAGGTGAAGCCAAGTATCACATTAAATAATGAAACAGCACAATAAATGTTTTAAAAGCCAAGGGACATGACTGAGAAGATTGCAAAGCTGTGAATAGCTGGGTCAATACATTCTTGCTTTTAAAATTCATTTAAAAATAATGTCTGTGTGCTGTGCTGACTTCTGTTGGAGACATATAATGTACAGCCAGCTAATGACATTTCAGGAACATGCCACTTTGAATTTTGCAGCTTTTCCAAATATGGTTTCATTACTGGCAGTGAAAAATAGACTACCAATTAAACTCAAATCAATGGAAAGCCAGGAGAGTTTTATCACAAACAGAATACATTTTATGTCATCAATTCATTGAGGACTTGGCAGAGGATCATAATACAAGAGCTTTAGAGGTTCGACATGAGAAGAAAATTAGACATTCTGAAATTATTATCTTTAGCACCTGGACTTTGGAAGATATGAGAACTCCCTGACCTCCAAAATGGCACTAATGGAGTACTTTAGAGGCTGGGAGTTTTAGAAACCTTAGTGATGTGAAAAGGGCAATACATTCTACTTTTAAAATTACTTTTAAACTATTGACCCTGTGGACACAAAGTGCTTGAATAACTCAGTAGGACAGGCAGCATCTCTGGAGAATGTGCATAGCTGACATTTTAGGTTGAGACCCTTGTTCAGACCCCATGTAATGATTTACGACATTTTGTACCCATCACTTACAAGCATTGCTAAATTTTTCAGGTTCTTTGTCTTTTGATATGACAAGACAATATTTTGGTCTTTTACCAATGTTTATTAGGAGCTTAATGTTTGTGGAGAGCTGGAACATTTATTTACAATGAGCAGGTCTGGTCTCTTTACAATGAGCATATATCTCTTTTTAGAAGTCCCAACTACAGTCAATTGTTTACCCTCTGGGCTAGATGATCTTTCCAATTCCCTTCAGACTACTGCCAATTACCTGGCATTAGGTAAGTTCAGTGTATAAGATGCTTAGATTCTGTCAAACAAAGGTATGTTTAGGCATGGAAGAAAGTAATTAATTAATTTATGGGTTGGAAGACCCATTAAAGCATTAAAAATCTATGTCACAAATTTACAGATTCTATCCAATTGCATCTGTCAATTAGCATGGTTTTCAGCCTACTGCAAGGCTCTACCTACAATGCTGTTCGTTAGGGAATTCTAAAGATAGACACAAAAAGATGGAGTAACTCAGCGGGACAGGCTGCATCTCTGGAGAGAAGGAATGGGTGACGTTTCGAGTCAAGATCCTCCTTCAGACTCAAAATTCTAACACTAACCAACGAAGGACAGGCAACTATTTCCAAATCAATATTATCTTAACAATGATGAACCGGGAACTACCATATTGTGCTAAAAGATGCTTACCAATGTCCTTCAGGAAAGGATATCTTCCAAACGTACATACTCTGAACTGACTTCACACCCACGGCAATGTGGTTGACTCATATGCCCTTGAAATGTGCCTATTGGAAACAAAGAGGATAGTGAGCCAACTTCTTGGAGTTACATCCTATGCCCTTCTTTCAAATAGGTGATGTTTTAGGTGGCATTCCTGCCAGGTTTCTAGAAAAAGCTATTACATCCTTCATTGATGTAGGCAGAGAATCTCACATCTGTTTTCAGATCTAGTCTGCAAATGAGCCTGCCCTGTGTGGTGTCTGCTCAATATCACTTGCTCAATATGTGACATAACAAGCAGTCCTTATAAGGATCCTGGAGGTCACCATTACATGATACATTTTTAATATACTTAAATTAGCATAAAGCTAAGAGGAATGGGTGCACTCCAATTCACTTGTTAGTCAATGATCGCCTCTATTTTCTCACTAATTTATGCAGTTTAAATCATTCTTTAAACGGTCTGAGCCAATGTTGCTGGTTTGTTGCTGTTTTTGTGTGAGGGATTGTGATGCTTTTTCTCAAAGGCTTCAATGCAAATGGAAGAGAAGCACCAGAAGAAATATTTTTAAAATATTTTGAAAATGTTAGATACAACTTGTTGTAGAGGGACAGGTGTATACTGTAAAGATAGATTTTACTCATGATAACAATACAGTATCACCAGCGGATCATCAAAGTTTTTTATTGCTTTAGAAGGAAAGTGAATAGCAATACCAATAACCCAAAGCCAATGAAACACTATTTATAGTCATAGAATCACAGAGTGATACAGTGTGGAAACAGGCCCTTCACCTCAACTCGCCCACACTGGCCAACATGTCCCAGCTACACTAGTCCCCCCTGCCCGTGTTTGGTCCCAGCTGCACTAGTCCCACCTGCCTGTGTTTGGTCAAAATCCCTCCAAACCTGTCCTATCCATGTTCCTATCTAACTGTTTCTTAAATGTTGGAATAGTCCCTGCCTCAACTACCTCCTCTGGCAGCTTGATCCATACACAAATTATTTGATTAACCTAACCTTCATTTGAGTCTTTTGAGTGCATTTTTAATGGAACAGGGTCACAAGTGTATTAGATCAGCAGTCCTATTTCACGTCTTCACTCTAAACAAGAAGCAAGTTTCAACTCACCAAATTATTTTGTGAGGTAGATATATGTGTAAATATAGTTCATTTGTTTTGAGCAGGCAATCTCCCTTAAAATAGCAGGAATGAAATTCAGTTATCTGTGATAACTGGACGTCATTTTTTAAATGACTCACCTTCTTCTCAGTGCTGTCGAACAATATGTTGTTTTCAGACAATTGTTCTGAATGAAATAGTGTAGGAAAATAACTGCAGATGCTGGTTCAAATCGAAGGTATTTATTCACAAAATGCTGGAGTAACTCAGCAGATCAGGCAGCATCTCAGGAGAGAAGGAGGGTCTCGACCCGAAACGTCACCCATTCCTTCTCTCCTGAGATGCTGCCTGACCTGCTGAGTTATTCCAGCATTTTCTGAATTAAATAAATGAAAATAAATTGTTAATTACAGATCTATTAATCACTTAACGTACTTTGAAATAATTACGCATGCTAATCTAAAATAAAATAGTTAAGTAAAATAACCTAGATTTTACCTCCTAATCTGCAAAACTAGAATCTCCCTTGAAAACTATGGGGGGTGGTGATTTTACGGCTGATTTGATTTGGGGCAGGATCAGAGTAGGATTCAATCACATACTTTTGGGAAATCTCAGAATGACTGGGCCCCCTTATTTAATTCCCACCTGGAGTCTCACAACAAGCTGGAATAACAGATACCTGGGCAATTTTTGCTCAGTAAATCTGACTGAAGAAATTTCTCTTCACCTGAGTACTTATTGAATCCTGGGATAACTGTTATAATACCTATAGAAAATCAGTGTTCTAAAAACACAAAATCATCTTCCCACTTTTTTGTCTTCGCTATTGAGTTCAAAGCCTTTCAGGGCAGCACAGTGATGCTATAGCTCTAAATTTAAAAAAAAAACACCTGCAGCTTATGGCTTATCAGCTCAGGTAGCAAAAACAAGCAGTGATTCTATAATTTCTACTTCCACCCCATCTTGACCCATCTTTTATTTCTTTACTCATTCAACCATTAACTCTGAATTTTGGACTGTACCTTTCTTTGTCCTTATCACCAACAGTTCATTTTGTTCTGCTTCACTGAAGAGAATGAAACACACTTCCATTGATTTATCTCAATCTGGGTACACAACCCCTAATAGTCTAGCTCAGAGCCATCCATGAGCTTAATCAGTAGCATTTTGTGACATGCTAAAAAATACACAGTGTTGGAATACCTTCGCGGGTCAGGCAGCACTATGGAGACCAGAGGCCTATCCATGTTCTCCAGAGATGCAGCTTCTTTCACTGTTTTTCCAGCATTTTGTGTCTTCAGCACCCACAGTTTCTTGTGTCTATAGTGTGGTATGCTGTTGGCTCACTGTTGACTTTCAGACTAAGATGGAATCTGTCTTGCAGCAATCTTCCCAGTGGGGGCTCCCATGAACTATTGGCAATAATCTTTCATCATCAGTCAGGATTCAACCCAGCCATAGCAAGGCCGCGCACACAAAACTGTTGGGCAACCGACTAGACCATTGGCCATTTACCTGTGAGGACTACTCAGTACTATAACAACGACAGAACGCTAAGAACGCTGTACTTTATTTAAATACAGTATGAACAACTATTCATTTTTTGGTTGTCTCCACTTCCTTTTCCTGATTGCTTTTAAACGTTTAACTCCACAACAGCTTCCAGTTGTGGCAACGTCATTGACCTCAAATGTAAACTCTGTCTCTCCATGGAAGCGGACTGATTTTCTGAATAATACTTTTATTCAGATTTGTCAGATTTGATCGGCTTCCAATTAACATGCTCCAATGTGCTAAAATATACACTCACAGAAGGTAGCATTATCACTTGGATGTTGTAAGAGTTATTCAGTGGTAAGCATCTTCATTTACCACCCATGCAGGAGGGCTACACATTTCCTATAAACAACATCCCGACTTAGCAAAAGTGGTAATTTAATGCATGTATTTATTCCACACTATCACCTTAATGAGATTCTTGACAAATGCTAACATGTTAGCATACACTGCTAAATGTTTATCTTTTTTTACCAGTCCCTTGAGATTGGGGTGACTTTCCATTTCAGGAGGGTGGAGACCAAAGTGGGAACTGCACACTCTGTTGATGGTGAGGGAGGGCCGACCGGATGGGGTGCGTGTGGGTGTCAAGTAGTGCAGAAATACATCAAATTAGAGCCTAATCAAAGAAATGGAGATTTGTTGCAATTGATTGAATCTAATCCTTCACACACAGTCCGGCAATAGAGTTGAAGCTTGCTGAGGATTCCAGCTACACAGAAGGACAGTTACTTTGCTGATTGTGTATTATTGAATGCTATATTCACATTCAATGTATACATGGATGTCACTTCCATAATTGTGATTGGCACATCCATGGTCAGTAGATTGTGTGAACTATTTATGCAGAACCAGGCCTTCCCAACGTTTGTGCGGGTTACTTCATGAAGTACTATATTTTCCTGTTGTGAAAGGTCTCCATCAGGTTTTCCACCATACTGCCTTTCTCTGATTATGACTGTCCCTTCCTTTAGGTCATCACTCTCATTTGGCATCCTCCTACCAATATGCTGTTCATCACTTGGCCCCACTGGCTGCCTAATCCCCTCACCATCCACCAATCTCTCCTATGACCCCTCTTCCATTGATCTCTCTGCCAAAGCATCAACGCTATCTTCCTGCTAAAATTATTGGCACATTATCTATCTCTCATGCCCCACACCCTACTGATCTCCTAGTTCAATATTTGGCCCATCACACCCTACTGATCTTATTACCCATCATCATCCTTACCTGCCTACCAAATGATCCGAAACTGTCAGACCCCTTCATCGCACATGCTTCTTCATTCAGTGATTCCATTCAACATCCTATTCCAAATCCTTTCTGCCTGAGGCCCCAAGCCTTCTTTCATCATCTGTGTCCCCTTCCATTGTGCCTCTTGCCTTCCTCCTTGACCCAGACTCTGGATTACCTGGAGCCTGAAGAAGGGTCCCAACCCAAAACGTCATCTATCCATGATCTCCAGAATG
This sequence comes from Rhinoraja longicauda, assembly GCF_053455715.1. NCBI lineage: Eukaryota > Metazoa > Chordata > Chondrichthyes > Rajiformes > Arhynchobatidae > Rhinoraja > Rhinoraja longicauda. The sequence continues at coordinate 38,748,859 of NC_135957.1, read as the reverse complement.
CTGCCTGACCCGTTGCATTACTCCAGCACTTTGTGTCCTTTTGTGTAAACCAGGATCTGTAGCTCCTTGTTTCTCCATTCTGGACGAGCTGATTTTGACAAGTGTTCCACATTGGAATGACCTTTTGCTTGTATTCAGGTCCAGATTACACACTTTGGAATTATGTGCTATTGAATCTTGCTCTTTCGAGATATGTTTAGTGAACTTCATTGTATTTCTAACATCGAAAAAGGATATTATTTTTTGAAATATTTTGGGAAAATGTCTTTTAAATTTTTTTTCCATAAATTTGCACTTAAAAATTAATATCCAGACTTGTTCTTCTTTTGAACTCAGAGCATTTGACATCAGCTTTTTGGAACAATTTGAATGCAGAATTTCCATTTCAGTAATTGGAACAACCATTGGAACAACCATTTTGCAAACATAAAATGTGAAAAAAAAGAGTTTCAATGTCGATTTACAATAACTTCTTGTATTTCAAAAAAGTCATATTGTTACTTCCCCCAGATTGCTCTACTGTAAAACCAAACAGCGTGTGCCCTCGGGAATGCAATGGACTTGCAGATGTTGCTACAACAAGCCTTAACTTGTCTGGAACGATATTCCTATTTAAAGTAATAGATCTCAGTCAATAAACATGCTCCTGGACATTGTGCTTTATTGAGAAACTCCAATGCTATCCTTAAAAAGGAGAAAAGCTAAATTAATCTATACATTGAACAATATTTTGTATTCCTCAGGACATACATTGATTTTGACACATGCCCAAGGTCGTCGGACCATTAATAATATTGCATTGGAAGTGTCACAAATCACATGTGATGTCTTTCTGGGTGGATTCGTAGCAAATTCTCTGCATGGTTGTGTAAATGTCAGCCTGACATCTGATGTATCTATTAACTCAACGCTTTAGTGAATGAAGTCAGTTTAACACAATTTACTGGTAGTCATCTGTCAAGAGCATCACTGCTTGCAGATACAACTTCATCCAAAGCTATTCTTGAAGACAAAGCAAGTGACATCAGTAAAATGAAGAAAAACATGAATCAAACTATGTTTTCATCAGTCATCAATATGCTCCTCGCTAAATCTTGTTTTCATATCATGAATTGTTCTGTCAGCAATATCCATTTAAAATAATCAAATTTACAGCAGCTTGAATAGGTTGCCAGGTTATTTTCCTGTAGAGTCTTTCATTTTGTTTGTTTCTTAAGATTAATTTTAATGTTGTCCTATCTTGCACCTATGCTCCTTGCAATAAATATGACTTCAAAATGCACATAAATTACCCAGGGTATTGTGGAAATTAAATATTGATTGTATTTCATTATTGTTATATATGCACACTGGAATAGCAATTGCCATGATAAAAGATGAGATTGTACTTTAACTGTAAACTTTCTCTTTACATTTGACCTCCCAAAGTATAACACCTCACATTTGCTCAATTAAGCTCCAAGAGAGTAAGATACTAAATGACAACATAAATATTCCTTTTTCTACAGAGATGCTGCCTGACTGGCTGATTATGTGTGTAAACTGACCTCGCATTTCATGTAGTAAACAAAAGCACCCACCAGTCTTACACACTGATATCATGGCTAAAACTCAGCTTTGTTTGGCAAATACGCAATGTGGCAGCCACAAGAACCTCTAATGTGAAACTGCTCTAACTACATTACACTTGCAGATCTCTTGTTATTCATACAGAATTGTTTCCGTTTCTGTTGTGAATTTTTAATATGGTTGGATGTTTTGAAATCCCAGGGCTTTTATACTTGTCCAACTCCACAGTAACCTGTGTGATTATCAGTGCAAAGGTGCTAGGATAGAGGTACATTACATCCATTCATATATCCGATGCCCGACATAATAAATTGATAATCATGTGGCACCATTACTCAACTTATGTATAAATAAATTGTAATAAAAAGGGCTGAGCAAAGTGAGAAATTGTAATGTAGAGGAAACCGACTGATGGGATATGAAGGGAGGAACTTTCCACTGTTCACACAGCTGAAAGTCAAAGGACAACTTGAAGAAAATTATGGAAAGAACCAGCAGGGAGGTGGGGAGAAGTGAGGGGCAGCAGGAGCAGCCCAACAATAATCTTCAAAAAAGAAATTGGGCATTTATTCAGCACATTGATGCAATCACGAAGAATGCCTGTCAACACCTCCACTTCCACAGAAGATTGAGTAGATTTGGTATGTTGACAAGTACTCCCTTGAACTTCTACAGGTGTATGGTAGAGAGCATATTGATCGGTTGCATCGTCATTGTTTTCACCACTCTCCCTCTCATTATACTCAGTGTCAATGCAGAGATTCAACTAGAAACATTGGTTACTCGTCTCCATCCATTGATTTTGCTTGACCTGGTGAGTTCCATCAGTAGATTACTTGTTGCTTCCTGCCTCTTAATCATATCAAACTCCTTGCTCTGCCATTGGGGCAAGAGTGTAAACCTTTATATAAATGGATGCTGGTACATGACGCTAAAATATCAGTTTGTATTTCTTAGCATAAGTATGAAACAGAAGCTCCATCTACCCATTCTGGCAGCAACAAATATCTTATTGTTAAAATGGTGTAATGAAGAAACATGCCCTTTGGCCCATTAAGTTCACACTTTTCACATTAGTTCTATGTTGTCCCACTTTCTCGTCCACTCCCTACTCATTAGGGGCAATTTACAGAGGCTATTCTACCTACAAACCCACACGTCTTTGGGATGTGGGAGGAAGGTGGAGCACCCAGAGGAGGCCCACATAGTCACAAGGAGAAAAGGCAAACCCCACACAGTACCTGAGGTCTGGATCGAACCCAGGTCTCTGGCGTTAGGAGACAACAGCTCCATCAGCTGTGCCATTGTACCGGTGTAGAGGTTTCTGTATATATATGACCAACGTTTTATACTACTTATCATGAAAGTTTTCTTTTCATCTTCCTGCTATTTGTGACATTTTTCTCTAATCAAAATGGTTCTTATATTCAACTCATAATGGTACTAGACTTTAGATTAATGTACCTGATAAGAAATGGCATTGAATCATGGTGATGTTCCAAGATCTCATATTTGTACAAAATTCAAAATACTGGAAAAACTCAGTGGGTTGGGCAGCATCTGTGGAGGGAATGGACAGGCCAGTCCAATATGATATTGAGTACTTGTCATGAACATGTGGATGTGAAGATAGCAAGAGGACACAAAACCTGATGTTAATTCTCTTCCAGTTTTTATAGTTTTGATAATAATAATAAATAGCAATTATAAAACTGAAAGACTCTGTGATAAAACAATATTTGAATTAAAAGCAAAATCTTTTGTTTATCAGAAGAAATCTTTCTGATAGTTGATGAGCGTAAGAAAAATATGTTGAAAAATAAAAATGACATTGACAATATTCTTCAGCTGCATCAGTCTGCTTTCAATATATCAGTGGAGCACCACATAATCTGAGTCAAAGAAAATAAGGGTTAGGCTTCAAGTATATTATGTTTCCTCCAGCTCTGTGAAATCCACTGTAGGCTGGTTAATTGATTGAAGCTGCTGCTAAAGGGAAGCAGACCATCTTAAAATCTTCCTCCAGCACTACATCAGTTTACAAGTTTACAAGGTGAGCACAGATGTGGCAAGCCATTCCCTTAAACAATTCCAGCTTTTGAATGGAGCAGAGTCTCTAGATGACAGGGATGTATCTAGCAACTCCTTTTTCAAGTACTTTGGTGATCTGGGATTTTTCCCTTATCCATTGATTCCCAGTTCATTTATTCAGCCAACACCAGCACCAGACATATATCCCTGATTGTTTGCTGGGCTATTTCAGAGGCCAATTAAAGTAGTGGATATACAGTCATGTGTCAGCCAGACTGGGTAAGAATGGTAGCTTCTCTTCCGTGAGGGAGATTATTGAGCCACATTGGTTTTAATGACCAATGCTACAAGAACTAACTTTCCATTTATTGATGGATGTAAATACCTTGGTGTGGTGTGGAATTCCCACTCATGTTGCCTCATCAACAGTCAAGGCCTCATATATGCTAATTTAATAACTTAACCATTGTGCTACCACACCCAATGTGTCACTGTATCCTACTAATGCAACTGACTGAAGGCTGAGTACTGCACAGATCCAAAGAGATCGGGATCCCATTCCCTAGAACTCAGGAGAATCTAAAGAACAAGAAGGACAAGTCCAATAAAGAATGCTTTAGTATTTTCTTTGTGGAGCTAATAAGGGTAGATCTAGCCTTTTAGAAATACTTATATCATTGCTTTTTGGGTATCCATTTCCCAAATACAAACTTGTCCAAACAACATGCCCTTGCTATTTCAGCTGACCACCTGTCTGGAGAACTTTAAGCTGCACGATCTGAATAGCCTAAAGGCTAGTGAGCTGTCTTTGGATATACTGAGTGCTGTAATGTAAGTACAGCTGGTCTTTAAAATGGACCAGACTTTCCCGTGGTTCCCTCTGGCTCATCCCAGACTTCCCTATGGCTCCTACCAGTCATTACCTGGACTTCCTGGCTTGACCTCTGAACAACCTCACTATAATTCTTTGCTTGAGAGAGTACAATCTGTGCTCCCAACATAACTTTCACAGCTTCAGTACCATTCAGGCAAAACAGAGTCAAACGCTTTCCAGAGCCTATATATCACCCCTGAGAGGATTTCTCTAAGCCTGAACACGATGCTCCACACGGGGTCTAACTACAACATATACAGAAAAAACATTCCCGTCTCCTTGAAATAAAGACTAACATTTCATTACCCTTTCAATCTTTTTTTTTGTTTTCTCTCTGCCAGTTTCTAATAAAGTCTTTACTTACATTCCTATGCCTGCTTCTCCACATTTCCCAGCTTCTCATCACTTCCTTAGTTCTGAAACAGCTAACTTCATCCCCCAAATTAACTCCATCTGTGAACATTTTGTCTACTCACTTTTGAAAATATCTGCTTCCATCTAAGCTACTTACTGTGCCATTTAACTTGGTATTACCATCAAATCTGGATATATGCCTTACACTTCGTTCATCACAGTCGTAGATCAGTAGCGTGTCACGACAAAAGACTGTGAAATGTAAATATTTTTCGGTTTCAAAGAGTGATAAGGTCAAGGTACCACAAAGTGCTAGTTCAGAACGAGCAGCCAATATCTGTAACCATCAACGTCACCGAGAACAGCCTTTTAAGTTCCCTCGCTGGGAGCTGCATGAAAGCAATAGGAAAATTGAATCGGTCATCCTAAAATAGTGTCAACAAAATTATTTGAAACAGCATCAGGCCACTTTTTAAATACTGTTTCGGTTTCAGCGAAAATATATTACTCTTAATATGAAGCAAAACTAAAGTTATGGATATTTTGTTTTTGCAAGAAAATGTAAAATCGCCTTTGATCTGTGTTAAATTGTGGTTTAGTGCAGTCCTTTGGAGGATTCTGCATCATCAACTGCAGGTAGAAAAATATTTTTTTGAAATCAATTTTAAGCATGATTAACAGATTATATTCCATATTTTGTGCTATAGGTTAGCAAGGCAAATTATTTTCTCACAGTTCCCATTCATGGCCTCTATTGTTTGCCGACAGATGCATGTGCATAATATAGTACGAATCCTGCCAGCTACCCTACTGGTAAGCTCATTAGTCTGTAGAAGCAATTGCATATCCGAAGAGTGCATTCATTATATTATTGGCCCCATAGCAGAAGCGTTCACGTCATGGGGCTGGAAACTGGAAGTGTCCTGAGCTAATTCTGCTACCACCATCGTATACTGTACAAGTGAGGCTCCCACTGATTGTCATCGGAAGCTTGCGCCCTTTTCAGGACGGACGATGATAATGATTTAACATTTGAATGATGGACACAAAAGAAGAAGATTGTATTATTCAGTGTGCAATGCTAACTTACTACCAGCTCCACCAATATTAGTTCCACAGTTCATATAATAGACTCCACCAGTATGGTAATCAAAAACAGGCAGTGCAACATGGCAATGGGATCTTTGGCCCAACTTTCCCATACTGACTAAGATGCCCCATTTAAGCTAGTCCCATTTGCCTACATTTAGCTCATATCTCTCTAAACATTGCCTATCCATGTACCCGTTCAAATGGGTTTTAAATGTTGTTATTGCACCTACTTCTCCTGGCAGCTCATTCCATATACCTACCGCCTTCTGCGTGAAAATATTGCTCCTCAGGTTCCCATTAAATCATTCCCCTCATACCTTAAAGAGGAGCTTGGATGTCAAGACATCCAAACTTAAGACTGTCTTTTCCCCATTGCTATCAGATTCCTGAATCTATCATCTCTTCCATATCCCTTCCTGGAAGTGCTGCCTGTAATCTTACTTTAACAATTCCTCATTCAATCATTCTATTGCACTTTAGTGTTTCCTTTGTGTTACTTCCAAGTGCACTGCAATCTATGCACCATTCTGTGGTTTTATACTCATCAATATATTTATTGTCATATTTATCATTACTGTATGTACACAGTTTACTCCACGATCTTCATGTGAACAGGGAATTTCATTACACCTTGGTGTATTTAACAATAAACTAAGCTGAATCTAATTGCTTCACATTTACTAAGGCTGTTTCTCTCTTTGCAGTAAATACTGTCATTTGTAGTAATATCGGGGATACAACTGGGATATTTTGCCATGGTTGATTGTGATTCTGATATTGACTATTTTTTATCTGGCCTATTCCACCTGGTTAGACCTAAAGCAGTGTGGTCATTTTTGAAACCTGTCATACTAGATTTCTGTGACAGGAAACAGGCTTTCCACAAAGTAAATAGTCTGCACCACTCCAGAAGGCAGAGAGCTTGAAGTTGTGGGGTCAGGCAGGGCAAGACAATTTTGCTCCATTTTTCACATTAGTCACAGATGCAATCCAAGTGATGTTTTTAAAATAGGTCCAGTAGCTTGAGAGCTGAAATAGGCTTAATGAAACCATTTTACAGGTGGAAGTGGGGAATCGGCTTTCTAAAGGGATCAGTTCAAACATGGCCAATATTCACTGATGATGACATAATAATCTTAAAGAGATGCAGTGGGCTCACCATCTCACGTCTCATTTAAAGACATCAGTCTGTAGGAGGACACTTAACAAAGGGTCTCTATTGAGCAGCAGAAATGTCTCTGAGTTTGAGCAGTAGATTCTTCATACGCAAAGCATGGTTCGATGACTTGGGCCTTGTTGAAATTTCTGGGGACAACTGAGTGAACCACCTCTTTAATCCCTCTATTATTGATTAGTGAGGGTTATGGGCAGGAGAATGGGGTTGAGAGGGAAAGATGGATCAGCCATGATTGAATGAGGGGTAGACTTGGTGGACCGAATGGCCTAATTCTGCTTCCGTAACTTATGAATGTATGAACTATAATGAGCAGCATTATAACACTGCAGGAGGTGCTGGCTACTCCAATCACTTGAGTTTGATTCTGACCCTCGTGCTGTCTGTGTGGAGTTTGCACTTTCTTCTTTAGAGCTCCCTGTGTTTCCCAGGGTGTGTTAGATCCCTCCCACATCACAAAGGTTCAAGGGTAGTTTGGTGAAATAGTCACTGTAAGATACCTCTGAGTGCAGGTGACAGGTGAGAGTTTGGGGTGGGTGGACATAGGTATTTATCGGCATGTGTGAAGAATTAGGTCGCGGGGAGATAAATGTAAGAATGGGACTGGTTCCCCTTTATCAACTTCAGCTTTCGCTCTCCCATTGCCCTTGATCCATTTCATCCACTGTCTGCACCATTGCTCTTACCCGCTCTCCTCTGGTACAGAACAAGTACAGGATTCCTTTGGTCCAAACATCTATCCCATCAACTTCTGTATTCAACAGATCATTTTCCACATTATCTGCCACCTTCTAAGAGATTCCATCAGCAGGCACATCTTTCCCTCTCAGCATTTTACAAGGACCATTCCCTTCATAACCTTTAGTCCATTCATTTGTATCCAATTCTTTAGTAGATTCCATTACAACTGTATGTGATGCAATTGTGGGTTTGTCCTTTTACCTCTTCCATTTATACTATCATGGGACCCCATACAATCTTTCCAGATGAAACAGCGATTCACTTGCATTTCTTCCAAGCTGGTGTACTGCACTTGGTGTTCACAGTATACTGGAGAAACCAAACACAGATTGGGTGATTTTGCAGAGCACCTACGTTCAATCCACAGAGTCGACCAAGAGCTTTCCATTGAATGTCACTCCCGCTCTGACCTATCTGTCTGTGGCCTCCTACACTATTACTACGAGGTCCAACATGAGCTCAAGGAACAGCACGTCATCTTCCACCTGGGTGCAATATGAAGTCTACAACTTTGGGTAACTTGATTTTGTCCTCTGTGTCATTGGCCATCTGGAGCTGCACAGTGGCTCAGCGGTAGAGTTGCTGCCTTACAGCAGCAGAGGCCGGGTTTGATCCTGACTACAGGTGCTGTCTGTACAGAGTTTTCACATCACGCATGGCTTTTCTCCAGATGCTCCAGTTTCCTCCCACATTCCAAAGGCGTGCAGGTTTGTAGGGTTAATTGGCTTCTGTAAATTGTCCCTAGCATGTAGGATAGAACTAGTGGGTGATCGGTGGTCGGCATGCACTAGGTGGACCGAAGGCCCTGTTTCCATGCTGGATCTCTAAACTAAACTAGATAAACTAATCTGAGATATTAGTTCAGTTTGTTTTGGTTTCCTTATTTTCTGTTCTTTTTCCTGGGAGTGGAGGACATTCCCTGCCTGACCTGCTGTGCAACTCTTCCTTCTCTCGATTTTCCTTTTGTCCATATTCTCACTTTGTAATTTCTCACTTCTATCCATTAACTACATAACCGTGTTACCGTTTATTCCCATGGACTCCCCGGTTTTACCCTGTTAGAAACATTTCCCCCCCTCCCTATTAACACCCATCACTTTAATTTGCCTCCTTCCCACTTCTGACAAAAGATCGATCACCTTGAAGCCATATCATCTGCACATGCGTCAAGAAACACGAGTTGAAAAAAATCGAGTTGATTTATTTACTTTTTTTTCCACACACTTTCATGAGAATGCATTTTATTCCCATTTCAAATTCTTCGGTAGTGATTTGTGAATTCTGTTGGGGGAATTTCCATTACCTAAGGTGCCTAAAGCGCAGGTCGTCTGTCATTTAACCACAGTCACCATTCTCCTGCTTTGATTTGCAATGCTCTGACTTTCATCAGCACTGGTTCTAATGAAAGGTCAGCACCCTGAGATATTAACTCAGATTTTCTCTTCGCAGATGTTGCTTGACTTGCTAAATATTTCCAGCATTTTTTGATTTATCTCAGGTAACATCAAATCTCCTAACCCTGGCAAACTGCCCTGTTACCTTCTCAAAAACAAGATCATTAGTCATATTTGACTGTCCCTTTGCAAGTTCATGCTGATTGTTATGGATTAAACTAGGACTTTTTCAAATGATGATTTATACTGCTGCTCAAATTTTTTTCCAATGATTTTCCCACAAGTCTGCCAGGTCTGTTGTTACTCCGACTGCCCCTTCTCCCTTTTTAATCAATAGTTTCACAATAGTGATCTTCTAATTCGCTGTCACTAAGCCTGTACCAAGGTTTTGGAAAATGATGGTCAAAACCTCTCCTATTTCCATTCTCCCTTCTCTCAGGGGCACAAGACATGATTTATCCGTAGTTAATTGTGATTGATGCAGTTATCTAAGTAGTTCATTTAATTGGCTGTTAAACTAACAATGATTTCACAGCTCCAGGGTGGCACAGATTCTCTATAGATGGCACTCAAGTGAAAGTGACATTGGAACAAGGAATTGCTGTAACAGAGCCTGCTAAAGCTATGTGGGCAGTTTGCTTGAAGTCAGAAAACTAAGCTCTCTCTTTGCCATTGACTCTACACTGAGGTCCATTGTATTTTTTACTTGTAATCTCATGAGATTGAGGGAAAATCTGAAACCACTTTGGTGGATTAAGTTCAGATGGAAAGCATTATGCTGTTTCAATTTATAAACAATATAAGAACGAGGAGCATGGAGAATGTTCCACTATTTAGCTAGGTCATTACTGATCTCTATATGGACCAATTTATACACCTTGCTCCCATTATTCTGAACACAATTTAATCACAAAAATCAATCAGTCACAGTTGTGAAATGTTCAACTGACCTCAGCATCTTTGGGGGAGAGAGTATTTAAACTTCCAATTCCGATTTAGTGAGGAAATGCCCATAATACATAACCTCCAAACGGCTCAGCTCTGTACATGAGCTGAGCTGTACGTGAACACAGAGTCAAATCAAATCATATCTCACCTTTAGTTACATAAATTATAGAATCCTTAAAAACTCTTCTTAAGAATAAAAGGAAAGTGCACTATCATCTCCATTTGTAAGCTTACTTTACTTTTCTTATAAAGCTGCAGGATTTTAATAACATTGGACATTAAAGATCAAGAGAAAGACCTGCATTTACAGTATAGTCTGCACACTCTCAGAATACCCTGAAGAACTTTGCAAGTATTGGACATAATGGTAATGTAGCAAATGCAGCAACCGATTTGCAAACAGTACATTTTCACAACCAGCAATGTAATAATGGCTAGATAATTTTTTTGTATGTTGTTGATCAAGGGATGTATATATCGGCCAACACAAGGAGGTGTTTCACCAGCTTTTCTTCGAAATGGTGCAATAGGGTCTTTTACAGCTTCCTTTTTTCCCTTAAATGGAATTTAAACCATGGATTCTCTGACTCAAGAGTGTGAGTTGCATCTGATGGTCCACAGCAGGCCATTGTCAACGAAAACATCCCCAAGGAGTGGTAATTGGGAGGGGATGGCTGAAAGGAGAGGGCTCTGTAGTTTAGGTGGGAGTAAAGCAGAGATTGCCATTGCTAAAGGAAGGCAGAAGGCTTTGGTGAGAGGTGACAGATTACATTCCAGCTCCCGCTGGCATTCAAGGAGCCATGTAAGAGGTATTTATTTTCCTGGGCAGTGGCATCCCTGAATTATAACACCTTCAGGTGATTTTGGACACCACTATCTTCAGATTCTCCTCCAAGTCACATACTATCCTGACTCAGTAATACATTGTTGTTCCTTCATCATCGCATGGTCAAAATCTCAAAATTCCCTTCCCAAACCGACCGTAGGAATATCTTTAGCGGTAGTTTAAGAACCACGTTCTTTCACCACCATGATCTTGAAGTAATCTGATAAATGATAGCTTGGCAGAGATGCTCATATTCCAAGAAATGGTTATTGTTTAATATAAAATGAGATATGATGAAGCAAATTACTTCAGCACTTGACTGGTTTCAAACAACGCATCACAATTGCCTCAGCACTGTTCAAGATCTATCTCTCTGCAACATGGTACCTCACTTTGGAACGTTACTTTGGAATTGTGCTGATTTTCAGAACTGATGTGAAACTCTCCAATCTATGGTGACTACACTCCAGAACTAAGGTCACCAGAAACTTGCTTGTCAAGTTACAGTAGGCAGATAACACTTAAATTTTGAGCATGCTCAGAAGTTGACCTCCATGGCATTGTTGACATGTTTACGGATGCATCCAATGGAATTGTTCGTAAACTCAGTATCCACCCGAGAAAGCTATTCTGTCAATTGGCTCTTGTACCACTGCAATAAAGACTCACAATGAGACCCTGGAGAAATTGAACAATTCCACTTAACAGCAAAGGCAGACTTTGATGATTAGAGTCACCAATGCCTTTAATGTATCAGCACACCATTAGTCAATTGAATTAAAGGTTATTTAAGATCAAAACCTCAGACCTGGGCACCGAAGTCAGGGCAGCAGTGACTCCTACCCTCCTACTTCTGAGACTTGGAAAATTTACGGCAAACATCTCTACTTACAGAAGAGTTACCACAAACATTGCCGACACAAAATTCTCTGAATTCACCGCAAATTCCCAGGCCAAAATCCCTCATAGAAGTCCATAGTTATACCCAGTCAGTTATTTTGAACTGGCTATGTCATTTCCATGGCCATCACAAGACCGCTCAAAACAAACACTGAGCTCTGTCATGGGAAGAAATTAACTGGTGTTCTTAAATTAATATTGATTTCTCTCACTTCAGGTAGCCCTGGCATTCTCTCTCTCTATCCCTCCCCCACCCAAGTCACACTAGCATCTCATTTTCACCCGACAAACAGCTAACAATGGCCCGTTTCCTTTATCATCATCACTTTTTGGCATATCTTTCATTCATTGTTCTTTATCTCTTCTGCTCAGTTACTCCAGCTTTTTGTGTCTATCTTCATAAATTCATAAATGATGGGAGCAGAATTAGGTCATTCGGCCCATCAAGTCTACTCCATCATTCAATCATGGCTGATCTATCTTTCCCTCTCAATCCTATTCTCCTGCCTACTCTCAATGACCCCTGGTACCCGTACTAATCAAGAATCTGCCAATTTCTGCCTTAACAATATCCATTGACGGCATCCACAGCCTTCCGTGGCAAAGAATTCCACAATTCATGCCTCAATGACTGAGGTGAAGCAATGGAAGAGATCTGAGGATGTGCTCAAATCCACTTTGAAGGAAATACAATATCCTTACCAACTCCAAGGTTTCTCTGAAATATGACTGGTCACATTGGAGATGCAATGCTGGGATGATATTGAGGATACTGACACCATGCATCAGGGACCACACAAAACCTCTCCTCAGGCAACAGATGGATTGTATCTGAGCCCAATTTATCACCTCCTGCCCATCTGTGGATGAGCCTGGGATCTGCACATTAGCCAGCTCAGATTCCACAACACCAGAATAAGAGCATGCTGTGTTTGGCCAAATGTCATAAATTTACTTTATCCGCTTATTTTTTTCTGATTAACTCGATTTGTAAACAAAATCAATGAAACTGCAGATGCTGGAAATCCGAAACAAAGACAGAAAATGCAGCAGGTGAGGCAACCCATGGAAAGAGAAACAGAATTAATATTTCAAGACAGAGATCCTTCTTCAGTTCGGGGTAAGAGGCTCAGACTTGACACATTCAATCTGTTACTTTTTCCACAGATGCTGCCTAACCTGATTAGCGTTACCAGCATTTTTAATTTATGAAGTAACTTTCTTAATTTTTAATTTTCTTCCTGAAGTGATGTGAGATGCCATGGAATTCTTACCAACTGCCCAGAAGCAATAAAGCAGCAATTTGTTTATCTGGAGGTTGTCATCCCTGTTTATTTTCCTCTTCTGTCCCATAGGGCCAGGGATATCCTGCTGCCACATCAGTTCAAGGAAAATATTATTTTCCATGCTGGGAGTCGTAGAGGAATATATCAGATCAGCCATAACACACAGATTGTGGACACAAGGAACTCAATATGCTGCTTTACAAAAAAAAGACAAAAGGTGCTGGAGTAACTTAATGGGTCAGGCAACATCACTGGGGGACATGAATAGGTGACGTTTCGGATTGCGATTCATCTTCAGAACTCATATACTGTTACTTATTACTGAGAAACAATTTAAAAGTACAATACACTTTACTGGAGAGGTCATTCCAGCTTGACCTCTCCAGTTTCTTTCTGTAACTCCGCTGCAGAAAATTAGTGGAAGCTCTGGAGAAATATTACGATGTTTTTTGTTGCCATTCCTTCAGAGTTTCTGCTGATTTGGTGCTTAAGCTACAGTACAAAATAATGAAAATATTTGCATAATTTCCTGGCAGAGATTTCATGCAGACTGCAGGCAATTTGTGGGACAGAGCTGGTAAGAAAATAATTACAGTGATTATGTTTCAGAGAGAAGCTTTCTAGTCCAACCTGAGTTTCAAATGACATTGTAAATTAGGAGAATTAGTAAATCTCAAGCAAGTTAAATCCATTATCGACAATGTATTTAAATATTTCTTGTATATGTTACATTGTTACTTTTAATAATGGATCTAAATATATTAATTATCTGGGTGCAACATTTTGTGTATTCTTCAATAATCCATGATGTTTGCTGTACTCCTACCTAATCATCATACACTTTATACAAAGGTGATAGAATTGCAATTGTGTGCGTGTGCGTGTTGCGTGTGAGCTCAAGAAAGGCAGTTTCAGTATTTGTGAGAAACTGCAATGGACAGTTCAATAACTTCTGTTTATTTGTGTAGGAAAGAACTGCAGATGCTGGTTCAAATCGAAGATAGACAAAATTGCTGGAGTAACTCAGCAGGTCAGACAGCATCTCTGGAGAGAAGGAACGAGTTCCTTCTGGTGATTTGTTCACTTCAATTGCAACTAAATCATATTATTCCAGATGACAAATTAAAGCCTGGAGATTATGTTGGTATACCGATTCCATGCTGCATATATAAGTCAAATGTTCTGAGGGATGGCTATGGGACTATAAACGTTTCTGGATGTGGAATTTGCTCATTAACACCCAGTAATTTGCACAAGGTTGGTGAATGAGAGCCCAAAACAAGATCACTGCATTTATAAAATAAAAAAAAGGATAATTTTGATTACTTAGTTAATACATTCTAACCAAGCCTAACATATGGTTGGAAGGTCGCTGGGAAATATTTTGTATTTTAATCATTATGCTGAAAGAGTTGGATTAGTAAACAACTATTGTCATGAATTTCTAAAGGGAAAGCTATCTGACTGACTTGACCGAAGTTTCTGATGCACTTACAAGGAGGGTCAATAAAGGTTGCAGATCGAATAAACTCTATGTGAATTTTATTATGTGGCATAATTTAAATGGCAGACCAGTCGGTAAAGTAAAACCCCATTAAAGTGGGATGGTAGATCCAAAATTGTCAGTGATGGTAAGCAAACAGTAATAGTTGCCTGTAGTTTAATAAATAGAGTGATATTTACTATCAGGGTCTACAGAGTCAGTTCTAATTCCCTTGCTGTTCAAAACATGTCGATGACTTAGACAAGGTATGATTAAAAAATGTAAAGTTCTTATAAAAACTCGTCATGTGGTTCTGAGAAGAAAGCAATGGGGAAATGAAATTCAAACCAAAGAACTGGGAAAAGCAAACTGAACAGAGTGCAGCGTGGATTCAGGATAAAGAAACAGAGGGAACAGCTAGCCGATCCCTGAAAACAGCAGGAAAATTGGATAAGATACAGGCAATGTTCCTTTATCATATTATGTATAGAATAAAAGAACTAGACATCCCATGTTGGGATGTACACATCGCCAGTTATGCCATAGCTGAAGTGCTGTAAATAATCAGGGCACTTCATTACAGCAGGATCAATGAGTACCAGAGAGTTGGAAATTTATGAATGTGTATCCAGGGATGGAAGCCTTTAGCTACCATGAGGGCAACTATGGTTATTTCCTTTGTAATACAGGAGGTTCAGAAGTGATTTGAGGATTATAGACATATGAAGGCTTCAATACACTGATAAAGATGAACCTATTTCTTTTCACATGTTTGGCTGTTTCAGAAGGATCATGGGATCCAAAGAGAGCTGTGCTAATAGATACAGAATTGGCTTCATGGAAGGAAACATACGGTAGTGGTGGAAGGTGCTTTAGAGTGAGTGGGGGGAGGGAGGGGGGGGGGGGAGGGGAGGGTGGTGATGCGCACATTTTAAATGTGTACAATAATTAGTGGTTGAGATGAAATTTCTTTCATACAGTGGAAGATAGAGGTCTGAAACTCCATGCCTACAGGTGTCGAGGCAGATACTTTTCTCACATAAACATTTACCTTGTATTTGATGAGATCACATACTTGTAGCAGGGAGATGATTCTGGCTGGGGATGAAGGCAGTTCATTCTGGCTTCCATGTGATGAGCCTCCTTTTAAAGCAGGGTATTTTTACGATGCTTTGAAAATATCTATTTTTCTCTCTATTGAATTTTTACATCCTACTAGTCTGCACTTTTTGCTCATTTATCCCCTTCTAATTTATTACTATCTTTTTCACTTTAGTTTCTAAAGTTGGCTCAGTTGACCTACTTTCGGTAGCTGCCAATCCATTAATCCTATGGGATTCTCCCTGTAGCATCCTCGGGTTGTAAACTATGGAGGGGTGAGGAAACCAAACATTGACCCATTCATTGGCTTCATCTATCCATCGGTGCTTTAGTTCCCATAACCACAGTTCTTGCCCAAGTTGAAATCGTTCCCTTTTATATAAACCAGGATATTCCTGAACTCTATTCAATGGACCATTATTTCAATTGTTTACAGCACACCCGTGGCTGAATGAAGGTGGTAAATCTTAGGAGAGTAATTGATTTTGTTTATCTAACCTTGTACACTGTGCTGTGGCAATCCCTCAATGAAATGTTCCACTCTGCACACATTCTCTTCTTTACTAGCAAACTGAACCCTCAAAGGTGATGAAATATTGGTGCTCCTGACACTGACTTGGCAACACCACCTCAATATTTAAACAAAGTGGTGGACACAAACTGCCCGAAGACTATAATTAACATCAGTGAAAAGAAGATGGAAGAAGGAGCTGTGTGTTCCTAAAAAACATTCAATCAACATACTAAAAATACCCATTCTCACTTGTTTGGTATACCAGCTGGCTGCAGAACAGAGCTCCTTTATTTTTTTGATGATTGAAGCAAACTCAGAACATCAGCTGGAGAAAGCAGCAGGAGGGAAGTTCACAAGTTCATGCTGTTTTTTCTTGTGTGAAAAGCCTTTAAACTTTCAAGAGTTCTAAAAAGCTTCTATTCCATTGTGAGTTTCCAGGGTTGAACCCCAATTAATTAAAACCAGCCTTCAGAAGGGAGGATGCATGAATCTGTCACAGCAGGACACGTCAATACATTTACTAAACTCTCATGATGAGTAAAACGTAACAAGAGCCCTTTGTGCTAAAAGATCTCTGTCTCTTGGCTTTTTGTTGGGAGAAGAGAAAAAGGTCATGCACCATTTTTGTCACAATAGCAACATCCTGTACAATTATCAGGACTGTGCTTTCCATTGAGATTACACCATGTTTTATGTACAAAAGGAAAATAGTTTGCCAAGTAATATTTTGTGGTGCTTATGCTTCATAAAGATGAGGAGAAATAACCTATATGTAGTTTGACATAAATCATTTGAATTAAATTGTGGACAGAAATCTCAAGCATTATCCAAAAGGTTTCAGCTAATAGACAGAAAAGAACATGAAGGAAATTGTGATTAAATATTGAAAATCTACACTGCATGTGAAGCTCCATGGGGTTGATAATTTGGTGTATGTTTCATATTAATTTTCAAGTGAGAAATTTACAGCAATTTAGTCAGCTTTGCAGCAGTTTCATTGCATGGTCCTATCATGAATATGATTGCCGCAGCACACACAGCATGATGCAAAATAACCTTCTATAATGTTCTTTTCTTTCTCAGTTCCTTTAATACATGGGTGGATGTCACTAAATTATTTTTGGGTTTTCTCCATTGTATCCACAGAAGCCATAGAATCCACATCCACCCTGAAAAAAAAAAGCATAAACAGTGTTTGCACTTTTTTCTCTGGTTTTGAAACTTCCCATCATGTTTTGGTGGGTAATTGGGAGATCAATCATGGGGATTCAACCTGAGAGCCTTCAAAAGCTCCTAGAAGTCAGAAAGCCAGAGGGAGTCTTTTCAATGATTCTTTCTTTGGTTTTTAAAGTTCACCTGTGCTTTGCTCGTGCTGCTCTAAGAGTTGACTGTAAATCCATAGTTACTTTCAAAATCAACAAAAAAGTACAGCTTTGACCCGGTAAAATTTTAAATCTTGCTGACCTTCTAATCAACTATTTCTTTGAGCTTTTCCCTATGAGGTGAAACTGACAGTCAGCCTTGAAATGATTTGAGGTTTGTCCCAAGTTTGCACTTTAGGTTTAACAGGAATGCTCAAAGAGGGAATGAGTTAATATAGAACTCGTGCGAACAGATGATCCACGGTCGGCGTGGACTCAGTGGGCTGAAGGCTGTGTTTCCATACTGCATCTTTCAATCAAACAATCTTCAAAAAAACAGTGCCAGTTCCTGCTGGACTCTCAGGAAATTTGTGGCATGAGAATTCTTGGGGAATTTCAAGCCCATTGCAATCTTGCTTCAGGAAAGAACAAATCTGAAGTGAGTCAAAAGGAACTGCAGATACTGGTTTATACCAAGGATAGACACAAAATACTGGAGTGACTCAGTGGGTCAGGCTGCACGTCTGGAGAAATAAAATCGGTGATGATGAGGCCATTCTTCAGTCTTAAATGTAGGCTGTTTTATCTGCCTCAGGAGTTTACTGTGGTCATCATCATGGCCGCATACATTTCCCCACAGGCTAATGCTAACCTTGCGCTAGCACAGCTGCACTCGGCCATCAGCAAGCAGCAGGATGCCCACCCCGACGGTGCCTTCATTGTTGCCGGGGACTTTAATCAGGTCGACCTACGAGCTGCGCTCCGCAAATTCCACCAGCATGTGCAGTGCCCTACCGGGGCTCAA
Organism: Rhinoraja longicauda; assembly: GCF_053455715.1. NCBI lineage: Eukaryota > Metazoa > Chordata > Chondrichthyes > Rajiformes > Arhynchobatidae > Rhinoraja > Rhinoraja longicauda. The sequence goes on along the minus strand of NC_135957.1, from coordinate 38,730,406 downwards.
ACACGCTGGATAAAGTGTACACCAATGTAAAGGATGCCTACAGAGCTCTCCTTTGCCCACCCCTGGGACAATCCAATCACCTCTCACTGTTTCTACTGCCCGCATACAAACCCCTCATCCGCAAGACCAAACCTACAATTAAGACGGTCAAAATATGGCCCGAGGATGCCACCCTACAACTCCAGGACTGCTTTGATCGCACCGACTGGGACCTGTTTGCACAACAGGCGACCTGCAGTTCTGAGGTAGACTTGGAGAAGTACACATCCACTGTGCTCTCCTACATCAACTGCTGTGTGGAGAATGTCACAGTGGACAAGGAAATAAAGATGTTCCCAAACTGGAAACCATGGTTGAATAAGGAGGTACAGAATCTGTTGAGGACCACGCAACAATGCCTTTAAATCTGGTGACACTTCAGCATACAGTGTTGCCAGGTCAAACCTGAACAAAGGTATAAAAAGGGCCAAAGACACCCACAGGCAACGGGTGGAAGACCACTTCAATACCACAGACACCAGAAGCATGTGGCAGGGTGTCAGGGACATCACTGGCTACAAGAGCAGCCCTGCCTGCCCCCACAGCGATATCACACTAACCAATGAGCTAAACATCTTCTTTGCCCGCTTTGAAACTGGCAACACCACCTTGAGTGGAAGAACCCCAGCCAAGGCGGAGGGACAGGTCTTAACATTGAGCACACAGGAAGTACAGTGCGCTCTGCGAAGGGTCAACCCACACAAGGCTGCAGGCCCAGGTGGAGTTCAAGGAAGGGTACTTAGGGACTGTGCTGAACAGTTGGCTGAGCTATTCACTAGGATCTTTAACCTGTCGTTATCTCTGGCTAAGGTCCCCAAGTGCCTGAAGTCGGCTACCATAGTACCGGTGCCGAAAAAAGCAAAGATCACCAACCTGAACGACTACCGTTCGGTTGCCCTAACTCCTATAGTCATGAAGTGCTTTGAAAGGCTGGTCCTCTCACACATCAAATCCAGCATCCCTGACTCACTGGACCCACATCAATTTGCATACAGGGCAAACAGATCCACAGAGGACGCCATCTCTCTGGCTCTTCACATTGTCCTGAATCACCTGGAGAGACAGGGCACATACGTGAGGATGCTATTCAGAGACTATAGCTCTGCCTTCAACACGGTCATCCCCACCAAATTCATCACCAAACTCCACCAGCTAGGCCTCAGCTTGTCGTGATGCGACTGGATCCTGGACTGCCTGCTGGAGCGACCGCAGGCAGTGAGAATGGGCCCGCACCTGTCCTCCACTATCACCCTGAGTACCGGCACACCACAGGGCTGTGTTTTGAGCCCCATGCTCTACTCCCTATTCACACACGACTGTGTTCCTGCATTCGACACCAACACCATTGTCAAGTTTGCAGACGACACAACGGTGATCAGGCTGATCACCAACAGTGATGAAACAAATAACAGAGCGGAGGTGCAGAACCTGGCGGACTGGTGTTCTGATAACAACCTGTCCCTAAATACCACTAAGACCAAGGAGCTGATCATCAACTTCCGTAGGTCACACAACGGGGAATATGCCCCGATCTTTATCAACGGGGACAATGTGGAGAGAGTGTCCAGCTTCAAGTTTCTGGGCACTCACATTTTGGAGGACCTAACATGGTCCAATAACACTGCTGCGCTGGTCAAGAAGGCACAGCAACGACTGTTCTACCTAAGAACACTGAAAAAGTCTGGTCTGCCCCAACAGCTGCTGACGACCTTCTACCGCTGCACCAGAGAGAGCATCCTAACACATGGCATCCCTGTATGGTATCTCAGCTACACGGAGGCAGAGAGGAAAGCTCTTCAGCGGGTAGTCCATAGAGATCAGAGGACTATCGGAACACAGCTACCAGCCTTGGAGGGCATCTACAACACACGATGCCTCAGAAAAGCCACCAGCATCCACAAAGACTCTTCACACCCCTGCAACTGTCTGTTCGAACTTCTACCTTCGGGCAGATGATACAAGGCCTTCTACGCCCGCACCTCCAGACTCAGGAACAGCTTCATCCCCAGGGCCATAGCTGCTATGAACTGGTCCTGCTGAGCTGAATGGTCACATCGCACAGTGAACCGGTCCAGATCTACTTGCACTTTATTCTGTTTTAAAACTGTTCTAATTTGTTTCATTGGGTTGTTTAAATTAATACTGATTAGCTAATTCATTTATTGCATCGTATGGGAGGCCCATTCCCAATCTCGTTGTACCCCTGTACAATGACAATAAAGATAATGTATTGTATTGTATTGAAGAAGGGGCCTGACCGAAAATGTCACCCATCTTTTTTCTTCAGAGATGCTGCCTGACCTGCTGAGTTACTCCAGAACTTTGTGTCTATCTTGGAATCTAAGAGTGAGTTGACATCTCTGTGCCTTCCCCAGAGCTGCAACAATTGCACAATAGAACAGTTACGAAACCTACCCACCTTTCACCTCTTGTATTGCACATGATTATTGAGGAATAATTTGCAACTGACATATTTTCAAACATTTTCATTGTTGCAATTTTGGATGCCACAAATACCTAATTGCTCCTGCTATGCACTGTTATTATGGGGGATGGAGGTATGTAAAATTTAAAGCACAAGGAATAGGTCTGCATGAATGTCAAGCCAATTGCCTGAGTTTGGAAGTGATCTTTCTATTTCTGTTTAATTTTCAACTAGTAATGAAGAGAATAATGATCGCAAAACATTGGGAGAAATAGCAAAGGCCGACAATTAATAATCTCATTAACACTTTACTGTCGATAGTGATCAAAATTAGGCTAGAAATTCCATGCACTTAACTTATGATATTGAAGTGAATGGAAATGAATTTCAGAAGCAAACAGTAATGCATCTGCAACTATATCGGAAAAAAATCTACACAACTAAAAATTGATCAAGGTTATTTACAGACTTGAACAAGTCTGTAATAGACCAAGTGCAACTATTAAGGAATTGTTCATTTGCAGAGCTCATTTGCTCATGGGAATGAGCATCAATAGCAAGGTATCACAAAATGCTGGAGTAACTCAGCAGGTCAGGCAGCATCTAGGAGACCATTCCCTCTCTCCTTGATGCTGCCTGACCTGCTGAGTTACTCCAGCATTTTGTACCAGCATCTGCAGTTATTTTTCTACACATCAATAGCAAGATGGTCAGTTATTATCCATCTCCAATTGCCTTTAACTCAATGTCTTATTAGATTAGTTCAAAAGTTGGTTAAGAGCCAACCATATTATTATGAGATTAAAATCACATACAGAATGTACTTTAACTTCAAATTCATAGATATTTTGTTTTAAGTGGGATAAATGGCTCTCTCTTCCACCACAGGACAATGAATATTACAGTTACAGACGAAGAAACATAAAGTTTTCTTCCATAAAGGGCAGTCGATGAGCAATGTGGCTTTGAAAATCAATTTGACAGCTTCTTGAGCACATCTTCTTAAAACAGAAAATAAATGAACCCACGTTCTCAAGATACCCAGTCCAACAAAATGCAATATTTAAGCTAGGGTGGATTTAACTTTTTGATTCGATTGTGTAATCAAATTCAAATGACCTCCTTGAAGCTGATGGGTGATTCCCCACAGCTTGAGGATTCCTCATTGGCACAAGCAAACCCTAATCAGGAAATTTATTGTTTTATGTATTTTTATGTTAATGTACAACAAAATAAAAATTGAAGTTTGTGGAACAATATTACAAATCTAGAGAAGCTAATTTTTTTTTAACTTTAGAAGATCTGCAGCTTTAATTTCCATCTGAAAGTATGATTTTCCATTCTTATAAAACAGTTTAATTCAGAACTAGAGAGGTAATTCAGTAGTATTTTTGACCTATTATAATGGTTAAAATATATGATTATTCCTAATGGAAAATACCCTAACTTTTTTCTCTGTGGTTTGTATGGAATTAACCAATAAATGGACTGTTCATATTTTGAAGTGCATGTTCCTTTGCCAAAGGCTGCATTACCATAGTTTGTGGAGGAGTAGAGTAGCACAATAATTGTGGATTGATGTGTTTAGTTGCTTTTGTGAAATAGCCGCTGAGAAACTTTAATGTATGAGCAAGGCAAAAGCCAGGAATCTGTAGCACGGACACCCGTGCATTTGTGGCACAGTAGTGCAGGTGGTAGAGCTACTCCACTCACAATGCCAGATATCCAGGTTCAATTCCAATCCCGGGTGCTGTGCAGAGTTTGCACATTCTCCTTGATTTTTCCCACCTCCCAAAGACATGTGAGTTGGTAGGTTGAATTGACCCCAGTGTGTGAGTGAAGAGCAGAATCTGGGGGTCAATGAAATGGAATTAAGGTTAGATTACTCTAAAATGGGAGGTTGGTGGTCAGTGCAAACCTGGTGGGCTGATGGGCTGTGGTGAATATAAAGGGCCTGCCCCACTTAGGCGATTATAAGGCGACTGCTGGTGACTAGGCTGTCGCCGACTGTTCGCCGGGGTATCGCGGACATGATCGTGAGGAGTTTTCAAAGGATCGTAGTGGATCTCGCTCGGCGTGTCGCTGAGGAATCAACCGGATTGAAATCTCTTGGTGACAGCTGACTTGTCACCAGGTATCGTTGCTTATTGCGGGTGCTGTCGCATGCTGTCCCCAGGTTTGCTAGGTTGTCTTAGATGTATTTAGAAGCACGTAATATTAAATTAAGTAAAGTCATTTGAAGATACCATAAAATACTTGTGTTTAACCAATTTATTTACTGTCAGGACATTTGACAAGTAGATTGGAGGCAACAGTTTGACGGTCACGTAAGCGTGGGAATTTTCGCGATGTTTATGACCATCAGCGATTACATTTAAAGTAGGCTCCCAACCCAGATATGCAACCCAGAAACCAGATATGCATCTCTCGTACATTTTCAAAGAATGCCCACACTCCGCACAAAAATCCATTTGACCACGTTTAAAATTAAATTTCTTAATACTGCTATTAGTAAACTGGAAGTCAATCCAGTTTATGCCTTGTTACCGTGAAGCTTGGTTTTCAAGTAACCCGGGAAAGATGTTATATTTCAAAACTCTCGTAATTACAGACTTCAGAGATTTCAGTGAAAATTAGGACGCCGGAGAAGCATTGATAAGCGTGGGAATTTCGCGATGTTTCTGAAGACGGTGTAATCTCGGCATTGTCGTGGTCATTGTCGTAGGGTAAAAGAAATTTTGGCGATCTGCTACGACTTTGACAGTCGCCAGCAGTTGCCTAAAAAATCGCCTAAGTGGCACAGGCCCTTCACTCACTCACATTACAAATCCATTAATTAAAATTCTTTGCAGGGCTTTGTAAATCATTTCAGGCTTCTCTCACTACAGTTATGTCTTTCTACTCTTTCTCTGTCTATCTGTCTATGACTTTGGATACCAATGATAAAAAGATTTAAAAGAACATCATCTGGAAGAACAGTGTGTCCTCAAACTATTTATATCTATTATGACCTGTATTTTTGGTTTCAGATTATTTTCTGATTTGGAAGCAGCCAAATAGTACTTTTCAACAAAAAAAATTACTTTCCACTCTGTTTAATATCCATTTGCAATCACAAGAATCACAAATAATGCCACTCTGCAGGTGCCTAGCATTGAATGCAAATATGCAGTGGCATAAGTCCAATTACATTTATGATCTGGCTAGCGAAGGGTTGTGTGTGACTTAAGAAAAAAATAACAGATATTTGACCATTTCAGCCAAGTGGAGCACGGATGTCTTAATCTTTCAGTACACATAATTCTGCCTCTGCACAATTACTATCTCTGCTGCACGATATTTCAGTCAAAGTGCGCTGCATATACTTGGATGCACCAATACATCATAGGCTTTTAGCATCTAGTGACAATGGGAATTTCTGAGTATTAAGCTGTTTTCTGGCTATAGTTTAGTTTTCTATTGTCTAATTTAGTTGAGCTCAATTCCATTCAGAGAAGAATTACAGTCAATGCCTAGATTGAAAAGATTGATTGACAATTCATGTATTTTATGACCGAAATAATTTACGATTAATGTATTTCATGGCTGTGGTTCCTCGCTGAACACTAATATGTTCTCCCTCTTTCATATACTATTGGCATTTTGCAAATTTCTGTTTTTATTTTAAATTTCTAATGTTTTCATTGTTCCTTATTATTTTTTTTATCTCTTAGTGCCTCCGGCATTGCGTTCATAAAAAACGATTCATTTGTCACATCATCATCACCAGAAGTAAAGTAGTTGTAGCAGGAAGGAAAATATTAAAAGAAATGCATAATGAATTAGAGCATGAAAGAGATGTGACAATAGAACATCATGTCATTCTTCACGTTTAAAAAGCAATTCCCTTTCCTGGCAGATGTAACCAAATGTTTGTGCATTAGTAAGAATGCAAATCAAGTTCAGCATTATTTTAAAATACAGACCATACAGACAGCCTGAACAGGTTAGAATAACCCAGGAAGGCTGTTTGAGAATGCCGAGTTGTATCTGGGCAAAGTCGAACAAGAATGACACAATAATTAACTATGTTGCTAAATCTCTCACAGGAATAGTGAAGTTTCACATGCAGACACAAAAGGAAATAAAAAACCTGGACCTCTTTATATAAATGTAAAGGGAAATCTTCATATTTTCTTCATCCACATTTTCTTTTTATCAACTGTAAGTCTGACGTGCACAGTTTTTGTACACTGAATTTAATTGATTTTACATCAGCAAGCAGTCAACTGACTGCTATAATGCACACAGTCACATTTTCTTGAGCGCATTTCTTCAGTTCAGCTGGATTGATCAATTTGTTTGAGAAAATATAAAGGAGAAATGCCATCCGTCAGTCTCCAACCTACTGGCCGGACAACACTGGTGGGATCATGCAGCTACAAGTTGCATATTGCAAAACTGCAACTTTGGCAGAAGGTTTTCCACAAATGGCTTGTACTAAAAAAGATCCTATGTTGTGGATTTTAAATTGGATTATGAGGAAGATTACGTCAGGATCTAACAACAGTTGGAAAGAGCATGTTTGCACATGTTCACAATCGGTACTCATAAGGCAATGAATTTTCACCACAAGGAAAGTCAGTGGCACAATTTAAGATTCAACATCCTCTACAATGTGTGGTGTATCCATCCTGTGCACATTCTGCACCATAAAAGGGAAATTTGGCACATCTGAACTCAGTGTAGGAAGGAATTGCAAATGCTGGTTTAAACCGAAGATAGTCACAAAAATCTGGAGTAATTCAACGGGTCAGACAGCATCTCTGGAGAAAAGGAATAGGTGGAGACTGAAGAAGGGCCTCGTCCCGAAACATCATCTATTCCTTTTCTCCAGAGATGACATCTGAACTCAGTGCAGGTCAAGGGGTTTCACAGCAATAAAAAGACATGGGTTGGATGGAGGGAAGCAGATTGAGTTAAGAAAGAAGAAGGTCAGAGGCAGTCATTAGGTAGCAGGTATTGTTCTTGAGAATGTTCAGAACAGATGGTCAGCAGAGGAGTTTGGGCCAGGCTCGGTAGGCAAGCACTAACAACAGGAGATTAGTGGCAAAATTAGTGAGGGCAGTGAGCAAGGGAGCGGGAGGAAATGGTGGTCAATAATCAGAGGATGCCAGTTTGAACCTGATGAGTGTGCCTGCGGATGGAGGTCATATAGGTTGTAAAATCAATGAGTAGAAGTCACATCACATCCCCAAGCTTGGTGGGGCTGGGATATGGAAGCTCAAGGGAGAGCCAAGTTACTTAAAGGGAACGTTCCTCAAGAGATAAGAGTGTTTTATTGTCATATGTACCAAAATGAAACAATGAATTTCTTACTTGCAGCAGCACAACACATTTATAAATACAATGCTCAATTGCTAATATAATAGACAAATGTAAAAAAAAGAGATCAATAATTAAAAGACTCAATATAGTGCAAAAAATAAAACTAAGCTCAAATTCCCTAATACAACCAAGGCAGTTCATAGTTTGGAGTTTAATTGGGAGTTCGTAGTGTTCAATAGCCTGATGGTCGTTAGGAAGCTGCTGTTCCTGAACCTGGACATTAGTTTTCAGACTCCTCTACCTTCTTCCCAATGACAGGAGTGAAATAAGGGCATGGCCTAGGTGGTGTAGGTTCTTGCTGATGCTGGCTGCTGAAACCTCAGACAGTTTCCTGGCATTAGACATGGAAATGGTTAGACAGGTCTCCTTTAATCAAGCTAAATCAGGTCACACAACAATTGGAAAAGTCTAGTTCTGCATGTCTTCTTCTGGAGGGTGAAGTCAACATAGGAATGGGTAGGAAGCAGGAAATGGCATTCAAGCATGTATTGCATTTGTTGCATCACATTATGTATGTCCATGATCCTACATGCACAGCTCTTCAGACATGCTGAGAACCCAGGTAGACCCAACAGACTCTGTGCATGTTGCAGTAAGTTTTTCATTTTATTTTTAATGGTTACTGAATTTTCGGGAACGCAAAATTACGGTGCAAGTGATCCAATATCTAGGCAAAAGGTATCATGTTGGATCTGTCTCTTACCTCAATGTATTGTAAATTAACTTTAAAATGACCATTTATGACAGTGGCAGAGAGAATAAGCAGATTTGCTTCTTTGGTTTCTTTTCACATTCTTCGAGAATACCAGATGCCATAAATGATCACATGCACACTGTGAGAAGTGAAATTTAGACCAAATAATAGAAGATGATTTTCTGCTGATTTAAGGCCTGATTGCTGTGAGCTAATAGTAGACAAAAAAGGGATTTTTTTTGGTATTATGGAGCACTTAAAAGTGCACATGCTGTCTTATACAATTTTAGAGGGTTTTTTCCAATTTTTATCATTCGCTTATTTATACTAAGTTACTCAGTGATTGATTTTTTTTTTAGTGGTAGCGCAGCGGTAGAGTTGCTGCTTTACAGCGAATGCAGCGCCGGAGACACAGGTTCGATCCTGACTACGGGTGCTGCACTGTAAGGAGTTTGTACGTTCTCCCCGTGACCTGCGTGGGTTTTCTCCGAGATCTTCGGTTTCCTCCCACACTCCAAAGACGTACAGGTATGTAGGTTAATTGGCTGGGTAAATGTAAAAATTGTCCCTAGTGGGTGTAGGATAGTGTTAATGTACGGGGATCACTGGGCGGCACGGACTTGGAGGGCCGAAAAGGCCTGTTTCCGGCTGTAGATATATGATGATATGAAAAAGTGCAGGTAGCTTTTATGTAAAAAGATTGCCAAGTTTCTGCAAAAGCATATTTGAATAAGGTCCCAGAGGGCAAGCTCTCAAACGTGCTTTGGGTATCTTAATGCAAGTAACAGAGCACCACACATCTTAAGTTTAGTTCAGACGTACAGCGGGGGAACAGGCCCTTCAACATACCGAGTCTGCACCGATCAGTGATCCCCGCACATTAACACTATCCTACATGCACTAAGGACAATTTACATTTATACCAAGCCAATTAACCTACAAACCTGCGTGGCTTTGGAGTGTGGGAAGAAACCGGAGATCTCGCAGAAAACCATGCGGGTCACGGGGAGAACACACAAACTCCGTACAGACAGCACGAGTAGTCAGGATCAAACCCAGGTCTCTGGCGTTGTAACGCGGCAACTCTACCTCCGCACCACTGTGCTCCTATCAAGTAAAATTTTCCACAAGGGACATGAATGCAGGGCTCTGTGGTCAAAATGCAGAAGTTAATAGGATCCATGCCAGACAGTTCAGGGGGATTATCTATAGCTAACATTTAGTCCCATTCCACACCTGCAGGTTCTACACATGTAGGTAATGAACATAATGCAGCAGCTGATTTATCATCTCGGTTTATAATATTCCCCTGCTCTATTTCTGGCTGGCTTTTGATTTTATTTCCTTCCTCTGCTCTCTGAGGACTTCAGGGTGTTGGGCAGTTGGAAGATTGGAGCAATAGTGTTTATTATTTCATCTCAGATCTCTGTTCCTCATAATTTAAGAAGCCCTGTTTTTAATAAGTCAGAGCAATGCGGAAGTTAGTGCCCCAGATTTTAACATGATTGCTGCTTACTTCCTCGTTGAGTAACAATATGGTTCTGGTTGGTTTAAAGAGAGATCAATTTCCCTGAAAATGTAAGCACAACCAGAGATTTAAGAAGGTGCAGAATACATACAACTAATGTAATGTTCTGATCCGAACTCCCTTTGTAAATTAATTTGGAAATCCATTGCATTTAAATTATTTTTGAAATTCTATAGCACTTTCTAAAACATATCTAAGTTATATCCAAATCTTTGTCACCATTATTGTAGAATACCAATAGATTATTTTAAAATGTTAATGAATATTGATTTGTTCTCCTTTCTTTAATTAATATTAGGCTTCAAATGTGTAAGGACTCCATTTCTAATTGGATTCTCAAATTTACCCCACCCCCATCCTTAACTTCTTTAGAGTGACCATGCACAACAGGTTAATGTTGCTTAACTGAAATTTGTATCACTTATTAACGTTTTTAAAATAACGGCAATATTCAGCAATTACTATCCACTTCAAGGTTTACAGGAGATCGTTATACCAATTATAAAAGTGAGTTATTACCTTGTTCCCTGTATAACTAGATTGTCTCAAAGATTATTTATTCTCTGTAACACTGAACCCTTTAGCTAATATTACACTGAATGGGCAACTCAGAACAAAGCCTTACTGCACATGGACAATGTTGTCGACGGAGCAGGGTCACAATGCACAAGTCCACAAACAGCAGGGGCAAAAGTGTACCCAACAATTTCCTCATCCTGATGGCCACCTTAGTGTGCGGCTGCATCAGGCTGTGCGGAGCCAAAGTATGTGGGCATCAAGTGTCATTACCCGCTGAGTTTCTAACTGCTCCTGGTATTGGGAAGGATGGGTCATGTACCGCTAACATTATGAAAAGTGCTTCCAGAACATCTCTTCTGGCCACAGATCCATCAGGCAGTGGTCTGCACAGACCATCCTGTAGACACTGTGGGAAAAGGTTTTGGTTAATCTTATAGAGGAGGTCCCTGAATAGACTGTCCAGACCATCTGGCAAAATGTCTCATCACCAGAACTCACCAACAAGCCCCAAGACTTGGCTTGGCTGGTGGTGAGAGGCCCCTGCTGGTCAGATCCTTCCTGTACCATTGGAATCACTCCCAAAGCACACTGACCTTGGGAAGGCTGCAAAGGAGAGGAGATGGTTGCCCACCTCTTTGCAGACTATGGATTTGTTGTGAGGATCTGGAGAGGGATGCACGAGTGCATCACTAATGGCTGCATAGCAACAGACTCTCTGATTTATGGACTGTTCTTAGGGATGTACTCAACAACAGATCAAATTAAGGAGAGGAAGTATAACATAGCAAAGAGAAGTTGGAAGACAGAGGATTGGGACTCTTTTAAAGAGCAACAAAAGTTAACTAAAAAGGCAATACGGGGAGAAAAGATGAGGTACGAGGGTAAACTAGCCAATAATATAAAGGAGGATAGCAAAAGTTTTTTTAGGTACATGAAGAGGAAAAAAATAGTCAAGGCAAATGTGGGTCCCTTGAAGATAGAAGCAGGGGAATTTATTATGGGGAACAAAGAAATGGCAGACGAGTTAAACCATTACTTTGGATCTGTCTTCACTGAGGAAGATACACACAATCTCCCAAACGTTCTAGGGGCCGGAGAACCTAGGGTGATGGAGGAACTGAAGGAAATCCACATTAGGCAGGAAATGGTTTTGGGTAGACTGATGGGACTGAAAGCTGATAAATCCCCAGGGCCTGATGGTCTGCATCCCAGGGTACTTAAGGAGGTGGCTCTAGAAATAGTGGAAGCATTGGAGATCATTTTTCAATGTTCTATAGATTCAGGATCAGTTCCTGTGGATTGGAGGATAGCAAATGTTATCCCACTTTTTAAGAAAGGAGGGAGAGAGAAAACGGGTAATTATAGACCAGTTAGTCTGACATCAGTGGTGGGGAAGATGCTGGAGTCAATTATAAAAGACGAAATTGCTGAGCATTTGGATAGCAGTAACAGGATCATTCCGAGTCAGCATGGATTTACGAAGGGGAAATCATGCTTGACAAATCTACTGGAATTTTTTGAGGATGTAACTAGGAAAATTGACAGGGGAGAGTCAGTGGATGTGGTGTACCTCGACTTTCAGAAAGCCTTCGACAAGGTCCCACATACGAGATTAGTGGGCAAAATTAGAGCACATGGTATTGGGGGTAGGGTACTGACATGGATAGAAAATTGGTTGACAGACAGAAAGCAAAGAGTGGGGATAAATGGGTCCCTTTTGGAATGGCAGGCAGTGACCAGTGGGGTACCGCAAGGTTCGGTGCTGGGACCCCAGCTATTTACGATATACATTAATGACTTAGATGAAGGGATTAAAAGTACCATTAGCAAATTTGCAGATGATACTAAGCTGGGGGGTAGTGTGAATTATGTGGAAGATGCAATAAGGCTGCAGGGTGACTTGGACAGGTTGTGTGAGTGGGCGGATACATGGCAGATGCAGTTTAATGCAGATAAGTGTGAGGTTATTCACTTTGGAAGTAAGAATAGAAAGGCAGATTATTATCTGAATGGTGTCAAGTTAGGAAGAGGGGATGTTCAACGAGATCTGGGTGTCCTAGTGCATCAGTCACTGAAAGGAAGCATGCAGGTACAGCAGGCAGTGAAGAAAGCCAATGGAATGTTGGCCTTCATAACAAGAGGAGTTGAGTATAGGAGCAAAGAGGTCCTTCTACAGTTGTACCGGGCCCTGGTGAGACCGCACCTGGAGTACTGTGTGCAGTTTTGGTCTCCAAATTTGAGGAAGGATATTCTTGCCATTGAGGGCGTGCAGCGTAGTTCACTAGGTTAATTCCCGGAATGGCGGGACTGTCGTATGTTGAAAGGCTGGAGCAATTAGGCTTGTATACACTGGAATTTAGAAGGATGAGGGCGGATCTTATTGAAACATATAAGATAATTAGGGGATTGGACACATTAGAGGCAGGAAACATGTTCCCAATGTTGGGGGTGTCCAGAACAAGGGGCCACAGTTTAAGAATAAGAGGTAGGCCATTTAGAACGGAGATGAGGAAGAACTTTTTCAGTCAGAGAGTGGTGAAGGTGTGGAATTCTCTGCCTCAGAAGGCAGTGGAGGCCAGTTCGTTGGATGCTTTCAAGAGAGAGCTGGATAGAGCTCTTAAGGATAGCGGAGTGAGGGGGTATGGGGAGAAGGCAGGAACGGGGTACTGATTGAGAGTGATCAGCCATGATCGCATTGAATGGCGGTGCTGGCTCGAAGGGCTGAATGGCCTACTCCTGCACCTATTGTCTATTGTCTAAATTCTGCAGAAAGTCCATCAACTCGGTGAAAGAGCTGCCCAAATCCTGTTTGTCTTCCAGAACAGCGAGATGTCCATAAGGAAATTTTGCCAACTTGCACAATCAAGACTGCAGGAGTATATGTTATAGGGCACGCTAAAGCTTGATGCAGCACACTACAGTCTTTCATCTACTGGATTTGGGGTCAGGGGGGTGGGGGGCTGTATTCAGGGGAAACCCATAAAACAACTGAAGGGATTCTCACTCCAAGGGGCCACACAAGTGGCAGTGCTATGTACAAAACAGATGCGCTAACATTAATATGTAAAAAACCAACAATGATGAATACATTGTTTGACAGTAAGAATGTATTAAGATCTGTTTTTTCCTTTTGTATATTTTTTATGAATAAAGTTTATTTTTGAATTAAAAAAGATTGGGAAATATTAGAACTTTCAATTCAAAATGCGTAGTTCCCCACACAATGTTTGAAAGTCACACATTTCACATGGAAATTTAGAATAGTCATGTAAATATCTCAATAGTTTAAAACTAAACTGAAATTCTTTTGGGAAGATCAATAACAGCTCTGTTGCAAATCTGTGTTTTTTTGTCTGAGTGTTTTCAAATGCAGTGGCAGACCAGCCCATTTTTCTCTGTTCAAGTAATTTGTTGAAGTGTGAAGTCAGTGCAGTCAGTACTAACTGGCTTATTTAAGAGACAGGCAGAGACCAAGGTACATTATAACCTTCAATTGTGAAACCATCCATATTGATGAGAGAGAATGTGAGAATGAATTCCTAAAACAAGTTTGGCTGAAGGGCAGAGGAGCACTTAAATCAAACAGGTTAGCAGGAGATGCAACATAACATCAAAAAAATGACAAATGTGACTAAAAGAGCTGATGCTCTAAAGGTAGCATTCAATGGCAAAAAAGGTACACTATTCTATTCTGTCATTACTGATACCATAATCTCTTGTGTTGGCATTTACCTGGCACAGTAGATAAATGCAGTTGATTTAAATGCTCCATAATATAACGGAATCTTAAAAAACAATTCAAGTGCAAATAAGGATAATTCAGGCAGTCAGATTAGACTTTCTTGTGCACAGTTTACCCAGGTAAACTTCAAAATATATCTTGGACTACCTCATTAACCTTGCCTCTGAAACAAAATGTTCACTATGTTTGGAGCAACACAGTTCTTAATGCATACATTTTGTGGCATAATCTTTTTCAAATGAACAATACACAAAAAAAACATTGCCAAAACCAGAAGATAGTCAAAAGTTTTACTCTTCAGTATCCAAGCTCAAAGCGAATTACCAACAAAGTGCATAAATACATGGACATTCCTGTCCTTAAGATTAAGGCCAACCTAAGTACAAACAGCAATAATGTAGCACCTGTAATATTTCTAAATGTCGCAGAGTGCTCCACTGAGGCATTCTCCAACAACATTTTTAAAAGGTAGTGGACTGAATGGTTTTAAGGAAATTTCTTGTAGAACCATTTGAATCATTGAATGTCAGGGAAACATCTAAAGTAAATACCGAGGAGGCAGACGCAAATATTTTCGGTCTTTTTCTTTCAATTCTCCCACGTGCTTGGCATGTGTTCTTCCTTCTCCATTGTTAGATGCCAGGATGTTTCTCTACATTAAATGTTGTTATTGCATAAAGCTAGAAGACATCCCACTGTTGTTGCACATACAACAAACTCTAAACCTTGGCATCTATCTCTTGCTCATCGTAAATGTTGCCAAGATTCACAAAAACAACATGTTTGTTTTATATTGTGGAGCAAGGCAAGTTGGATTACATTCAGTGCAAGGTGAAGTGGGTAACTTTTTTAAAGGTAAAAGGTGATGAAAAATGCCCCAGGTAATTATCATGAGTGAATCTAATCCATTCAAGTTACAATTATCAATATTTATAATCACTCGATATTAAAAATAATGTGGAATGGATTTTGAAAAGAATAACTGTATTGACCAACAAATAAATATCCCACTGCTCCAGGAAAGCAGTGCTGCAAGTTTTTGTTTTAAATAGACTGATTAGACAATAATAGACAATAATAGACAATAGGTGCAGGAGTAGTCCATTCAGCCCTTCGAGCCAGCACCGCCATTCAATGTGATCATGGCTGATCACTCACAATCAGTACCCCGTTCCTGCCTTCTCCCCATACCCCCTCACTCCGCTATCCTTAAGAGCTCTATCCAGCTCTCTCTTGAAAGCATCCAATGAACTGGCCTCCACTGCCTTCTGAGGCAGAGAATTCCACACCTTCACCACTCTATGACTGAAAAAGTTCTTCCTCATCTCCGTTCTAAATGGCCTACCCCTTATTCTTAAACTGTGGCCCCTTGTTCTGGACTCCCCCAACATTGGGAACATGTTTCCTGCCTCTAATGTGTCCAATCCTTTAATTATCTTATACGTTTCAATAAGATCCCCCCTCATCCTTCTAAATTCCAGTGTATACAAGCCCAATCGCTCCAGCCTTTCAACATACGACAGTCCCGCCATTCCGGAAATTAACCTAGTGAACCTACGCTGCACGCCCTCCATATCAAGAATATCCTTCCTCAAATTTGGAGACCAAAACTGCACACAGTACTCCAGGTGCGGTCTCACCAGGGCCCGGTACAACTGTAGAAGGAGCTCTTTGCTCCTATACTCAACTCCTCTTGTTATGAAGGCCAACATTCCATTGGCTTTCTTCACTGCCTGCTGTACCTGCATGCTTCCTTTCATTGACTGATGCACTAGGACACCCAGATCTCGTTGAACTCCCTCTCCTCCTAACTTGACACCATTCAGATAATAATCTGCCTTTCTATTCTTACTTCCAAAGTGAATAACCTCACACTTATCTACATTAAACTGCATCTGCCATGTATCCGCCCACTCACACAACCTGTCCAAGTCACCCTGCAGCCTTACTGCATCTTCCTCACAATTCACACTACCCCCCAGCTTAGTATCATCTGCAAATTTGCTAATGGTACTTTTAATCCCTTCGTCTAAGTCATTAATGTATATTGTAAATAGCTGGGGTCCCAGCACCGAACCTTGCGGTACCCCACTGGTCACTGCCTGCCATTCCGAAAGGGCCCCATTTATCCCCACTCTTTGCTTTCTGTCTGTCAACCAATTTTCTATCCATGTCAGTACCCTACCCCCAATACCATGATTTGTCAAGCATGATTTTCCCTTCGTAAATCCATGCTGACTCGGAATGATCCCGTTACTGCTATCCAAATGCTTAGAAACATACATATCTGCCAAAAATGGTTTAATAACACTGAACTAGATCAATTTCTAGAAATTCATCCTCAATCATACCTTAGGGTTGATTCAGCACATTAGGCTCTGCCTCTGAAATTCGTTCTATTTAAATCAGTAAAACTGAATTTGGGGCATAGCAGAGTACACTTGAGGATGAGACAAATGTTTGGCAGCTGTGGCAGGGCTTGCATGACGTCACTTCCAACAAGGCGAAACCAAGTAGTAGCTCAAGGGACAACAATGTATCATTTCTGGACAAGCTCAATACTTACTATGCTCACTTCGAAAGGAAGAACATCAATGTACCTTCTTGGGGCACCAGACAACACTGTAATCTCATTAAACGAGGCCGATGTCGAAAATTCTTCATGAGGGTAAACCATCAGAGAGTGTACAGCCTCGATGGTGTTCTTGACCATGTTCTTACAACCTGCAGGGACCAACTAGCTGCAGTTTTTGCTGACATCTTCAACCTTTCATTACTAAGGTCCCAATTCCCGCTTGCTTTAAAAGGGCATCAATAATACCCGTACCCAAGAAGAGTAAGGTGTCAGGCCTCAGTGACTACAGACTGGTGGCACTAACGGTCGATAATTTCTTCAAAGCGGACATACTTTGAGGAGATTTTGCAGCAGAGCAATAAAATGAAGGACTGCAGCTGCAGGAATTTTGAGCAAAAAAACAAGTGCAGGAAGAACTCAGTGGAGCAGGCAGCATCTGTGGAGGGAAATGGATAATGTAATTTCTGGTTGGGACCTTTTTTCCTTTCCTGATCTGCTGAGTTCCTCCAGCAGTTGTTTTCTTTTGGTCAGCAATATGTTCTTGTTTACTCGGCAATCTCCTTTGGAACTTTTAAATCAAATTGCATTTAATTAAGCAGCTTGTCTTTGAGGTTCATTTAGCATCACGTTTCCATAATCTCCAAGCATACATCGACAAAAATAGTTACTACGGCTTAGCTGGAGATTTGAAATGAGCCACTTTTCTCATCATGATCAAGACAATTTTTCTTTCCAAGCTTGACAACATTTCCTGCAAGGACTTGGACATCTGGATAGTCATCAGGTTTACCACTCAGGGATTGATGCAGCACATCAAACTGAGTGTTGAAAGGCAGCATTTGCCTTGCAGTCTTCCCAATCCCTCTTGGTAAAAATAATTTATTTTTGGCAGGTTCCTTGAACCCGAGGGATTGATTTATTTGGATATAAAGTGACAGTCTTCATTAATATATTCTGATTTTCATCTGTCATGTTTTTCTTAATAATCCCTAAATACAATGAAAATTGAATAATTTTGCAATTTTAAAAGAAATGACGGGATTTAAAAACAACAACAATTTTGAAGCCGTAGATATTGTTGAACATTTCAGGTTGCTATATTTTGGACAATATTTTGCTCCCTGGGTGTTTCTCAGAAGAAGAAGACGGTCACACAACTTGCAATAAATTAAAAGGCAAATAATATTGATTTATAAGTACTGCAGACTTCATTTTCTGCACAAATCACGCACACATCAGATGGTGCAAATAAATGAGGAAATTAGTGTGTAACAGATTTACATCGTTGATACCTTGTTGCTGTATTATACAAATACTTTTGCCCATTTCCACCCAATTATCCATGAAGAAACAGCAATGGAACATAACCGTCATAACCTCAACATTCAAATCAATCTGAAAATGTGATTTTCTTATATTCAAACCATTTTTCACACTACTTTTATTTTGGTTGTACAACAACAGTCAAAAGTGCAAGTTGATTTAAATGCTACTTTGAATTTCATGGTGGGACATTGAAAAACTATTGCACTAGTGTCTTATCAAGAGAAACATGTTAATGATTCTCCCCATCCTTTTAAGCGCTCCTTGACAATGTATAGACTATTATTTGTATTAAAAATGGCAGATTTTTACAGATTTCCTTAAACATTCAACACATAATTTTGAATTAAGCTACAATGAGAATGGATTATTTGGAGCTGATGTGGAACAGACCCCCTACATATTCAAACACAACTAGCCTACGTGAATTAGAGAAACAAGGAACTGCAAATGCTGGTTTACAAAAAAAGACAGTGCTGCAGTAACTCAATGGGTCGGGAAGCATTCTTGGAGAACATAAATAGGTGGCATTTTGCGTCATCAGACTAAAGAGGGGTCCTGAGATGAAATGTCACCTATCCGTGTTCACAAGAGATGTTGCCTGACCCTCTGAGTTATTCCAGCACTTTGTGTATTTTTATGAGCATACAGAGATAACTATTAAAACATAGCCTAGGAAATATATCTTTTTGGAGTTTTGGATAACTATACAGAGAGACCATGCTGTCCTTTTGCTGCAGCTGATTAGGAGTTTGAACTGTCAGTGTGTGCTCCCTATACTGCTGGCAAAAAGTTCCATTGGCCTTGAAAGCACAGCTTCCCTTGCTCACATTGAAGTGATCTAGTCCACATTTAGAACATGGCCTAAAGAATGAACTTTAAATCACGTACATTGTCCACAGCTTTCTATATTTCTTTACGTACATCATCCCTCCAAGTAAGGAACAAAAGGAACAAATTATCAGATTCAGATGCATGCAAATATGAGGCCTTCCATAAAGTTTGACTAACAGTTACATTGATGATTTATATTCTATTTGATTACAAGATGGAATTCACCAATGGCATAAGGTGAATGGAAAGCAGGATGACGTGATCATTATGGTTATTTCCAATCCTTTCAATGCCTCAGTGATTGCATGACCAGCATATCTCCCAGCCAAACACTGGGAGCTACAAAAGCATCTTCATACAAAATATTCTCAAACCTATTTCAAAACTGCATACCATACTTGGTTACACTATTTGAAAAGATTGCCCTGACCTTGACATCCACATGAAATCCAGGTCTGCTAAAGATACCTCAGTTCAGTTTAGGTTCAGTTTCAGTTTAGTTTATAATCTCGTGTACCGAGGTGCAGTGAAAAGCTTTTGTTGCATGTTAACCGGTCAGCAGAAACACGATACATGATTACAATTGATCCATTTACAGTGCATAGATACATGATAAGGGAATAACATTTAGTGCAAGGTAAAGCCAGCAAAGTCTGATCAAGGATAGTCTGAGGGTCATCAAAGAGGTAGATACTAGTTTAGTATTGCTCTCTGGTTGTGGTAGGATGATTCAATTGCCTGATGCCAGCTGGGAAGAAACTGTCCCCGAATCTGGTCGTGTGCGTTTTCACACTTCTATACCTTTTACCTAATGGGAGAGGGGAGAAGATTGAGTGGCCAGGGGCAACCCATCCTTGCTTATACTGCTGGCCTTGCCGAGGCAACATGAGGTGTAAATGGAGTCAATAGAAGGGAGGCTGATTTGTGTGATGGTCTGGACTGCATGAACAATTTGCTGTAATTTCCTGCGATCTTGGAAGGAGCTGCTCCCAAACAAAGCTGTGATGCATCCTGATAAAATGCTTTCTACCTCCTCAAGTGCAATGGGATTGTTTTTCCCTAAATGGGCTGAGCATTTCACGTTTATGTTAGTTGACACATTACCCTGGACCTACTTACATGAGAACATATCCACAGATGTAAAAATAACATCACTTTCCAATTTAGAATAGATATTTTTACCTTTCTACATGTATGCCTTGCTTCACTCACTTTAAAGGTATTGTGAAATCCTAAATTAAGTGAGGCAATCATTCCTTTTGAAATTATTATTCTGTTTCCTTTGCTATAGTAATGAGAATAGACAGAGAACTGGTAATGATTCATTCTGATGATCACACTAAACTAACAATGTTAAAACAATTAATCAAGGAAATGACACTCCAAAGCAAAGTCAAATATTTTGTCCAGTGAAAACAAACTGATGAAAGCTAGATAAACACAACTTGAAGCCAATTTGGTTCCCTACAATGGTGTGAAAAATAATCAACGTGTCACTCCATATTCTGGTTCATCAGCCCATGACGTAAACTGCCTGGATGCCCTTGCAAAGCTCTTTTTTTCCTTCACGCCTGATTGTTTTGTTTGGCACCTCTTCCCCCGTTTCACATGGACTGAGAAAGATAAAATGACATTCTTCCACATGCAGTGGGAGGTATCTTTTGAAATATCTGTAGGAAGAAATAATGGTTCACTTGTGTGGCAAACTTCAGGAGTATCAATTTCCGATTAACCTAGCAATTGCCTTACTCGGTGCCTCTTTTTCGTAAACTTCATTGCACTAATATCTAATTTTTTTATATTCTTCAAAAACAAGTTGAAGAAAATCCAGGAGCCTAATACCTGACTAATAGCTTGTACATAGCTCAGCTAGCTTATTGAAATAACAACGTTTTTGGCATTCCCTTAAAGGTAAAAATAAAAACATCAAGTGTGTGTAATAGGTTAAGACAAATATAATAGTTTAGATGTGACATTAATATAATTATTGCATAACATTCTGAAAAGATAACCCATGTGGGGCATCTTGGTTGGCATGAATGAGTTGGGACAAAAGGCCTCTTTCTGGACTATATGACTTTATGACTCCATGATTCTTTGATTGTAAATTAAGTCAGCGAATGCTTGGATGTGAACATTTGGAATGCAGATATAAGTTATGCCATCATATTTAGCATTTGTCTGACTACATTGCAAAGTTCTTACATCCAAATGTTCACATTGAACTACAGTAAGTACCCTTGAATTGGAATTCATGTAAGGAAATGCAGGTGCCAATTCACATAGTGAGTTCCACAAACCTAGGATAGTTAAATGATAAATTAATTATAGTGATGTTGATGCAGGGCTACGTTTTTTTCAGGCCACTAGGAGAATGTCCCAGATTTTCTTTGAATAATACCATGGATATTTTAAGAGAAAAGTTAGGGCCTCAGTTTAACATCTCATCTGAAAGATTCCAACTCTAACATCTCACCAACCTCCCCAGTGTGATTTGGCACAGTAGCCTATAATTTGTTCTCGGGTTTATGGAGGAAAAATTCAAATATATGAGTTTGGCGTGGCACGGTGGAGCAACGGTAGAGTTGCTGCCTTACAATGCCAGAGTCCCGGTTTGACCCTGACCAAGGGTGCTGTACATAGTATGTATGCTTTCCCTGTGATAGGGTGTGTTTTCTCTGAGTGCTCCGGTTTCCTCCCACACTCTAAAGACGTGCAGGTTTGTAGGTTAGTTGCCTACGATAAGAATTGTAAATTGTGCAGAATGAGTAGGGGTAGCACTAGTGTATGGAGGCAAACTCGGTGGACCGAAGGGCCTGTTTCAAAGCTGTATCCCTATACTAAATTAAATTAAACTAAACATGACCTCCTGACAAGGAGGCAAGCTTATTATTGAGATAAGTGGCTAGGTCAGGCCATACATAACTTTTCTGTTAAAGTCTACCACAGATACCAAATACTTTACTTTAAATGCTTAGTTGTAAATTGAATGAAATCGGCTGTAAGAGTCTACTTATGTGCACTGATCAATTTGATTCCATGAGGGCAAAATAGATTGCTTTGTTGCTCAAGCCTTAGTTGGTAGAATACTTCTATTTCTACTTCTAAATTTCAAGCAGAGGCTGACCAAAATAGCACAGTTTTTATTATCATGCCAAATATTTTTCATTTGCTCAGCCAAATGAAAATATCTGACCAGAAAAATAAGATATTGGGAAAGGTACTTGCAAATGACCAAGGAAAATAAAAAATACTACACCAGTGTCAGATAATTGATTCAAATGTCATCTATCATCCCTACTCCCAACTCTTTCATTTCCTCTCCCCGTTACAAGCTGATATCATGGTAAATAGTCCCAGGAAATTATCTGTTCTTTTTTCTAACCTACAAACCAAGTGGTCCCTTCTTTAATCATTGAATGTCAGTATATTAAAGACTTCAGTCTATTGTGTTCTGGCTTTCTTTGCCCCCTGATCGAAAGATCACTTCATCTAGAGTAGGAATATCATCCCAAAGGGACCACATGAGTGGGAATCATGCTGTCTGTAAGGAAATAAAAGAATAGGCTGACATTATTGGGCATGATGCTAGCAATATTGAATGTTGAGACACTCGTAAAATGTATTAACATCTATATGGTTTTTGGTTTGTATATTTGAAATAATATCTAGGGAGTTGTAAATCTGTGGAATTCTCTGAGTCAGAAGGCAGTGGAGGCCAATTCTCTGAATGCATTCAAGAGAGAGCTTGATAGAGCTCTTAAGGATAGCGGAGTCAGGGGGTATGGTGAGAAGGCAGGAACGGGGTACTGATTGAGAATGATCAGCCATGATCATATTGAATGGTGGTGCTGGCTCGAAGGGCTGGATGGCCTACTCCTGCACCTATTGTCTATTGTCTATTGTCTATCTCCAGCTTAATGTTCATTATCAGAAGGAGCACTCCTTACCTCTCTCAATCTCTGTCCTACAATCATTTTAAATAAAAACGGCATTATATTAATAAATCAATTCTCCCCTCATTTCCCCCCTCTCTTTCTATGGCCCACCCGAGTGTGCACACATTACTCCCACTCTCCGACTCTTCGTCTTCCCCCTATCCCCTTTCACTGATATCGCTTCCTCTTGCTTCATGCTTCACTCCTCTTCTCTACTTATCTTGCACCCTTTTGTCTCCTTTTCATTTCTGGCCTTTGCCCACCCATCTACCAATCTAACCCTGTTACCTGTATCCACATCACTTCCCAGGCTTTCTCCCCCTACTACAATCAGTCTGACGTAGGATCCAAACCTGAAACATTGCCTATCCATGTTCTCCAGAGACATTACCTGACCTGCTGAGTTACTCCAGTATTTTGTCTTTTTGTAAACCAGCATCTGCAGTTCCTTGTGTCTCCAATAAGTTAACATTACCTAGGAAGGGCACAAAGTGATGGATTAACTCAGCAGGGCAGGCAGCATCTCTGGAGAACATGGATAGATGATGTTTCGGTCTGCACCCTTTGTCAGCCTGACTGCAAGGGGTGTTGAGGGGGGGGGGAGAAAGCTGGAAGAGAGAAAGGGAAGAACAAATCCTGACAGGTAAAAGGTTGAGTAGGAAGGAACGGCCGATGCTGGTTTATACCAAAGATAACCACAGTTTTGGTTAGAACCCTTCTTCAGACTGAAAGCAGAGGTGGGTGGTGGGTGGTGGTTGGGGGGGGGGGGGGGGGGTAATCTGGAGGCGATGTTGACTCTAATAGTAAAGTAAAAAATACTGGAAACACTTAGCAGGTCAGACAGTCTGTTCTAAGAAAACCAGAGTTACAATTTTAGGTCAAAGAACATTGTCAGGTCCTCATTAATCTTTGACATGAAATGTTAATTATGTTTCTTTTTTCACAGATATTGTCTAACATTCTGAGTGTTTTCAGTAATTTCTAGGTTTTATTTCAGATTTCCAGAATCTGTATTTTGCTTTCACATTTTCATTGAAAGAATCTAATAATCCATGCAGATTTAATGGTAAATACTTAATGTTCACTGAAGTTATTCTGAACAGTGGCCCACATTTGTATTGCCCGAGGAAGACTAAAATGGGTCATACAATGAATTAAAAGACTTTTGCACGGGGAATAAGATAAACAGGAGTACAGGTTTGCATGGTCGTTTGGTAAATTGTACCGGGCCCTGGTGAGACTGCACCTGGAGTATTGTGTGTAATTTTGGTCTCCTAAATTGAGGAAGGACATTCTTTCTATTGAGGGAGTGCAGTGTAGGTTCACCAGGTTAATTCCCGGGATGGCGGGACTGACATATGATGAAAGAATGGGTCGACTGGGCTTGTATTCACTGGAATTTAGAAGGATGAGGGGGGATCTTATAGAAACGTATAAAATTCTTAAAGGACTGGACAGGCTAGATGCAGGAAAAATGTCCCCGATGTTTGGGGGAGTCCAGAACCAGGGGTCACAGCTTAAGAATAAGGGTAGGTCATTTAGGACTGAGATGAGGAATTCTTCTTCACCCAGAGAGTTGTGAATCTGTGGAATTCTCTGCCACAGAAAGCAGCGGAGGCCAATTCACTGGGTGTTTTCAAGAGAGAGTTAGATTTAGCTCTTAGGGCTAAAGGAATCAAGGGATATGTGGAAAAAGCAGGAACGGGGTACTGATTTTAGATGATCAGCTATTATCATATTGAATGGCGGTGTGGCTTGAAGGGCCGAATGGCCTACTCCTGCACCTATTTTTCTATGTTTCCATTTTTCTATGTTTTTAAATGATAAATGAAAATGGTAAATGAAAATTTCCCAAAACGGGTCTGATGTCTCTCAGAACTAATAGCATATGTTAAAGCCATGTCCCTGTGATAATGGGAAAGCAGATTCAAAAAGATTTGAAGAGTGCTTCAAGAACACAATGCACATCCTTCAGAGTGAGTTAATGATTGTTGAACTATACCAATTAGAAACATTTAGAAATGAGGAACTGCAGATGCTGGTTTACAATGAAATACACAAAGTATTGGAGTAACTCAACAGGTTAGGCAGCATCTCTGGAGAACATGGATGGGTGACATTTTGAGTCAGGACTATTTAGGCTGATAGTGTGCGGGAGGGGGTAGACATCTAGATGAGAGGAGGGGCTGGACAAAGCATAGCAGGTAACAGATGAACACTGGCAAGGGGTGGGTTTGATAGGCAGATGGTTGGACAAAGGCAAGAGGTTAAAAAAAAGTTGTGACAAAAAGATTGAAGAGATTTGAATTGAGAAGCCAGACAAAGGAATGTAGGTGGAGGAGAGAGGGAGGGAGAAATAGGTGACAATGAAATATGAGATGCTGTGCCTACAATTTGCATTTAGCCTCACTCTGACATGGGAAAGGTACTGAGATCAAAAGTTGGAACATCTAGATGCAGCTGTGCCAGTTGTTTGTGTGGCCACATTTGGAGTAATGAGCTCAAATGTGGTCGCCCAGCTAAAGGAAGAAAGATAAGTCATTAGATGGGAAAAATACAGACGAGATTTACCAGGATGTTATCTGGACTTGCAGCTTGAGGTATAGGAGAGGTTGTAAAGTCTGGAACTTTTTTTCTATGGAGCTTTGAAGGCTGAGGAGGTGGCTTATTAGAGTACAAAAATTCATGAGGGTGTAGATAATGTAAACATTTAAAGACCTTTTCCCAGGATTGAGGATTCTAAAACTAGAGGACTTAAGGTGAGAGCGGAGAGATTTAAGAAGGATCTCAAGGGCAACTTTTTATTTACTGAGAGTGCTGTCTGTATCTCGAATGAGCTGATGGAGAAAGATATAGAACCAGATATAATTATAACTTTCATAAGAATTGTGGGCAGATACATGGATAGGAAGTGCGTACAGGGATTTGGGCCATTTAGGATTAGCCTACAAGGTCCACCTGCATGAACAAGGTGGACTGAGGGCATGTTTCCATACTGTAAAGCTTATGATTCTATGACATGCTCAGAAAATTGCAAAACTTAAAATCCTGAAATCTGGCTGTCATAAAATATTTACAAATCAACACATAAATACAGTGTAAAGTGAATTTCCAGTGTAAAGTGAATTTCCAGTAGTTTTGCTTTTGAAAGAGGTAAACAGCAGAATTGTCAGTAGTGTGAAACCCATTTACCAATCCTTTAGAATGCTGTTTTATTCAAACCTTCTCCACATCAAAGTTTCTTTGATGTGCTAATCGTTGAATATCAAACATTCCTCATTTGGACAGTTCATGCTCTCGTACCAGGGAAATGTGATGATGATGATGCAATTGGTTTTTCATAAATCAAATCGCCACGGGTGTTATTTTTATTTCACAAAAAAAAGGAGTAATTGAGGCACACTTTGACACCTTTCGGAAAGCTGCGGGACAAAGCCGATTACCTCCACAGAGTGAAAGAGGATGTGATATTTAGAGATAAAGAACTTGCAAACGAATTTTAGAGAGAGTTGAAATACAATGTCATAGAGAACTTTCTTTCAGGATATCTCAGTTCACATATAAGGTTAAAACTGAACAAGATACAGAAGTCATGTTAGTGTATAACAGTTGCAATATGTTACACAATGTAATCCTCAGGACTTTCAGATAATAGATTAGGTCATATTATTTTTAATTCTTGTATATTGTAATGTTTTATCTATGCTCATTTTGAATACTTTTTTGAAAGATTGTTCTTCTGTGAGGTTTGATTGGTTTTACCTCACTGAGGTGATCAAACTCAGAGGGAAAGTGCAAAAGAAAACTACCTCCTTTTAAAATGGACTGTAACCACTGGTGTATTCAACTAAAGCAGAACATTAGAGGTCAGACACATCATGTCACTCATTTCATCTTGCTGCAGTCCAGTACTTCTGGTACAATGCTCCCAAAGGCCACCAATAAGGCCACCAATATAATGCTCAAGCCCATTGAAAACCTTGTGAAGGACAGTACAACTGAAGGAAGTTAAAGAGATGCGAAGGTTAAACAGGTACATATTGGAAAACTGGTGCAGAGATCATGATGTGTAATTAACATTTGTCCGTTCAACTCAGTGAAGGCTTCATTCAAAATCCATGATACGATTTCATTTGTATTAGTCCAGGAATCAACCAGTATTATGTCATTCTGTTGCTGATCGTATTGATAAAACCATGAATTCAATCATGCAATTGACCAGCACCAGTTTAAATTAAGCTGTTATAATCAACCTGCAACATTTTGTAAATTTGTAGTTGCAAATGCAGCTCCAATGTCCAGACATTGAGATGGACAGCGGGAGGTCTTTTAACAAGCAAGAGGGAGGATGATCTGGTTAGCATGCAAGTAAAGCCTTTCACTGTACCTCGGTACATGTGACAATAAACTAAACTCATGATCGCCAAGCATCATCTAATGTCAATGGGACCTGAGCCCGACGCAACAGATACAAATAACTTTGAGTCTTCATACAAGAGGACAAGGTCAGTGAAAGATCATCAAATCTAATTTTGCGCCAGTTGCTTCGATCATTGCCCAATGTTCCAAAATAACAACATTTACCAGCCATGCTCTTTTTCTGCTACCATTCAGAAACGTTTGTCATTTACTCCACCATAATCTCATTCACTTATCATTGCACTAAGACCAACCAGCAATATCTCCCAGCTTGAACATGTTGTCACCTTTCCTACAATTACAGCAGTGATTGCAAGAAGCATTGTGTGAATCCTATTACTTGTTATTTTCTAGGTTTTATGTTGATCTACCTGTTTTTGCAGTCGCGGAGAAAGTAAATAGCATTAGTGACAAGTCTATAAAATTTATACGAGCAGCCAAAAATGATGGCCCCTTTGCATTATATGAAAGTCAACAATGTTGCTCCCACTACAAATAGATATTGGTAAGGTTCAGGTATGTTTTATGAGCCCCAAAAAGGACAATTGCCCCGTATAGTTCCCTCAAGATAATTAAGACCATCCAAATAGTTTTATAAAGATTAAAAACTCATAACTATTTCCTCTGACTCTCACAGACAGGAATCAATCAGTTTTAACATTTTTTGATAAATGTGGAGGTATATGATTGGATGGCAAATAAAGTGAACAATTTTCTTCCAAATGTCAGTAAAATTCAATTTTTTTTAATATGAAGTCAATTTCAGTCTTGTATACCTATTGCCTATTTCGATTCATGTTGCATGGTATCTGTATCATATTGATGTTATGGTTCAGCATATGTGTGTTGTCATTTTGCCTTTCTTATTGAGCAAACGTATTTTCTTTTGATAATTAATGAGAGCATGGCCACTCTGGCCATGCTCTCATTCCACTCCTGCCATCACAAAGAAGGCGTAGGAGCCTGTAAATTGTGAATCCATGTTCAGGAGCAAATTTTTTCCTACAACCTATTCATCAGTCTATTAAACACTACAACCTCCAAGTAGGCTCTGAGCTATATCGACTTGAGGACATTATTTTTGCACTATTATTGTCTATTTGTCTGTTTATATACATATATATATAAGAAAATAACTGCAGATGCTGGTACAAATCGAAGGTATATATTCACAAAATGCTGGAGTAACTTAGCAGGTCAGGCAGCATTTCGGGAGAGAAGGAATGGGTGATGTTTCAGGTCGAGACCCTTCTTCAGACTGATGTCAGAGGGGCGGGACAAAGGAAGGATATAGGTGGAGACAGGAAGATAGAGGGAGATCTGGGAAGGAGGAGGGGAAGAGAGGGACAGAGGAACTATCTAAAGTTGGAGAAGTCGATGTTCATACCACTGGGCTGCAAGCTGCCCAGGTTAAATATGAGGTGCTGTTCCTCCAATTTCCGGTGGGCCTCACTATGGCACTGGAGGAGGCCCATGACAGAAAGGTCAGACTGGGAATGGGAGGGGGAGTTGAAGTGCTCGGCCATCGGTAGATCAGTTTGGTCAATGTGGACCGAGCGCAGGTGTTCAGCGAAGCGATCGCCGAGCCTGCGCTTGGTTTCGCCGATGTAAATAAGTTGACATCTAGAGCAGCGGATGCAATAGATGAGGTTGGAGGAGGTGCAGGTGAACCTTTGTCTCACCTGGAAAGACTGTTTGGGTCCTTGGATGGAGTTGAGGGGGGAGGTAAAGGGACAGGTGTTGCATCTCGTGCGGTTGCAGGGAAAAGTGCCCGGGGATGGGGTGGTTTGGGTAGGAAGGGACGAGTGGACCAGGGCGTTATGGAGGGAACGGTCTCTGCGGAACACCGGGAGGGGAGGGGATGGGAAGATATGGCCAGTGTTGGGGTCCCGTTGTAGGTGACGAAAATGTTGGCGGATGATTTGTTGGATCCACTGGCTGGTGGGGTGGAAGGTGAGAACGAGGGGAATTCTGTCCTTGTTGCGAGTGGGGGGAGGGGGAGCAAGAGCGGAGCTGCGGGATGTAGAAGAGACCCGAGTGAGAGCCTCATCTATAATGGAGGAGGGGAAGCCCTGTTTCCTGAAGAAAAGTGTAGTCCAGATAGCTGTGCGAGTCAGTGGGTTTACATATATATATATATATATATATATATATATATATATATGTATATATACAGAACCTTTTTTTGTTTATTATTGGTTTTACAGAATATTATATGTATATATACAGAACCTTTTTTTGTTTATTATTGGTTTTACAGAATATTACATTTACATATACATTTTGCTGCCGAAAGTAAGAAATTCATTGTTCCATTTTGGAACATATGATAATAAAATACTCTTGACTTTTGATAATGATACTTTTAATTATAATTATTTTTCAATTGGTACTATCGAAGCAATAATGTAAAGACAGCAGTATAGTGACACAATTAAATGCATTTTAAACATGAAGACTAAAATCATTAAGTTAAAGCTCAAATGTAAAACTTTCTGTGCACAGAATTTGGTTGTAAGTTTGCAAGTATTTTTACTGTCTCTAGAAATCTTTAGTAATTGATCTGCCACTATCAATGTGACAGAGACGTAATGAAATAGCAAAAAAATAAAGAGCTCAAAAATAATAGTCCTGATGCAAAACACTGCCAAGGAGCAGATAACGGTTGTTTCATCTTCATGCCACTGTAAACTATGATGTTATTGAGTGGATGTTGAAACCCACCAATGAACAGTTTGTTCCTGCTACAAATTGATGGTATAATATTCCTTCAGAAGCATGATTGAGGAATTTCACATCCCAGAACAGAATTTAAATTTAAAAAAAAATATTTCTCTAAAAATAAATGATTGTAAAAGGAAAAATAGAAATGGGCTTGGTAAAAATGTATAAATTTGAAGAACTAGGAGAAGGATATATTTTAAAAATGAACAAAGTGCTGGAGTAAATCAATGTGTCAGGCAGCATCTCTAGAGAACATGGATAAGTGATATTTTTGGGTCAGACCCTTCTTCACACTGATCGTGGTGTGGGGCGGAGATGTAATTTAAATGTAATTTAATGCTGTTGATTCTGTGAACCCATAATTGCACTGCTCTTTCATCCTGCTTTTGCCAAGTGACAAGGGTGCTCAGCAATTAGAACAATTCACATATGTCCCAGTTGACCTTTCCAAGCATCGTGTACTGATGTTGGAAATGCTCTTCATAGTGGCTTGCAAGAAGATAGAGACATGACATTTCAAAGCGTTAGTGACTATTGACCTGAATCCAGAGAAAAGATGCAGGTTTACACATTTTGTCAGGGAAGGTGAAACTAGAGGTATGGAAAGGTACAGGATGCAGATTTAGTGCAAATCCATAAACGCATCTATGTTAAACTTCAACCAGTAAATACAGTTCTCTTAAGAAAAAAAGTTCAAAGAAAGAAGTTTAATTTGGTCTGCAACAGATAATGAAGAATTATGTTTGTGATGATTTCACTGCTGTTCACCATTCATAGTGATGGTTTGACTTTTATTCACTTTGTTCCATCTGTGGTAAATTGGAGAGAAGTGTGCAAGACACAGTGAAATATGTTTTGATGCAAATAATTGAATACCTGCAAGAATGTGTGAGACAATCTGTCAGTGCCAGTCCTAGTTCTTTTGCAGCTAACTATTCAAATTCAATCTTTCTCCTCTACATTTTAACAGATGCACAGTCCCATAATCAGTGGGAAGCAATTTGTTCACAAACTGGAACAACTGAACACAACACAAGTACTAGGAGATTTTCAAATTCAGAGGCAATGTGCAGAATAAGGTTTCAGATCAAATCACATTGCCCCAAAAGGGACTTACAAGAAGTCGTAAATTTAAAAAAAACTTTAAACCTGCTATGTATTTAGCAGCACAGTTTAAAAAAATTGTCAAAAGCTACAGCCTTAATAGCAAGTCTCTGACAGGCCCTTTAAATTCAATTAGATCTTATAATTAACATATGTCACACTTTCTGCAGTACATTGAATGCAATGAAAAATGTGAGGGTCCACTTACGAAGAGCTGGGGTTGGACATATGCAGTGGCTGGTCGAAATGTTACGAGAATATTTGTTGCATTGCATTCTGAATAATGGTCACGTCCTGAGAAATGGCTTGCTTGAGGGATGAGCAGAATGAAAACCTGCCTTTTGTTTGTTAATGGCTGATTAAAGGCCATTCATCACTGCTCTTTCTAAAGCAGCTGTGACAGGTTCAGTTACCTCGCTGCCAGTCGTTTCAGCCCAATTTACAAGCTTCGATCTAGTGACAGCAAAGGGAGCACCTGTTAGGAAGAGTGCAGCTCGCCTGGAGGATATAAGTGAGGTCAGAGCCTGAAAATCACAAAGCCTTCTTCACTGCCAGATTATGTTATTCACGAGCCAACCATCTTAAGGTCAAAATCAATAGGCTTAAATCACATCACCTCGATGTGATGCACGCACGCACAGAGCTCAAGCTGCAGTTCTCACACAGTTGCATCCTGGGGAGTGCATAATCAGGCCCTTAATGTATGCTAATGTCTTGTTTAATTATCCAGTACGACTTCATTACTGATTTTTTTTCTCTCTCTGTGGGGTGCACTGCACTGATAGCTATAAATACAGAGACACCCATCAACTTTTTACTCCATTCGTCCACCCAGGAGACTGCAGTTTTCTTCATGCTGCTGAATAAGACGACGAACTATGTGAAAAAATGTTTGGAGAAGAATAACCACTGTACTGGGTAAATAATTGATTTTTAGTTCTAATGCAAAATACATGAACAAAACAATCATCTTCAATGTGATCACAAAGTATCTTTGCATTCTCAAATTTACAGAAAAAATAAATACGTTTGCTTTGGAACGAGTTACAATGAATGCATTGAAGCAAATCCAAAAGTTAGGAATCAGATTTATCTGAGATGGGTAACTTGCATAAAAGTAGGTAGCAAAAACAATGATATTGTTTTCTCCAATAACAAACCGTCATCATTTTGAAAGCTCTCAAAATCAGAATCACTCTTAAGCCATGCACAATCAATGGAGAACATCAGCTTTATCCTCTATTTGATAATAGTTACTGTTTAGTTTTCACTCATTTCAATAATCATAAAACATGGAACAGGCCCTTCAGCCCATGATGTGTTGACCACAATGCCATTTTTCTGCAAATAATCATAAGATCATAAGATCATAAGTGATAGGAGCAGAATTAGGCCATTCGGCCCATCAATTCTACGCCGCAATTCAATCATGGCTGATCTATCTATCCCTCCTAATGCCATACTCTTGCCTTCTCCCCATAAGCTCTGACACCTGTACTAATCAAGAATTTGTCCATCTCTGCCTTAAATATATCAACTGACGACTTCCACAGCCTTCTGTGGCAAAGAATTCCACAGATTCACCTCCCACTGACTAAAGAAATTCCTCCTCATCTCCTTCCTAAAAGAACATCCTTTAATTCTGAGGCTATGACTTCCAATCCTAGACTTTCCCACTAGTGGAAACATCCTCTCCACATCCACTCTATCCAAGCCTTTCACTATTCTGTACATTTCAATGAGGACTTCCCTCATTCTTCTAAACTCCAGCGAGCATAGGCCAAGTATTGTCAAACCCTCTTCCATATCCTTCAATTTCTTGCATACTCATGTGCCTGTCAAATTGTCTTTTACATGGCACCATTGTCTCTGCTTCCACCACCTCCCCTGGGAGAGCAATCCAAGCACCTTTCACCAATACAAGCATATTGTATTCCTTGTAGAAAGAAGGAACTGCTTCTTTACAATAAAGAGTCTGAAGAAGGGTCGCAACCCTAAATGACACCTGTTCATGTACTCCAGAGATTCTGCCTGACCTACTGAGTTGCTCCAGCACCTAGTGTCTATTCTTATGCCATATTCCTTCTTTACTATACTCTCAATGCGTTACCTCTGTCAGAGAGTTATGGACTTGCAACCCAAAATCCCTTTCCACACCATTCTCATAAGTGTCCTGCCATTAACTGTAAACTTTCCCCTTACACTTTGGCCTGCCAAAGTGCAATAACTCACACTTATCAGGATTAAACTCCATCTGCCATTTCACCACCCATTTTCCCAGCTGATCTATGCTTTGCTGTTGTATCTGTTGACATCCTCTTCACTACCCGCAACTGCACCAATTTTTATGCCATCTGTAAATTCTAATTTTTTGTCCAAGTCATTTATCTACTGCACGTTACAATAGACAATAGACAATAGACAATAGACAATAGGTGCAGGAGTAGGCCATTCAGCCCTTCGAGCCAGCACCGCCATTCAATGCGATCATGGCTGATCACTCTCAATCAGTACCCCGTTCCTGCCTTCTCCCCATACCCCCTCACTCCGCTATCCTTAAGAGCTCTATCCAGCTCTCTCTTGAAAGCATCCAACGAACTGGCCTCCACTGCCTTCTGAGGCAGAGAATTCCACACCTTCACCACCCTCTGACTGAAAAAGTTCTTCCTCATCTCCGTTCTAAATGGCCTACCCCTTATTCTTAAACTGTGGCCCCTTGTTCTGGACTCCCCCAACATTGGGAACATGTTATCTGCCTCTAATGTGTCCAATCCCCTAATTATTTTATATGTTTCAATAAGATCCCCCCTCATCCTTCTAAATTCCAGTGTATACAAGCCCAATCGCTCCAGCCTTTCAACATACGACAGTCCCGCCATTCCGGGAATTAACCTAGTGAACCTACGCTGCACGCCCTCCATAGCATGAATATCCTTCCTCAAATTTGGAGACCAAAACTGCACACAGTACTCCAGGTGCGGTCTCACCAGGGCCCGGTACAACTGTAGAAGGACCTCTTTGCTCCTATACTCAACTCCTCTTGTTACGAAGGCCAACATTCCATTGGCTTTCTTCACTGCCTGCTGTACCTGCATGCTTCCTTTCATTGACTGATGCATTAGGACACCCAGATCTCGTTGAACTCCCCCTCCTCCCCCCTAACTTGACACCATTCAGATAATAATCTGCCTTTCTATTCTTACTTCCAAAGTGAATAACCTCACACTTATCTACATTAAACTGCATCTGCCATGTATCCGCCCACTCACACAACCTGTCCAAGTCACCCTGCAGCCTTATTGCATCTTCCTCACAATTCACACTACCCCCCAACTTAGTATCATCTGCAAATTTGTTAATGTTACAAATGACAGAGGTCCCAGCACTGATGCCTGTGTCACTCTTGTTGTTTCACCATATGACAAGGTCATTTAAATAGCCTCTCTCCTTGTACTGCTCCTAATGCTCCTATAGTCAGAGTTAAGGGCCTGTCCCAGTTCGGCAATTTTTAAGGCGACTGTCGGCGACTAGGCTGTCGCCGCACGGTCGGCGGTGTGTCGCGGGGTGTCGCGGGCATGGTCGTGACTAGTCTCCAATGAGTCGTAGCTGTTCTCGGATCGTCGTGGAAATTTCTCTCTGCTCGAAAATTTTCGGCGACAGATGGCTTGACGCCAATGATCGTAGCTTGTCGTATCCTGTCGTGGGCGCTGTTGTAGGTTGTCACCAGGTTGTCGCCAGGTGACTTTGGTTGTCGCCGGTGCTGATCCACGTTTTATAAGAATTTTGTTTGTTTGGATAAAGTAAATTTTGGACATTTTGACCAAAGATTGATGTTTGAAGTTATTGTATTTCAGAGTAGTCTCTCATGGCATCTCTTTCAAATTTCTTAATTTCATTTATTTTGACCAATAAAACAAAACCAAACACAAACACAAGCATTGCACAGCAAACTCTTTTAATTTATTTTGACATTGTACTGCATTGGGTCTTTTCAGGGACAAGGGCTTCAACCACACAGACCTCTTCTTGGGCTTCATCTTCCCCATTCTTCTTGTCCTTCTGTCTTGCAGAATTTTAAGTATGAGGGCCGCTGCAAGCAGCAGGGCTTGCATTTGATGTATGAGCAATGCCATCATATTTTGCTTCCTGGCAGTCATGATGCTGAATGATCGGAGACCCTACTCAAACACATTTTTGCGCCAAAATTACGTGAAATGGCTAATGTTTTCATCAGTTGTGACCTGACAGGGTTGTAGCTTGTCGAGGGTCGAGGTAGGTTGACTTCGGTTGCCTTAGCTTGTTGTAGTTGCTATCGTAGGTGGACGTACTACGTCGCGACGACTGGGTCGCCAGGTGTCGGCAGCTTGGTGTCGCCTAGGTGGTAGGTTGTCGTAGCTTGTCATAGGCATTGTCGTGGGGTAGTCGTAGACATTGTCGTAGGGTTAACAAAATCGAAGGTTTTTCGGCGATCTGCTACGACTTTGGCAGTCGCCTTAAAAATCGCGGAAGTGGGACAGGCCCTTTAGTTTCACATTCACAACCTTCATTCGCCCCTCCTCAACAATGTTGCAACTACAGCTACAGTCAGCCGCGCCCCATCGTCCCGGCTGCGTGGCGCAGGAGGGTGTTCGACGTGGTCCACGGGCTGGCTCACCCATCCATCCGGGCGACGATCGCATTTGTAGCTGCGCGGTTCATGTGGCATGGTCTACGCAAGCAGGTTGGCCACTGGGCCCGCACCTGCATTCCGTGCCAGACGGCAAAAATTCAACGCCACATCCGGGCGCCACTCCAAGGGATCGGTCTACCATGCCGCCGTTTCGACCACCTGCACGTGGACATTGTGGGCCCGCTCCCGCCATCCCGGGGCATCACCCACCTCCTCACGGTGGTGGACCGCTTCACACGATGGCCGGAGGCCATACCACTGGCCGATACATCTACAGCCACATGCGCTCGTGCGTTGGCCGCGCACTGGATTGCTCGCTTTGGGGTGCCGGTGGTCATCTCATCGGACCGGGGGCCACAGTTCACCTCCGAGCTGTGGTCGGCCATGGCCCACCTGTTGGGCGTGCGGCTGCACCACACCACGGCCTATCACCCGCAGGCAAACGGCCTGGTGGAGAGGTTCCACCGGCAGCTGAAGACAGCGCTGAAGGCGCGACTCTCCGGCCCCGACTGGATGGACGAGCTACCATGGGTCTTGCTGGGCATCCGGACTGCGCCCAAGGAGGACCGGGCTTCATCGTCAGCGGAGCTCGTATACGGGTTCCCGCTCACGGTGCCCGGGGAGTTCGTGCCCTCGTTGCCGGGGCGAGAGGAACCGGCCTCATCCACCCTACAGCGCCTCCGAGAGCGAGTTGGCAAGCTCGCACCCGTGCCGACGTCCCGCCATGGGACATTCCGCCCTTACGTGCCATCGGCCCTCCGGGACTGCGCCTTTGTGTTCCTGCGCCGTGACGCCCACCAGACGCCACTCCAGAGGCCGTATGAGGGCCCGTAACGGGTGCTGGAGCACGGACAGACAACCTTTGTCTTGGACATGGGGGGCCGGCCGGAGGCCGTGTCAATTGACCGCCTGAAGCCGGCCCACTTAGACATCGACCAACCGGTGCAGGTTGCCCAGCCTCGGCCACGATGTCACCCACCCTTCCGGGACCCACCACCTGTCCCTCCAACTGTGCCTCCGCTGGCCCCTCTGTCGACCGATTACCGTACGCGGTCCGGTCGGGTTGTGCGACCACCAGTGCGTTTCGTGCCTCCGGTTCTGGGGGGGGGTACTGTGGCGGCTCCCAAGGGTCGGGCCATACTACTACCGACCCTTCGGCACGGGAGTGGACCAGTCCAGGGGGGCGGTCCGGTACCATGTATATAAGGACAAGGTTTTGGGCGCGAAGCCATTCGGGCAGACTCGACCCGTCTGGTAACCGAGGTATAATAAAATATAACGTCCCCGAAATACCTGGCTCCTTGCCTTTATTTCGGGCCTTTATCGACGCGCCACATTATCTTTGTATGCTTCGTTGTCACCTTCCCCTAGCTAACAATGATTTATTCTACATTTTCCTTGATCTTCATATCCCCTTTGATGTCTTGTTTTCATACCTTACCCTTCCATATCTCTGGGACTCTCTCTCCCCTGACAGTCTGAAGAAGGATCTCGACCCAAAATATCACCCATTCCTTCTATCCATAGATGCTGCCTGATCCGCTGAGTTATTCCAGCATTTTGTGCCTATCTTCGGTGTAAACCAGCATCTGCAGTTCCTTCCTATACATAAACAATCCTTTGCCCACCTCCTCACATTGATAATATATACATTAACCCTGGCCTCCCACATTCATAATGATTATACAACACCAATCTTTTGCCTAAACCATCACACTGATGCCATAGACCAGACACCACCATTCCACACGGATACTATGCACTGCCTATGCTTCTGCCTACCCCGTATTGGCACCTACCCCATATTCCCACTCTACATTGACACTGAACACCCATCATTTGCCCAACACATCAATGTCAGATACTCATCATTTGCCAGCCCTATCGTATTTAAGTGACTCCACTGGGTGCAGTACATGGAACACCATCTGATTTCCACAACATCCAAACTCAATCCCACTAACACAAGAGAAGCACTAGTGGTTATGAGAGGGATTGTTTCTATGGGAAATACGTGAACATCATGGAAGGAATGAAGGGATGTGCATTGGCTGCCTTTTTCTCTCTTTTTTACCTTTGAAAGTGACTGGTTCTAAAGAAAATTCCATTCAGATCAGTCAAGCACTTACATTTTTGCCACCCCTTTTAGTCAAGTCAAGTCAAGTCAATTTTATTTGTATAGCACATTTAAAACAACCCACATTGACCAAGTTCAGGCACTAAGAACGAACATACAATGGCACACAAACATAACAGCACATACATAAACAGTTCACAGCGCCCCCTCAGAGGGCCTCAAACGCTAGGGAATAGAAATAGGTTTTGAGCCTGGACTTAAAGGAGTCGATGGAGGGGGCAGTTCTGATGGGGAGAGGGACGCTGTTCCACAGTCTAGGAGCTGCAACTGCAAAAAGTGCGGTCACCCCTGAGCTTAAGCCTAGACCGCGGGATAGTCAGTAGCCCCAAGTCGGCCAACCTGACCTGAGGGACCTGGAGATAAAGTGGTGGGTTAGAAGATTTTTGATATGGGGGGGGGGGGGGGGGGGGGGTGGAGGGGAAGCCCGTTTAGGGCTTTGTATGTGAATAAGAGAAGGCTTCAGGTCTCTTTAAAAGCGGTTCCCAGTATTAGATTCCAACAACTGGACCTTCCCAGGTTAAAACCATCAGCTAGAGGGGTGGGCATGAGGTCCTGAAGGGAAGGAGCACAGTAATTAAATGAAAGGTGGCCAACCAAGCTCAACTCCTTGCAACTACTTTTAAATTATGCTGATGTAGAAAAAGTATGGCCATCTGAAATGCCTCATGATGGATTAGCTTCACAACCATTGTGAGCTTCTTTGGAAATACTCTAAAAGAGTGCTATGAGCAGAGTAATACACCTGGGTGAACATTTGGCAAGGAAAATGCATCATCAGCACAAGTGGAATTGATGATTGGAAGATGCCCAATCTGGAATGACATAATTCAACCTGAAAATGATTGAACTCATGTTCCACAACAGGAAAAAATAGCTTTTTTTGTGTGCCACTGAAAACAGAAAATGGTATGTGTCCAGATTTATAACCCCATGATGAGTGTTGAGACATATGCAAGATCTGAGAACGTCTTCGACTTTGATGATATTTCTGCCTTTAGTCATTGCTGAAACTTACCCAATTGTGCATGTAGCAATATATTACTTTGGCCATAAAGCAGATCTCACCAGAATGGCTGATTCTTACAATGTTTAAGGAAAAGATAGTGCAACACCAATGTCGAAACATTGATTGTGTCGTAAAGGCAGCAAATTGTCCTTGCAGACTTTCGTTAATCAGGAATTGCATCTTAGTCACAGGTTCCCTACTGAGCCCACTCATGTTCTGCTCTTCCATCATGCACACATAGCTGACTGTGACTGTCTAATTACTGCCTTCTGTGAGTTATCTACCTCGGATACCCTCTGTGTTTCTAGATCATTTTGAGCTCTTGTTTCTGCTGCATTGAAAAGTATCCAACGGTGCCCATTACACTTAATGAAACAAAACATCCTCTCTCCTTTTCAGAATAGCTGTTCCAAACTCGTTCAAGTGTTAATGACATTCATCTTGTTTATCTGAAAACTCTACATGTTTCCAAATGAGATTTTAAAGAATGGTATTTAACAGTCCTTGACAGGTAAAATGCTTTTCTTTTGTTTTCACTGTCATTGATGTTCATGACCCCATTTTCACATAAAAACAATTATCAGTGAAATCTCAAATCAGTATGGAGCTAGATAAGTTATGAACTGTTGTGTCCTTCTATTCTTAAATAATTCAGTATGTCGCCAGTAATATAAAAAGCCTCACTGGAGGATATTTTTTGTTGGAAAATTACAATCTCCATTATTTGGCTCCCTCATATTAGGTTTAGAAGTGTAATGCTTGAATAAATGCTCACTCCGATTATATTTATTTCAATTACAAGATGACAACTGGCTTGTTCGGTTGTATTAAAACATCTTAAAAGGTTTCAAGGCAACAAACTACTTTTCCTAAGAAAATATCCATGTTTATCACTAGTAGCATCTTATTACTTTTATCACTTCATAACACGGATATCACTTCATAACAGTTATTTTTATGGATTTCGTTACTGAACTTTTCTGATACAATCACCAAATCTGTGCCCTCTCTATTAGAAAATCCAATCATTTTCTAATTATACAAAGACATATTCAAACATGTCCAACATTCAGATTAAATTGAAATGATTTCTGCATGGAAGACACCCGTAGGGAAGCAATATGCATGGGTGGATCAAAACTGTCACTGCAATACCAGCAGTCATGTTCGTGTGCACACTCCAGCTTTAAAGATGGTTCTTCTGCACATATAATTGAAGTCTTTTAGCAGCATTGAATACAAGCACCAAACAACCATTTTAATATCAGGAGTGAAGGATCTGATATAATGAGAGGGCATCTCAGCTAGCACGTCGGTAACTGCCTTGTTCAGACCAAAACTAACAATGAATACCAAAGCTTTGTGGTTTTAATAATGTATTTATTTTTCATGATGAGGCATCACAGGCAAGGGAAATGTGAAGCGGTGGTGCATCCATGCACATGTGGTGCGTGTACTATTTGATGCTAAAGGTCATGGGCTTGGGTGATGATGTTGGAGTAGCCCAGTTGAATAGCTTTGGTGCAATCTGCAGGTGCAACACAATGAAAGCATGGTGTGTTGGGGCTGGTGGATGATATGGATGAGTGTGCCAAACACTCGAGGACACTGTTGGCAACACCTTTGGCTACTTTGCTGAAGACTGAGAATAGACTGATTGGTGGGGCGGAAATTGGGTGCTTTTGTTTCCCTTTTATTGAATAGAACGTATCAGGGCAGCTTTTCCCATTGTTGGGTAGAACTAACTATGGAAACGGTATCAGAACAGCTTGGCTAGAGGCACAGGTTCTTCAGGCATGCAGGTCTTCAGTATTGCTAGAATCATAAGATATAGGAGCCGAAGGAGGCGATTCAGCCTATCAAGTCTATTCCACCACTCAATCATGGCTGATCTATTTTTCCCTGTCAACCCCGTTCTCCTGCTTCCCCATAATGTTTGACACCCTTACTAATCATGAACCTATCAATCTCCGCTTTAAAAAAATCCAATGACTTGGCCTCCACCACTGTCTGTGGCAATGAATTCCATGGATTCACCACTCTTTGGCAAAATTAATTCCTCCGCCTCTCCATTCAAAAGGTACGTCCTTTTAATTCTGAGGCTGTACCATCTGGTCCTAGACTCTCCTACAACTGGAAACAGTATCTCCACATCTACTCTATCGCGGCCTTTCATTATTTGTTAGGTTTCAATGAGATTTCCCTTCATCTTTCTAAACTCCGGCGAGTACAGGCCCAGAGCCTTCAAAGGCTCCTCACACATTAACCCAATATACCCCGGAATCATTCTCGTAAACCTCCTCTGGACCCTCTCCAATGCCTGGACATCGTTCCTCAGAAATGGAACCCAAAACTGCTCACAATATTCCATATGTGGGCTGACCAGCGCCTTATTAGGCCTCAGCATTACATCCTTGCTTTTATATTTTAGTCTTCTCGTAATGAATGCTCACATTGCATTTGCCTTCCTTACTCAAACTGAGACTTTGCTATATCCTTTGCTCCCAGCCATTTGACTATCTGAAGGAGAGAATCAAATTGAAAAGAGATTGTCTTCTATGATGGCGAGGTTCCCAGAGGAAGGCTCAAATGGATCATTCATTAAGAACGTCACCCACTCCTTCTCTCCCGAGATGCTGCCTGACCTGCTCAGTTACTCCAGCATTTTGTGAATAAATCGATTTGTACCAGCATCTGCAGTTATTTTCTTATTCATTAAGCTTTTCTGGCTGATTATAATTGTGAATGCTTCAGTTTCATCAGTGACACCCCAGCACAGCTAGTAGTGTGATTCTGGTTCAATCATGACCGTCGGTATTCTGTGCGTGGTGTTTTCATGTTCTCCCAGTGACTGCATAGGTTTCCTCTGGGTGCTCCAGTTTTTTTCCCTGCATCTCAAAGATATGCTGGGTTGGTAAGTTAATTGGCCTCTGCAAAATTGGCCTCTGCAAATTGTTCCTAGTATACAAGTGGGTGGGAGAACCTAGATGTTGGGTGGGGAGGTGAGGGGATTGTGGGGAGAATTAAAGGTTTGGTCTTGGATTAGTACAGGTGGGTGTTTGATTTGGGGGTGCAGTCTCAATGGTTTGAAGCTTCTGTTTCTGTGCTATATGATTCTGTGATTCGATGGCCCTATGTGCTGTCAGGTCCAGATACCTCAGCTACATTGATGACAGGGATGTTCTTGGAGACTTCTTTTCCTGTTAGCAATTTAACTGTTCATCACCATCAATTCTAGATGTGGTTGTACTGCACAGCTTTGATCAGAATCATTGGCAATGAGACAACTTATCTCTTTCTATTGCATGTGATTTTTGCAGATTAGCTTTACAAAATGTATTAATTTGAGCTTTAACCTGATGTTGTCTTTCTGCACTTGTCACTGAAGGAGGCTTGATCCGTTGTAGCATTGGTGACGTGGGGGATATTCCAACCCAAGAGGTTACAGTTTGGGGTGGTGTTGACTTTTGCCACTCCACTCCATGGATGTCCACTCCATGGATGTCCACTCCATGGATGTCCACTCCATGGATGTCCACTCCATGGATGTCCACTCCATGGATGTCCACTCCATGGATGTCCACTCCATGGATGTCCACTCCATGGATGTCCACTTTTGAGTTGTTGTATCCTGTTTTCTACATTTGCACTGCCACACATTATGATGAAGAGTGTGAAGAGGGGTATTTGTTTCCACAAGGAGTTTGTGATGAATACTCTGACCCATGTCATAGAGTCATAGAGTGATACAGAGTAGAAACAGGTCCTTTGGCCCAACTTGCCCACACTGGCCAACATGTCCCAGCTGCATTAGTTCCATCTGCCAGCATTTGGCCCATACTGTTCCAAACCTGTCCTATCCATGTACCTGTCTAACTTGCTTCTTAAATGTCACCATGAAATTCTACATCTGCAATAGGTAGACTGGCAACGAGTTAATATTCTCACTCATATTGGTTTGTTCACTACCTTCTTTGGACCCAGTGCGATGATGTTCTGCAGGATTTGGTGCATTCATCGGTAGATTGGCCAATCCCGATGGTAGTCCTTGAAGTCCTCATCCAGTATATATGCTGTGACATTGCCACTTAGTTTGTTTTTCCAATTAAAAGCATTGGGCAATCACGAAAGTGTGTCATTTTGCATGTTTGACTTGATATCATGAGAACTGGAGACACCCAAGGTTAATCCTTCCCATTTGTATGAAACTGCACTACCACTTCTGTTCGGTCCACCTTACTGGTGGAACAGGACAGGCCCAGGGATTGTGATAAAAAAAAGGCTTCCACAGGGACTGCATGATACTATTTTGAGTTTGGTTTTGTCAGACAATGTTTGGAGGACTGTACAAATTCAACCTGTGGAGGAATGACTGCCTTGTTTGAATTCAATGCTAAATTACATGCTAAAGGAGACAAGAATGGTAGGTGAATCCGTTAAAACAAATTATTAACTAAATGGCTCTTTACAGCAATCGGCCATTTCATTATCACAAGTTTTCTCTAAAATTCTAAATTCTAAATTTAATTTAGATCCATAGCTGGCATAGTGGGATTTGAATTTGTGATTCTGGATTATTAGTCCATGTCTCTTTGTGCCATCAACATTGTTGAATGACAGAACAACCAATTGACTCCAGTATTGGTGAATGTGTTATTGGATGTTTTGTCATTCAGGGTTGATAATCACCAGCAAACAATTATTACAATCAAGGTATGGAGGCTCTTTTTTTTCTAAACAATTAGTGTAGACTTTAACATGATACACGGTGAGCTGAATTGAATGATACCATCCAGGATTTGACTGTATTAAGAATTCGTGATGGCTTGGCTAGACTGACAAGTCTGTGTTAATGACCAGTAGAACTGTTGAACACTTCTTTAATATTATGCATTAATCAATCAGTTCATTGCAGAACATCTTATCTGGAACTGTGATTGTAATTCTGCAACCACATTCTTTATAAAAGGGATTACTAACTTTAAGTGCCTATGAGGCTACACAGGAGCTCCTAGATGAATCTTCTACAGTTGAAATCATTGGTTTGTACTAATATTAAAAATGATGATAGGAAAATAGCATCCATGGCTTTCACTGGTCGTGCCTTGGTTCACATGTCTTGGATGTATTTTAGATTTACCAGAAGCCATGTGCCATAAAACTACTTCATTGTTTTAGATGTAACACTTAGTTTAAAGCAAGTCAAAAAGATTTTGTGACTTATATTAAAGTTGGCTGGATAAAATAAGTGTGTTTTTAAAGAAATGCAATTCAACAGCAGGTTACTGTTGCAGTACAAAGCCCGAATAATATAAGGGAGACTTGATAAAACTCACCTCCACCAGGCACAAAATCAATTTTTCATCATTGTTTCTAAAGCTCTCGCGGGCTAGAATTCATCGGATCAAT
The DNA here is from genome assembly GCF_053455715.1 of Rhinoraja longicauda. Taxonomy (NCBI): domain Eukaryota; kingdom Metazoa; phylum Chordata; class Chondrichthyes; order Rajiformes; family Arhynchobatidae; genus Rhinoraja; species Rhinoraja longicauda. Next base: position 38,685,954 of record NC_135957.1, on the reverse strand, counting down.
CGACGATTAACATGCAGCAGAAGCCAAAGAATCACTGTCTATGAAAGTGAATGTCTGGTTGAGTCAGATCCTCTTCAGTTTTCAATTTCCTGTTTCAACACAAAATAATGTTGCACTATTCTACTTCATTGTTAAGACACTGAATGATGCGGAAGGACTTTGCAATAGCTTAAAAGCTTCAGAATCTGGAATCCGCTGTTAGCTCCAGAGATTTCACCCTGAATCTTTTCCTAACTTGCTGCTTTTGTTTGTTGTAACAATTATACCTGGGAAAGTACCAAAACACAAGGGCAATTTTCTGTATTTTTATTGCAATAGTGAAAAGGAAAAGCTATCGCCGCCGTTAACTAAAATGGATGTTGGTAACATTTGCTGTAATGCCTTGCACTTTACCATCATTTTTTTAAATTTTAAGCTAACCCTCTGCTCTACAAAAAGAGTAGACAATAGACAATAGGTGCAGGAGTAGGCCATTCGGCCCTTCGAGCCAGCACCGCCATTCAATGTGATCATGGCTGATCATTCTCAATCAGTACCCCGTTCTTGCCTTCTCCCCATACCCCCTGACTCCGCTATCTTTAAGAGCTCTATCTAGCTCTCTCTTGAATGCATTCAGAGAATTGGCCTCCACTGCCTTCTGAGGCAGAGAATTCCACAGATTCACAACTCTCTGACTGAAAAAGATTTTCCTCATCTCCGCTCTAAATGGCCTATCCTTTATTCTTAAACTGTGGCCCCTGGTTCTGGACTTCCCCAACATTGGGAACATGTTTCCTGCCTCTAACGTGTCCAACCCCTTAATAATCTTATACGTTTCGATAAGATCCCCTCTCATCCTTCTAAATTCCAGTGTATACAAGCCTAGTCACTCCAGTCTTTCAACATATGACAGTCCCGCCATTCCGGGAATTAACCTAGTAAACCTACGCTTCACGCCCTCAATAGCACGAATATCCTTCCTCAAATTTGGTGACCAAAACTGCACACAGTACTCCAGGTGCGGTCTCACTAGGGCCATGTACAACTGCAGAAGGACCTTTTTGTTCCTATACTCAACTCCTCTTGTTATGAAGGCCAACATTCCATTGGCTTTCTTCACTGCCTGCTGTACCTGCATACTTCCTTTCAGTAACTGATGCACTAGGACACCCAGATCTCATTGTATGTCCCCTTTTCCTAACTTCACAAAATTCAGAAAATACTCTGCCTTCCTATTCTTACCACCAAAGTGGATAACCTCACACTTATCCACATTAAACTGTATCTGCCATGCATCCGTCCACTCACACAACCTGTCCAAGTCACCCTGCAACCTCATAGAATCTTCCTCACAGTTCACACTACCACCCAGTATCATCTGCAAATTTGCTAATGGTACTTTTAATCCCTTCATCCACGTCATTAATGTATAATTTTCATATTCTAAAAGTGAAGGACAAAGGTAGTGTCCACAGTAATTAATAATGACTTTGTTGGATATGATTATGTAAGGCAATGACTTTATCCTACTGTCAACCGTAAGTTATCTTCAGAGAATTGAAATAAAATAAAACTCATGGCTTTCACCTTTCTTAAAAACTGGCAGTTCAATCGAAATAACCTTATATTACAGCAATAAACAAATCAATTGTCAGGAATAAGCAAATAATGCAGCAAATTGCATCAATGCCTTCCACTCTCGATTGTTATGTGCTATGTTGATGTCAAGGGTGGACTCGCTGGGCTCAGCTGTGAATGCCAAGAATACATTGCAAAGGCTCACACATGAATAAGTCGCCAATTGGCCAGAGAACAGATGTCAACACCCCAGTGGAGAGTTAACATATTCTTACTCTCGAGGACAAAGATGTGGGAAAGTAATGATGATAGTTTTATTGCTCCAGTTTTAACTTTATGCAGCTGGACTATATTATTTTAAGTAATATTTAGAAAAAGAATAATAACCTACTTGATAATTATTTAAGATTTGAGGACTACAAAGGTATCAGGAGATTCTTCTTATTTCCACGGCAATAAAAGTATTGAATGGAATAAAAAAACATTTCTGCCTGAAGTATTATTCACAGGAATGTACTACAAACAGAGCTTTTGATCATGAAAAGTATATCTATATTTCTGTTGTTAATTCAGAACTTCACTTTTAATAATCTATTACAGGCTAAAACATCGGCAGTGACATTCGTTTCTATTTACACATCTATTCCCTGGTACCATTATTTTCAGAGGGAAGAGATACCTTTTATTTTTATTTACAGTACCTGTCCTTGACATTACTGCAATAATTCAACTCATTACAATGAAAAATGTCAAAATATCTATTTTAGATATTCAAGATATCTATCAGTGTCTATAGTGTCGATACTTGAGAGGGACAGGCCATTATCATTGGACCTGAAAGTTAAGTGTCGACTTGATAGATGATATTAAGAGTGTGAAGGTAGAACATGGTGCCAAATGGCAGACCGTAGTTTCACACATATCCTCTGGCAGCAGGCCTGGCTCACCAACCGTCACCAAGAAGCAAGCCGTCAAGCCCTGCCCTGCTCGTCCCCGAGGTCTGGAGAGGAGGCTGAAGAGATCCAAGATGGCGGTGGCAATGGCGGACGCACGGAACAAAGGGCCGGTAAGCGGACCGGCTGTGGGAGCCAGTCCAGTGCACCTCAATAGTGAAGTGGGCCACTGGAGGCTCTGCAGTGGCCTGGGGCTTGGGTGCGGATTGGGTGCCGCTCTAAGAGGCCACGTGTGCGGACTGGACGTGACCTGCAGCTGCACAGAACAGTGGAGCAGCAGAGGAGGACATCAACAGTTATACATGGCCAGGCAAACTCTGCAACGCCGCCAGGACTATGTGCCTTCATGGACAGGTTAAGAACTCTGCACATATATCAACTGGGACTTGAAAAATAGCGCCAAAACCTGGCAACTCTTGCATATTCTAGAAGCATACAAACATAGAAAATAGGTGCAGGAGGTGGCCATTCTAGCCAGCACCGCCATTCATTGTGATCATGGCTGATTGTCCCCAATCAATACCCCATATCCCTTGATTCTACTAGCCCCTAGAGCTCTATCTAACTCTCTCTTAAATCCATCCAGTGATTTGGCTTCCATTGCCCTCTGCGGCAGAGAATTCCACAAATCCACAACTCTCTGGGTGAAAAAGTTTTTCCTCACCTCAGTTTTAAATGGACTCCTCTTTATTCTAAGACGGTGGCCCCTGGTTCTGGACTCGCCCAACATTGGGAACATTTTTCCTGCATCTAACTTGTCCAGTCCTTTTATAATTTTATATGTTTCTATAAGATCCCCTCTCATCCTTCTAAACTCCAGTGAATACCTAGTCTTTTCAATCTTTCCTCGTATGACAGTCCCTCCATCTCGGGGATCAATCTCGTGAACCTATGCTGCACTGCCTCAATTACAAGGATGTCCTTCCTCAAATTAGGAGACCAAAACTGTACACAATACTCCAGATGTGGTCTTACCGGGGCCCTATAAAAGTGCAGAAGAATACATTCTCTGTGTATTATTCCTATATACTTGTACAGAATCCAATAACTAGGAAAATGGACAGGGGAGAGTCAGTGGATGTGGTGTACCTCGACTTTCAGAAAGCATTCGACAAAGTCCCACATAGGAGATTAGTGGGCAAAATTAGGGCACATGGTATTGGGGGTAGGGTACTGACATGGATAGAAAATTGGTTGACAGACAGAAAGCAAAGAGTGGGGATAAATGGGTCCCTTTCGGAATGGCAGGCAGTGACCAGTGGGGTACCGCAAGGTTCGGTGCAGGGACCCCAGCTATTTACGATATACATTAACGACTTAGACGAAGGGATTAAAAGTACCATTAGCAAATTTGCAGATGATACTAAGCTGGGGGGTAGTGTGAATTGTGAGGAAGATGCAATAAGGCTGCAGGGTGACTTGGACAGGTTGTGTGAGTGGGCGGATACATGGCACATGCAGTTTAATGTAGATAAGTGTGAGGTTATTCACTTTGGAAGTAAGAATAGAAAGGCAGATTATTATCTGAATGGTGTCAAGTTAGGAGGAGGGGGAGTTCAACGAGATCTGGGTGTCCTAGTGCATCAGTCAATGAAAGGAAGCATGCAGGTACAGCAGGCGGTGAAGAAAGCCAATGGAATGTTGGCCTTCATAACAAGAGGAGTTGAGTATAGGAGCAAAGAGGTCCTTCTACAGTTGTACCGGGCCCTAGTGAGACCGCACCTGGAGTACTGTGTGCAGTTTTGGTCTCCAAATTTGAGGAAGGATATTCTTGCTATGGAGGGCGTGCAGCGTAGGTTCACTAGGTTAATTCCCGGAATGGCGGGACTGTCGTATGTTGAAAGGCTGGAGCGATTGGGCTTGTATACACTGGAATTTAGAAGGATGAGGGGGGATCTTATTGAAACATATAAGATAATTAGAGGATTGGACACATTAGAGGCAGGAAACATGTTCCCAATGTTGGGGGAGTCCAGAACAAGGGGCCACAGTTTAAGAATAAGGGGTAGGCCATTTAGAACGGAGATGAGGAAGAACTTTTTCAGTCAGAAAGTGGTGAAGGTGTGGAATTCTCTGCCTCAGAAGGCAGTGGAGGCCAGTTCGTTGGATGCTTTCAAGAGAGAGCTGGATAGAGCTCTTAAGGATAGCGGAGTGAGGGGGTATGGGGAGAAGGCAGGAACGAGGTACTGATTGAGAGTGATCAGCCATGATCGCATTGAATGGCGGTGCTGGCTCGAAGGGCTGAATGGCCTACTCCTGCACCTATTGTCTATTGTCTATTGTCTATTGCTTATGTATTGTAAAACTTTTATTGAACTGTATGCAAAAAATAATTTAATTGTACCTCGGTACCATTGAATCATCAATTCAGTGACTATTTTATCCACTAATTGTTAAGGGAGTAGCAAACATTCAAATTTAAAGATAGCAAGTAAAATTAAAGTCAGAAAAATGTGATTATAAGGGCAAACTGACAGCCTCAAGATCTTCTTAAAACATGTAATGGAGAATTAGATTATTAATTGAAAAGGGAAAATATTAAAGGGAATAAAGTCATAATCCGATTTCTTTACCTTCAATCTGGGTGTAATGATTAAGCCAAATACTGAATTAGGAAAGAGATGAGGAGAAATTTCTTTAGTGAGAAGGTGGTGAATCTGTGGAATTCTTTGCCACAGAAGGCTGCGGAGGCCAAGTCAGTGAATATCTTTAAGGCAGAGATAGAGAGATTCCTGATTAGTACAGGTGTCAGAGGTTATGGCAGGAGAATGGGGTTAGGAGGGAGAGACAGATTAGCCATGATTGAATGGCAGAGTAGTCTTGATGGGCTGAATGGCATAATTCTGCACCTATCACTTATGATCTAATGATCTTATAATACAATTCAATTGTACACTATATCCTACACGGCAGACAAGCCACTTTAATGGAAATTGAGGAAGAGATTTTTTTCATCCACAGCATAGTTGCAATCTGGAACGTGTTGCCTAAGAAGTTGGTAGAGGCAGATATTCTCACAATAATTAAGAAACATCCAGATCAACATTTGAATTATCATTACAGTGTAGGTAGCACACCAATTGCTGGTAAATGGCATGTGGTTCTTGATGGATAACATAGACAGTGGGCCAAAGGACCTTTATTTGTGCTGTATGAGTTGAAGGCACTCTAAGACAAATTCCAAAATCATTGTAAAAAGTGAAAACACAAGTTGGAACGAGTCTTCACTACGATATGATACGATACGATACAATATGATACGATATGATACATGATAATGATGCGATGCGATACAATATGATACGATACGATACGATACGATACGATACGATACGATACGATACGATACGATACGATACGATACGATACGATACGATATGATCCAATAGAACTTTATTTTTCACGGGAGGGAAATTGGTCTGCCAACGGTCATAATACGCAAGATACATGAAACATGAAATTAAAGTGACGAGTGGAAAGTCCAGGATTTGGGAGGTGCAAAGATTGGGGAGGGAGGGAGGGTCAGTCTACCCCACGACCGAAGGGGGAGGAGTTGTACTGTTTAATAGCCACAGGGAAGAAGGATCTCCTGTGGCATTACATGCTGCATCTGTATTACATGCAACCAGTCAGTTGCTGAAGGTGCTCCTCAGGTTAACCAGTGTGTCATGGAGGTGGTGAGCTGTATTATCCAAGTTGCTCTACAATCTTCCATTGTTTTCCTCATGAAAAAGAGAGGGGGAGATAGGGGTTTCCTGACTTTGTCCCTTCAGCAATCATTCCTAACATTCTCCCACCATGTGCCATCTCTCATCTTCCGCTGGGATGTGGTGAGAAAATATAATGTCCCGCCTCCCTGTGCCTCACCCATTGTCTTTCATTGAGTGCAGTGGAGCATTTACGAGCAGAACAATCACATTTTTCTGAAGACATTTTTCAACATTCAATGAGTAGGAAGCCTGTGGAAGGTTTTCATGGACTACCTCCCCCCATTCTGCAGTGGTACTGTGGTGTGCGTTACTGAGTCAGTATTGCAGCTTAGGTTAATGATCCAGAGACATGAATTCAGGAGAGCTGGGGAGTTTAAATTCACTAATCCTGTTAATTAAATATATCTGAAATAAAGAGATAACAGCGATGATTATAAAACCAAGAGGCTGCTGTAAAAAAATGCACTCCTGGTTCACCCATATCCTTTAGGGAAGTGAATTCACCATCGTAACCTGTTCTGGCTCCCAACATAAGTACAAAAAAAATCTAGCAAGCCGTTTAATACTTAAATCATTAAGGATGAACAATAAATGTTAACTTTGTGAGCTAGTAAGACCACATCTTAGAATCAGGCAGCAGAGAAACAGACCACTGGCCTGTCAAGTCTGCACTGACTGTCACATACCCAAGCACAGGAATCCACAAACTATCCTCAATTTTTTCAATTCTTCACACATTTCTATCAACTTATCTCTGATTATCACATGCACTTGCTTACGGGTGGTCGGGTAACCTACCCACCTACACACGTGTAGGATGTGGGAGGTATGGAAGCACTTGGGTAAAAGCCCATGCTGTCAAAGGATGAATATCCAAACTCCATACAACAGAGAGTACCAGCAGTCAGAATTCAACCTAATTCACTAGACCAGCATTCTTGTGAATGCTGAAAAAAGCTCTCCAATATACAGATATTGAATTAGATAAAACACCCACCCCTTGGCTTATGCAAAGTTTTTAAAAAGTGGAGGTCCAGATGAACTGTTACAATTCTTCAACCTTTATATAATCATTTGGTACAGCTCTTCGTGTTCCAATAGCTGAACCTCCTGGTTGAAACTAACACAAAATTGCCAGACAGAGTCTGTTATCCAGAGTGGGGGGAATTAAGAACCAGAGCACATAGGTTTAAGGTGAGAGGGAAAAGATTTAATAGTAACATGAGGGGCAATTATTTCACACAGGGTATATGGGTAAATGGGATGAGCTGCCAGAGGAGGTAGTTGAGGCAGGTACTATAACAACATTTAAAATACATTTGGATAGGTTCATCGATAGGAAACCTTTAGAAGAACATGAGCCAAATGTGGGCAGGTGGGATTAGTGTAGATTGGGTCTTAGTCAGCATGGGCAAGATGGGCCAGAGAGCCCGTTTCTATCCTGAATGACTGTGACTCTATGACTTTAAACGAAGAACTGAATATTTAAAAAGGTGTGCATCAATTTTCCACCCATTACTTTGAAAGGACTTTTTTGATTTTTCTCAATATTTTTGGATATATTTTTGAAAAACTAAAATTGCCCGCTAATTTATGCAGGCTGATTAATGTATTGGTAAGCCTGCAATCATTTCTGACAATATGTATCCTTATGAGTGACAAATTAAAAACTGCCTGTTGTTTGTGTCATCGATTTAAATGGTGCGAGTATAAATGATGAATAACAGCGTACCCTCAGCTAACCATCTGTTACACAGCAGGCCCCAGAAAGATCAGAATAAAATGGGTAAAGGAAATAATTAACTCTAATGCTTTCCAAATGATGAACTAAAGCGCACAGACTCGCAAAACTCAAATATCTTCAAAACACATATTAATTGCAGCTTTCATAAAACCATAATTAATATGCTTCAAAGTGGTGCTCGCATTTTACAATTACAAATACAATCACAATTAAGTATAAATGCTTTGAATACTGGAAAGGCAGTCAAGGCCATATAAAATTGGCATATACCTGGTACCTGTTTGTGGTGCCATGGCTGAGAGTTTCTGTCAGTTTGAGTGATATTATTTGCACTTTTTGATTGCATTAGGCCTAAAAAATCTGAAAGATCATGGAACTTTAGAAATGAACATCAATAAATAAAATTAAGAGACTTTGTTGAGGGTGGGGCCAAGTTTTGCCAGGCAGAGGAGAGTGTTAGTAGAGGAAAATTGATTGGGTCTCTTTTCAAGGAAGAACTGGACGGCCTTGAGTCCTTAGTGGGGGATGGAGGTGTAAAGGGACTGGACAAACAGGGTAAATATGAGGTGATGGGGCCTAGAAATTGAAAGTTATTGAAGAGCTGAAGGGCTTGTGAGGTGAATCCGGCATAGGTTGGGAGGGAGTGGACAAGGGAGAATAGTATGGAATGAATTTGATCCATCTTCACGAGCTAGGGTTTGTCCTGCCCCTCCTCGCTTCCAGCTTCCTTTCCCACCCTCCAACCCCCACCACAGCCTGATGAAGGGCCTCAACCCAAAGCATCTCCTATACATGTTCTCCAGAAAAGCTGCCTGAACTGCTGAATTACTCCAGCATTTTGTGTCTTTGTTCCAGCCAATACAAACTTAGCCTGACCAATATTTTCTCATTAGGGAACTCACTATTACCGGTATTTAGACAATAGACAATAGGTGCAGGAGTAGGCCATTCGGCCCTTCGAGCCAGCACCATTCATTCAATGTGATCATGGCTGATCATTCTCAATCAGTACCCCATTCCTGCCTTCTTCCCATACCCCATGACTCTGCTATCCTTAAGAGCTCTATTAAGCTCTCTCTTGAATGCATTCAGAGAATTGGCCTCCACGGCCTTCTGAGGCAGAGAATTCCACTGATTTACAACTCTCTGACTGAAAAAGCTTTTCCTCATCTCCGTTCTAAATGGCCTACCCCTTACTCTTAAACTGTGGCCCCTGGGTCTGGACTTCCCCAACATTGGGAACATGTTTCCTGCCTCTAACGTGTCCAACCCCTTAATAATCTTATATGTTTCGATAAGATCCCCTCTCATCCTTCTAAATTCCAGTGTATACAAGCCTAGCCGCTCCAGTCTTTCAACATAGGACAGTCCCGCCATTCCGGGAATTAACCTAGTAAACCTACGATGCACGCCCTCAAAAGCAAGAATATCCTTCCTCATATTTGAAGACCAAAACTGCACACAGTACTCCAGGTGCGGTCTCACTACGGCCCTGTACAACTGCAGAAGGACCTCTTTGCTCCTATACTCAACTCCTCTTGTTATGAAGGCCAACATTCCATTGGCTTTCTTCACTGCCTGCTGTACTTGCATGCTTCCTTTCAGTGACTGATGCACTAGGACACCCAGATCTTGTTGTACGTCCCCTTTTCCTAACTTGACACCATTCGGATAATTTGTCATAAACCTTCTCTGAACTCTTTCCAATGTATTGAATCATCATTAAATAACCAAAATAATACAGCACACAGTACCCCAGATAATAATCTCATCAATGATCCATATAACTGAAGCATACCTCTGCATTACTTTTGTATTCAATTCCCATGACAATTATTGATAACATTCTGTTAGTTTTCCTAATTATTCCATGTAGCTGTATATTAGCCTTTAGAAAATTATGTAGGAGGACACCACGTTCTCTCTGCATCGAAGAGTTATGTGAACTCTCTCCTTTTGGACAAACATTCATGCATGACCTGGCAGGTACTCATAAGATGTAGAACATATTTGGCACTGAATTGATTGTGGATGATCACCCATGATCACAATGAATGGCGGTGCTGGCTCGAAGGGCCGAATGACCTGCTCCTGCACCTATTTTCTATGTTTCTATGAAATATATGTGAAATGAGATGCTATAAGATAACAAAGTAGCTGCATAAGCCACAATATCATGATCTTCAAATGACAACCTTGATGTTAGTGGAGATGTTGGGCACAGAAGCAAGACTTCAAACTGTTAACAAAGGAAGAACGTGAAGTCATAACTTACTTGGCAATAAAGTAGATCATAGCAAATGAACCATGCTAATGAACTGTGTCTACATTTGCTTGGAAGCTGCACAGCTCTGTTACCCTTTAGGATGGACATACTGCCTTTTGAAGTGTTGCCAAATAAAGAAGAAAAGATTGAATTTACTCAAAGGGAGATGTGAAGGCCAGCTGGCAGCATGCAATAGGTGTTGGGGTGTTGGCACTTCTGCAATGGGTCTTTTGATTCTGGTCTTCCTTTTGTATGGAGCAGGGGGGGGGGGGGGGGGGAAAGGGGGAACCAAAAGGAACATATCTTTGGATTTCAGAGTCCCATTTTGAAACTAGAAACTCAAACTGGAGCTTTGGGCTTCTTTGGGGCAGAACACATAACATCCATTCCTGTCCAGCTGGGACCATGGATAATAACACTGGAACAAGCCAGGCAAAAGTAAATGTCTGAAGAAGGGTCCTGACCCAATCGAGTGCCAGAGGTTAAGGGGAGAAGGCAGGAGAATGGGGTTAGGAGGGATAGATAGATCAGCCGTAATTGAATGGTGGAGTAGACTTGATGGGCAAAATAGCCTTATTCTACTCCTATCTCTTATGATCTTATGATCTAATGAAAATGTTGCTGTCCCTTTCCTCCACAGATGCTACCAGACCTGCTGAGTTTCTACTGCAGTTTGTTTTTCGCATAAATAAATAATATAAACTGGAACTTCCAATTGGTTTTTTTTTCTCAGATGGTTTTGAGAGTGCAAGATATAGTCCTCACTCAGATGAGTAGTCCAATTAGTTTCAAAATTAAGATTCATAGGTCTATATCTGTTCTCAACTGCAAAACATACACTTTCATTAAGCAGGGAAATCCAAATCTTATGGTATAATAGTGTGGAACAGTGAATTATCACAGTGATTCCTACTGTTTGGAAGGAACAACTGCTTGGTTATTCTCCACCCTCTATGTTGTCCATGTTTCTATGTTGCTAACAGCTATTAAAGATTCTTCATCGAATGCCTCACCAATCTGTTGACAAAACAATTGTATCCTTGTTACTATTGCTTAGGGGATCAAGGCCGGGCGCTGATGGTTGAAAGAGATGCCATGAGAAACTACTCTGAAATACAGTAACTTCAAACATCAATCTTTGGTCAAAATGTCCAAAATTTACTTTATTCAAACAAACAAAATTCTTATAAAAGGTGGATCAGCACCAGCGACAACCAAATTCACCTGGCGACAACCTACGACAGCGCCCTCGACAGGATACGACAAGCTGGGATCACTGGCGTCAAGCCAGCTGCCGCCAAAAAAATTTGAACAGAATAACATTTCCGCGATGACCCAGGATCTGCTATGACTCATTGGAGACTACTCACGACCATGCCCGCGACACCCCGGTGAACGTGCGGCGACAGCCTAGTCGCCGGTAGTCACCTTAAAAATCGCCGAACTGTGACATGCCCTTATAACAGGCAATGTGTTAATGACCGGGTAATTTATATTTGATGTCCATGAATACTGCTAATACTAGGACTGGAGTAAAAGCAGTTGTTATAATTTTGTTTCGCAACAGTGCTCCATTGCAACAGTAGGAAAACAAAGCAGCTACTTCCTCCCAAGTGCTATTGGTGGCACAGCACTCCAATCACATCTTGCCTGATTTAAATTAACAAGCAATTCTTTCCTGTTGGAAAGGAGATGTGGTGTAGTCTATACAAATGGCATGAGTGGGAATTCGAACTGATATATTCTGTTTATTGCTTGGGTCCCAAATGATTGCATTCTAAGTAACTTGGGATGAACCAGACTAAGTCTGATTTCTCTAGGGTTTATGCAGCCCTCTAGTCAGTTAATGTGGTTGGGAAGACTAAATTGCTTGTCCGGTACCTGCGCTAACATTGCGTCTTTGTTAAATGCAATCTGAAATTCACATCAGTCTTTTATGTCAACCATGTCCATATCAAATCCTGTGGGTGGGAGTTCTTGCTCAGATACGCTACTAAAATAAATTACTTCACCCTGCTTAGATTGAGGTTTGGAGCTTCTTCCCTTCCTTCTTACTTTTTAGCTAATAACTATAATGTTTTACAATTTTTTAAAAATACATGTTTTGTAATATAATAGGTTATTTTTAAAATACTGCATGGAATTTCGATATCTTGATTTTATTCAGGCTAAACGAGTCTGTAGTTTAGACTCTAGACTTTAAAATGATAAAGAAAATAGTTCTGAGATTCAAGATATGCATATCCTATGAAATGAAAGTTCATATACATGATAACACGGGAAGCCATTTGGCCTATCGGTATTTGCTAGCTCCAATGGGAGTAATCTCATTCGACTTTTCCACCCTGTAACATATTCCTTTTTACAATCTGCATCACTTGCCTTTGATTCTTTTTGCCATTGAGCTGCAGCATGGGGCAATCTACTGTAGTCATTGGTGTACCAGCATGTCTTAGTTTAGTTTAAAGATACGGCTTGGAAACAAGCTCTTCAGCTCAGCGAGTCCACACTGACCAGCAACCACCCATACACTAGTATTATTCTACACATGCGGAACAATTTACAGAAGCCAATTAACCTACAAACCTGCATATCATTGGAATGTAGGAGGAAACTGGAGCACCCAGAGGATACCAGCATGGTTATAGAGAGAAAGTACAAATTCCGTACAGACAGCACCCATAGTCAGGATGAAATCTGGGGCTTGGGCACAGTAAGGCTGCAACTCTACCACTGTGCCGCCTGAATTTGGAATTATATGAGTGCACTAGACCAAGTGGACCCGTTGGGCCCAAACCTCTCCTGCATTGGTGCAGCACCCTCTCCTCCTCCCTCCCCTCCCCCTCCACCCCTTCCTCTCCCCCCACTCCATCTCCCTCAACCCCCCTTACCCTCCCTCCTCCCCCCTCCTCCCCCCTCCTTCCATTAATCCAAGATGGCGCCTCTGTGCACGGCAGCCGTTGCAGCATCTCCTGCTCACTGGTGAGCGTTTTTCTCTTTCTTAGTAGTTAGTTGTTATTTCTATCACTATTCTTGTGTATTAGTTTGGTGTATTAGTCATGTGTAACTTTCGCGCAGTAAGGAGACTAAAGCCGATGTTTTTGTATTATTTTTTTCACCTACCGTGTCCGGAGATCCCGCGCGCAGCCAGGGCCCTATTGTTCACACGAGGGAGCGGCTGTTAGCGCTCCGTAACCCAGCGGTGCTGCCTCAGGAGAGACCCAACGTCCCCCGTGAGCTGAGGAGGAGGAGAAGAGGGCGCCGTGCTGGAATCCAGCGTCGAGTCGGGAGGAGACGCTCCAGACCAGTGCTCCCGTCCATCGTCATGGGAAATGTAAGATCTCTCCCCAACAAGATGGACGAGTCGGCTGCGTTGACCCGGCACCAGAGGGAATATCGGGAGTGCAGCATCATGCTCCTTACAGAGATCTGGCTGAACACGTTAACTCCGGACACGAACGCCTCACTGGACGGTTTTCACCTGAGGTGGGCAGACAGAACAGTGGGGAATGGTAAGAGAAAAGGAGGAGGGCTGGCTGTGTTTGTAAATGATAGATGGTGTAACCCTGGACACATCACTGTTAAAGAGCAGCTCTGCTGCAGGGACAGCGAGCTGTTAGCTGTCAGCATGAGGCCTTATTATCTACCGAGGGAATTCTCACATGTTGTTGTGATAGCGACATATATTCCCCCCTCTGCTAATGGCGACACGGCCTATGGTGGACTGCACTCAGCTGTCAGCAGGTTGCAAACACAGCACCTACATGCCCTCTTTCTAACCTCCGGGGACTTCAACCACGCGGCCCCATCATCCACTCTGCCCACGTTCACCCAGTACGTCACCTGCCACGCCAGAGACAACAAAATACTGGACTTATTTTATGCCAACACCAAGGAGACATATAACTCAGCACCCCTCCCCCCCTGGGGAAATCTGAGCACAACATGATCCATCTCCAGCCTGTGTACAAACCTCTCGTGCACAGGCAACCAGCGGTGACCCGCACAGTTAGAGGATGGCCCGAGCAGACGGAGGAGGCTCTGAGAGACTGTTTCGAAACAACTGTTTGGGAGGAACTATGTGATACCCATGGTGAGGGCATTGATGGTCTAACCCAGTGCATCACGGACTATATTAACTTCTGTGTGGAGAACACTGTACCCACCAGGACTGTACAGTGTTTCTCCATCAACAAACCCTGGGTCAACCCTGGCATAAAGGATCTCCTTAAGGAGAAAAAGAGTGCCTTTAAGTCGGGAAATAAGGAGGGACTGAAGGCGGTGCAAAAGGGGCTGAGGAGGACGATCAGAGAGGGGAAGAACAGCTACAGGAAGAAGATGGAGGAACAACATCAGTGGAGAGGCCTCAAAACCATCTCTGGGTACAAGGAACCAGACTCCCATGCCGTGGGGGACCAGAAGTGGGTGAACGATCTGAACCTTTTCTTCAACAGGTTCGATCAGTCACCCACCCCTCCCCCGGTCCAGTCACCCCTGCTGCAGCCCCCCTTGTCTGCACGTCCAGTACACTGCCCCACCTCCCCTCCCACAGCACTTGGGTCACAGTCACCACCCACTGCTTCTGCTTCTCCTGCCCCAACCCCACCACCCCCACCTCCTCCCCCCACACCACCCCCCCCCCCCCCACACCCCCTCCTCCTCTCACACCCTTGAGCACCCAGCCCCTGTGCTCCAATCTGTCTTTCTCCACAGATCAGGTGAGAAATTAGCTCAGGAAGATCAATGCGAGGAAGGCGGCTGGTCCCTGTGGCATCAGCTGGAGGCTCCTCAAGTCCTGTGCAGACCAGCTGTGCGGAATTGTGGAGCATGTCTTCAATCTGAGCCTGAAACTGGGGAGAGTTCCACAGCTGTGGAAAACATCACACCTGATGAAGACACTGGAGCGTCTGGTCCTCGCTCATCTCCGCCCCCTGGTCAATGGATCAGTTGCAGTTCGCCTACCAGACTCGCATCGGGGTAGAGGACGCCATCATCTACCTGCGGAACAGAGCTCTCTTACACCTGGAGAGGCCGGATAGTACTGTGAGAATCATGTTCTTTGATTTCTCCAGTGCATTCAACACCATCCAGCCAGGGCTTCTGGGGGGCAAGCTGGAGGACACAGGAGTGGATCACCACCTCACATCCTGGATTCTGGACTACCTCACCAACCGACCACAGTATGTGAGGACAAAGGACCTGGTCTCGGACAGGGTGGTCTGCAGCACTAGGGTTCCGCAGGGAACAGTGCTAGCGCCATTCTTGTTCACCCTGTACACTGCGGACTTCAGGCACAGCTCTGCAGACTCCCATCTACAGAAGTTCTCTGACAACTCTGCCATCGTCGACCTCATCACGGGCGACGAGGACAGGGCTTACAGAGAACTGATCAAGGAGTTTGTGGACTGGTGCCAGTGGAACTGCTTCTGGATCAACGCGGGGAAAACCGGGGAGATGGTGGTAGATTTCCGCAGGCGCAGCCAGGTCCCCCCAACACCGGTTAAGGTCCAGGGAATGGACATCAAGAGGGTCGATTCTTATGTACCTGGGTGTCTACCACAACAATAACCTGGACTGGACTGAAAACACCGATGTACTATACAGAAAGGGCCAGAGCAGACTTTATCTGCTAAGGAGACTCAGGTCATTTGGAGTCAGGGGGCACTCCTAAGGACTTTCTACAACACGGTGGTTGCATCGGCCATTTTTTATGGAGTGGTCTGTTGGAGTAGCAGCATCTCAGTGGCAGAAGAGACTCGACAAGCTGGTCAGGAAGGCCAGCTCTGTCCTAGGTTGCCCCCTCGACTCAGTGCAGGTGGTGGGAGAGAGGAGGTTGATGGCAAAGCTAACATCGCTGCTGGACAACGACTCCCACCCCATGCCAGACTCTGGCACTGCACTGAGTAGCTCCTTCAGTGACAGACCCCTTCACCCCAAGTGCGTGAAGGAGAGATAGAGGAGGTCCTTCCTTCCCGCTGCTGTGAGACTGTACAACCAGCACTGCTCCCAGCAGACGAGTCAACAATAACAGCTAAGAACACACAGAAAACTGATACCAATTTATGTATCTTTTATTTATAATGAATGATCTCTTGCTCTCTACTTTGCTGCTGTGACACTGTAAGTTTCCCTGGTGTGGGACGAATAAAGGAAACTATTATTATTATTATTATTATTCCCTCCCCCCCTCCGTCCACCATCCCTCCCTAGGAGATAGATTTAAACTTTTAAATGTGAATAACTTAAAAAATATAACACTGATTTCAATGAAACTTCATCCATTAGCACCAAAGGGACGACGGTGAGTAAGGTGGGTACCGTTTTGGATGTAGTTCAGGAACAAACAAACAAACAAACGAGAGTTTTAGTATATAAATGACTACTCAACAAATACACATCTTATTTGACACAAATTATGAGCATGAGACTAGAGTCTCGACAGGTCCGTTGCACATGCCATTTCCTTGGCCATACACTCATCTCTGGAACATCTAGATAACAAAGACACATATGTCAGATTCCTAGTTCTTAACTGTCGCTCTGACTTCAACACCATAATCCCAACCAAACTAGTATTCACTGGAATTTAGAAGGATGAGAGGAGATCTTATAGAAACATAACATTCTTAGAGGTTTGGACATTAAATATGTTCCTGATGTTGGGGGAGTCCAGAACCAGGGGTCACAGTTTAAGAATAAGGGGTAGGCCATTTAGGACTGAGATGAGGAAAAACTTTTTCACCCAGCGAGTTGTGAATCTGTGGAATTCTCTGTCACAGAAGGCAGTGGAGGCCAATTCACTGGATGTTTTCAAGAGAAAGTTAGATTTATCTCTTCGGGCTAAGGGAATTAAGGGATATGAGGAAAAGCTGGAACGGGGTACTGATTTTGGATGATCAGCCATGGCTCAAAGGGCCAAATGGCCTACTCCTGCACCTATTTTCTATAGAGTCATAGGGTCATAGAGTGATACAGTGTAGAAACAGGCCCTTTGGCCCAACTTTCCCACACCGGCCAACAATGTCCCAGCTACACTCATCCCATTTGCTTGATCCATATCCCTCCAAACCTATCCTATCCATGTACCTGTCTAACTGTTTCTTAAATGATGGGATAGTCCCAGACTTAACTACCTCCTCTGCCAGCTTGTTCCATACACCCACCACCCTTTGTGTGAAAATGTTACCCCCCGGATTTCTATTAAATCTTTTCCCGTTCACCTTGGATCTATGTCCTCTGGTCCTCGATTCCCCTACTCTGGGCAAAAGACTGTGCATCTACCCAATCTATTCCTCTCATGATTTGGTATAAGATCTCCCCTCATCCTCCTGCTCTCCGCCTACCCAACCTCTCCCTATAGCTCACACTCTCTAGTCCTAGCAACATCCTCGTAAATCTTTTCTGAACCCTTTCAAGCTTGACAATATCTTTTCTATAACATGGTGTGCAGAACTGAACAAAATATTCTAAATGCGGCCTCAAACTCATCTTCAATCTTCTGGATAAGGGGTGTGCACCCCTCTCTGCATCTGAATCCTCAACTTCCTGACCCGTAGACCACAACCAATGAGGGTAGGCGTCAAAATATCATCGGGAATAATTCTCAACACGGTGCCTCAAAAGGATGCATTCTCAACCCCTTGCTATACTCTCTAAGCATTTGTGACTGTGTGGCAACATTTGGCTCTACCTTCATTTACAAGTTTGCAGAAGACATCACTGTAATGGGCTGGACCTCTAACAATGATGAGCCAGAGTGCAAGAAGGAGTTAGAGTGCGTAGTAACACAATGTCAAGGTAACCTCATCCACTATGTCAGCAAGCCGAAAGAGTTGGTTGTTGTCTTCAAGGAAGTTAGATAGTGTACATTCATCAGTCAGCATCAATGGTGTTGAAGTGGAGATGGTTGATAACTTCAATTTATTAAACGTATTATCACCAACAATTTCTCCTGGACTAACCACATTAAGATACGGGCGGCACGGTAGCGCAGCGGTAGAGTTGCTGCTTTACAGCGAATGCAGCGCCGGAGACTCAGGTTCGATCCTGACTACGGGTGCTGCACTGTAAGGAGTTTGTACGTTCTCCCCGTGACCTGCGTGGGTTTTCTCCGAGATCTTCGGTTTCCTCCCACACTCCAAAGACGTACAGGTATGTAGGTTAATTGGCTGGGTAAATGTAAAAATTGTCCCTAGTGGGTGTAGGATAGTGTTAATGTACGGGGATCGCTGGGCGGCACGGACTTGGAGGGCCGAAAAGGCCTGTTTCCGGCTGTATATATATGATATGATATGATATGATACAGCCAAAAAAAACACCACTTTACTTCCACAGAAGACTAAGGAAGTTTGGCTTGTCTCCAATGACTTACCAACGGGGAATTGGCTAGGATAGACTGGCAAAGGATACTTATAGGGTTGACGGGTGGAGATGCAATGATTTAAAGATCGCATGGATGAATTACCACAATTGTTCATCCCTGATGGGTGTAAAAGTAAAATGGGTAAGGCGGCTCAAACGTGGCTAACGAGGGAAATTAGGGATGGTGTTAAATCCAAGGAAGAGGCATATAAATTGGCCAGAGGAAGCAGCAAACCAGAGGACTGGGGGAAATTTAGAATTCAACAGAGGAGGACAAAGGGGTTAATTAAGAGGGGGGAAATAGAGCATGAAAGAAAGCTTGCGGGGAATATAAAATCTGACTGTAAAAGCTTCTTTAGATATGTGAAGTGGAAAAGATTAGTGAAGACAAATGTAGGTTCCTTACAGTCAGAAACAGGTGAATTTATAATGGGAAATAAGGAAATGGCAGACCAGTTAAACAAGTACTTTGGTTCTGTCTTCACTAAGGAAGACAGAAACAATCTCCCAGAAATAACAGGGGACCGTGGAAGGAGGATCGGGAGGAATTGAAGGAGATTCCTTTAGTCAGGAAATGGTGTTAGGTAAACTGTTGGGACTGAAGGCAGATAAATCCCCAGGGCCTGATGGTCTGCATCCCAGCGTATTCAAGTATGTGGCCCTCGAAATCGTGAATGCATTGGTGATCATTTTCCAATGTTCTATAGACTCTGGATCAGTTCCTGTGGACTGGAGGGTAGCTAATGTAATCCCACTTTTTAAGAAAGGAGGGAGAGAGAAAAAAGGGAATTATAGGCCAGTTAGCCTTACATCAGTAGTGGGGAAGATGTTTGAGTCGATTATTAAAGATGTAATAGCAGCGCATTTGGAAGGCAGTGACAGGATCGGTCAAAGTCAGCATGGATGTATGAAGAGGAAATCATGCTTGACTAATCTTCCGGAATTTTTTGAGGATGTAACAAGTAGAATGGATAAGGGTGAGCCAGTGGATGTGGTGTATCTGGACTTTCAAAAAGCCTTTGACAAGGTCCCGCACAAGAGATTAGTGTGCTAAATTAGAGCACATGGTATTTGGGGTAGGGTATTGACATGGATAGAGAACTGGTTGGCAGACAGGATGCAAAGAGTAGGAATTAATGGGTCCTTATCAGAATGGCAGGCAGTGACTAGTGGGAGGTAAGGCTCAGGGCTGGGAGCCCAGTTATTTAAAATATATATTAACGATTTAGACAAAGGAATTAAATGTAACATTTCCAAGTTTGCGAATGACACAAAGCTGGGTGGCAGTGTGAGCTGCGAGGAGGATGCTATGAGGCTGCAGGTTGACTTGGATAGGCTGGGTGAGTGGGCAGAAGCATGGCAGATGCAGCATAATGTGGATAAATGTGAGGTTATCCACTTTGGTGGCAAGAAGTATAGATGGAATTGATGGGGTGGAGAATTAGGCTGATATGTATGATGGATGCGCTGCATCCATAACACTCTGCAGTTTCTTGTGAGAGAGTAGCATTGGACCAAAGTAAGCTGCAATGCATCCCAATAGGATGCTTTCCACTGTGAATCTGAATAAAAACATAGAAACATAGAAAATAGGTCCTGTGCTAAGTCGCAAAGAACGCATGAGAACTACTTATGACAAGAAGTCTTGTTCTTATTTCTTTTCCCCTTCATTTTCAATATTGATTGTGATGGAGAAAATACTCTTCTCATGAATAGGAAGACTCACCATTGATCCATGACTGGATGTGTTTCTGTTCCAGGGCATAAATTTATTTCCAAGAACAAGGGTGGACATACGGAAGAGGTTCTTATCTAAACATATGAATATATTCTCAATTAATATGAAAAGTGTTTAAAAGGTGTCAGCTGCATATGTGGTGAAAGCAAAAGAGGACAAGTGGCAATATAGACAGAGATTAAGAGTCTCTGTGGGATATTTTGACAGTAATTCTATTGGGACGATGTTAATGTTGTTTGTCAAATGCAATTAATTAGGGTTAATAATAGGAATAATAAATTTATAACTATTCCCAAGTGATTTTGGGTAGTAACTAATGGAAGGCAGTTTAAAAAATATATATTATTTACTTTAGGAGATTAAATCAGTCATGCAGTCCCAATGGGAATAGAAATAAAACGTTCAGCTTGATGCCTAAGCTCATGTAACTTTGCTTATCCCTGTATCTGTTGACACCTTTCACACTAGAACCATGGAAAAAGGAAATTAATGGAGTGGTCATCTTTGGTTTCTCTTAAATGTCATATGTTTTTGTTATCAAAGGGTTCATCCCTATCATGTATTAATGTATTTGAAGTCATGCAATCGATTCCACCTTTTCCAAGGCATAGTTTATTATCCATGAAAGACTATGGAGTGCCAGGGGAAAAAGGTGATTGAAGGAATCAATGTAATGCAGTACAAAGGTTCATGCTACCTTCTTGCTATTATGAGCTCAAGTGCTATCCAGGTAAGCTTAGCCGAAACTCATGAGTTGCTAACAACAATGCCAAATAGGATGTGATGATGAAAGCCAGCCAACACCTCTAAGACGTGTGGTGCAGAGGGGCTGCAAATAGGGGATGGAAGCAAGTCTGGAGGTTGATACAATTCTGAATAAAGTGTGGCGTAACAGAGTGGCAGAGTTTGGGACCTTGATTTTCTAATGATGCACATGGTGTGTTGCTATTGGTGCTGAAGAGGAACAGAGGCACGTCCACCAACAGAGGTCAGAAGACCCACTGTAAACCTGCCAAGAAAGCAGCAAGTGGAAGCATTTCTGTGGTGAAGTATAGGTCAGAAGCTAAGACTATAGTTGCAATGCTAAATTTAAAAAAAATAAAGGCCCAATAAATATGGTCTGTGAATGTAACTCCGAATATTATATTGCATCAAATGTACCTCCAGACTTAAACTCTACCCAATGCATTCCATCAAACCACTTGCTTAAACTTTATACCAGTGATTCAAAGCCAATGATCTCATATTCATGTGCTCTACCTCACCTCAATAATGGTTACATTCTTACCATTATTCTTAGCCTCCAAACTATATCACACAGGTTGTACTCATTGGACAACAGTCACTAAACACACTTACCTCTTTTGTAGCGGAAGGTAATGCATAGCCCACAGCATCAGTGGCAAGTGACAGGCATAGCTGGATCACCTCACATCTCCTCTCCCCACCCCACACTTGTTCCTGCCACCCTGATTCCTTCCAGACTGGAGGCTCTCTAGATTTCAAAAGCCATGCGGACTCCATGGGCAGCTGTAGAGTAGAGATAATCATTGAAGGAGCAGGGCCGAGAATAATCACTCCCCTCAACTTACATCCATTTCCTTAATCGAATAGCTTTAATCAGGTTGTGTGTCACATCTTCTACAAGTGAATGTACCTTCAAACACTATTTTGCAACAAACGCACCTCCAGCCTTAAACTCTACTCAATGCACCCCATCCCCAATTTACCAGATTGCCGCTATGCATGATTGTTCCTCAGGTAGTCATTCTGAGCCAAACATACTTCACTATAGACTTCTTCTCCATCTGTAACACCAATATTCTCACATCCTACTCTTGTTCCCAATGAGCAGTAGTGTAGCCACTTGATCAGCTGCTTGATCAGTTCCAGATTAACTCTGCTCTCAGTACTGGCTGGCCATCTATACCAAAGAGTCTGTTTCTTTGGAAGAGAGGGATGCCCTCAGGCTCGATGGACAAAATAGGCAGGTTTTGTTTAGTTTAAACCGAAATGCTGGAGTAACTCAGCGGGACAGGCAGCATCTCTGGAAAGAAGGAATCGGTGACATTTTGGGTTGAGTCCCTTCTTTGGACTGATGTTAGGGGAGAGGGGGGTACATAGATAAGGATGTGTAAGGTGTGTAAACATGACAAAGGGAATGGAGATCATTGAAAATGTAGTTTAGTTTAGTTTAGCTATGGAAGGACTGTTGAGAAGCTTGATAACAGAGTGGAAGAAGCTTCCTGAGTCTGCTGGTGCATGCTTTCAAGCTCTGTAACTACTGCCCGACAGGAGCAGCGAAAAGAAGAATGTCCTGGGTGGGTTGTCTTTGATTACAGTATGCCTGGTCTGTGTGATAGACTGTGTGATGGACTGCGCTACATCAATAATCTACAATTTCTTGCAGTCTTGGGTGAAGGCTTTGATGGAGCAGTCAACAGAAGAAGGTTGTTTGCACATATGTAATCTTCCTTGCATTGACAGGACTGACTGATTACTGCAGGAGATGTCATCAGCTCAAGGGGATTGACACCAATCTTGCTTAAGATTCTCAAAGAGCCCATCATCTCCAGAATGTTAAAATATATTTCATTAGCATTATTAGTGATCGAACCACCATCCCCAGTGCCTCAGGTATCAAGACAAAACTGGCAGACTAGCCAACACCTCTGCTACAGTGGAATATTAGACTTTCCTCATACAGGTCCAGGTCCTCTGCACTGTGGTTATCTATGTGAATGTTATTATTTTTTTAATGCTTGCAGGATCTCACAGCAATCCATTCATCTTTCAGCATATTACTAGGGGTGCTGGGCTCCTGTGGAACCTGGATCAGTTTTCCTTTGTCAGGACGAGGGGATTTGTGGATAACTTGTGGTGCATTTAGAAAACATAGAAAATAGGTGCAGGAGAAGGCTGATCATCCACAATCAGTAACCTGCGCCTGCCTTCTCCCCATATCCCTTGATTCCACTAGCCCCTAGAGCTCTATCTAACTCTCTTTTAAATTCATCCAGTCAATTGGCCTCCACTGCCTTCTGTGGCAGAAAATTCCACAAATTCACAACTCTCTGGGTGAAAGCGTTTTTTTTTTTCTCATCTCAGTTTTAAATGGCCTCCCCTTTATTCTTAGACTGTGGCCCCTGGTTCTGGACTCCCCCAACATTGGGAACATTTTTCCTGCATCTAGCTTGTCCAGCCCTTTTATAATTTTATATGTTTCTATAAGAGGTGGTGGCCTGTCAGTCCAGCTTATACAGCTCATGCTGAGACAATGTAATCCATAGCCAGGCTTTCTAAAACTTGCAAAGCTCTGAGATGAAGAAACACCTCTCGAAACCAAAGTCACCTCTCCTCTGTTGATGTAATGTCTGGAATAGGATGAAACACTTACCCTCTTCAACCGTTTCATGACCAGACAAATTCAAAATATTTATAACCTAGGTTAATCTTTTGTGGAATGCTGATCATATAATAAAGGTTCTTATCAAAGAGTATTAGCACAATAACATTTTAAATAGCTTGCATCTGTCATATTAAATCTCTAAGTGTTTAATTAACTCTACATTGAAGCCACACAATGATTGCATAAGTATGCATAGTATATTCTGAATTGTGTTCGTGGACAGGGCTTTATCTTTTGTTTAACTTTGCCTTGCTAGTAAATATTTCTGATGTTTTAGAAGACAGTATTACCAATATCATTTATTAATTACTCAATTTTTTGACATAGTTTTTTGACATCAAACACCTTTTAATCCAGAAATAGAATTTTGTATTTTCAGGACTGATTCTGTAAATCTCTGCAAATATTGAATAAAAATAGATAAAGATTATTCACAAATATTTAATGCAGATCACTGTCCTAAGAATAAATAAAGTCTTTTTGAAAGTAGGACTTGCAAAATGGTTCCCTTGACTGTAACTTCTATTTTCAGAATCCATTACCATGGTAATGAAGATAAATGCTCTAAGTTGCCATTGTAGAGCTGTCAAGCATCATAGAGCCTAACAAAAATGAAGCTTTAATTGGCTTCTTACAAGAACAAAGAGCATTTTGTTAGACTGCACATTTTGGCATTAAGCAGATTAACCCAAAGTGGTACTGGCTGGGTCATAGCAAGTTCACAATTTATTCAGCCATCATTCATGGAAGCAATCCCAATGAAGTTAGATATACAGTACTGGTAACTTGATGGTTGACCATTTGGTAAAGAATAAGAATGAAAATGGTTTATCATATTTGTGAGATATAACCAGAATATTGCTTGTAAATTATCACTAGTAATATCTCTGCAGCTAATCTTTCTCCACTGTTGCAACTTCAATGAAAGTTCAGCAAGAACTAGATGCAGGCTTTCCATGTAATTGGATTTTTTTTTTCAAACCATGAAGTTTGATGTTCTTTGACTCAACTAGATAAATAATATTAAATAACAAAGTTTAAAGAAGGAAGGGATGTGGAGAGATGGAGAAATGTGACTTTAAAACAAGCATAATATGTTGTTTTGCCATCACTGTGCATGCTCAAAAAGGTCATAAGGAATAGGACCATTTGGCCCATTAAGTCTACTCCCCCATTCAATCATGGCTGATCTATCTCTCCCTCCCAACCCTATTCTCCTGCCTTCTCCCCATAACCTCTGACACCTGTTCTAATCAGGAATCTATCTATCTCTGCCTTAAAAATATCCACTGACTTGGTCTCTAGAGCCTTCTGTGGCAAAGAATCCCACAGATTCATCACCATCTCTTAATGCCTTCTTCAATAACTCAATTTGAGCATTTTAAACTCTAACTCGGAGAGGTATTTGAAACTGATTAAATTGAAGGTGCAAATAAGTGAAAACAACGTTAGTCGTAATGATGTGAAGAACACTACAATGTTTTAATATATTGGCCTAAAAACAATCAATACATGCTTTGCGCATTAAGAATGAGGAGATGTGACGTTGAAAGCCAATCAGAAATTCTGTTGCTCTTAATCATGACATTTAATATCAAAATCCATTATTTCAGGCATTTCTTGGAGCTTTCTAATAAAATATTGTTAAATCTCAGAAGTCATTAGAAAATAATTGCTTTTACTCATGGTAAGGTGCTATTTTTTTTGCAACTGAAAAAACTTTAGTCAATCTATGATAATAGAGCTCTAACCTAAGTTTAAAAAATTATAATTGCTTGCTTACATAACACGTGAATGCATAAACTGTACTTTATAGGTTTCACTTAAAGGAATTTGGAATATTTAGTGCTCAGAGAGATTTGTCCTTCATTGCACTCAATAGGAAAGGACATCTAAAATCCAATTTTGACAGTGGCAGCCATGTCTTAGTTGGTAGTGCTGTTGACACTAAGTTAGAAATTGTTGAATCAAGACCCAGTGGAGAGACTTGAGCTTATAAGCTAGCCGACATTCCCAATTTTGAAGGAATCCTGCATCTTTCAAGTTTGAGTGGTGATGCATGCGGGTCTATTAGAGATCTCCTGAGTACTGCATCAAGCAGACTCCAAGAGAAACAGAGAGCTTTGGAATATGCTTTAAATCTTCAACTGACAACTAACAAATGCAGCTATGTGATAACATTATAGGTCTGACTATGTCTTAATCTCATACATATGCATGATTCATTCACGTATTTATACATCTTCTGCATTTCCTCTTTGACACAATACAGCTTCCAAATCATCGGGCATGAAACTTTAACTGTTTCTTTGTCATTTGATGCTGCCTGACCTGCTGAGTATCCAGGGATTTTACAGTTTGCGTTCATTTACGATTTCCAGCATCTTTTGGGTTCAATATATTCCCTGTTTTTGTCCTCAGGGATATTAACCTTTGTAATTGTGTTTTTGTGTCTCTGGTGTTTTAGTTACATCCTGATCTAAAAAAATGGTGACATCCTGACTCAACAACAGTACGTTGACAGGATGTTGCATTGTGTCTGCTCTTCGATGTCTGGTTCTGTGTCCACCTCTGAGTTGCATTCATCACCACATATTTCACCCAACACACTGGAATGTCCCTCTCTGCAATCATCTAGTCAACGTGGACACATCTCACTGTTTTTGCAATCTACAGTGAATCTTAGCCTGAATTATAATGATTCCAGCCTCAGTTACCACTCATTGTAACCCATGGCTGCACTGACTTTTGAAACAAACTGCAATGAATCCTTGAGCATTACCTGAGGTCTAAGACCTTTGCATTTTTCTGGCAAAGGCACTCCCATAATTCTGAACAGCCCACAACGGAAAGAGGCAGATGATGCGGGGGGGGGGGGGGGGGGGGGGGGGAGGGGAAGGAAGATATTGGAGCATTGTGAGTCATGATACAAAGGTAATGGATAAAGTAGAATCAATTTGTATGAAATCATGAATATAAGGGGAAAAAGACATGGATACAAACCTATAGACCTCCCCAAATATCACTCGTACTGTTTTCAGTTTATTATTATCATCACGAAAAAAGCTTTTGTTTGCAAGCTATCCAACTAAATCAAATCGCACTATACATGAGCACAATTAACTCGATCCGAAACGACACCCATTCTTTCTCTCCAGTGATGCTGCCTGTCCTGCTGAGTTACCTCAGCATTATGTGTCTACAGGATGAATATTGAGATGTTTCCGAAAATTAAAGGTGAAAATGTACTTTGTAGTGAAGACACTGTGATTCTTTAATGGGATATAGATAGATTAAGAAATTGTGAAATTGAGAAGGATCTAGGTTCCCTGGTGCATGGACCATAACAGTTCAGAAGGCAGGTCCAATGAGTAAATAAGAAGACAAATGCCATTTAAAACTGGCGTGTGTAAATTCCTTCTCTAGAATTCTCTGCCCCCAAGGGTGGTGAAGGCCCCATGGTTCAAGGTTCAATATATTTAAGGCAGTGATAGATAAATATTTGAATGATTGAGGAGTTGAGGGCTACAGGGATTGACACGGAAGTGGAGTTGAGGCCAGTATTGGTCAACTATGATCATATTGAGTGGTGAGGCAGGCTTGAGGTGCTCAGTCACCTAATCCTACTTCTATTTTCGTGGGGTTCTTTTGTTCCTGAATTTAAACCCATTTGCAATGAAATGTGGCAATATATTTCCAACTGTGGTCAAATGTCGTATTCTATGATATTTAAAGTAAAAATTATCAGAACAGTGATTCATGGTTAGATAAGAGCAACCTTGGAAAATAAGTTTCTTTAAGGTTTCTGTCAGAATTTGGAGACATTTTTTGTCTGTACTCTTCAAATGTGTATTGCATGGGACAATACTATATTTAATGCTGTACATCTGCAAAAATATGTGACCTGAATTGGAGATAGCAGGTATGCTCTCAACTTCAAAATATGGTCTTTGTTTCTCAATTGTACATTCTGCTGCTGTTTAGGAATTCAGATGTCAAACTTCAATGCTTTTTGAATGTGCATCGATAAGAACTAGAAAGTTGTCATTGACTTTCTGACAAAAATTGACATGGTACTCTCGCAAATAGTTGTGTCAACCAGCCCATATTTGCAAAAACATTCTTGGAAGCCTGGTGCTGACTCCTGACTGACTGTGCATACCAAAACTGCCTCTCTCTGGATCTATACCAATACTTGGCCAATATACAAAGCATTTGGCAATGGCCTTTGTATTTATAACTAGACCAAGTGGACCCGTTGGGCCCACAACTCGTTGGTTGCCATTGTGATGTGGGAAAATCGCGTTTTTTCTTTAAAATGACGTTTTATTTCTGCATTGGTCTAGCACCCTCCCCACCATCCCCCTCAAACCTCCTTATGCACCCCTCAAGATGCATGTATTTATAAACCTGAATAAAATACTATTTATTAATCAACACGGAAGCATTAGATCAAAATGCCATTTTTCTGTTTGAAATAAAATAAATCTCAATCAAAATGCTTCTTTATTAATCTGTCAGTTAACCTGTTCTGCATTCTTTCTCGTCGATCCCCGACGTTCAGATATTTATCGTCGCTTCTCTTGTTCCCTTCTGCTCCTCACCACTTGCCAACGTCTCTTTGCTGTTGATGAAAAAAAAAAGAGACAATTTTAATATAGAGATATTATTGATTGGTCAAATTTGAACTTGAAGGAAATGTGAGCATTTACCTCAGGAGTCATAGCTCAATGAAGCACGTTTCTAATGACAACATTCTCGGTTGATCTCCCATCCTTCAGGAATATTTTGACATTTTCCTTAACCTTTCATCGGCTAAGAACCACATACAGTTGTCCATGCTGAAATACCAGTTTCTCGAGGTATATCAATACATTCTCCATGGTTTGTCCTTGCGCTTTATGGATCGTCATAGCAAAACATGAATCGGGAATTGTCTCCGCTTAAGGGGAATGTCTTCGCCTTCTGTTAAAGTGAGCGTTATCCTAGGAATCATAACAATGTCATCTTTGAAGGCTCGAATGTTGATTTTTGCAACAATCAGATTATCATGGAGCATGTTCCACGATCATTCTCATTCCACGATCATCCTCATTCCACGATCATCCTCGTTCCATTGCAATGCCTTGAGGGTTCCAAGTTGCACATTATGATTGGAGATCCTTTTTTCAACTCCAATTTGTGTGGTTGCAATCCAGAGATCTCAAATGAATCGAGGAATTCTGTCAGGAAGTGAGTAGCATTAGTTCCCTCAGTTGCAGCATTGAAAGAAAGGTACTCCTTCATAATTCTATGGAAGCATCTGATACATTTATAATTGATGCTCCTCATTGAGAGGAACCAAGATACAATTGTTGGAGAATAATTCGGCAGGATTGTCAAGGCGGGATATATAAAATCAGTGCAATCCTCCAGTGATCTTTCTGATAAAACAATGTCTTCTGGGATTTCAATTTCATCGTCATCATTTTTTGAAATCCTGTCTTCTCCGACTTTCAGCAAAAACTGCGAATAGTTGGCTTCTCCGTCTCTTAATCGCATATTCCTCTTCAATTGAAACTTGGTGAAAGTTCTCCACAAGTAGGATTTCTTGACGCAGGAATTTTCAACATCAGCATCATTTCCCCTTTTCACAACAGGAAGGAGTTGTCAAAAATCGCCAGAACAAATGATAAGAATGCCGCCAAAAGCCTCATTATTCTTTTGGCATAGATCTCGAAGAGTTCTGTCCACAGCTTCAATGTTCTCCCTCCTAATCATCGGGCACTCATCCCAAACAATCAGTCTCACTCTCCTGATCAAATGTGCCATGTTGGAGTTCTTCTCAATGTAACATAGCACAAAAAGTAAGGAAATTTGTGTTTGGTAGATTATTTCTTTGTTGTAACAATGCTTCTTGGCAATAAATCTTATACCGTTGGAAAGCCTGTTTATTTCCCTTTTAAATGGTGCCACATTTGTAAGGAACATGCATTTGTGGGATGAGCAGCAGAGCTGAGTATATGGGTTGCGCCCATGAAAAATTTGCCAAATCTTCTCTGGCAATGCCAAACAGCTTATTCTGCTGTTGCTATTGACTCTTGTTTTGAGCTTGATTGGCAGCATCTGTGAGCATGGGCCCTGCTACAGTGGTCAGTAGGTGTCTGCTCCAAGAATCGGCATGCCACGTTTGACTGATCTGGATAGGGCCCGTGCGATAGGGCAACTTCAAGCTGGTGTTCCGCAAAACCAAGTTGCGGCATTATTTGGAGTGAGCCCTAGTACCATCTCCAAAGTGAAGGCCAAGTTCCATATAACGGGGGATGTCAGAGACAGGCCGCGAAGTGGGCGTCCCAAGAAGACGACACCCGAAGAAGACCGTTTCCTCACCCTGTCAGCACTTAGGAACCGTAGGCTGTCTTCTACAGATTTGCAGTCAAGGTTTGCAGGACGATGTGGCCGACGGCAATCTGCCCAGACAATTCAGAACAGACTGCACGCAGCCGATCTCCGGTCTCATAGGGCTGCCAGGAGGCCTGCCATGTCTGCCCTTCACCGTCAGGCCCGTTTGCGCTGGTGTCGGCAACACGTGCACTGGAACCTGAACATGTGGAGGAACGTTATGTTCAGCGATGAATCCAGATTCTGCCTATAGCAGTTGGATCATAGGGTCAAAGTGTGGAGAAGACGCGGAGAACGCTATGCTGATTGCTGCACCGATAGAGTAACATCTTTTGGTGGAGGCAGTGTGATGGTGTGGGGTGGCATCTCCCTCACTGGAAAAACGAGGCTTGTCATCATTGGAGGCAATCTCAATGCAGAGAGATATCGAGATGAGATTCTGCAACCAGAGGCAATCCCATATCTCCACAGTCTGGGACCGAACCCTATCCTCCAAGATGACAATGCTCGCCCCCACAGAGCAGGGTTTCTCAGAGACTACCTCCAGAATTTGGGAGTGGAGAGGATGGAATGGCCTGCCAGCAGTCCTGACCTCAACCCCATTGAACACTTGTGGGATCAGCTTGGGCATGCTGTCCATGCCAGAGTGACCAACACAACCACGTTGGCTGACTTGCGACAAATGCTGGTTGAAGAATGGGATGCCATCCCACAACAGTGTGACCAGGCTGGTGACCAGCATGAGGAGGAGGTGCCAGGCTGTTGTGGCTGTGTATGGTTCTTCCACACGCTACTGAGGCTCCTGTTTATTAAATGAATAAATTGTTAAATTGCCAATATGTCTTGTTTCTTCAGACTTCAATCATCCAATCCACCAAACAACACCGAACAAGAGTCAATGGCAGAATAAGCTGTTTGGCATTGGCAGAGAAGATTTGGCAGATTTTTCATGGGCGCAACCCACATACTCAGCTCTGCTGCTCATCCCACAAATGCATGTTCCTTACAAATGTGGCACCATTTAAAAGGGAAATAAACAGGCTTTCCAACGGTATAAGATTTATTGCCAAGAAGCATTGTCACAACAAAGAAATAATCTACCAAACACAAATTTCCTTACTTTTTGTGCTATGTTTATTATTGGTCACTTCGATGGGTGTCTTGAATCGAGAATGTGCAATTCTCCCACCAGGCATCAATGTATCTGCTATGCCAGAAGATTCTACAGCAAAAGCAACATCACCTTGACCTCGAACATTGGTGAGAAATGTCTTGCTCGTTCCTGCTTGTGAATCAATAAAAAACATTGAAGGAAGATTCATTTCCAAGCAGTTGCATATATGGTCAAACACTGCTCTTTGCTCAGCATTCAGCAGAGGCTCCTTCTCTTCAACAAATCGCTGTTGTTCAGGTCGATTGTACTGGAATTCACGCAGCAATTCTGGATTGTCACCATCAAGATTCATCCTTCCATGTCTTGGTAGTGGCAAATGAAAGTATCCCAGTGTCTTATTGTAATTCGCAAGCTTGTCTTGAATATACAACAGAGCCTGATCATGATGCCTCTCATCAATCATGATATTTGGATCACCGATTGTTCTCCATTCTCTTAGAAGATAATCTTCAGACATTGAATTCTTGAAGCGATCCCATAATTGTCAAGGAGTGTTAATCTCAGCACTCATCAGCAAAACGACAACCAAATCTCTCATTGCAACAGGGATCTTGTCCTCTCAGCATCTTCCACCATCTGTTGCCAATGGTTGTCAGTTTGCAACAAACCTCTTTCTATGCAGACGTCTTTGAAGGAAGGAAGACTATATCCATCATGTGTCCTCAATGAATCGAATGATACTGGCCCTTTTATGTGCTGGAGAAGCAGTCTCAAGTAGTAGAGGTCACCACATCATGGAGAAATGATACACTCATCCCAGAACGTTGGCTTCAAAAATACCTGGAAGATCTTCCACTATCTTCCCAACCTTCCTTCTTTGTCATTTCCTATTGTTCCATGTATAAAATCGGGGTACATCAGCGTAGTACAGTGTTCTTGCAAATTGATCTCAAGAACACAATTCCATGAATTCAGTTAAAGTCGTTCTCGCGATATCCTCATTTCTCACCTGCCGTACAGCATCGACTCTGATAACGGCTCGTTGTTCTTGTGGTAGATGTACCTGGAGTTGAATGACAGCGGGGTGTCTCTCATGAGTTGGAAATCCAAGGATTGATCCCACTGATTCCGATGGATCAATGTATCTGCCAGTCAAGTACTGTGTGATTTCGACATCCCTGTTAACTCCAAAAACTGCTTCATCACTCCCCTTCAAGGTGTACTTCACGTATTTGACCGACTTTATACAGGAGCATATCTCAACGTTGATGTGACATTTGAACAACTTCAATAGTTGAGCATTACAGGGCACCACACATTCAGAAGTAATAGGTTGATCCCGGCGTCCTTCTTGATGTCCCTGAAATCCTCCCATATCTGGAGATCTTCTCCTGTGCAGAGGGTGTGACTCATCTCCACACCTTGTGCTTTCGATAAATGGCTTCGGGAATCTCTTACTACATCTTCCATTCTTCCAACATGGAGCTGGCGTGGTCGCTGTACGGTCCATGAATCATGTGTTTCAGTACCAATCCACGCAGCTTGGGATCTACTTGCGGGTCTGGTATTTCGGCTTGCACAAATCTGTCAACATCACGTGGTTGTGGCTTAGTCACATCGTCAATCCACAGACAGTGCAAATGAGACAGGCCTGATATTCCACAGTCGAGACAAAAACTACACAGTTTACAAAGAGGCCATCTGGTCCAGTGAGGTACTTGATGAATAGGTTTCTTTTCAGATCGAATACTCTCGCAATCAAGTCTGGTCTATCACACGGCTGCTGATTCAGAAAGAGGCACCGGTGGAACTCGCCCCACTTCGGATTGCAAGTCATCGTAATGAAGAACGAAGCATTGCCATATTTCAGAACGTACATCATGGCATCCTGGTGTATCTCAGTCCACCGACAAATGTCGAGGAGAGGACGACGTGCTTTCTGACGTTTTCCAAATCATCATGATCATTTAATGCATCCGTCAGGCTTCTGTAAGTTGTCGATCTCAACGATGCTTGATTCATGCGAATATAATTAGGCCTATCACTCTCAATCTTAGCTGCAATATCTACGACATATTGTTGAAAGAGTCGTCCTCCTCTCAAAAGGTGGTTTAATTCATTATCACGATTCATGATCCTATAGGCATAATATCACATTGCTGTCAATTTCTCGCTGTTGCACATTTGGAGTTGGTGATGCCATCCATCATCTCCAAGCAGAAAGAAAAGGACGTATTGAAAACTATTATTCGACCTATGACGATGTGAAATGATCCGCAGGTGCGTCCTCCTCTTTCGTTCAAGACAATGTGCTGTGAGCTCGCCTCAGGTTCATCATTGTTTGGTATTATGACGGTATTATGACGGCAACTTTGTCGGCAATTTGTGCGTTAAACCGCCCTTCGTGTTCAAAAGCTGGTCGACGATCTAGATCAATGACGATTCATGCCTCTGGTAAATCTCTCATTCTTTCCATTGCCAATTGAAGAGAAGAAATGTAAGGGTTGTTTCGTCTTATCAAGTTTTCAAGCATCTCAACAATTTCCCTTTGAATACCAGAATCTCGCAGTACACCCATTCACAATTCAATGCTATCTTGGGGGTCCATAAAATAGATCTGCAAGAATTGACTCGGCTGGTCTTGGTAAGGCATCAACGGACCAAGATAATGATGAATCTGCCCTTGAATGATGACTGAAGGACTCCATCCAGGCCTTGGTGGCACCACTTCCTTGGCACCGAATGCCATCATTTGAAAGAGGCAGTTGTATTGTCCAATATTCTTTCTGAACTCGTTTGTTTGTGGTGTGTCAATTGTGTACAATCTCATCAGTTCATCAGGTATTGCCTGGAGAGGAACAATGTTGACCTTACCCTTCATGCAGCAAAAGTTGGGGGTTTCTCCAGAGAAACGGTATGCTCAACACTGAGGACAAACCTTGGTCATTTCACCAACATCAGCAGAAAGATTTCTCCTTGTAAGTTGTGCATTTCATCTCGTTGTATCTCTGGCCCGCTGTTCAGGCAGTCTTCTAGTTCTTTCATCTCCCGTCTCTTCGTCCTTTCTGCTTTGCCTTCTTTCTCATTCATGCTCGAGACGTTCAGTTCTATCTTGTTGTGTCACTTCATTCCTTCTGTCTTGCGTTCTTCCTTATTGATCCTCGAGACATTCAGTTCTTTCCGTTGCGTCTCTTCTTCCCTTCTCCTTTGCGATCTTTCTCGTTAATCCTCGAGACATCGAGTTCTTTCCTGTCCTGTCCTGTCCCTTCTGTTTTGCGATCTTTCTCACTGATCCTCGGGACGTCGAGTTATTTCCTGCTGCGTCTCTTCTTCCCTTCTCCTTAATGCTTCTCGACGTCTCCTTGTGTCGTTCGTTGACCATCCTGCAACTCTTTTGCACTTGATGATTGAATTTCATGTTTGTGCAATATTACTTGTGGGCCGTGCAATAACTGGTCACTTCAGTTTCAGCTCAGGAATCTGGCAACTGTTGTTTAGGTTTAGGTATATTATTATCACGTCGACTAAGTTACAGTGACCATTTAGAGGCTTGATAACTGAGGGGCAGAAGCTGTTCCTAAATGTGGTGGTGCATGCTTTCAAGCGTCAGTATCTTCTGCCAGATGGGAATAGGGAGAAGAAAGAATGACCAATTGGACAAGTAACACACTAGGAGACAGCAAACTTCAGAAATGTACTAACCTTTTCACTGAAAACAAACAACCCTCACCACCATATCAATGACAAAAGTGCTTTATATTAAACATGGAACACTTAATATAAAGTGCTTTATATTAAACATCAATGACAAAAGTGCTTTATATTAAACATATATCTGCATGCAAATATACAACATAGAGACACAGAAAGCACATTGTTAAATTCTCTCTCTGCTCTCCGAGTGCACGATAAAAGATCTGATAACACATTTCAGTGAATTATATTCTCTACATTCCTGGAAAACATTTATCTCTCAATCCATAACACTTAAGCTGTTTATATGGTTATTCCTAAACTATTGCTAAGAGAGTGTACAATATTTTGTGAAAATTGTCTGTAATGTTTTCTACCTTACAACAGTGATGATGCTTTGTAAATTAAAGTGCTTTGGGATGATTTTTGATCATCAAGGGAGCAAAATAAAGCACATCTTTTTCTTCTAACTGATTAGATTTGTCAGTGGCAGTGACAATGACAAAATATAAATCAAGCGTTTTTAACCTTGTAGAGATCACTACTGATGCTCACACAGAAATTAGGCACTCTACCTTCAGAATGACATTGATGAATTGTGGAGTTCATTGCCCAAAAGCGAGATGATGAGTGAAGGAGGGTAGAGGGTACTCTGTAATTTTGTAATCATGATTCTGAAAAAAAGATACGCAGAAAACTTTATCATTGAGAAAAGACTGTCCCTTTCCACCCACTCCCCTCCCTCCAGCTTTACATTTCTCTCCTCCTCTTCTCTCCTTATCTGACAACCTTTGTGTTTCCATTTCATTGCCAGCTTCATTAAGCCAATCAACCCGACCTCCCCCCCCCTTCACCTGTATCCATCTATCACTTGGCAAGCTTTACCAGCATTCTCCACCTCTACTCCAAGAAGGGTCCAAACTAAAACATCACCTATCATTCCCTCCCTAGATGCAGTTGGTGCATTCAATTCCTCTTTGTGTTTTGCTCAAGATTCAAACATCTGCAACTTCTCGTGTCCATGCTTTCACGTTCATCGAGTTACCAGTGGAGCAGTGAAGGCTGAGATATTTGATGGATTACTTGGATTCTTAATCAGAATTAGAGATCAGTTAAAATTGATCCTCAAATGAGACAGTACATTTGATGAATGTTCCTGTTCTCATATCAATTGAAAAGTAGAGGTTTTTTTAAAATCTAGAAACCAACTGTCACACCAATCCTTAACCCATAGTGTGACAATTGACAGCATGATTTTTATTAATACTTCTATGAAATGTGTGGTCTCAGTTGGTGGATAAATATCTAAATGAGGAATGAAGCTGGGAGTTAAAAATAAACCATAAGCAGAGATGATCAGTAGGAACGGGGGAGGAAATTTGATAGTTTTGAAAAACAAGTGAGGAACACAAAATATCGGATTGGCCATCACCTTTTGTGCCAGTGGATATTGTGCACAAAATTCACATTCTTGCCAGATTATCATGATTTAGGCTATGAGTGACCTTCAAGTTAAGCCAGCCACTTATAATCAAATCTTGAGATGGACTCTTCACATTGATGTATAATGATGATGGCCTCCTGCAATGGATGATGGCTGAGCACTGAACTACCCGAGGCAACAGTGGGTGAGGTGCAGAGAAAGAGAGGCTGATTTACCTGCAAGAAGTACATAAACTTGCTTGGCAATAAAGTTAACTGCCAGTGGGAGGAGGTCACTTAGTTGTCCACAAACCCCATCAAATAGGCATGAAAGGCATAGATAGAGTGGTTGTGGAAAGAGTCTAGGACCAGAGGTCATAGCCTCAGAATTAAAGGGCGCTCTTTTAGAAAGGAGGTGAGGACGAATTTCTTTAGTCAGGGGGTAGTTAATCTGTGGAACTCATTGCCACAGAGGGCTGTGGAGGCTAAGTCACTGGATATTTTTAAGGCAAAGATAGACAAATTCTTAATTAGATTGGGTTTCAAGGGTTATGGGGAAAAGGCAGGAAAATGGGATTAGGAGGCAGAGATCAGCCATGATTGAATGGCGGAGTGGATTCGATGAGCCGAATGGCCTAATTCTACTCCTATAATTTGTGAACTTGAGTGAACTTGTGAATAGGATTGGAATAGCAATGACATTCATATGCCCCACCACCCCTTATATACATTCTAATATATCAACCCTCAACTTACGTCTTGGAGACCCCATATGTTAATTTAAGCAAGCACATAAATGAATCACATTACAACACTCATTGCTGTACTTTTTTCTGTCATATTGCAGTAGTGATGTACTGAACTCAGGCAACAGTCCTCCATCGCTTCAGTAATTTGTAGAAGCAAAGACCATAATGTTACTAAAGATGAGTGTATGCTTATACTTCATCCTATTTTTCACGATCCACGTTAGATATGGCATAATCTCTTCCAATTTACAAATTGCGGGCATTGTCAGCACGTTCTACCTTCGATATTAAATCGTCTTTGCCTTTAAGATATTCATACAATTTCCTACTTTAAATATCAAGCCATCATTAGCCAAATGGAGGCAAGAGATCAAGGAAACAGCCATTTTAGGGTCTAACACACACAACCACCGCCTCAGATAATACCACTCCTTGTACTGCAGACCCGAGCTGCAAAGATGGGTCTGCATTTGCTGAGTCATTAGGAATGAATGAGCCACAGTCACATTATCTAGAAAAGGTGACCCAGATGCCATCTCCCGCATGGATAAGGTCTACACACAGGTTCTGTTGCACTTGAGCCTGATAAGGGCATCATTGGAACTAGTCAGTTTAGTTTAGTTTAGGAATAAAACATGGAAACAAGCCCTTCAGCCCACTGAGTCCACACCATACACCACATCAACACTATTCTACACACACGAGGGGCAATTCACAATTTAACCAAGCCAATTAAACTACAAACCTATATGTCTTTGGAGTGCGGGAGGAAACTGGAGCTCCCAGGAAAAACACAAGCAGGTCACGGGAAGAAAATACAAACTCCATACAGACAGCACCTGTAGTCAGGATCGAACCCGGGTCTCTGGCGCTGGAAGGCAGCATCTCTACCGCTGCGCCACCGTGAAGAAAATTGACAGGCGTGCACAGGGAGAGGCTTGAGGTGGTAACTAGCTTGCCAGAAAGCCAATGGACAGTGTGAAGGATCCAGTCTTCCACAAGGTTTTATGTGGAGTTTCGAGATCATCCTTTGATCACTGGTAGAGACTGCACAAGGAAGCATCCCATCAACATTTCAACTTTTGTTGCAGAACTAAGAAAAAACTTCCCAATTTCTGAATGCTGCAGTTTAAACTACTTCTGTCATGGCTTTAAGTACTAATTGTGAACAGACCTTCAGAATGATGCAGCACTTCCTCAAATTAGGAGTGAAAATGTGGGCCATTAGTCTTGGGATTCAGCCCATGCTTTTCTTTAACAAGGTGAAAGTTTTTATCTGCCAACAGCTGCAATATACCATCATTAGCTTTGCTAAAAAGCCTCTTAGTCAATCAGCTCAGGCAATTGCCAGTCATGGATCAATGATGCAGGCTGATAATGGTCCCAGACTCCAACCTGAATGAAGTAATTCTTCAATACAATCTGCAGGATTCTCAACTAATCTGGAGCCTTCCTCCAGCCAAAATGAAGCATGTGGTGCAAGATATGAGGATGAAGACCAGCAAAGGTGCAATGAAGACAGGCACCAAGACTGAACGCAGGGGTGATTAGCTTCAATAATTGATAATTGCTGGTATGTTTATGTGTGTGGAAATATTAACATAAGGTTGAATCACACTGCCCAGCAGCTGGCTGTTCCAGAGAGAACCATTGGGCCGAATGGCTCCTTTACCTTGAGTTCCCTTTATCAAATCTGGTTAATTACTTCCTGACGTAGTCACTATTTAGGGGATGGTATAAACATTAAAAAGGATAATCATCTGAATGAAGTGAGCTAGATATTTAGGAGAAGTTCATGCAGAGATTTTTTTATTCAGATAATCAGCATATACGTCTGGTCAGTTTGGCCTTGCATTGAGATGTGCAGCATGGAAACAGGCCCTTTGGCCCAACTTTTCAATGCTCACCAAATAGCCAGCTGAGCTAGTCCTATTTGCCTGCATTTGGCCAAATAAACTCCAAATCCTTTCCTACCATGTATATATGCATTTTAAGCATTGTAATTGCACCCTGAGGGACTTAACCATTTCCTCTGGCAGCTCATTCCACAAATCTACACCCTCTGTGTGAAAATGTTGACTCTAAGATGCCCTTTAAGATTTCTCCCAATTACCTTAAATCTATGATCTCTTGCTCTTTACTCTATTATTATGAAGAAAAGACTGTGACCATTCACCTTATCTGTGCCCTTCATCATCTATATACTAAAACTCTCATCTTGTTGGTTTGTCAGTTTGTTTGTTCCTGAACTACAGCCAAAACGGTACACGATAGCATAACAATTTTAGGCTCACCTTACTCACCGCCATCCAGTGGTGCTATGGATGAAGTTTCATTCAAATTGGTGTTATATTTTAAAAGTTATTCACATTTATAAGTTAACAAAAACCGGCCACGCGCAGTTGGGGCCCTATTGATCTGGTGCTGTCGTAAGATGGCCGCTGCATCCATATGTTCGCAGAACAAATGCGTCCGCCCCTGCGCAGTTGGGGCCCGTTGATCTTGGGTATGAGCAGGG
Organism: Rhinoraja longicauda; assembly: GCF_053455715.1. Classification (NCBI taxonomy): domain Eukaryota; kingdom Metazoa; phylum Chordata; class Chondrichthyes; order Rajiformes; family Arhynchobatidae; genus Rhinoraja; species Rhinoraja longicauda. The sequence goes on along the minus strand of NC_135957.1, from coordinate 38,646,339 downwards.
CTTGGCCGCCTGGCTCTTGGGGGCGGGAGGGGAGGGGGGTATGAGGGGGGGATGAGGGGGGTTGAGGGGGATGGAGTGGGGGTGGAGGGGAAGGGGAGGGGGGAGGGGAGAGGGTAGGGAGGTGGAAGGGAGGGGGAGAGAGGGAGGGGAGGGAAAGAGGGAGGGGAGGGAAAGAGGGGGGAGGGAAAGAGGGGGGAGGGAAAGAGGGGGGAGGGAAAGAGGGGGGAAGGAAAGAGGGGAGGGAAAGACGGGGAGGGAAAGAGGGGGGAGGGAAAGAGGGGGGAGGGAAAGAGGGGGGAGGGAAAGAGGGGGGAGGGAAAGAGGGGGGAGGGAAAGAGGGGGGAGGGAAAGAGGGGGTGGGGGGGAAGGAGAGGGTGCTGCACCAATGCAGGAGAAATTTGGGCCGAATGGGTCCACTTGGTCTAGTGTTTTATATAACTCTCTAAGGTCACCCCTTATTCAGGAGTGACCTTAGCTCAGCAACTGGAATTGTACACAATTTTACTCAATGCTCTGACAGATGAAGTCAAATGCACCAAACACCTTCTTCACTACCCTGTCTACCACTTTCAAGAAACTATGTACTTACATCCCTTGGTATTTCTGTTTAACAACACCCACTGAAGTCTTACCATTTACTGTCCAAGTCCTGCCCTGGTATAACTTACCAAAGTGCACAAATTCGCACTTGTCCTAGTTAAATTCCATCTGCCAACACCTGCCGCACTTTCCCAGTAAACAAATACTCAATCTTGTTATAATCTTAAATAGCCTCCTTCACTGTCCACTATACTATCAATTTGGTGTCATCCGCAAACATACTAACATGTTTATTCAAATCAGTAATATCGATGATGAACAAAAATGAACCCAAAACCGATCTCCGCAGCGTACCAATTGTCACGGGCCGACGATCTTATATTTAGATTTAGAGATACAGCGCGGAAACAGGCCCGTCGGCCCACCGAGTCCACGCCGCCCAGCGATCCCCGCACATTAACACTATCCTACACACACTAGGGACAATTTTCTTTTATGTTTACCCAGTCAATTAACCTACATACCTGTACGTCTTTGGAGTGTGGGAGGAAACCGGAGATCTCGGAGAAAACCCACGTAGGTCACGGGGAGAACATACAAACTCCGTACAGATGGCGCCCGTAGTCAGGGTCGAACCTGGGTCTCCGGCGCTGCATTCGCTGTAAGGCAGCAACTCTACCGCTGCGCCACCGTGCCGCCACTGAAAAACTACCTTCCACTAGCATCCCTGTCTGTTACCAACATACCAATTTTATATCTCACTTGCCAGCTTATACCAGTCTTTTATCCAGAATAGGGGAATCAAGAACCAGAAGACATAGGTTTAAGGTGAGGGGGGAAAGATTTAATCGGAGCCTGAGGGGAAACTTTTTTACACAAAGGGTGGTGGGTATATGGAATGAGCTGCCAGAGGCGGTAGTTGAGGTAGGGACTATAGACAATAGACAATAGGTGCAGGAGTAGGCCATTCAGCCCTTTGAGCCAGCACCGCCATTCAATGCGATCATGGCTGATCACTCTCAATCAGTACCCCGTTCCTGCCTTCTCACCATACCCCCTCACTCCGCTATCCTTAAGAGCTCTATCCAGCTCTCTCTTGAAAGCATCCAACGAACTGGCCTCCACTGCCTTCTGAGGCAGAGAATTCCACAACCTTCACCACTCTCTGACTGAAAAAGTTCTTCCTCATCTCCGTTCTAAACTATCACAGCATTTAAGAAATACTTGGACAGGTATACGGTTAGGATAGGCCGAATGCAGGCAAATGGGACTAGTGTAGATGGGTATGTTGGTCAGTGTGGGCAAGCTGGGTGAAGGGTCTGTTTCCATGTTGTATGGCTGTATGACTCTATGACTGTGAGTTTACCCTGGATCCAATATGATCTATCCTTCCAGACCAACCTACTTTGTGGGACCTTGCCAAAGCAACATTGACATGATTTCCTTGACCAAGACTGAAAATTAACCAATAGGACTACCCCATATGGTAACAAGCGGTTCAGAAGCAGAGTTAACCAAATAGCGGAATTGTAGGATGGGATTTTCAGCGGCACAACTTAGTGTTAGCCTGAAAGAGAATAAAATAAATTGACCTGCTCTCTGCCTTGCTGCCAAAACAGGCAGTAATGCAAATGTTATGCTATCAATAAAAAAACTCGAAATTGTTAACATGCAATATCAACCTACTTCAAAATTCAGAGTATAATTTTCTGTGCTCCGAAGAACACTGCAAATTAAATCTGATTGCCTTCTTGTTTTGATCTTCTGGGGGAGATACAGTGCATTCAGAAAGCATTCAGACCCCTTCACTTTTTCCACATTTTGTTACGTTACAGCCTTATTATAAAATGGATTAAATTCATTTTTTAAATTATCAATCTACACACAATATCCCATAATAAAAAAGCGAAAACAGGTATTTAGACATTTTTGCAAAGTAATTAAGAAGAAATAACTGAAAAATCACATTTACATAAGTATGCAGACCCTTTGCTATAACACTCAAAATTGAGAGTATGTTCATCCTGTTTCCATTGATTATCCGTGAGATATTTCTGCAACTTGACTGGAGTCCACCAATGGTAAATTAAATTGATTGGACATGATTTGGACATGACATGACACCTGTCTATATAAGGTCCCACAGTTGACAGTGCATGTCAGAGCAAAAACCAAGCCATGAGGACGAAGGAATTGTCCATAAATCTCCGAGACAGGATTGTGTCGAGACACAGATCTGGGGAAGGGTATCAAACAATTTCTGCAGCATTGCAGGTCCCAAAGAGCACGGTGGCCTCCGTCATTCTTAAATGGATGAACTTTGGAACGGCCAGGACTCTTCATAGAGCTGGCCGCCTAGCCAAACTGAGCAATCTGGGGAGAAGGGCCTTGGTCAGGGAGGTGACCAAGAACTGGATGGTCACTCTGACAGAACTCCAGAGTTCCTCAGTGAAGATGGGAGAACTTTCCAGAAGGACAACTATATCTGCAGCACTCCGCCAATCAGGCATTTATGATAGAGTGGCAAGACGGAAGGCTCTCCTCAGTAAAAGGCACATGACAGCCTGCTTGAGGTTTGTCCAAAGGCACCTAAAGGACTCTCAGACCATGAGAATCAAGATTCTCTGGTCTGATGAAACCAAGATTGAACTCTTTGGCCTGAATGCCAAGCGTCACGTCTGGAGGAAACTTGGCACCATACCTACGGTGAAGCATGGTGATGGCAGATTCATGCTGTGGGGATGTTTTTCAGCAGCAGGACCTGGGACACTAGTCAGGATCAAGTTCAAGATGAACGGAGCAAAGTACAGAGAGATCCTTGATGAAAACCTGTTCCAGAGTGTTCTGGACCTCAGACTGGGGCGGAGGTTCATCTTCCAACAGGACAACAACCCTAAGCACACAGCCAAGACAACGCAGGAGAGGCTTTGTGACAAGTCTGTGAATGTCCTTGAGTGGCCTAGCCAGATCCCGGACTTGAACCCGATCGAACATCTCTAGAGGGACCTGAAAATAGCTGTGCATCGATGCTCCCCATCCAACCTGACAGAGCTTGAGAGGATCTGCAGGGATGATTGGGAGAAATTACCCAAATGCAGGTGTGCCAAGTTTGTAGCGTCATGCCCAAGAAGACTTGAGGCTGTAATTGCTGCCAAAGGTGCCTCAACAAAGTACTGAGTGAAGGGTCTGAATACTTATGTAAATGTGATATTTCAGTTATTTATTTTTAATTACTTTGCAAAAATTTTGAAACATCTGTTTGCACTTTTTATTATGGGGTATTTTGCGTAGATTGATGATAAAAAAATTAATTAATTCATTTTAAAATAAGGCTGTAACATAACAAAATGTGGAAAAAGTGAAGGGGTCTGAATACTTTCTGAATACACTGTAGGTTTAAAGAAAATTGCAGTTACCAGGGAAGGAAAGTGGCTGTGTGTAGATGTTAGCTAAGTAATGACTCAAAGCTAGATTCAAGGATAGATAGTTATATATGGGGTTAGGAAGTAAATATAAGGTTGGTGTAGGTTGTTAGTTGTCATTGTTGGATGCCACAGATGGCTAATAATTGTGGTGTTACAAACATGAAACGTGTGTATTGTTATTTCAATTCTGTCTGTCACTGAATCCCCCCTCTGCCCTGGCACAGATATCAAGCTACACTGCTTCAGAAACCAAGCCACATTTAAATACCACTCTTGTTTAATGCCAAGATTCTATTGTTTACCTTAAGTTATTGATCTCTTATATGCATCAGAGCTAAAAGTACCTGTTTAGGCTTAGCTTCTTTTCTGGAAGCTTCATCGCATTATCAACATGTTGGGTTTCCACATCTGGGTAGTAACTTATTGGGCTTTGGCAAATAGCGATCACTTTGTGGACTTTGTGGATTTTGTCAGACCCAATATTTTCAAGTGACTTTTGCGGCACCCAGCTTCAGAAAAGCTGGGGGGTTTTCTGCTGTCCAAAAATGAACTTAAAACAAAAGATAAAATAAGGGTACCTGCAAATAAGTTTAAAATGTAATCTCCATACTAAGAGGCTGTGGTAATTAAAATTGTTTTAGAATCTGAAAATTATGAAATAAGAATAAAAAAGGGGAACTACTCAAAACATTAGGCAGAATGTGCCGAGAGGAAAACCACAGAAGCTATTTTTTCAGGTGGAAGACCCTTCAACAGAATTGGAAGCGGAAAAGTTGTAAATATGTGGAAGGGAAAAAGGAGTCAATGTTTCATATCAAAAACCCTTTCCCAGTTCTGACAAAGAGACTCCAAGTTGAATTGATCACCTTCCACAAAATGCAGTCTTGGCCATTTTATTCCTCAAATTTCCAGAATAGGGCTACAAGGTTTATTTTTTACTTTCAAATTTTAAAGATGAAGAAATCCCATCAAGGTACTGGTTAAGGTAAAGGGACTCCATCATTTATTTATTTAGCTCTCGAAGGAAGTGGTAGGTATGCTGGTTAGTTTATTGGTTTTAATTTTCCAACATCCCCTAGATTTGGGGAAGATTCCATTATATTGGAATGTTGCAAATGTAACTCCCTTTTCAATTAATGGTGGGAGACAGAAAAGAGGGACCTGTAGATCAATTGGATAGCATCTGACATAGGGTGAATGTTAGTAGCTATTATTAAAGGTATCATAGCACAACTTCCAGTAAGGTCAAAATGGTTTGCTAAAACGGGCATCATTTTTGACCTATTTATTGGAGCTCTTCGAAGAAGTATTGAGTTACTTCCTAATGCAAGGAGAATTGAATGACAAAGGAGGAAGGTTATGTTTCAGTCACAAAGGACATCAGTTAAACTACATTTGAAGTACAATATAGAGTAATGGTATTTTTTAAAGAAGAATTTTAATTCATTGGAAACAGTTCAGAGGAGTTTCACTGGACTAATACCAAAAAAAGGGTGGGGCGATCTCATAAGAACAGGCTAGATTTGTGTCTACTAAATTTATGTGATAGAGGATTTACAATTGAAATATACAAAACCCAGAGATTTTGTATACCGGGGATGTTTTCCCCAGTGGGGGTATCCAGAATCAAGGGGCATACGTTTGGGGCAGCCACAGAAGTGCAGCAGTAGAGCTACCGCCTTACAGCGCTTGCCCGGAGACCCGGATTCGTTCCCGACTACGGGTGCTGACTTGATGGAGTTTGTACGTTCTCCCCGTGACCTGCGTGGGTTTTCTCTAAGATTTTCGCTTTCCTCCCACACTCCAAAGACTTTCAGGTATGTAGGTTAATTGGCTTGGTGTATGTGTAAATTGTCCCTAGTGTGTGTAAGTTAGTGCGTGGGGATCAGTGCGGACACAGACGGGCCAAAGGGCCTGTTTCCACGCTGCATCTTTAAACCAAACTAAACTAAACCTAAGAGGTGTTGGCAGGATCAATGTGGAGAGTATGCTTTATTTTATGGGAGAATTTAAAATGAGAGATCAATTTTTAAAAGGAAAGAGATGTTTATTTAAGATTGATGAGATGAGAAATTTTTCAGTTTGTGAGTCTTTGGATCTCTTCCTCAAAGAGTAGTGGAAAAGCAAGTCTTTGACCATCCTTATGGCAGATAGAACATTGAATAGAGGACAATACAGCACAAGAACAAACCAGTTGCTCACGATGTCCGCAATGACCATGATGCAAATCTCAACTAATACCATCTGTCTGCACATGGTCCATGTCCCTCTATTCCCTTTCTATTCACGTGTCTGAATAAATGATTCTTAAATGTTGTTATCATATCTACTTCTACCATTTCCCCTGGAGGTGTATTCCAATCACTTATCACTCTGCACAAGATTTGCTTCTTAAATTTCCTTTAAACTTCCTCCCACTCACTTTAAACCTCTTGCCCTCTAGTACTTGACAATTCCATCCAAGAAAAGTGTCTGATCATCTAGCTGATTTATGCCTCTCATAATTTTATACATTGCTGTCAGGTCACACCAGGCTAGGAGTGTAGCCTCCTACACTCCAACAAAAACAATCTAGGTTTGACCAACTTCTCCTTAAAGCTAATATTCTTCAATGCAAACAACATTGTAGTGAAGATAGACACAAAATGCTGGAGTAACTGAGCGGTGCAGTCAGCATCTCTGGAGAGAAGGAATGGGTGACGTTTCGGGTCGATGCCCTTCTTCAGACAGATTAGCAACATCCTCTCTCACTGCTCCCCCTCTGTGAGTTCAACAACATCCTATTTATGCCTCTCATAATTTTATACATTGCTGTGGCACCCTTTCCAAAGCCTTCGCACCTTCCTGTAATGTGGCGACCGGAACTGGACACAATACTTCAAATGTGGACTCACCAACATTTTATACAGCTGCAGTGAAGATTCAATAAAGAGATGAAAGATTATTGTGAATGTAAAGTTGAGCTTAATATCGGATCAGACATGAAGGGAGCCGGCTTGAGGGTGGGTGGTAGTTCTTGCCTCTAATTAGTACATCATAGGTACATCAATCAAATAATTAGTAACAAGCTAATAAGTTAAATTTTGACCTTTATTGCAAGCAGAAGTATAAAAATAGGGGATTCTGATATAACAATACACGGTATTAGTGAGATTGAGTACAGCTGGCGGGGCAACAATATTGATGATGAGAGGATGTTTTCCCCAGTGGGGGTATCTAGAATCAATGGGGCATTGTTTCAGAATAAATTATCATCCAATTAATTGAATAACTCAATCAGAGGAGCATTTTTTTCAGAGGCCGGTAGGTCTTTAGAAGTCTCTATCCAAAGAACTACGGAGGCAGAGTCACTGGAAAAAATCAAAGCAGAGATTGACAAATCTCTTTATTACTGGGGCTATGGGGTAACAACAGGAAAACGCAGTTGACATCAAAACTATATCAGCCACGATCTTTCTGAATGAAGGCCAATTACTCCTATTTCTTCTGAACTACATTGTGTGCTGTTTATAATATATATATATTATACATGTACCAGTATTGATGGGCCGAATGGCCTCATTCTATTCCTAGAATTTATAATAATCCAGGTAACATCTCAACGTGCCCTATATAATTGAAATTGGGCATCTATCCTCGTGTATGCTAACCATATTGCAATAAAGACCAATCTACCATTTGTTTTCTCAATTGCTTGCTGCATTACCTGTTCACCTTTGGCGATTTATGTGCAAGGGCACCTGGTTCCTTTGAGCGTTCACACTTTGTAATCTCTCTCCATTTAAAGAGCACTTTGCTTGACAATTCTTTGCACTAAAGTGGTTGACCTGATAATTCTCCACATTTTATTTATAACTACTATGCCCATGCCCATTCATTTTGAATATTTAAAACCACCTTCCCCAAGCTGCTGACTAGCTTCACATCATCACAAACATGCATTTGTTAAACTGAACACTCTCATTGGTATGGATCAGATTTTTGGCAGTGAACCTTGTGGCACTTCATTTATTACAAACTCTCAACCGAAAAATGGCCATTTTTACTCTAACTTCTGCACGTTAACCAACATCAGTAAATTCAAATCTTACATCCTCCAATTTGTTTAATCAGTTTTTGTACTCCATACTGGTTAGAGGGTTCTGCAAATTCAAAAACTATGTGTTGGCTTGCCCTTACCTTTTCTGCTAGTTACAATTTTTTTTAAATCCCAATAGATTTATCAAACATATTTTGCTTTCAGAAATCCACTTTGATTCATTGCTTCCTATTATTAGCTTCCTATTATTATTTACCAATTGCTTCAGCATTGCCCCCACTGCTGAGAGATTTCCCTGATAACCCCCTGCCAGTATCACATATAGACGGCCCCGTAGCATTTCTAGCCCCCTTGAAGAGGCTTGTGATACAAGTCACCAGCCTCTGTGTCTCTCGCACTAAATCTTGGAGAGCATTCCCTGTCTTCCAGAAAACCGGTATAACAATATGAATGATCAAGTGCTTTCCGGGAGGGAGCTGGATGGGTCCAGGAGGTCTTCTGCATGTGTGTCTTTAAGGATCGGCTAATAAGCACTCAGCTGCATGTCTAACTTTTGGCAGATGCAAGAAATTGAACAAGAGCTTAGCAGTAAGTCAATAGTTTCTGAAATATGGCATTACATAAGAGTGCCAACAAAGCTGTTTGCTAGCTGACATTTGAAATATCACAATCCTTTCAGAGCTTTTTAAAACAATATTGGGAAGACGCATAATGCTAGTTTAATGGTAAAAAACATTGCTGATGAAATTCTATCCAAATTCTTTTGATGCTACAATTATCATTATTGAGCAAATTTCATTGTTATCAATATCAACTATCATCATTATTTTAATTGTGGGTACGAACCATCAAATCTCTTTGATTAATCAAAGATTAAATCTGATCGCGACAATATGTGAAATATATCCAAATAGTCCAAAAGCAATTTTGTTAATTAATCCCTAAGTAACCACTGAAAGCAATTAATTTTATTCTTAATACACAACGTGATGTCCTGCTAGTAACTTCTGGCCTATTGCTAGTCCCGCAGGCTAAGAATTCCCTTCTGAAAACATAAGAGCCTAAGAAGTAGAAGATGAAGCAGTCCATTTGGTTCTTTTCATCGATTCGTAGCTGGTATTCTACCTCCATGCCATTTTTATATTCTATTCCCATATCCCCTGATATCCAGTAATTTATTGATGTTGTTTTTAAATTAGTTTAGAATCCAAAAGATTCACCACCCTCTGTCCTACACGGTTACCACTTATGCTGATACTGTGACCCCCGAGTTCAACACTCCTCAGCTCAAGGAAACATCTTTCCTGCAACCTCCTGGATGATAGATTATCAGTCTATATAGTCCAATCCATTTTAGAGAGTATTAGCAGGGTGCTCTCAATTATTATATTACAGGGTTCTTGATTTTCTTAAGTTCCTTTTATCTGCCTCATTGCAAGAATTGTATACTGGTTACCTTTACTACAACTGAATCATGAAATCAGCATATCCAGTTCTATTATCCTCCAGTCAAAGATACATGACATGCCTGGCAACAGCTCTTGCTTCAATGTGTACCCCTCAAGAAGAAGATCATTTACTGGTTGATTTGGAATTTGACTAACATCTGCTAGCTACAATTCAAGGATATCTTTCCCTCTATCTCAATAAACATACAAGTATAGATACGTAAAAGTTTTCATAAGTAAAGTATTTAATTATTCTTTAATTATCTTGATTCATTTTTGGATATGACTATCCTCATGTGCCTACTTAGGTAGCAGATCAACCAAATATGGTTCCTTATAATTAGGATAGAGGCCTTCTTCTGTTGGTTTTAAATATCATCCACGGGGTAAACACAGTTCAATTACCAAGCTTGGAGTGCTCTTCTTGTGAAACAGTGATAATTTTGCATTTGCCCCTTAACTGATTTAGAGCCTCGTGATTGAGATTGCCAAATTCTTGTCCATGCCAATAAAAACTGAATTGAACCATAGTTGAAATATTCTTCCGTCAGTCTAGTTCTTAAATATATTCAATTCCTAAACACCTGCAGCCTGTTTCTGGACCAAGGAAGTCCAAAGTATGTTCAGGTAACAACACTTCCTCTTTTAATTAGGCACTTCAGAATCTCATTGATTTATTTCAGGCAATAATATTACCATCCCCAATTATGTCTCCACTAGTGCCATTGTCAACCTCTTTATTTGGTCCATTATCAGATCCTTAAGCTAGGTACATTCATCATTTAATCACCCCTACATTCCACCCTATCACTACGGTTGCCTTTGTCTTCCCTCCATTGCCCACTTTCTGTACAACTCAAAACTTCTTGAAAATCTCTGTTTTGTTCCCCTGTTGATGAAAAACTTAAGTGTGTGGAATCAAAAGATGGATTATTATCTAAATGATTAAAGTTCAGAAGGATTTAGGTGTTCTAATGAATAAAATAGAAACAAAAATGGCAGGCAAGTCCAACAAATAGTTAAGAAAGCAACTGGCAAGTTGGCCATTATTACGATGGGTTTGGCGATGAAGAATAGGAAAGGCTTTGATACAATTGCACAGGTGTAGGTGAGGCCACACTGGAATATTACTCACAGCTTTGGCCCCCTTATCTAAACAAAGTATATAGTAGCATTGAAGGCTATTCAAAAGAAATTCACCAGGCTAGTTTCTGGGATAAACAATTGTTCTATCAAGCGGTTCGACATTTAGGTCTGTATACTTGAGAGATGGAAAGAATGGAGTAATGACTTATTCAAAAATACAAGACCCTAAGGTGGTTTGAGAGGATAGACATCGTTTTATTATTGAGATGTGGGAGATGCACAAATAAGGGGATCATACTGCAAATCAAAAAGACTGGTCTTTTAATACGGAGGTGCTTAGGGACAATAATCAATTAATTGAGTTATGGGTAACTAGCACAGTAGAGAATTTGAGGCCAGGACAATCAGTCATGATGGTATTGAATGGGAAGACAGGCTTGAGGGGCACAGTGGCCTATTCCTTGCCCTTTTGTATTGTGTTCATGTGTATCTCCTCCACCTAGACTGTATTCAGAGCAGGGTGCATTAACTTTCTAGTTCTGAAGAACATCAAATTCTGTTTATCTTTGCACTTATGCTGCCTGGTCTATGAATAATCCAGCATTTGTTGTTTTTTTAATTTCAAATTATGCCATTGCCAGCAAAATAACGTCCTCACTGGCACCTAATTCAGCATTTTGATCCTTTCTGCTGCCATAAGACTGTGGCTCTAATTAATCCGCTCTGCAAAATGCACTCTGGCAACTCATCAAAATTTCTCTGACAGCACCTTTGCAATCCATGGCCTTTTTTTCCCTCGAGATATGGCCCTTTCTCTCTGGCAGTTGCATAGGAACACCAAAAGTTTTCTGACTTGGAAATACATCACCGTTCCTCACCATTGCGTTAAAATCCATAAACTCCGTTGCTGGTAGTGGGAATTTCTTGGAGGACACACCTCACAACAAACTCCCCAAGGGTAATTTTGAATACACAATAAATATAGCAATGCCAGCAATGCCGTCCAGGTTCTGCTTGCTGAATTCATCTAAATGGTTGGAAATTTGAAATAAAAACAATAAATGCTGGAAAGACATAGGCCAGTCAGCATTGATGCAAAGATAAACAGAATTTAATGTTCTTCAGAACTAGAATGTTAATCATATCATATCATATCATATATATACAGCCGGAAACAGGCCTTTTCGGCCCTCCAAGTCCGTGCCGCCCAGCGATCCCCGTACATTAACACTATCCTACACCCACTAGGGACAATTTTTACATTTACCCAGCCAATTAACCTACATACCTGTACGTCTTTGGAGTGTGGGAGGAAACCGAAGATCTCGGAGAAAACCCACGCAGGTCACGGGGAGAACGTACAAACTCCTTACAGTGCAGCACCCGTAGTCAGGATCGAACCTGAGTCTCCGGCGCTGCATTCGCTGTAAAGCAGCAACTCTACCGCTGCGCTACCGTGCCGCTGCATCCCACTCTTGACTGGGAGCCCCACATGAGAAAATATATGTTTAAAATTCTAACAGCTATAACCCTCTGAACCAGCACTAAAATACTAGATAATTATTTGGTTGTATTATTTTCTGTTGCCATAAATTTAATGTGCTGTCACCAGGACTGTGAGCATGATCCATAAATTAATATATCAATTTATTTTGTCTGAGCGATAATCCAAAACAATTATCTTGTGTCAGAATTTATTTTCGTGCAACTGAGATAAGAATTGAGGTGCAGTCTTCCGAACTGCTCTGCTGAAGGAGATACAGCTCTGGTCATAATGGTGTGCAGTAAGCCTTGGCTAATGCTCAGGAAAACCAATTCTTCAAGTGTAGATGTGCCAGAATTATCCAATTCCAGACATCTTCCTGAACAGTACTTAGACCATATACATTTTTCATGACTAAATGTCTGTGAAGTCAGAATCAAATGTGCTTTTTAAAAAAAATTACATATAAATTGCAAAATTATCTTGGGCAAAATGGTCATAATACAGACATTGATACATTCACTAGTAAGGGCAGAGAAGCATATCCCCCTTAATTTATAATGAATGAATGACAGGGATTTTTTTTTAGAGTTCTCTCATGCATCTGTATCACTTCTTTCCAGGATTGGTTCCGATGCCAAGTTGTTTGTTTTAGGCAGCATCTTTGGAGAGAAGAAATGGGTAATGTTTCGGGTCGACACTCTTCTCCCTGAAACATCACCCTTTCCTTCTCTCCAGAGATTCTGCCTGTCCCATTGAGTTACTCCAGCAATTTGTGACTATCTTTTGAGTAAACCAGCATCTGCAGTTCCTCCGTACACATTGGTGGTTTTAGGGATGCATTGTGACCTATGTGAAAGTACCAGTAATTTTTTTACCTACGTCAGTGCTAGGCCAGTGTTTCTAGTTTGTGCTTATGCTTATTTGTTTTATTCAGAGATTGCATGTGTAATTTAAAGTGTCCATTCATTTATGCAGTTTAACTCCTTTTGACGTTCCTTTATTTCTTAGCAACATCCATTATTTTGGCGTCGACATATTAAATTACATTTATCAGTGAAAATATAATTTTCCATCAAATATTTTCAGGTCATGAACTTCATTGATAAACCATGTTGCTCAATTTTTATTAAGCAAAACAAATTAAGCTCCAGATTTAGACTATCAGATTTTTAACATTACAAATTTCAATTTCCATTGTAGATGTTCTGGAATTTTTTATCCTATTTCCACAGAAAAAAACTGTAAAAGGAATTAATTTTGAGTTAAAATGCAAAATGCTGTCAATGCTGGAAGACTGAAATAAAGATGGAAAATATTGGTAGTTCTCAACAGGGTAGTCAGCAACTGTGAAGGGAGAAACATAGAAAATAGGTGCAGGAGGAGGCCATTTAGCCCTTCGAGCCAGCACCACCATTCATTGTGATCATGGCTGATCGTCCCCAATCATAAATAATAAATGCTTAAGGTTAATGACCCATCAGCACATGATAGTTTCTCCTCTTTTAGACTAATTTTCTTGGGCAGTTTCTGACCACATTTGTCTCTGAACAGTGATAGTTTGCAAAAGTTGAAAAGCACAGTTAGTCACTCTTTAAAACAAAGTATCATGAGAACAGTCAAGTTCAACAAAGATAGCTTGAATGCAGAAATGTAATTTAACTTTACCTTGCTTAAGTCAAGCAACATGACCTATTAGTGTGAGGAATAATAAGATGCTCATTATGGTGCTGTTCTGGAACTTTGTTAATGATCAGACATGCTGTCTAGGATTCTTTCAATTCAAGAAGCATTCATGTAAAAAACTTCATATTATGCTAATTTTATAGACTCCTATGCTATGTCATTGTATAACATTAGCTAATGGAATTGTGCAGAGCACACCCTAGATTTAAAATAGACAGAGACTAACTACATGATTTGCAGAAATCCTCCTCACACATCCTTGTTGAACTTCAAGTACCGCAGTGGCTTCAGTTTTAAAATTCTCCCACATGTATTTAAAGTCTTCCTTGCCCTCAGCCTTCCCTGCAACAATTTTATCCACCGTATAACACCCTGAGAGCAAACTGCTCTTTCAGTTTTATGCTCCTGAACATTCAAGCATTGGCTCCTTTGCCATTACTTTCCAAAGCTCTTAAATCTGGAACTGTCTCCCGAAACCTCTCCCCTCTTTACTTCTCCTTCTATCTTTAAAACACATTGTTAAAAAAATCCATTGCTAAAGCTTTTGGCCAAATGCTTTAAAATCATGCCTTATTGTTCTTTTATGCTTGATAATACCTCTGTGAAATTTCTTGGAACATTCTGATGCCTTAAAAACGTATAGAACTTTTTGTTGTTTCATCATTGACTGACTGCTATATCTGAAGAAACTAAAGTCAAAATTGTATAACATTGTAAACTATTATTTGTCTGACACCCATACGTGACACCATTCTTCACAATTCTATCATCAGCACAGCAGGCAAACCAGGCTAAAAAATTTGGGTTTTTTCCCCCGTGTATTAACTGAAATGAAACAAATTGATCATTACACTATTTTGAGCACGTAGTATATTATTCTCTGATTGTTACCATCAGGCGTGCATTTGTACTCAATCATTATGACTAAAGAAGTCATACGGAGAACTCATCATCATCTTTATTTGTCAATCCATGAATGCATGAAGTAAATGATTCGAAGTAAATTCACAGAGCGGCATGTAACCTTTTATTTGCCGGGCCATGCGTGCAATGTAATGAACCAGTATTGATTTTAAGAATGTGCAATATAGGGAGGGAAGTACGATCTATAGCCTCAGTTAATAAGACAAATAAAATTGACTTTCACCAACTTCATAAACAAGTGACTATTTAACAGCAAAGTTTTACTAAAGAAGTCACCCTGATGAATTAAAGAAATGTTATCACTATTGTACCAAGTTCAATTATTGATCGAAGCTGACACCAAGATATCAGAGATTATGCTATAGTTTGTCTAAATACATAAAATCTGATTAGCCAGGATTGCGATCTTTTGTTCAGTTACGAAAAGAAAAATAAAATTCTGTAAATACCTGGCAGGTCAGCCAATTTGTGTGGTGAGCAAAACAGAATTAATATTAAAAGTCATTTTTGTCAGAATTAAAAGTTAGAGATAAATCAAGTTTCAACTTGCAGAAATAGATAGAAGGAAGGATTTAGTCGGAATCTGAGGGGTAATTTTTTCACACAAAGGGTGGGGGGTGTATGGAACATGCTGCCAGAGGACGTAGTTGAGGCAGGGACTATCCCAACGTTTAAGAAGCAGTTAGACAGGTACATGGATAAAACAGATATGGAGGGTTATGGACCAAGTGCAGGCAGGTGGGACCAGCGTAGTTGGCACATGTTGGCCGGTGTATGCAAGTTGGGCCGAAGGGCCTGCTTCCACACTGTATCACTCTATGACTCTATGACTTTATGATAAATATGAAGTGTAATCAAAATAAACATTGAAATAGTGAGTAGCAGCAACAAAATAGAAGAGTGGTAAAATCCATTTTTTTTTTGTACAAAGATGTATTTTGTGCTACTGTAGACCTTTCATTCTCATCTCCTTCAACAATGGTGATTTATATTGTGTCCAATATGCTGCACACAACCAAACTCATCACCATCACCTAGCTAGCCCTGCCCTGATCCCTGATATTATATCAGTGCCAGGTCAAAAGCATTTCCATCAAAAGCATTTCCATGAAGAAACTGCAAATTCTGGTTTAAACCGAAGATAGACACAAAAGGCTGGAGTAACTCAGCGAGACAGGGAGCATTTCTGGAGAGAAGGAATAAGTGACGTTTCGGGTCGAGACCCTTCTTCAGACTGGTTAGGGGTAAGGGGGAACGAGAGATATAGACGGTGATGTGGAGAGATAAAGAACAATGAATGAAAGATATGCAAAAAAAGTAACTATGATAAAGGAAACAGGCCATTGTTAACTGTTTGTAGGGTGAAAATGAGAAGCTAGTGCGACTTGGGTGGGGAGGAATAGAGAGAGAGGGAATGCCGGGGCTACCTGAAGTGAGAGAAATCAATATTCATACCACTAAGTAGCCCAAGCAAAATAAGAGATGCTGTTCCTCCAATTTGCGTTTAGCCTCACTCTGATCTGAAAGGACTGTCGGGTTCCCCAAACAGAGTCGAGGGAGGAGGTATAGTGACAGGTGTTGCATCTTCTTTGGTTGCAGGGGAAGGTACCTGGGGAGAGGGTGGTTTGTAGGAAAAAAACTGCAGATACTGGTTAAAATCGAAGGTAGACACAAAATGTTGGTGTAACTCAGTGGGTCAGGCAGCATCTCAGGAAAAAAAGAATGGGTGACGTTTCGGGTCGAGACCCTTCTTCAGTCTGAAGAAGGGTCTCGACCCGAAAAGTCACCCATCCCTACTCTCCCGAGATGCTGCCTCACCCGCTGAGTTACTCCAACATTTTATGTCTACGTTCGAGGGGGTGGTTTGGGTGGGAAGGATGAGTTAACCAGGGAGTTGTGGAGAGAACGTTCTATCACCATACAAACAGCCAACAATGGCCTGTTTCCTTTATCACCGTTACTTTTTTGCATTTCTTTCATTCATTGTTCTTTATCTCTCCACATCACCGTATATATATCTCTTCTTTCCCTTATCCCTAACCAGTCTGAAGAAGGGTCTCGACCCGAAACATCACCCATTCCTTCTCTCCAGAGATGCTGCCTGTCCCGCTTTATGTGTCTATCTTCTGATATTAAACTGGACTGGTTCGAGGCCTCCAAAGATAACATCTTTCTACCTATGTGGAATGTGGTCAGCTGGACAGTGGAATCAGATAGCATGATGCTGACTTAGTTTTGGTTTAGTTTTGGTTTAGAGAGAGAGCATGGATCTCTTTGCATGTCCTGATATACCGCAGAATCAGTACCAAACATTGCATGCAACATTTGTCAACATTCAGTATAAGAAAATAACTGTAGATGCTGGTACAAATTGATTTATTCACAAAATGCTGGAGTAACTCAGCAGGTCAGGCAGCATCTCTTCACAAAATGCTGGAGTAACTCAGCAGGTCAGGCAGCATCTCTTTCAATTGTCAACATTCTATGCCAGCTCAACAAAAAACCTTTTTGAAACTACTTTTGTTCTCTTAATACAGTATTTTAAATTTAAGATTCCAATATTTACACTGTTAAGAATACACATTTGCTCACACAATGAACAAATGCATTCATTATTTGATGATTCACTGCAATTGACAAATTCTCCTTTTTAATTCACGATATTATTTTTCCATACAATAGGATGAATCCATTGAGTGCTGACCATGAGAGATGATGAATTAACACAAAATAACAAAACTTCACAATACATCTGACGTGGGGGAGAACAGGACATCCCCGAGCTCACTAATGCAGATATACAAATTCTGCAAAACGCCAGGGAATGGCATGAAGTGGAGGAGGATGCCTGACCTCACTTCTGACAAAGATAATTTGGTGGTCAGCTGTAATTTATTCAAAAGGATTCGTGTCCATTTCATACTCTGATCTCAGATTTAATACATGCTCAAATCTATGGGCTTTGATCCGGATTGATTTTCAAACGCAAATTCTTTAGCGTGCAGAAAATGTAGCATATCAAATGTATCTTAGTTGGCAACTACTAACATATGACTTCAGCGCTTCGTACATTAGTTATGCTCAGCCACAAGCATCATGAAAAGAAGAGATCCAATGTTGAACAACCACCAGAGAATCACAGAATTCTTACCATTCGTGGAAACATTGGAGTGAAGGATACTATAGATTAGGCATCAAAAAAATATACGGAACAACATCAGCATGCAGAAAATTCATACACGAACTACTTACAAAACAAGTTATCAGTGTGATATATGCTCATTTAGAAATGTATTCTGCAGTCACATTTAACCAGCAATATTTCACTAAGCCTATGATCAATAGGTCCAATATTGTCATTATTTATACATTTTTCAGGATTAGGACATCATTAGAAAAACCTAGATTTATTACTGCAGATATACACGAACTGATGGAATAACTCAGCAGGTCAGGCAGCATTTCTGGAGAAACGGTATAGGTGGCGTGTTGGGTCAAGACCCTTCTTCAGACTGAGAGTCAGGGGAGAGGGAAATGACAGATATGAAAAGATACATGGAACAAATGAATGAAAGGTATGTAAAAGGACAAATCAAAACTAGCAACGATGATCAAAGAAAGATGGAGCCCACAATGGTCCATTGTTGGTTGTGGACAAGGTGATAACGAGTGATACAAACAATGAAACTCAGCAGAACAGTGAAACCAGTAGGATGTCCAGGGTGGGAGAGGAACAGAGAGAGAGAGGGGATGCATGGGTTACTTAAAGTTAGAAAAATCAATATTCTTACCGCTGGGTTGTAAGCTGCCCAAGCAAATTACGAGGTGCTGTTCCTCCAATCTGCATTTGGTCTCACTCTGCAAGTGGAGGAGGCCCAGGGCAGAAAGGTTAGAATGGGAACGGGAAGGAGAGTTAAAGTGTTTGGCACCGGGAGATCGTGTGGGCCAAGGTGGACAGGGCTCTTTATTAATTGCCCTCGAGAAGGTTGTGGTGAACTGAAATTTTGAATCACTGTGGTCTTTCTGGTGAAGATCTTTACCCTCTGAAGATTTCAAATAAACCTGAGGGGCACCTTTTTCCGCTCGGTGCATGATAAATATATGGAATGAACTTCCTAAGGAAGCTTTAGAGGTGTGTACATTTACAATGGAAATCTGGCTTCAATCCTGACATCAGGTGTTTTTCTCCCGGTGACAGTGTCAGCTTTGTTTGGATATCCCAATTTCTTCCCACATCCCAAAGATGTGCAATTTGGTAGGTTACAATAGCCCATCAATAATTACAGCTCGTAGAGGTGAGTGATAGAATCAGGGGGAGTTCATAAGAATGTAGGAAGAACAAAAATTTAATTAATGTAGGATTAGTGTAAATGGATGGTTGATGGTCAGTGTGGACTTAATGGGCTAAAAGGCCTTTTTCACCCAAAAATCTGTCACTCCGCCAATTGAAAGATTTCAAACATAAAATTGACTGTTTTGCGTTATGCATTGCTTTAAGGAAGATTGAAACAAGGCCGATAGAAATAGTTAAATTTCATATCAACCACAATCTAATGCAATGGCAAAGAGGGTAAAGGGTCTGAGCAATTTATTCCACTTCCTAGAAAAAATCTTGTAACCCAAGGGAAGTCAAATGCAAATAACGAATACTGTTGCTGTTTTAAAAAAAAACATTTAGTTGTATTAAATGGAGAAAAAACTCATGTTATGCTTTGTAATCAATGCAAATTGCAACGTGACAGAAAGAGGTGCATCTTTTTCCTTGGACTGAATTGGTTATTAAGGTTTGCATGGCCATTTTGATGAAGCCATTTGACTGCTAAATTGAATAATTACTTTATTTGAAAGTAGAGAAAAAGCAACACAGACATCTCTGATACAAGCAGGCAGTGTTAAGAAGTGTAAACACCTCATTGATCAGTGTTTCTTTGATAATCCCTGTTGTTCGGAATGAGCAATCCTTGGAGTGATGGCTATTTTAATGGCATTCTTGATGCTACACTTTCTCCACATATCATCCAGGAATTTTGCAGTCTATGATAAGCATGAATTACAACGTTAAGCAGCATTTGGTCTTCATTTACAAGCATAAAACAAATAGGTTTACCAATTGTGAATAACAGAAAGGGCAATAGTTCAGGGCCATAACACTCTATTACTTTCAATTGGATCACAATCTCAGGTTCACATACTGATAGTTAGGAAGAACTAGGTTTTTTAAAAATTAAGTTATATATGGGGCATGCTCCTTTGGGAGAAGTGGTATACACTGATTATTAAAAGTAATGCAATAGCAGAATTGATGATAAGTTGTCATCTGTATTAAAGATTTGAATGAGAATGTACAAGGCTTGGTTCCTAAATTTGCAAATGACACAAAAAGATGTGGTGTCATAGACAGTGAAGATGGTTATTAAGAATTACAGCATAATCTTGACGAGTTGGGCAAGTCAGTTGAGGAATGGCAAATTGAGATTAATTCAGATAATGTAGAGGTTTTGCATCTCAGGGGGTCAAACCAGGACAGAAACGCCACAGTGAATGGTTGGGTCCTGGGGAGTGTTGTAGAGTGGAGAGATTTAGGAATACACATACTGTATATAGTTCCTTGAAAGTGGCATCGTAGGTAGACAAAGTGGTGAGAAAAGCTTTTGACATATTGTCAGAAATGGAAAAGCATGGTGCAGCCAATGGTGGTGAATTGAATGGAAGAATTCCCACAACCACCCAACTATTCTCCTGGTAACCCTAAAGGTCTGAAAAGTTAGAGAAGCACTCTTTCTTTTTAGGATTTGTTCAGAGAATTTCTGGAGTGATTGCTTCTTGATCATACTGGACGTTTTAACAATCTCTTTCAAGTCTCTCACTGTTACTCAAACCTCTAACAATGATTAACAAACTGCTGGAGGAACTCAGTGGGTCAGGCAGCATCTGTGGAGGGAATGGACAAACAATGTTTTGAAGAAAAAGGGTCCGGACCCAAAACGTTGTTTGTAAGAAGGACCTGCAGATGCTGGTTTAAACTGAAGATAGACACAAAACGTTGTTTGTCCATTTCCCTCCACAGATGCTGCCTGACCGGCTAAGTGCCTCCAACAGTTTGTGTCTTTCTTAAGGCTCGAACATCTGAAGTTTCTTGTGTCTCCATCAAGAATTGATCATTACAGGGTAGCATACCTTTCAGTATCAGCGACATCAAATTGTTGTCTCCCAACAGCAAATTGCTGATTGATAAAGTGTGAGTCCACTTAATAACCACCAAAAAGCCAGATGGGCTGTTTGACGAGCAATAAAAGGCAATTTAAATGATTATCAGCTCTTGAGTTGTCAGTTGGGTTCCTCTTCCCAGTGCAAACTTACTTTACTGTGCAAAATTGATATCTTCCTCCAAACATGAATGAATTGATTTGTTTGCCCTCTTCATTTCTGAGTGGTTCTTGAACATCAAAAGGAACCATCAAGAATCTTATCCATGTTTTTTTGACGTGAAGCACCTGGAAAGAGTCTAAATGCACTATTGCCTAGGGAGCTTTTATCTATTTCTTTGCCCTGTTACAGTAACTGAACATTTAAAGCAGTCATTTAGAACACATGATTGCTTCCATTAAAGTAATAGAGAACAATTTGATGGATTAAAGCATTTGTACAACAGTGAGAGCAATTCTGGTGTCAACTATCTGCCAGCATGGCACAGCGGCACAGTAGCGCAGCGGTAGAGTTGCTGCTTTACAGCGAATGCAGCTGCCGGAGACGCAGGTTCGATCCTGACTACGGGTGCTGCACTGTAAGGAGTTTGTACGTTCTCCCCGTGACCTGCGTGGGTTTTCTCCGAGATCTTCGGTTTCCTCCCACACTCCAAAGACGTACAGGTATGTAGGTTAATTGGCTGGGTAAATGTAAAAATTGTCCCTAGTGGGTGTAGGATAGTGTTAATGTGCGGGGATCGCTGGGCGGCGCGGACTTGGAGGGCCGAAAAGGCCTGTTTCCGGCTGTAGATATATATGATATATGATATATATATATATATGATAATGCAGCTTGGAATAATTTCAGAAAAGGAACCTAACTCTGGGTAGACTGACAACCATGAACTTTCAGTTTCAATTTAGTTTATTGTCACATGTATCGAGGTACAGTGAAAAGTTTTGGTGCGTGCAAACCAGTCCGCGGAAACACAATACATGATCACAATCGACCCATTCACAGTGCACAGATGCACGATAAGGGAATAACGTTTAGTGCAAGATAAAGCCAGTAAGGTCCAAACAAAGATATGTGTGAGGGTCACCGTTGAGGTAGATAGTAGTTCAGGACTGCTCTCTAGTTGCAGTAGGATGATTCAATTGCCTGATAACAGCAGGGAAGAAACTGTCCCTGAATCTGGAGGTGTGTATTTTCACACCTCTATACTTTTTGCCAGGGGAGAAGAAGGAGTTGCCAGGGTGCGACATCCTTGCTAATGCTGCTGGCCTTGCTTATCACCTCATGTGTTGACATTGTATATCTATTTGTCTCCCAGTCTGAAAGTAAAAATTCAAATGCATCCACTGATTCATGACTCATTTGACAACCCCATTATTGATGAACAATTCCGAATGTTAAACCTTGCAAAATGTGTCTTCAGAAGAAGGACCCATCAGTTCCAATGATCTACAGTTAATAATTCTATTGCAAATTAAGAAAATGAAGCAAATAGCACCATAAAAAAAGCAACCCTTTGCATCAAATTGTTTAAACTAATAAAAAACAACCGTAAAATATCTGCAAATAATCAAAAGTTGTGGCAGACCAAAAACCACAATTTTCCCACAAGGTTGACTAATAATCCATAAGATGAATTCCTTTTCCAACCTAAATGGCAGTTTCGTTTTATAGATCTGGAACTAAAAAAAGTGTATGCAAATGAACACAAAGTGGTTAGATTTTTTTAACCAAAATCTGTTTGCAGAATGAAATAAAGATGAAAGCTTGGATGCTGCTGAGTGTAGCTCATCACTCAGACATCATTTAGATTCTCCACTGGCCTGCGCTTGCCTGCTACAAATCGAGACCAAGCTGGCTGTGACAATTGGTACCACAGCAAGAAGACTCAACATGGCAACAAGACCTTGAATGACCAGTGAGGTCAGAAACAAACTCCACCCACTAAACCGCAGAGGAAACCTTTTGATAGATGGCAAAGCCAACCCCTCCACCTTTAGATGATGGTTTAAACCGAAGATAGACACAACTCATTGAGACTCCTATATATCGGTGAGACCCTGCGCAGGCTCGGTGATCATTTTGCTGAACACCTCCGTTCATGATCGCCCGGTTGCTAAACACTTTAACTCCCCCTCCCATTCCCACACCAACCTTACAGTCCTGGGCCTCCTCCACTGTCAGAGTGAGACCCAACACAAATTGGAGGAACAGCACCTCATTTTTCACTTGGGTAGCTTACAATCCAACGGTATTAATATTGATTTCTCCAACCTCCAGTAACCCTTGCTTTCCATCACTCTCCGTCCCTCCCCCATCCTAGTTCTCCGACTAGTTCTACTGTCCGCAGACACAAAATGCTGGAGTAACTCAGTGGGACAGGTAGCATCTCTGGAGAGAAGGAATTGATGACGTTTCGGGTCGAGACCCTTCTTCAGACTGATAGCAGGGGAGTGGGCGGGACAGAGATAGAATGTAGTCAGAGATAGTAAGCCTGGTGGGAGAACTGGGAAGGGGGAGGGGATGGAGAGAGGGAAAGCAAGGGCTATTTGAAGTTCGAGAAGTCAATGTTCATACCGCTGGGGTGTAAGCTACCCAAGCGAAATATGAGGTGCTGTTCCTCCAATTTGCGCTGGGCCTCACTTTGACAATGAAGGAGGGAAGAGGAGGCCAGGGCTGAAAGGTCAGATTGGGAATAGGAGGGGGAGGTAAAGTGCTGAGCAACTGAGAGATCAGGTAGGTTAAGTTCAGCGAAATGATTGCCGAGCCTACGCTTGGTCTCGCTGATGTACAGAAGTTGACACCTGAAACAGCAGATACAGTAAATGAGAATGGAGGATGTGCAAGTGAACTTCTGCCTCACCTGAAAAGACTGTCAGGGTCCTTGGATGGAGTCGAGGGGGGAGGTAAAGGGACAGGTGTTGCATCTCCTGCAGTTGCAGGGGAAAGTACCTGGGGAGGGGGTGGTTTGGGTGGGAAGGGATGAGTTAATTAGGGAGTTGCCTCAGGGTTTGGTACTGGGCCCATTAATGTTTGTCATCTACATCAATGATTTGGATGAAAACATACAGGGCAAGATTAGCAAGTTTCTGATGATACAAAAGTTAGTGGTTTTGCAGATAATGAAGATGGTTGTGAAAGATTGCAGCAGGATCTGGATCGATTGGCCAGGTGGGCGGAGGAATGGTTGATGGAATTTAATACAGAAATGTGTGAGGTGTTGCATTTTGGGACATTGAACAAGGGCAGGACCTACACAATAAATGGTAGGCCTCTGGGTAGTGTTGTAGAGCAGAGGGATCTAGAAGTACAGGTGCATGGCTCCTTGAAGGTCGAGTCGCAGGTAGATAAGGTGGTCAAAAAGGCTTTTGGCACTTTTGCCTTCATCAGTCAAAGTATTGAGGATAGAAGTTGGGAGGTCATGTTGCAGTTGTATCAGACGTTGGTGAGACCGCATTTAGAATATTGTGTTCAGTTCTGGGCATCATGTTATAGGAAAGATATTGTCAAGCTTGAAAGAGTTCAGAAAAGATTTACGAGGATGTTGTCAAGACTAGAGGGTGTGAGCTATAGGAAGAGGTTGAGTAGGCTGGGTCTCTATTCCATGGAGTGCAGGAGAATGAGGGGAGACCTTATAGAGGTATACAAAATCATGAGTGGAATAGATTGGGTAGATGCACAGTCTTTTGCCCAGAGTAGGGGAATCGAGGACCAGAGGACATAGGTTCAAGATTTAATAGGAACCGAGGGGTAACTTTTTCACACAAAGGGTGGTGGGTATATGGAACAAGCTGCCAGAGGAGGTAGTTGAGGCTGGGACTATCCAATCGTTTAAGAAACAGTTAGACAGGTACATGGATAGGACAGGTTTGGAGGGATATGGACCAAGTGCAGGCAAGTGGGACTAGTGTAGCTGGGACATTGTTGTCCGGTGTGGGTGAGTTGAGCCGAAGGGGCTGTTTCCACACTGTGTCACTCTATGACTATGAGGTCTGCTCTCACCCTCCTTTTTAAGGAAAACAACCCCAGCCTCAGGAATAAATCCACAAAACAAATGTCCCTCACCCCTGGAATCATTCCATCCATGGAATCGCTAATGTTCCTCATCCCTGGATTCACCCGAATCTGATTCTGATGTTTGCTGAGGAATTCCATGTGAAGCTCTTCAGATGTTGAAGGAACCCATGCCTGTGTGAGGCAAGACTCAGAGTGTATTCAACTTAGGCTGAGATGTGGCAATAAATACCATACATTTCTTACCTTCAGCAGAATGAAACCTATCAACTTGCAGCATATTTGGGAGGTGCGGGACAAGTCACTTGAAATACAACAAATTTGAACATTCAACCATTGCCACCACTGAGATAGAGCAGATGCAATGTACTCTCTGGCGAGTCATTCAGGAATGTGCAGCATAGGTTTACTAGGTTAATTCCCGGAATGGCGGGACTATCATATGTTGAAAGACTGGAGCGACTAGGCTTGTATACACTGGAATTTAGAAGGATGAGAGGAGATCTTATCGAAACGTATAAGATTATTAAGGGGTTGACACGATAGAGGCAGGAAACATGTTCCCAATGTTGGGGGAGTCCAGAACAAGGGGCCACAGTTTAAGAATAAGGGGTAGGCCATTTAGAACTGAGATGAGGAAAAACCTTTTCAGTCAGAGAGTTGTGAATCTGTGGAATTCTCTGCCTCAGAAGGCAGTGGAGGCCAATTCTCTGAATGCATTCAAGAGAGAGCTGGATAGAGCTCTTAAGGATAGCGGAGTCAGGGGGTATGGGCAGAAGGCAGGAACGGGGTACTGATTGAGAATGATCAGCCATGTTCACATTGAATGGCGGTGCTGGCTCGAAGGGCCGAATGGCCTCCTCCTGCACCTATTGTCTATTGTCTATTGTCTATTGTGGTGACAATTTTCCATGGATGAGTTCAAACTCTTAGCTCTTAGCATGTTCAGTTACTGTCCAGTGCAAATCAACTTGCTTTCTCAGCACCCTCACACGATTTGAAATCTTGGTGACACTGAGGTATTTTGTACGAAATGCACTACATCAAGTCACCACAGACCTACTCCAAGGTCCCTACTACCTAGAAGAGCAATGCGAACCAGTGCATAGCAACACCGTGCGTTTACCTACAATCACATATCAACTTGATTTTGAAAAACATTTCAATTCCCTCATCATCACAAGTTCAAGTCCTAGACCTCTATTCCTAATGGTGGGATTACTACCAGGAGTTCTACGATGTTTCAAGATGATAACTTCCCATGGCTTCTCAAAAATAATTGGAGACAATCATAAAACACTGGATTTATCGGTGATGCCTGAACACATAAAACAATACGGACATGCAATGCTGTTTCTGCCCTGAAACATAGCTGTTTTGATACTTCACACTTCTCACTGTCTCTGGACAATATCTGAGTCTGCAATGTTGTTATGAACTCCAATTATCGAGTTTTCCATTTTAGATTCATTTTATTGGCAGAATGTAGTTGAGGGTGAATTATATTTAAATGTTGTTTTAAACCAAAGCAAATATGTTTGGGTTACAAGTGCATTAAAGTCAGATGGATTAAATTGCCAAAAGGCATTAGCACAAGGAAGATTAGGTGATCCAGTGTTTGGCAAAATATTGCTTGTTCATTTAGGGACCAGGAATCAAGATCAAGTTGTTGGGCAGAAGAGGAGATTGGCTTCTTTTTGCCATATCCATTGGCAAACCACTGAGCATAACGTCATGAGGTCATAAGTGACAGGAGCAGAATTAGGATATTCGGCCCATCAAGTCTATTCTGCTATTCAATCATGCTTGATCTATCCCTCCGTCCTAAACCAATTCTCCTGCCTTCTCCCCATAACCCCTGACACCCATACCAATTAAGAATCTACCTATCTCTGCTGTAAAAATATCTACTGACTTGGCCTC
Organism: Rhinoraja longicauda; assembly: GCF_053455715.1. NCBI lineage: Eukaryota > Metazoa > Chordata > Chondrichthyes > Rajiformes > Arhynchobatidae > Rhinoraja > Rhinoraja longicauda. The sequence continues at coordinate 38,619,570 of NC_135957.1, read as the reverse complement.
CACAGCCTTCTGCAGCAAATAATTCTGCAGATTCACCACCCTCTGACTAAATAAATTCCTCCACATTTCCTTCATAAAGGAACGCCCTTTAATTTTGTGGCTATGACCTCCAGTCCTAGATGAGGGAAGCAGCCTGACTGACTTTACATTAACAGGACAGCCAGAAAATAGGTATTTCTATGCATGTACAGGGAATTTATTTGGGAAATCTCGGAATGCAGCTTGACCCAGTCAGAAAAAAATATGCCTCTCAAAGCCAGAGCCAGCTAACAGCAAAAAAAATTAAAAACTGCAGATGCTGGAATTTGGAAATAAAAACAGAAACTGTCAGAAATGTTCAGAGGTTCAGCAGCATCTGCATAGAGAGAAACACTAAACGTTTTAAGTCCTGGACCCTTGGTATGAATAGTCGGCAGAAAACTATCTGCACTCTGTGCTTCCCTTGGTCCAACAGGTTGCCTGTTGAAGACTGGCTACAACTAGAAAAAATGGTTAAATTGAATTGCTGGAAATGCACATCTGGGAGTGTCAGAGGATTTTTGTTTGCACAGCAATGCCAATCAATGCTAAATTTAGGCAGAGAGTACAGCACAAAGTGAACCTGACAAATGTGACTAAGAACTGAAATAAGATACTCACCAAAGTAAGATACCCATTCCTAGATGGGCAATGTTAGGTAGTATAGCCCATGTTTTGGAGGAACAAAATGAAGAGCTTATGTTGGCATCATTTTTAAAAGATACTCGTTTCTTTGCACATATTTTTGATCACAGTGGTTTGTTAATACTGCAATAGTTACCAACCATTCTGCACCCATAGGTGTTTATCGTTTTGCCTGATAAAAAACCTTTAGCTTAGTTTAGAGATACAGTATGGAAACAGGGGCTTTGACCCAACGAGTTCACGACAACAATCAATCACCCATATACTAGTTCTATGTAATTGCACTTTTGCATCCTACACACTAGCCAATTACAGAAGCCAATTAACCGATAAACCTGCACGTCTTTGGAGTCTGAGAGGAGACCAAATTACCGGGAGAAAACCCACGCGGTCACTGGGAGAACGTGCAAACTCTGCACAGACAGCACCCGTAGACAGGATCGAAAGGTGTTCTCTGGCTCTGTGAGGTTTCTCTCAGACCACATGTCATCCACATTAACAAAAAGAGTTATATTCGTGAAACAACCCTTCCTCAAATCTGCTCAAATCACTGCACGACAGAGGTGATACACAACCACTATTTATAGTTTGGCCTTAAGAATCATGCTAGTAAGCAGCTCAACACTCAAAAACACATAATTATGCTGTTGTTCTGATTAGCCACTCAAATGCCCACTGGATTTCACATATTATGTGTTTTCAAAAATAAAGCTGTGAATCGATTTTGCATTCTTGCAAATATAACAAAGTAAAACCAGGAGGAAAGCTTGAATCTTTACCCAATGCATTACCGGAGTATTTAGAATAAATCGAACAACTATGTGGTCTTTCAATATTTAGTATGCTAAGCATGTGCATGCGTTGATGATAAGCACAGTTAATTAGGAAGATGCCTTTTTTACCTTTCGTAACCTAATTTGGAATCAGCTCCTGAATAAGAAGTGCTCCTGCTTGAAAGCTGTTTGCTGCAGGATCACAGGTTGTGCCTTTCTGCCACTGCGAATATATGTTTCATTGTCATTTCCAAGAAACTCAGTGACTCTGATTTTAAGCTGTGACATAAGAAGACCCGAAAGCAAAGGGCAGCGTCTTGTTTATGGAGACCTTGACAGTCATGAAACCAAAACCCATTATTTCATAGGGTATTTAAGGCTGCAGTTGTTGCTATATGATGAATAGCCATGGTATAAATATTAAACATTTTGATTACCTTCTGAGATCAATATTATTATATACACATCTACATTAGGCTTCCAAAGTAAGTCACTGTTAAATGATTCAAGAGGCATTAATTCAATTTCTGGGAACCTATTATTGAGGCACAAAATGAAATTTGGCTGCCACAGGAATTAAACAACTAAAACATTATCCAACGATCTACTGAATGTTCAGCAACCTGAAACAGTGACTTTGATTCTAGGTCCTGCCTGAACTATTGAGTATTTGCAGCACCTTCTGATCTATTTATGATTGCTGGCGTCTCCAATAGCCTGCTGTTGGATTATGTTCTCTCTTCCAATGCTATTGACCTTCATTGCATTTTATTTTCAGATTTCCAGTCCATATCGTTTGTATTTTTTTTATATTTCCGCCATTTTACCTTTCATTTCCCTTCCAGGTATGTCAACATGGGAATAGCAGTCCTCTCCCCATTTTAATGTGACATTGATATCTCAAAAGGTCATAAGGTCATAAGTGATAGGAGTAGAATTAGGCCATTTGGCCCATCAAGTCTACTCCCCATTAAATCATGGCTGATCTATCTCTCCCTCCTAATCCCATTCTCCTACCTTCTCCCCATAACCTCTGATACCTGTATTAATCAAGAATCTATCTATCTCTGCCTCAAAAATACCTTTACAGCCTTCTGTAGCAAAGAATTCCACAGACTCATCACCCTCTGACTACAGAAATGTCCCCTCATCTCCTTCCTAAAAGAACGTCCTTTAATTCTGAGTCAATTACCTCCAGTCCTAGACTCTCAAACCAGTGGAAACATCCTCTCCACATCCATTCTATCCAAGCCTTTCACTATTAATAATAATAATAATAATAATAATTCTGTATCTTTTCTGTTACTATTCTGTATCTTTTTAATGAGGTTCCCCCTCATTCTTCTAAACTCCAGCAAGTACAGGCCCATCTTCTTTGTCTTGTATGCTGGAGAGCCCTGTACTGTTCTTGTTTAGTATTTGCCAAGCGAGGAATCTTTCATATCAGCCAGCTCTAACAAGTGGGCAGAACCTTACAAGAATTTCAGCTTCTAATTAAAAATAAAATCCAATTTACTCTCTGCTACCAATGGTAATGTAGAATAGAATAAAGCAGTGCATGAAAGAAATCGTACCGTATGCACTCCATTTCGTAGCTTGTTTGTGCAGCAGGAAGTGAAATAAACTCCTCTGAAATTGATAACATGAGCCAACATTTACGAAGAGGACAATTTGTTGAATTGCTAATGATGGTGAAGGTCCCTGTGTAGCCACGGTTCGCTGAAGCATTCTTCCCTTGGCATTGTGAAGCTGATGTAATCAAGCAGCTGTGCACAGTCATCTGCACACTGAGCTCCACGTGAGATGAGAGGTGGAGGATACACAGATGAGGCAAAGAAAATATCTGTTCACTGCATAAAGCCAAAGGATAAACATGGGGCTTTTATTATCGGACAACCATATTTGCAGCAGGGTCATTAAATCTTTATTTTCCAGTTGAGTATAATATTTATTGTAAAGCTCTATATACTGAAAGTGTACAGTAACTTAGATTTGTTAACGCATTATGTAACATGGTTAACGTCAGAAGCCTAATGCACTTTTCTAACCAGAGACCAATCAAACCTCAGCATGTCAAACATTCTTGCTGTGTTTCACAGAACATTGATACACCATCTATCACTTGCCACCTCGTTTCCAGCCTCCCCCCCCCCACCCCCCACCACATGCAGCCTGAGTTAGGGTCCCGACCCAAAACATTACTATCCATGGTCTCCAGAACCGCTGAGTTACTCCAGCACTTTGTGTCTTTTTTGGTAAACGAGCAATTTCAGTTGCTCTTGACTTCATTTTATTGCTCCACTGCGAAAAAAAAATCAGCGTAGTTTTGACTCTTGTGGTATCTTCTAAGTTTACCTGTCAGTGATCTGGTGCTTCATACATTTTAACAACCCTATGCCATCTTTGTGTACACCTCGGCAAACCCTGAGCACTCCTATGTCATACTTCATTTCCCACAAGCAGTTCATTGCCATTTGTTGCTAAAGGTTGACAAAGTCTTCCGAGTTGCCTCATCCGTTCCTGATGTTCACCATCACCAAAACCTATTCCGTAACTTCTCTTGACTTCTCCCCACTCCCCATCCCTGGAATTGTTTTTGACAATATTTTTTGCAACCTTCTTGAACATGTGGGTGTACTGAATACCCCACCTTTGACTACAGTGGACTTTTTCTTGGGTTCAAGTGCTCTTATACATATGATTTCTCCATTTATGAAATTGAGATCTTTTGTGTTTTTTAAACCATTTTTTTTGCTATTTTCAATATTCTATGCCCATAGCTCCAGATCTTCCTGTTCTGGCACTTTGTTTAAATTATTGCCCTTTATTACATCTTCTCATTTTTTCTTCCAAAATGTAACATTCACATTTTTCAGCATTAATATTCATTACTGTTGATTTTCCAACTCCACCAGCCTATCTATATCTCCTTGAAGTTGATCACAATCCTCCTCACAGTGCATTTTTTGTTCCCTGTAATATGGAAACGAGCGAGCAAAATTTATCTGAATGAACTTGATAACTTCAAGACTTGGATGCACAGTAATTCTTGATTCATTTAATCATAAGATTGATAAGCCCCATGTCCTTCACTTTTTGGTACTTTAGAGATACAGCACGGAAACAGGCTGAGTCTGCACTGACTAGCAATTATTCCATACACACCCTGCACACCAGGGACCATTTCTTAACCAAAGCCCATTAGCCTACTATCCTGTACTTCTTTGGTGTGTGGGAGGGAACTGGAGCACCCAGTCACTGGGAGAATGTATAAACTCCTTACAGCCTTACCGTTATGTAGGATGGGCCCCAGGGATGTAGGATGGGCTGTAAGGTAGCAACTCAGAAATGTTTTTAAAAACATACAGGTGCTGGCAATCTGAAATAAAAACAGAAAAAGATGCAACAAACTCAGCAGGTCAGACAGCATCAATGGGAAAAAAAAAGAAACATTCATGCACTCTTTACTCTTACTGACTGAGTAATTTATCATTGCTTCTTCAAGCTGAGTTGTGACTTTCTCAATGGAGGGACTCCCAGTCTAGACTCCACTCACAGCACATCAAGAGATTCAGGGCTGCTTGGTTTAACAACAATTCTAAATCCTTCCTGTTGCAGTCCCAAAATATTTGCAATATTCCCCCAATATGCAAAGGGACCAAAATGTACATGATATGTTTACCAGAACTATTTCATAGCTAAGCACCGTTAATAACATTTGTCCCAGAAGCTACTTTTTCCCTTATGAGGTGTTTATTTATGCTTCATGAAGTATTTTAAGTATGCAATCAAAAGTATAAATTAATTCCAGCAATAATGGAACATAATTACAGCCTTATGAACCTTCAATCTGAAGTTTGTATGATTAAGGCTTGCAATTTGTATAAATTATTTCTAACATTGCTTTGGCAATCAGATGTGGAGCTTTCTGCCTGGTGTGACTTTTTTGATTGAAGCAACCACCTCATCCACAGACTCGATCCTGATGTGAGAGTGTTGTAATAAAACTTTGGTCTATCCTTCCACTCTGAGCCAGCCAATCTATGATATGAATTAATTGTAATATACTCTAAGCGAATAAACTTTAGGTTGAATGCACTGCATATCCAGCAGAGGGCCTGCCATGAACATTTAGCTCCTCACCAATCAACCTGATCAGCTCCCAGTGCAGGACAGCAAGGAACACACGCAATCACAAAACAGGGCGGTTTAACCCTCAAGAACAAATGAATTGGGAGCAGTATAAATATTTTTTTTTGTGGGAGACCTTAATGTTTGATTATCAGTGCTGAATATAAGAAACATAGAAACATAGAAAATAGGTGCAGGAGGAGGCCATTCGGCCCTTCGAGCCTGCACTGCCATTCAATATGATCATGGCTGATCATCCAGCTCAGTAACCTGTACCTGCCTTCTCTCCATACCCCCCGATCCCTTTAGTCACAAGGGCCACATCTAACTCCCTCTTAAATATAGCCAATGAACTGGCCTCAACTACCTTCTGTGGCAGAGAATTCCACAGACTCACCACTCTCTGTGCGAAGAAATGTTTTCTCATCTCGGTCCTAAAAGACTTCCCCTTATCCTTAAGCTGTGACCCCTGGTTCTGGACTTCCCCAACATCGGGAACAATCTTCCCGCATCTAGCCTCTCCAACCCCTTAAGAATTTTATATGTTTCAATAAGATCCCCCCTCAGTCTTCTAAATTCCAGCGAGTACAAGCCTAGTCTATCCAGTCTTTCTTCATATGAAAGTCCTGCCATCCCAGGGATCAATCTGGTGGCAACCATTTGGTGTACAGCACTTCTCATTCAGTTTCAGTGTAATCAAATATGCAGGGATGGTCGCAATGTTGGGCACTTGATTTAAACAGTAACCAGAGACAACTTTCTCCTTCTTGAATTTTGATATTTTCACTCAGCAATATACCCATTTCCAGATTTGAAAGAGGTGTACACACATGAGACTGCAGACATTGGAATATTAAGCACAAAATGGACAGCTGGTGGAACTCAGTGGGTCAGGCAGCTTCTGTGGAGGCAAATGAAGAGACATCACTTCAGGCCAGGAATCTTAGACTTTACTTTAGGCTTTAGAGATACAGCGCGGAAACAGGTCTTTCGGCTCACCGAAGTCCACGCAAACAGTGATCCACTGCCTACTAACTACCTTACACGAACCTACATACTTGGGACATTTTACAATTCACAATTTACAATTTTACCAAAGCCAATTAACCTGCAAACCTGTACTGCTTTGTCGTGTGGGAGGAGACCAGGGCACCTGGAGAAAACCCACGTGGTCACAGGGAGAAGGTATAACCTCCCCTTTCTGCAGACTGATGGAGCTAAGAGGAGCAAACTGGTAGAAAGGGATGAGGGGAAAGGTTGGGGCAAGAGTTGGTGAGTGATGGGTGGATCCTGGTGAATGTGTTGATTTGCAGATGAGAATGGTGGGGGTGCATTATCTATATATATATTACTAAAACTCTCATCTTGCATGTATGTATGTTCCTTCCTCCCGTGGTACAGCATGGCGGCAGAGAGAAGGTGAAAGAAGATGGCCGCCGGCAGGATGAACATGTGGCAGTGCCTTGCGGCCACTCTCCTGCTGCTGGCCGCCGCGATGGCCATCCGGGACCGGGGTGAGTGGCTACCTCTCCCCTTTCCTCTCCCCGCCGCCTCCCAATCCTCACCACCCGATGCCCGTGTCCACCCGTTGCCATGCCCCCCGGCCTGCAGTGAGCAGGTTGAGGCGGCAGCCATGGCCTTGCAGGGCTTCCAGGAGTACATGGAGAAACACTGCGCCTGCACCATGGTGCAGAGCTGCAGAAGCTGGCCCGCGGGAGCCTGGTGGGTGGAGGCCGCAACCGGCCGCCGCACAGCCCGCTCCGCCTGCTGCTCGATGCTGAGAACTGCCTGCACTGCCTGTATAGCAGCTTCTACAATGACTGGGTGAGCGGCGGGCAGTGGAACCACATGCTGAGCTACCTGGCCTCCTTGTCCAAGGCCTGCCTCAGCGGCAACATCAAACTGGTCGTGTACTTCAACGGCGCGCTGGAGAAGCCCCGCATCCATGAGTGGGTGAAGAAGCAGATCAACAACAGGCAGACAGCCCAGCAGATCATCAGTTTCATCCAGAACAAAGGCACTCCGCCGCCCAATGTCTGGTTCCTGCCCCCTGTCTGTATGAGCCACTGCATCCGCCTCACTCTTCTTCGCTTCCGTGTGACGGTAAATGCAGACTTACAGGCTCAGCCTACACGCATTCAAACATTAATTGATTAACCTGGAGATCCCCGCCCTCGGTTTACATTTCATTGCTCTGGTGTGGGTTTGGGTGCAATACATGTCATTCAAATTGAAGAACTCGAGGGACTAGTGGTAACAGCAACAATTTGTTAACATTCCTGTCCCAAACTAACATTCATTTAAAAAAAATCAAGCTGTCGATACTGCTCAGAATTATATCATAACAAGAAATTGTATTACTAAGCCATTTAATCGGACAATGGAAAGGTTTGCCTGGCCCGCTGAGTTGCTCCAGCATTTTGTGCCTTTCAAAGTTTAGAGATTATGTTTATGCATATTCACAATTTATTGTGCAGTATCAAGTTTCGTTCAAATTGTTGCGCTATCGTGTACCGTTTTGGCTGTATTTTGGACACATACCCCATAAAATAAACATCGGCATTTTGATCTAATACTTCTGTGTTTAAGCGTGCTTCGTTGAACGATGACTCTTGAGGTAAATGCTCAAATTTTCTTCGTTAAAGTTTGACAACTCAATAATATTAAAATTGTGTGTCTTTTTTTTCATCGACCACTGTCACAACGGGAACCCAGCGGGTCCACGGGTCGTGTTTCATTCAAATTGTTGCGCTATCGTGTACCATTTTGGCTGCTTTCTGCCCAATCAATTATTCAAGCGCTTTTGATTGCAACATGCGCCTTAATTTAGTTCAACAAAGAAACTGACAAGTTACTAAAGAACCTTTACTAACAACGGGACACAACGGGTCCATGGATCATCTAATAATCATATATATTTATAATCATACAGCATGAAAACAGGCTCTTCGGCCTTAAGCGTCTACGCAAACTGAGATGCCCCATCTAAGCTAGTTCCATTTGCCTGTGTTTGGCCCACATCCATCTAAACCTTTCCTATCCATGAACCTGTCCAAGTGTTTTTTTAACTGCTTTATTGTACCAGCCTTAACTACCTCTTCTGGCAGCTTGCTCCATAGACCCAACATCTCTGAGTGAAAATGTAGCCCCTCCGATTTGTAAATTGAAACTCAGGTTTGTGATAAGTGGACAAGACAAAAAGGTGCAAGTGAAGAACCCCGGTAAGGAAGGAGGGTGGGGAGGGAAGGAAGGTCTTGTACTACTTCCTTCCACATCGGTGCTTCCAAAATGTGATGTCCCAGCACCCAGTGAGTTATGAATCGCCAGCTGGAAATGAAATGAATTCACTGTTAAAGTAGACCCAGCGATAAACAAATACTGGCCATGATGCAGAGATTTATCACACGCAGTGGGAATAGAATGTTCAAAGAAAATATCCTTACATGTCTCCTGTGAGACTGGCTGCATGTGGGAAGTCTGGAAGTCAAATGAAAGCAAAAAACATCACATCACAAAGTTCACAATCTTGAAAATCATTTTGGTCAGCTTCTGCCTCAGCCAGAGTTGGTAAAAAATCAAAAACATTTTGAATTAATCATCCGAAACCTTCAAATTCTCCATGTTTCCATCTCCATATGATAGGAACACATATTTTCTCTGCAGAACTAACTCCCATTGACCTCCTCCAGCTCTCTCCCTCTCCCTTTTGTTTTGCAGTTTTTTCCTGCAGACCTGTGAGTGATTAAAAGAAGCAGTGAGACACATGCATTATGTCACATTAGAAATGAGGTAAACGTCAACGTTGGCAAAAGGGAAGACAGCTTTAAGAGACCCGAGGGTATAATTAACTGGCACAGATACATTGAGAGAGCAGCTCCTAATTCAAGTTTTCTGTTCATCTCCGGATAATCCTGGAATGTTGGTCCCAAGCTAAACTAGTACTCAACGAGTGTCCTGCATTTGACAAATATGCCATGCAGGACAGGAGCTGAAGACTTGACAAAGCTATTTACAAATGTCTCCAGTTATTTATAATTGAATGCATATACAAGGTGAAGAATAACCTTGAATTGTGGTGCACAAAAATAAATGTGCTTCACAATAAGGGGTATCAAGTATTTATTATATTCTAAAATATCGATAATATAATCTCATTGATATCATTAATATTGACGGACGCAGCTCTGGGATAATACGACTGACCTCTGCTCCATCCCACCACATCCTGTCAAATGCAGCCAGAAACTAGCAACATAATGATGGTCAGTGGCGTTAAGCACCAACCAAACCAATGCCTTGCGTGACCTATGTTGCAAAACTCAAAATATTTACTGAACTAATAGCTTATGATCTAGAAAATGTTACTTTTAGTAAATAAGCTAAAGATTATTGCCTAATTTCCGTCTGAAATCTCTATTTACATCTTATCAATTTTCCAGATAGGCTGTGGATGTTTAAAATTGAACCCAGTTAAATACATCATTATTTTTCCTCACATAATTGCCAATTTTTCTTGAAAGAGGCATCTAATGTTCATTTCCACTTCAACAATCCAGATCAATGAGACAGACAATTCCTTCTGACAAATGTTAAAGGTCACAATGTTCATTGAAATTACTCATAATCAACTTTAAATAAGTAAAGACACACTCAACTTACTTATTAATGTCTATTTTAAGACTGATATTTTTGAGATAACTGCAAGAGTGGTTGTTGCTCCATGACGACTGTCTCATTTTTTTATCCTTGCCCTTTAGAGATTCAAATTTAAGTCCAGAGGCATGAAAGCTCCATTTCTGACAGTGATGAAAGATTACAGATGAATTTAGTTCCAGCAGTTTCTAGTGAAGTGTGATCAGAGTGCTTATCTTAGTAGTCGTAGAGTCATAGAGTCATGCAGCACAGAAACAGGCCCTTTGGCACAACTCATCTATGCCATCCAAGATGCCCATCTAAGTGAGTCCCATTTGCTTGCATAAGGCCCATATCATTCTAAACCTTTCCTATCTGTACCTGTCCAAATGTCTTTTAAATGTTGTTATTGTACCTGCCTCAAACATTTCCTCTGGCAGCTTGTTTCATATACAGTACATATCATCCTCTGTGTGGGAGGATTGACCCTCAGGTTCCTATTAAATCTTTCATCTATCACCTTAAACCTATGCCCTTGAATTCATGTTTCTCAACATTGGACAAAGGACTGTGTGCATTTATCCTATCTATGCCCCTTGTGATTTTATATAGCTCCATAAGATCACTCCTCAGTCACCTACTCTCCAAAGAATAAATTCTTAGCCTGCCCAAGCTCTCCATATCATTTAGTACATTTTTTCATCCTGCCTTTCCATCACTTCATCCATTCCTCATGCTGTGGTTTTATTATGTGCATAATTAACCAAATATGTTGTTGCAGCATTTCCCAGAGTCTTGAGTCTTGTATTCCAATGCTAGTTTACCCAATTGATGGTCTTGCTTCCTAATGGTCATGTCATAAGGTCTTAAGTGATAGGGGCAGAATTTGGCCATTTGGCCCACCAAGTCTACTCCACCATTTAATCATGGCTGAGCTATCTCTCCCTCCTAACCCCATTCTCCTGCCATCTCCCCATAACCCCTGACATTGAGGAAATTGAGGAGATAGAAAATGATCCTGCTGCATGCAATTCCACTATGACAATAAATCAAAGGGAAATGTAAATTAAAACAATTTGAAGTTTCAGCGGGATTATTATAATAGTGAATGGAAGAAACCCCCAGCTAGTGCTGCAGACCTTCCAATGGAGGTCAAACAATGATCTAAAAAGCTCTAATTCAATGACGTCAAGAAAATGTAGTCATGATAATTGGTCATACTGACCCATGCTGCCAATTTTCGGACAAATTTTTCCATCGTGTTGAACTCTGCACACAGAACACTAATTTGGAATATTAGCCCTATCTTGTTTCGATTATTCTATGTTATTTAACATTGATCCTGAAACTCCACAGTGTTTTTCACAATCTCTCACCGTAACTTCAGAGGATGGGATCCTCAAAGAAGAAAGATGCAAGGAGCTGAAAGCAGCAAAGTTCAATAACTTTCTGGGCTTTCCACTAGTGTCTCCTAAAGGCATAGCAAGAGAGACTGAGGATCCAGGGAAGTACACCATTGACTTGAAATATCAGCCACCCTTGACTCTGTACAGCTGTTGCATGATTTGTTGTGGATTCCACCATTTTTGTACTGTTATGTTTTAAGTATGTACTTTTCAAGATCTGAGTTCAATACTAATTTAGATATGCAATTAACATAAACAAGCAATTTTATTTTTCAGTATCACAGCATGTTCAAGATAAAAATAGATGTTATGAGTTAATGCACACTTCATGTTTGAATATTATGCCTGAGTCAATAATCCCAATTAAGTGCACAGAGTATGGTTTTGATGCATTAGCGCATTCTTCTGTGGGTTGGTGTTACAAGGGAACAGGTTCAAGAATCTGACTAGTAGAACAGGTAAAAAGCACATTCATCCATTAAGTTGCAAATTAGTTTTAGTGGTATGAGAGAGAACCAAAACAATACTTATCTCGGTATGTGCGGGGCCTGTCTTACAGCAGCACACCTCCCTCGCTGTCTGCCTCCGTCCATGGTGCTGATCGCAACCCTGCCCATTGGTGAACCCCTCTCATCAAGAACTACCTTATGGCTTACCGGCAGCATTATGGTTCTAAATATAGCGCTACCGGCCACTGCGCTATGGGCTTTAAACATAGTGCTATGGGTCACAGACTGTTCGGGCAAAATTCTCATATAACAGTCGGGGATGAAGTTCTATGAAGTCAAACAAGGTATCGTCTCTCACATTACCTAAAAGTGCACCTTATATGCATTGTATATATTTTACGGTTTGCAAGCAGGGGAAAAAATTAGCAAGCTTCGCAATTACTTTGTCGACAGTGCAATGTTCTAATCATTTAACACAAGCTTCCATTTAATGTTCATGGATCTTTGTGAATGGGCACAAAATCATTGGATTTTTTAAAATATACGCTGAAGTTTAATGGCTCATGGAGGTTAAATGATTTCTCGCCGACATTAATCAGCCTTGAATTACCTGTTTAGCTGAAAAGCAGTGTTGATAACTTAAACATTTTTAAGAGCAAAGCAGGGAGTGCAAAACTGGCTTACGAATACGGCAACTTGACTTATCACACTGCTGCAAATTATACAGCTAGGGAGACGTAATTGCTACCAGTAAAACAAATGTGTGCTAGACCATGAGTGCAGAGGCTCTGCAAGGTTCACTAACATCTCTGATGAGAGCTGGCATTTATCGACACAAATAGCACAATGTGTCATGAACATAGTTGTTGTAAACTCGCTTTCCTCTAGGTGCCACATTAACAGAGGTTGGAAAGTAAAAGAATTGATTGGAGAAGTGGATAGAATTTTTACCATGCATCTTGTTTGCAGCACAAAAGCAGATCTCTTTCTGATTGAAAAGCATGGGATAACTTCTGTTTAACATTCAAATGTCACTGGTTGAATCCAAATCAATCCAGAGAGACAGCAATGAAAGTCTTTCTTTTTACAGCTATTCATTAAAAATCCAGCTTTCTCAAACTTTGCAGTATTCACTACACTTCATCAGAGCTGGGAATAAAATACACTGAGTACAGGAAATTTGATAATGCAAATTATTTTCTGTTAGTAAATAGGTTGAGATTAAACCAGAAGCCAAATAATTTGAGAGGGTCGAGAGTAGGTTTACAAGAAAGATCCCAGGAATTAGTAGTGTAGTGCTGCAGTTATGATATAGAAGATGAAGCAGACAGTTATGCGTTAAGATCCAATGCATTATTATGATCAATAAATGTATTTCACTGCACGTGGCACATGTGACATTAAAGAAACCAGTGATCCATTGAGTCATTGGTCTTGGCTGTTAAATGGACAATGGTCTTTTGCCAGGTTGACAAGAAAGATCCCAGGAATTAGTAGGTTAACCTATGATGAGCCTTTGTCGGCACTGGGCCTGTAGTCGCTGGACTTCAGAAGAGTGAGGGGGGACCTCATTGAAACATACAGAATAGTGGAAGGCTTGGATAGCGTGGATGTGGAGAGGATGTTTCCATTAGTGGGAGATTGTAGGACTAGAGGTCATAGCCTCAGAATTAAAGAATGTTATTTTAGGGAGGAGATGAGGAGAAATTTATTTAGTCAAAGGGTGGTTAATCAGTGGAATTCTTTGCCACAGAAGGCTGCGGAGGCCATGAGTCAACATTTTTAAGGCATAGATAGATAGATTCTTGAGTAGTATAGATATCAGGGGTTATGGGGAGAAGGCAGGAGAATGGGGTTGGGAGGGAGAGATAGATTAGCCATGATTGAATGGCGGAGTAGACTTAATGGGCCGAATGGCCTAATTCTACTCCTATCCCTCATGACCATATGAAAACAATTTAATGGATTCAATCGACAAGGTTTGCTCGCTTTCTGAGGCAGGAGTTCCTGAGAAAGGAACAGTTCTTCTCAATGCAAAATAAATGAGGAATTAAACACCTGTCTCACTTAGGTGATTTTTTAGGCGACTACAGGCGATTAGGTTGTCGCCAGACGGTCGCCGGGGTGTCGCCTGTATGGTCGTGAGTAGTCTCCAAAGAGTCGTGGCGTTTTTCTGGTCGTCGCTGGATTTTGAAATGTTTTTTTAAAATTGCCGACTGTTGGTTTGGTGCTAAGGAGCGTAGCTTGACGTCTCCTGACGTAGGTGCTGTCGTAGGTTATTGCCAGGTTGTCGCCAGTTGACGTATGTTGTCGCCGGTACTGACTTCAGTGAATTCCATTGGCGACTTCCTACGTCAACCTACATCAACCGGCGTCAAAACCGGAGGCCAATATGATGTGAATTGTCTTCAGTTATCGCCGACAATGTTGTAGCTTGTCGTAGCTTGTCACGGGTAGACGTAGGTTGACTTCAGTTGTCGTAGGTTGTCACCTGCGTGGTCGTAGATTGTTGTAGGCGCGGTCGTAGGTGGATGTCCTAAGTCGTGACGATTGGGTCGCCGTTTGTCGGTAGGTTGCCATAGCTTGACGTGGACTAGGTGGTAGGTTGTTGGAGCTTGTCGTAGACATTGTTGTAGGGGGGTCCAGTCGCCGGATCCAGTCGCCGGCAGTCACTTAAAAAAAAAGCCTAAGTGGGACAGGCCCCTTAAGTGTTCCTTCAGCTTGCAGGAGAATAATGTTTAAGGATAAAGGAAGGAGTGGTGTCCCAAGAACCAAAAGCTCCCTTGTAGAGAGAGTCAGCAGATAGAAGGGAGATATAACACTTGGTTAAGTGGTGCAGCAACAAGAACCTCTCCCCCAACATCAACAGTGGCAAGGAACTAATCGTTGATTTCGGAAAAGGGCTGTCAGGAGACCACTCGGCAATTTTCATTGGAGGATTGGTGGTGGAGGCAGTTTGCAGCTTGAAATTCCTGGGTGATCGTGGATGATCTGTCCAGGGCCTAACACATGGTTTTAATCATTAAGAAACCCTCCCCACTATCAAAAATATATACATGAGTCCATGCCTTCTTCTATCTGCTACTGTCCTGTAGAAGGTACAAAAGGTTTAAATCGCACAACAGGAAGAACTACTAATGGCTTTTACTTTACTTATTTACAGTGATTTTTTAAAAAAATCTGTACATTTCATAGTAATTAGAGCAATAATCTGTACACATATAAGGGTCAATTCATGGATCTAATGTTTGGAAGCTTGACATAGTTTAGTACATGCATGATACCTACATTTTGTGTTTATCTTCCATGACAATTATCATTCACATTGGACACGTAGCTTAATGTACTATCTGCAATAGTTCACAAATAATAATAATAATAATAATATATTTATTTTATATAGCGCCTTAACACATGCACAAAGCGCTTTACAAATACAATTAACATAGAAACAAACAGACAAACAGACAAACTATCCTGACGGAAAAGCGGCGAATAATCAACGCCAGCGTCCTCTCACGTCAGGGTCCGGCAGTAGACATTAAAGAACACAAGACACACAGATACAATTTTTTACACAAAACAGCCATCACAGTGATTGCTCTAGGCATACCCTCACTGTGATGGAAGGCAAAGTCTTATCTCCTCCTCGTTCTTCTCCCGTGGCGCCACGAGGCGATCGAGGCTCCCGACCCCTTGAAGCCCCCACCGGGCGATGGAAAGTCCCAGGGTCGAGCCGAGCAGGCCGAAGAAAGTCCTGAGCCCCCACCGGGCGATGGAAAATGCCGCGGCCGAGCCACGCAGGGCGATGAGAGTCCTGAGCCCCCACCGGGCGATGTAAAGTGCTGCGGCCGAGCCACGCAGGGTGATGAAGGGCCTGCGGGCGGGTTGATCGTGCCTCGTGCTTCGGGGCGGTCGAAGCTGCTACGGCTGGAGCTCCCAAAAGCCGGTCGCCAGCCAGGGACCTGCGAGCTCCCGATGTTGCGGTCTGCAGGGCCCACGGCCGAAGCCTCCGAGATGGTAAGTCCAGGCCCTGCGACCGGAGTCTTCGAGGTCGATCCCAGCTGGAGGCCGCCGACTCCACGATGTTAGGCCGTTGCGCGAACGGAGATACGACACGGTAAAGGTCGCATCTCCGTTGAGGAGGAGATTTAAAAAAAGGTTTCCCCCAACCCCCCCACCACCCCCCTACATACACAGAATTAAAAATAAAACAAAACGTACATTTAACATCAACAATGACAAAAAACACAAAAAAAAACGGAGAGACTGCCGGTGAGCCGCAGCTGCAGAACACAGCCACGCCACAAATGTGCCACTTCTCATGTTTTTGCCTGGAGTTCAGACCACTATAAAATTACTTGAATAATGAGTACAAATTTGGGCCTTGGCAGTTGGAAATAAATTGTCCACTTTGAGACAGAGTTTGATCATGGTGAGTTTTTTGTCCATCCTTAACATTACTTCCCATGCCCAAACCATTTCCCTAAATATGCACAATTGTTTCCAACAGAGCTGTTATCAACTGCCTGTATTTGTGAAGGATAAAATAAGGACATTGCTGCAGTGTGAGAAGGTTTTTGGTATGGTTCTCATAGTAGCAAGTCATTCTCATGGTGTAACACACACTCTGTTTGATGGTTTAAGTGTAGAATATAGCTTTTAACTATAATGTAGCTGAGGAAGGAAAGGTCAAGGCATAGGCCTCTTTCTTTTGGAAGGTGCTACCAACCTCCAGTCCCCAGAACCTGCTGTCATCTTCTCCAAGAACTCGTTGCCATCTTCACCCATGTCTATCCAAGGTAGCAGCAGGAGGAATGGTAAAAGGGCAGTCCAAGGTCTTATCTGCCAGCACTTTCTGCAGTGGGATTTGCAAGAATTATGTGAGCAGCAATGATCCAAATAATTTTGAATGGGAAAACAGAGTAAAATATCTTAATCTTTGATTCCAGAAATGAGGAATAGCTATGAATACTTTAGACCAATTTTTCTGTTCTGTCAATATAAATACAAGTTCTCAATGAACCGTGGAGTTATTTTCAATATGCATTTTTGGGTCTTTATTGTATACTTATTATAATTTGTAATAAAATGAAAATAAAGTTTCTTGGCTTAGCTAACATTATGGGGAAGTTCATAGCAAACAAAATATGTAGAATGATGTAGTACCTCATATTTATTTTCAGGGTTTGTGTCTGTTAAATACAACGGACAAAAATTACAATTATAATAATTGAAGGTTCTGCAGCAAGTTAAAGAACACATACTGGGATTTGTCATATTTGGAAGATGGATGGCTTCTTACTTTAAAATAATGCAGGAAGGCATGCAGGTTACAGGGTACTGTTTCTGCTGCAGAATAATTAATCTTCCCTTGTGGGAAGGAATGAGAACCAGAACATCATTTGCATTGACTGTGAAGGACCAACAGTTAAGATGTCCCAACTTGAGGAAACTGAAGAAGGAACTAAGGGCGGCGCAGTGGCACAACGGTAGAGTTGCTGCCTTACAGAACCAGAGAACTGGGTTTAATTCTGAGGGTGCAGGTGCTGTCTGTACGGAGTTTGTATGTGTGTCTGCATGGGTTTTCTCCGAGTGCTCCAGCCCCCTCCCATATTCCAAAGATGTGCAGGTTTGTATGTTAATTGGCTTCTGTACATTGTTCCAAGTGTGTAGGATAGAACTAGAGTGCAGGTGTTCATTGGTTGGCATGGACTTGGTGGGCCAAAGGGCCTGTTTCCACACTGTATCTCTAAAAGTAAAACTAAAACAAAAAAAACTAAACCAGAAATAAGCTGTGAAAGTCAAACACAGAAAAGGTAAAACTCTTCAAAAAAACATCTAACACTTCTAACCATTTTTAAACATCCTTAATCACATTAGGAACCTAAGCAGGAGACATTGAAAGAACATCAAGAAATAATTATAAGAGTACACGATAATCCTATCTAAATCTCTTAGTAAAATAAAAAAAACACATCTGGAGACTTCCCTTCCTTTCAAATCTGGGAGAAAGGGCTAAAAACGTAAGTGGAAGCTCTACACTGAGCTTCACCACAGTTCAGCATCAGCCCTGTATTAAACACCTGCAGTGACACATAAATGTAAACAGTAATGGAGACATTGGAGTCCATTATTCAACAACCTCTGACTGACTCATGGAAATTTCCTGAACAAAATTCGAACTGTTATGTCCCAGCCATGACTCATTTGTCTCTGAATCATAAGATGTGGAGTCAGATCCCATCCCAAGGACCTGAGCTTTCTTTGATCCTCGAGGTAGACACAAGTAACGTTAGAGAAAGGTAATGTAATGGTTAAGAAACTGGATTACCAGTCAGGGTTTGGACTACTAATCCACAGACAGGAAATCAAATTCCATCACGATGGCTTGAGAATTTGTAGGTCATAGGTCATAAGGAATAGGAGTAGAATTGGCCCATCGTCTACTCCGCCATTCAATCATGGCTGATTTATTTCTCCCTCCTAACTCCATTCTCCTGCCTTCTCCCCATACCCTCTGAAACCTGTACTAATCAGGAAACAGAGTATAATAGGGTAATTAAGTACATTTGGAATATTAATAAAAATGTTAATGCCAGTAAAGGTGAACTTGAAAACTTGAAACCACCAGATTACCATCAAAATACAAATGTTTCACGAATATCCTCCAAGGAAAGGAATCTGCCATCCTTGCCCAAACTGGCCGATGTGTGACTCCAGATGCATCAAAATGGTTGAATCAACTGCCTCCTCAGATCAAGAACAATTAAGATCGGACAACAAATTCTGGCAACTGCCAGTGAAGACCATATTCGATGTATAAATAAAAATCACAGCACTTTGAAGAAGTATGGAAGTTTTATTCAGACAATTCAATCGGACAGCACAGTGGTGCAGCTGATAAGCGTTGCTGCTTCACAATGCCAGAGAACTGGGTTCGATCCTGACCTCGGGTGGCTGTCTGTGTGGAGTCTGCATGTTCTCCTTGTGACCATGTGGGTTTTCTCTGGTTGCTCTGGTTTCCTCCCACATCCTAAAGACATGCAGGTTTGTAGGTTAATTGCCCTTTGTAAATTGCCCCGAGTGTGATGGGAGTGGATACAAAAGTGGGATAACATAGAACTTCTGTGAATGGATATTTGATACTCGGAGTGGGCTCAGAGGGTCGAAGGGCCTGTTTCCAATCTGTGTCACTAAATTAAACTAAACTAAACTAAATTAAACTGAACCAAACCAAACCAATATTCATTTGACAGTAAACTTCACAAATCTGATTATCTGGTTGTTATGACATTATTCTACATTATTATGGAGATTTATTATGCCCATTATATTGCTCCCTTGCATACAGCAGTGATTATATTTCAATACTTTGCATTTTGGATCATACTGAGATGACGAACAAGGTTGTCCAATTGCAAGCCACATTTTTATGCAGAAGCCTGAGATTTCCAAGTGAGAAAGTTTGTGTCTTCTATTTTTGAGAAGCTCGGAAATCATTAAATGGAGCTGTTCTGCCACATGTAATTGCTGCAACTTTTTCCTCTCTCTCTGAGCGGAACAGTTTTAAGGGTAATCGGCAACCTTGTGGCAAGGTTATTGTTGAATGACCTGGACTTTGATTCCAGGGCACTTCCAGTTAATCAGATGCATGCAACGAGAGAGCCCTGACTTGAAGCTCAGGATCAAGGTCAGCTGCTTGCGAAACAGAAATACACAGCGCCTAAGGAGTTGGAAGCTGTGCCTTGACCACAGATTTGTTCCCACCAGCCTGGAAATTGTTGTAAACAAATTGGTATTCATGTAACATAACTTTAGCCCCAAATTTTACAGTGGTTTTAACTCATAGGTTAATTTCTCCACCAAAAAAGCAAACAGCATATTATTCATTGTTTATTCAGAAAATTCTTAGTCACTTTTTTAAATGAAAAAAATCGAATTTCTCCAGTTATTTTCTCCTACCAAAATGAAAAAACTCAATTTCATTTGACATTTTATGGCATTTATAAAATATCTATTCTTATAATTGTTTCAGTCCAAAAACTTCTAATACATACATTTTCCTCAAGTGTACAGAGAATAAATTGCAATGTGTATCATTTTAACGAAATGCTTTAACGTACAGGCATTTTTATCAATGGTTTGGGAGGAACAGAGTCTTTTATTTTCTGAGAAAGAAAATCCATTTTTAACATCTCCAGAAGTGTAGGGAATATGCTGTGGTGAAATTCTAGTTTGGTAGTCATGTAGTTAAATATGATTATATATGCATCAGAGAATGACATGTTCGGGTTACCAATGCATCTTAACCTTGGAGAAATTGAAATTTTTACTTCTTTCACACTATTGACTGAGCTGAAATTCCACTTCAGCGCCTTTGGCATGCACGCTTCATCTCCTATTTTCTGAAATAAGTACTTCTCTGCAGATCTAATGGATGGTTTGAAACTCAGCTACGCAGGGCTAATATCAAAACATCTTAGCAGAAATCCGTAAGGGTGGAACATTTGTCATTTTAAAGTATTTTCGCAAACTGCGATTTAACTCAGAAATATTTTAAATTACTAACATTTTCAGTAACATACCAATACGAGAGGTTAAAGAGTTTGGATCTGTATTACTTGAAATTTAGAGAATGAGGAGTGACATTATTCAAATATGCAAGATCGTGCGGGGGCTTTACAGGGTAGATGTTGAGATGCTTTCACTTGTGGGACAGAAGGCATAACTACAAAGTAAGGATCCTGTCATTTAAAATTGTGGTGTGTAGAATCTCCTTCTATCAGAGGATAGAGAATCTCTTGAATTCTCTGCTCTGGGGATAGTGAAGGCCAGGTCATTAGATACGTTTAAGGTGGAAATGGATAAATATTTAAAAGATCAAGAATTTAACCCAGTGTAACTAACCAAGCAAGTGTGAGGTGTTGCACTTTGGGAGGTTGAATGTAAAGAGAGAGTATACAATTAATGGCAAGACCTTTGGCAGCATTGATGTGCAGAGAGATCTTGGAATCCATGTTCATAGCTTATTAAAGGTGGCAACACAAGTAGAGAGGGTGGTAAAGAAGGCATATAGTATGCTTGCCTTCATTGTTAGGGAATTAAGTATAAGAGTCCAGAGCTCTTTAGTACTTTGGTCAGGCCACATTTGCAATACAGCGTACTGTTCTTGATAGCCCATACAGGAAAAATGTGCAAACTTTGGAGAAGATGCAGAGGAGGTTTACCAGAATGCTCCCTGGATTAGAATGTTTCTGGTACAGGGAGAAGTTGGATAGACTTGGATTGTTTTCTCTGGAACCTCTCCAACATTAGAGGGTAATATAAGGTGAGAGGGGGAAAGTATAATCAATATAATAATATCTCATCTCCTCCCCCACTAGGATTATTTAAATGATTATAAGCTACCTGTAGGCTTTATTGGTGTTTCCAGGCCTTGTTAGAATTTACCAAGTCTGCAGCAGAGATGCACAGTGACCAACAATTTTTTTTTTTATTAGGCCTTTAGCATTGCCCATTTACTCAGAGATAAGTAGGTGTTCTAGTGCCTGTTCCCTTAAGGGTGTCCTCTATGAAATATACCATATGCTCAGTAGTAACTACACTCATAGAGTAGGGCCAGAGACTTGTTACCCTTGGCTACCAAGATCACAGTGATCATCGACCTTAACGGATTTTCCTTTAATGGAGAGCTCGATAGAGCTCTTAATCATAACAGAGTCAGGGGGTATGAGGAGAGGGCAGGAACGGAGTACTAATTGTGAATGATCAGCCAAGATCACATTGAATGGCGGTGCTGGCTCAAAGGGCCGAATGGCAAATACCTGCACCTATTGTCTATTGTCTATTGCCTATTAATGCATCTGGTTATTTCCAAGTTCTGAAGTTATCTGCAGTGCTTCCCAATTTACACCTTATTATTGCATTCACAGCACTTCAAGTCAGTAGAATTATTCTAATTCTTCTTTGCAAAGGAGTATTAAACTTAAAGTCCACTTAGTTTAGTTTAGATTATTATCGTCAGGTATACCAAGGTACAGTGAAAAGCAGTTTTGCTGCATGCTATCCAGTCAGAAAAAAGACTATGATTACAATCAAGCCGTCCACAGTGGACAGATACAGGATGAAAGGAATAATGTTTAGTGCAAGATTAAGTCCAGTAAGATCCAATTAAAGATAGTCCGAGAGTCTCCGATGAGGTAGATGGCAGGTCAGGGCTGCACTCCAGTTGGCGATAGGATTGTTCAGTTGCCTGATAACAGCTGAGAAGAAACTATTCCTGAATTTTGTATTTCACATTTCTGTGCATCTTAACTGATGGGAGAAGGGATGAGGGTGAGACTCATCACTGATTATGCATTCTCACTATGATGTCTGAAGAAGGGTCTCGACCTGAAACGTCACCCATTCCTTCTCTCCTGAGATGCTGCCTGACCTGCTGAGTTACTCCAGCATTTTGTGAATAAACACCTTCGATTTGTACCAGCATCTGCAGTTATTTTTCTACACTATGCATTCTCACTAAGTCACTTCCTCATTCAGAGTCTAAGTTCAACATCAGACTGTGCTATTGATAAGTCACATTCCACCACTTTGCATTCATAAAACTACATTTAGATTTAGATTTTGCTGGCACAAAGGCAGGTCTGAAAGCAATTAAATTCCTCGGTACAATTCACAGCCTCAGAGGAACAATTTAATGACTACCAGTAGGAAAGCTTAATTTTACAGCAAATTCTTCCATTACTTTGTGAAGTTTACATTAGATTTTGGTGTTCCTGTCACGAAAATTAAATTTTTCATCTCATTTTGTTTGTGACCAAATAATTTACCTTTCTATCTTTAATGGTTGGGTTTCTTGCTGCATAGACGGACTGGCGGCACGGTGGCGCAGCGGTAGAGTGGATGCCTTACAGCGCTTACAGTGCCAGAGACCAGGGTTCGATCCCGACTACGGGTGCTGTTTGTACATTCTCCCCGTGACCGCGTGGGTTTTCTCTGAGATCTTCGGGTTTTTTCCACACTACAAAGACGTACAGGTTTGTAGGTTAATTGGCTTGGTTTAAGTGTAAATTGTCCCGAGTGTGTAGGATAATATTAATGTGCAGGGATCGCTGGTCAGTGTGGACTCGGTTGGCCGAATGGCCAGTTTCCACGCTGTATCTCTACACTAAACTAAACTAAACTAAGAAACTCTCAGAGGTGTTTCTGCTTCCTCTTCTTCTTCTTAAGCCCTTTGCTCCTCTAGGGAGCCTAGGCCATTGACAAATGTCCTCCACCTGACTCGGTTGTCCTCCACCTCACTCGTTTTTTCGAGATCTCCCCAGTTGAGCCCACTCTCAGACATTTCTGCCTGGACACCACTTCTCCAGCTGTTCCTGGGACTACCTCTTTTCCTTTTTCCTTGGGGGTTCCATTTCAGGGCTTGCAGATGTTTAGTGCAGATTAAACAAAACATATTACAAAAATTCATTGAGTGTGAGTGAAATCATGTTTTGGCGTCAAATTGCAGCAGAGCAAATGTTATCTAAATGATAATACTGTTTAATACCAACTAGTTCAGCGAAATGTTTTATAGATTGTATCTGTCAACCGATAGGTTAAAAAAGACATGTCATTTTCAGGTAGTGGAAGATTGGTGATCGTGGGACATCACCATAATCTCTTCAGGTGAATGTTCCAAGTGAGTGATCAAGATGCTGCTGGACAGCTTTAAAATACATGCACATTTGATTCACCTCTATTTTCAGAGCACCTGACTTTAGCTGGCAGATACGATGGCAGTTGACCTTTTAGTGGCTTTTAAATAAAATTGTATCCTCAAAAGATTCACTTTCCACTAATGTGTAATATGACTGAGTGAAATTGACTTATGATATCATTGATGTGACCTACTAAAAAGAAGAATTCCTCTTCTCTACAATGGGCAAGTTCTGTCTACCTGTATGCCGATTTATATTCCTGTGCATGCAGGCAACTATCTGACCATTTAATACATTTGCTTGCTGCACATTTGCTTATGCACACAAAAATTCCTGCAGTTGTCATTATATTTGCCTGAAATTTATCAAGGAATCTACCTTCCTCTGCTGTATAATCGGCAAGTCTGTCTGCCTGTATGTGAATTTCTATTCCTATGCATACAAGCAGTAATTTCACCATTTCATATGTTTGCATGCTGCACATTTGCTTCTGCACACAATAATTGGTGCAGTCACTCATTACATTTGCCTAAACATTGTAGTTTATCCTGTCTTATCATACACAGAGAAAAAAAAAAACCTCTCTGCATGTGGCACCAGTATCCAATAAGGAAATAGTTGAAATCCTGGTGATAAAGAATTATCAGCGCGACTTCCAACTTGAATAATGAGGAAAAAATACCACATGCAAGGCTTCCAGCAGAAACAAAAATCATGTCCTTGCTGCACCGTCCATTGGGAAGCAAGCCAGTTCTTGAAGAACATTGTCCATGGCAGCCACAGCTCAGCAGCAAAAGGTGAGAGAAGGTGACACGGTGTTCTTGCATGTCCCTGGGCTCTTCCATAGGATGATGTAGCCTGATACATCTCCTTGCCTTGAAAGGTCTTAAGCCATTACTGTGGAGCTCATACCTGTGGAAGTATGAGCTCCACAAAAACTCAGTGATTGCTGCATCTTGTACTGAGTGGCACAATGTAGAAGTGCTGAGATCAATAACAGATGCATAAGGTCATAAGTGATAAGAGCGGAATTAGGCCATTCAGCCCATCAAGTCTGCTCAGCCATTCAATTATGGCTGATCGATCTCTCCCTCCTAATCCCCTTCTCCTGCCTTCTCCCTATCACCTTGTGACACCAATACTAAATGCAGTGAGATGAATTGTGATCAGAAGTGCAGAAGAAGACCACAAGAAATTGCAGAGAGTTGTGGAGGTAGCCCAGGTCATCACACAAACCAACCTCCCTTCCATGGACTCCATCTATACTTATGCTGCTTCAGTAAGGACACCAACATAATCCGGGACCAGTCTCAACCCGGCCACTCTCCCTTCACCCCTCTCCCATCAGGCAAGATTTACAGAAGTTTGACAAAGCATACCTCCAGATACAGGGACAGTTTCTTCCCAGCTGTTATCAGGCAATTGACCTGTCTCTCACCAGCTAGACTGTGGTCCTGACCTCCCATCTACCTCATTGGATACCTTTGAACTATCTTTAATCAGACTTTAACTGGTACTAAATGTTATATCCTTTTTCTTGTATTGGATTGTGGACAGATTGATTGTAATCATGTATAGTCTTTTCTTTGACTGGATATCATGCAACAAAAAGCTTTTCATTGTACCTCAGTAGATGTGACAATAGTAAGCTAAACTAAACTAAACTAAACTAAACTAAACTAAACTTCCCCGCTAATTTCCTGATGATTGTTAAACATGCATGTAGAAATGTGCATAAAAGTGGCCAATTTCTTGACAGTTATGTTCTAATTAGGCAGGTAACCATTCCTCTATGCTTCATGTTACCACAATGTGAGCAAATTATGTCTAAACCAAGAACACAAATGTAGAGATCATACTTTCAGTTAAAAAGGAGTTTGGCTGTTTTGTTTTTTGCTGCACTGCGATGAAGAGAGCAAAAAATTGATAAGACGTTGAGAAAAAGGTTGTGGTGGAGCTGCTCTAAGAATATTTCAGTTGTATGTATGTGTTGAACAAACTGTCTATTGATACTCCTTGACATTTACCGACATTTTTATATGGTCTGATAATGGAATTTATAAAGGCTCCGCGGTTTGCAAAGGGAAGACCAGTGGCAGAGCAATCTTTCAAACATGGGAGACACAAAAAGCTAGAGTAACTCAGCGGGCCAGGCAGCATCTCTTTAGAGAAGGAATGGATAATGTTTCGAATCGAGAACCTTCTTCAGACTGATGCGATTCATCGCTTCCTCTCTACACGATTGTTAAACAGTTCCATGGTTGCTTGATGATTGCTTGTCAAGCTATTATTTAGCCTCCAAGATAGTCTCTGTGGGATGTCCACCACTCAATAAATTTATATCACTGTCAACGAGAAAAATCTGGCAGAATCTTTGCTACAATATTCATGAATTCATTTAGCATCGAATATGATTTGAAGTGTAAACCTGTATAATTTATAAATTTGTATAACAGAACTCTTAATGAACTGTACCACCATTTGAATGATGTAGGTGCCACTTCCAATATTGAGGATTTGCCATTGAAGAACCTGGCAGCAAATATCGTTATATGAAAATCCCATTAATTTAGGGAACTAGCATTTTTGGCCTACTTGTGGTCTTTCCTGCAACATATTAGACTCCATGTGCAGATAGGAAATTTGTATTGAAGTCCAAGCACACTTATCACTCCCTTTAACTGACATAATGCTTGAATATAAGTGCATTACTGCTACCTCGGGGAGTTGTGTTTGGCCTGTGGGAACATTTTCTTATCCCATTCAGAAGATCATTATTTCAAGACTTATCCAAGAAAATGGAGGTTTACGAGAATGATCCCGGAAATGATTGGGTTAATGTATGAGGAGCATTGAAGGCTCTGGGCCTGCTCGCTGGAGTTTAGAAGGGAGATCTCATTGAAACCTACTGGATAATGAAAGGTCTAGATAGAGTGGATGTGGAAAGGATGTTCCAGAATCCATAACCAGGGGGCACAGCCTCAGAATAAAAGGACATGCCTTAAGAATGGAGAAGAGGAAGAATTTCTACAGCCAAAGGATGGAGAATCTGTGGAATTCATTGCCACGGATGGCTGTGAAGCCTGAATCATTGGGTATTTTAAAAGTGGAGATTGATAGGTTCTTGATTAGTAAAGGCATCAAGGGTTATGGGGAGAAGGTGAATGGGGATGAGAGGGAAAAATAGATCTGCCACGATTGAATGGCAGAGTAGAGCCAATGGCCTGAATGACCTAATTCTGCTCCTATGTCTTATGTCTAACACTATTTAAACAAATGCTAGCCTAGAAACCCTTAACTTCTTGGAAACTTATATAACAATGGCATGACGGAGGGATCCTGCTCCATTATTGTGTGGACCCATGGGTTAACAATTTCTCTATGTAGACACAATGAAAAACTTCATGCCCTATAGTGTTAATATGCAAGGATCACTGGTCGGCACGGACCTCGTGGGCTGAAGGGCCTGTTTCCATGTTGTAACTCTAAACTAAACTAAACTAAAGCATGGAAACAGACCTCCTCTGGCAGCTCGTTCCATACACCCATTACCCTTTGTGTGAAAAATGTACCCCTCAGGTTCTTGTTAAATCTTTCCCCCTTTACTTTAAACCTACAGTATGTCCTCTGGTTCTTGAACCCCCACCCCCTCCCCCCTCCCTACACTGGACAAGAGACTCTGTTTATCTACCAGATAAAATACAATTTTATTGGCAGATATTAGTTATTCAGTTGAAAACACCCATATTTTCAGCAAATAATTGTATAGACAGCACTAATAAAGTAAGAAATGAATAAACAAGAGTATTTATATTACATAATATATGATCTGGACACGATATTTGAATGGGCTTTGTACGTATTTTCTGTTGTATAACAGAGATATCTGTTAATCCAACACATGACTTCAACTCGTTTGCTAATGGTTACTGTGATTTATTCATTCTGAACAGAGCACTGGAGGCAGCGCTGAAACTTCCTTTGCTGCAAAGGGATTATTGAAGCACATCGCTAAACACGTCGAACTCTCCATATTGCAGACAATCGTGATGGTCTCTTCGATGCCAGCCAAGGAGAATTCCCATAATTCATTCAGACTATGCTTTTCAGGTCAGAGCACAAAAGGTCAGGTGCAGTGAAACCGAAGCTGGGTCAACTGGAGAGTAAAATAATTATTCCTAGCCGACCAAGCATAGGCTGCTAAGTGGAGAGCAACATATACGGTACAAAAACGCCTAACAGTGACATGGTCGACAAGAGGAAGAATAACAACCTACCGGAGAAATCCAATGGCATTACTTTCACCAAGGCCACCATACCACCCTCCCTCCCCAATCAACTCCACCCAATCAATATTCTGGGAATCGCCAGCAATTTAAAATACTGTGGATGAATGAGCAGACCAGACACTGCATATCCTGCAGTGAGTAACGTACCTACCAACGACCTTTCCATCCATAAGGCGTGCCATACACATGATAGAATATATATGTAAGATTTTTTTTGTCCATATTCTATTATTCAAATTCTAATAAAGTGATCCCTATATATTTCACATTCCTTCATGCACACCACCACTTGGACATGGCAATACATTTATCCCAGCGATCATATCAGATGTATCCTTGAGATTCAGCAATAACAGCCATATTTTAGCACTGACCACAAGAATCAAGAGTATGTTATTGAAATACCTTGCTTTTGTAGAGCTTGCTTGCAGAGACCAAGAAATATTGCAACATTTGCAATTCATGAACTCACTTTTATGCCATTACTGATATAAAGTAGGGAACTATTTCATTCTTTGACACTGTTACTATTCTGATTTGTGAGCACAAATGCCGGCAAGAGCAGATTAGGCTTTTTATGTAATTCATAGCATCACTATACTGTTACTCTGACTGGAAGGCTACAACATGTCACATTTATATTTCTACTTGGACAAGTAAATTTATGTTTTGATATATTTGTAACAATGTTTTTTTAAATTATTAAGATAGCAGTAAAATGTAGATCCTTATAGGACATTTTAGTCAATGATTCTGAAAATGGTAAGCCTGGTTGCGTTCAGATCAAATGATATGCTATTTTAATCAGATTACAGTTCCTTAAGCCTTGCTGACCTGATAAACAGTTCCTTGCATGACTTCTGAGCTGTTCCAAACCATTTGTTTCGCCCAGTGCTTTGGACTTTGTGTATTTACTCCCTTCCATCACTTCACTCCAAACACCATGGTCTATCTCAATTATTGCAGCAGATCCATTATTGCGTTTAGTATCATTGAAACTGCCTAGATCAGGGCCATTCATTAGAAATATCCCCACAGATGTTTCACAGTTTATGTCTCTAATCTGAGATGGCATTGATCAAGTTATTTGGAGTATCATAATTTAAACACATTGGTTATCTCCTTCCCTTCCTTTCAAAAATATTTCATAGATACATAGACAATAGGTGCAGGAGCCAGCACCGCCATTCAATGTGCTCACGGCTGATCATCCACAATCAGTACCCCGTTCCTGCCTTCTCCACATACCCCTTGATTCTGCTAGCCCTAGGAGCTCTATCTAACTCTCTTTTGAATGCATCCAGTGAATCGGCCAGCACTGGCTTCTGAGGCACAGAATTCCACAAATTCACAACCCTCTGTGTGAAAAGGTTTTTCCTCATCTCAGTTCTAAATGGCCTATCCCTTATTCTTAAACTGTGGCCCCTGGTTCTGGACTCCCCCAACATCGGGAACATGTTTCCTGCATCTAGCGTGTCCAATCCCTTAATAATTTTATATGTTTATATAAGAATACAAGTCCAGTCACTCCCTTCTTTCATCATATGACAGTCTCGCCATCCCGGGAATTAACCTCGTGAACCTACGTTGCACTCCTAACAGACATTTCTGAACGGGCTTCAGGGTTTAAAGCACATCTTACTGACGAGTCATAAATTTATCCACTGATCAATTTTACTGTGGTTCTCTGATGCCAGATCCTATCAAGTCCGACCTTGATGTCAAGGTCAGTTACTATCATCTCTCCACTGAATTTCACCTTTTTTGCCCAGGTTTGGCCAAGGATGTAATATCTCTGGGGTCAAAGGGGCTATTTGTCCTGCACAAAATGTCATCAAGATTTAGGTGTGAATTGAAAGTCAAGTTTGTCATTATTTAAACTTATTTTTGGCTATTGTCAATCATCAATTATAATTAAAGCATGGACTCTTCACTTGCCTGTAGGCTTGCCTGTACTCTTCAAAATACTGCAGTGTCATGAATCAAAGCGATCATGCAAATGTGATGATCTAGAAAGAAAATTTTGCAGCAAAGGTTTAGTGAACAGGGCAACTCGGCAGCTAATCATCTAGGTTATTATTTAATGAAGTCCTTTCATTTGAAAATCCTATGTGAATACCTATAGAATCATAGTTGTCGAGCTGTGCAGTACAGAAACAGGCCCTTTGGAAAGGTATGACTCTCCTTTGATACTGGTCTTCACTGAGATTAGGTCTATTATAGAACTATTGTTTAAAAACATGTCTTATACGCCATCATAAAGCAGATAGAGACAAATATCTGTGCTTAATCCAATCACCTGGTTTTATCAGACCACATTGTTCACATGCCTTACACCCAAAACCAGTGACAGACACTATATTCTGAGCTATGTTGTGGGTGGAGATTCCCAGGTTGGCAAAGGCACAGATTCAAGAATATTGGCAAAGCCGGCTTAAGACAAATCAGCATCTCCATTGATTTATAGGGATCCCTCATGAATCACAGGTCAATATAGAGCAGAGTTCGAGATAGTATTAAGAGCCTTGAGATCATGCATCAGGAGCACACAGAAGCACTCAATGTCATACACTCCTCACACACCTACCCAGTCAGGCATCTCTTTACAATCTGTGGGAGTGTCTGTGTCCGTGGGCCCCATGTCGATCTCATCAGTCACCTCAGAACCCACAGAAGTGAACTGGAAGCAAATCACCTTCCATCCTGAGTACCTGCCTTAAAGAATAAATGTCTTCTTAGTGAACAATCTTGTCCTGAACTCCTCCAAAACAAAGGAACTTATAATTGACTTCAGAAAAACCAGTGTAGAATACGACCCACTCTACATCAATGGGGTCTGTGTGGAAAGGGTACCCGCTTTCAGGTTCCTGGGTACGCACATCGCAGAGGATCTTACCTGGTCTACCAACACCATCACCACAGTAAAGAAGGCACAGCAGAGACTCCACTTCCTGAGGATCCTCAGGAAAACCAACCTGCAGGAGAAGCTCATGTTGTCCTTCTATCGCTGCTCCATCGAGAGTGTGCTGGCATACTGTATAACCACATGGTATGCCAGCTGCTCAGAAA
The DNA here is from genome assembly GCF_053455715.1 of Rhinoraja longicauda. Classification (NCBI taxonomy): domain Eukaryota; kingdom Metazoa; phylum Chordata; class Chondrichthyes; order Rajiformes; family Arhynchobatidae; genus Rhinoraja; species Rhinoraja longicauda. The sequence continues at coordinate 38,588,453 of NC_135957.1, read as the reverse complement.
AGGACTGGAAGGCCCTTCAGAGGGTCATCACGATGGCCCAGAAGATCATCGGCTGCTCACTGCCCTCCCTGGAGCACCTGTTCAGCCTACGCTGCCTCAGTAGAGCAGGCAAAATAATAAAAGATCCATCCCACCCCGGCCACCGTCTGTTTGTTCATCTGCCCTCTGGTCGACGTTTCAGGTCGATCAAATCCCGAACAAACAGACTTAAGAACAGTTTTTACCCCAGGGCCATACGAGAACTGAACACTACCTTTGCACTAGGCAACACCGTTAAAAAATCTTGTATTTAATATAATTGTATTTATTTGTTTTTGCATTATTGCATATATGTTTGTACGCACCGTCAGGATTGGCTATTTTTTAATTTCGTTGTACTCATTGCAATGACAATAAATGAATATTATTATTATTATTATTATTATTATTATTATTATTATTATTATTATTATTATTATTATTATTATTATTATTATTATTATTATTATTATTATTATGAATGTCTTGGGGTACAAACCACACGTTTTACTGAAATTCATTACAACAACAATGTCCTTTGATCTCTGGGAAAACAAGATGCATGTGCAAAACTGTCAGAAGAGACACTTGCAATTGATCTATAGTATTCAGTTTCCTTTATCAGGTATTTTTGTTTCACGTCCTTCAACCAGGATGCATTGCAGCACATCTTCCACTTGCAGCTTTTATATTTGCACGGTTCAGAGATCAATGATTTTGCTGCCAATGTTACCTTGCTTACTCCTTGGTTGCAATGCATGTCACCATTTGCCTTGCAAACTTTACAGACTTCAACACCTTGAACTTTGTAAAATAATACCAATGTTAAGAAGGATGCTTAATGGTATCTATACAGCTGATCAGGTTATCTTGAGTTTATTTAGGAACATCATTACCTTGCAATAATTTGGATTTACGGACAAGACTAACTATTTGGTTTAGTTTGTATGAAGCCATCCATGTCACAATAAAATTCACTCAATTATTTTCTGTGACAATGTCTGTTGCTCCTGGTGGTAAATGTATTGCATACCTTGCTTATCAGATGCTCAACAATATATGGCAATCTAATCCTAGACTGGTTTAGATGTGCTTCACTGATTACAGTATATCTTGCTTACCAGTTGCAATATATTTTGTAAGAGTATATTATTTTACTGTCACTTTATATCAGCTGCCAATGATTCTCTATATTACAGAGATGTACCCATTTTCAACTCTGTTTAATTCACATTCAGCCTATCCTTAATCCATGCTTACCTTACCTTCTGAATAATGATGTTTATGCATATTTTATTATTGGTACAGCATGGAAAGTGGCCCTTCGGCTGACCGAGTCCACGCCGACCATCCATCACCCGTTCACACTAGTTCTATGTTATCCTATGTTTTTCATCCACTCCCTGCATATTGGGAACAATTTACAGAAGCCAATTAACCAACAAACTCACTTATCTTTCGGATGTGGGATGAAACCTGGACACACAGAAGAAACCCACATTGTCACAGGGAAAACATGCATACTCCACACAGACAGCACCTGAGGTCAGGATCGAACCCGGGTCTCTTGCGTTGTGAGGTGGCGGCTCTGCCATTGATCACTATTTACATTGTCATCTACTATCCTTAGGTTTTTTTTCAATACCACTAGAAGCCATACCGGAAGCATCGCATTAAAAATAATTTCTTACATAGCCACAAAATCTGCTCCTTGCAGCTAGTTAATACTTTGCACTGTCTAATAAATGGGTCCTTTGTCAAAGGTGCTGTGCATGGCAGCTATGGAATGTGCTAATGTAGCAATGTGCACTTAGCTGCCTATGAAATAGGTTATTCCAAAAGATGAAATTCTTTTCAATAATGAACAAAGAAGGAACAGTGCTAACCTTTGTACATCTGATCCTTTCAGAACTGCATGAAGCTGAGACTTGTGGCTGGAGGGAGTCTGCAATAACATCTATGGCAGTGTTTTACCTCATGATAGACTAAACTTATTTTTTCAAATAAACATAAGGTTTCTTAGCAATTGCCTTAGGATGAGTTGTAATAGATTGCTATAACTTGCATCTCTTTTATTTAAAGGGATGACATTAGCTTGCCAAAAAAACATTTTGTTCATCTGTTATAGCGGAATATATAATTAGATCGTATAACCTCAGTCTGGCAAAATATACAAGAAATTCTACAGTGGAACTCATGAATGTTAAAAACTGATGAGAAATAAATGGCATTGTGGTGAATAAAACATGTGCTTCACAGGGACCTATGCCCAGAGTGAATAATCTAGTTAATGAAGCAATGTATTCCTGAATGATTTAGATGCTCTCCATAAAGTTTCCTTGAATAAGCAAAGCCCGGGCAAAGGTTCCAAGAATGTCATGGAGTCTGTCGGACATGAAGATTGATCTCCAGAGCATTGGTGAGTGAAAAACTGGAGAAAGATCTTGAGGAAGTTCTCTAAAATAAAATGATATATATATATATATATATATATATATTTTTTTTTTTTTTCAAGATGTTTCCTTATTTGTTGTGGAAAGTACACAAGGGTGGAGTGGAAGAGAGAGGCTGCCTGACTGAAGTTGAGAATGGTCCCATCAGGTGATGAAGAGTCTGTTTGCCACAGAAGGTGCTGTTTTACCACTGTGGTCCAAAGGTAATGATGGGATGGGAGGAGATGGGAGGACATGCAATGAAAAGTCCAGGAATACATCCAACCCATGTTAGCTAGTTGACATGGATATGCAGGAATGGAGCGATATAGATTTTGTGCAGGCAGATAATTGGTTTTGGCATTATGTTCACCACAGACATTGTAGGCTGAAAGACCCATTTCTGTGCTGTACTGTTCTATGCTAATTCAGCTGCTTTATAGCTCATATTGTCTACTTATTCTGGTTGAACATGGCAAATGTCATCATTTGGAAAGGGGAGATTTCAACATCATTGTCAGAAAAACTCTACATCAACATATGCAGCCTCATGTTAAATTGAGTTTGAACATTTATGAGGTCCATTTTCCAGTGGAGAGTAACTTGTTTCTTGGCAGCCCGGCTCAGAAAACGGTATGCATTTTGCGGGTGATTTTTTAATGTGCTCTTCTATACACACACTTTGAAGAGCAGTTCCTGTATGTATTCATTCATGATAATGTTCCAAAACGATGAACCCTGGAGATATTCCAAAACTGCTGGAGGAACTCAATAGGTCAGGTAGTATCCGCGGAGGGAGATGGGCAGTCGACATTCTGGACTGCAAGGAGAATGTCCATTTACTTTTAATAGTGGTACAATCTGTCACAGCCTGAACCGAGGGCAGAATGGGCATGATTTAATATTTCATCTGTAAGACATCACTTTACGGTAGTACATAACTCCTAATAAAGAGCTAAATGTTGTCAATCTAAATTATATATTAAAATCCTGGAATATAGTAACAATCTTTTAAATCGGAAATGAAACTACCCTGAATCAATGCATTGGACTATAAACACTATTCTACATAAATTTGTCAGTGGCAAAATTTGTCATTTTGCTTTATTTTACAAACAATCTTGTTTGTTTAGCAAATGCAAACTTTTGATTTGAGGAGAAGAGAGTGGGGGAAAGCCCTGGTGTTACAAGTATAACCATATGAGGAAACGTAGAAAGACAGGAGCTTAAAAGGAGGCTAGTGGAGATTGGATAAAAAAGAATGTAAAGGACAGAATGGAATAGGCTGGATTTGGGAAGTTTGAGTGATTAGGAGTGGGAATGAAGTCAAATAATGAGAAGGAATGGAGAAGGCTGTGGTGGAGCAAGGTGGGCAATAGAAAAAGCAGTTTTTAAATGTGTAGGAAAATGTATCACAAACAAATGTATCTTGACCAGAGAGTGGAAGATTTGGAGTTAAATTGAAATAGTGCGGGGGGGGGGGGGGGGGGGGGGGGACACAAAACAATTGTCAATGGGTAAGCAGGAATGGCAGTGGAGCATCAGATACTGTATGAGACGAAAATCAGATGTTGAAAATCAGATGTTATAGTGCATATTGGTCAGCCTTACAATGGTTGACAGATGGACAAATCTGTCTCCAAAAGTTCTTTAAGCTTACATGGTTACAAACTGACCTGAGGAACAATAATACACTTGTGGGGGGTCTGGAATTAGTGTTCCACATCAAGCCTTTCAATATTACAAACGTCATCCACACTTCCTTTCTTAATCACTTCACTGTTTCCTTTCCAAATTACGTTCAGAAAAATCCTCACAGAAATAAAAAGTTTCAGAGCAGAAAAATGTTGCGCCTCGCAATCTTTCAAATCATCTGGCTCAGTCAAACCGGATAGGTTCATCTTCCATGTATTGACTGATATTCTTAGAAATCATGTGACTTGCAGAATTCAGTCGAGTCATCAAAAGTTCCCAATGTGCTCCTTGGAGTCCAAGTGCGCAAGAGGTGCTTACGACCATCACACATTGAACCAACGGTCTAGTTTTGTTCTTTGTTCTTTGGTTAACATATCTCTAACCATTCAGTCCATTCAGATCTTTCAGTCCATTCATATTTAAAGAAATTCAGGGGATATATTTTACTTTCTGCTGATTTTATGGATTCACCATTGTGAATGGGAAGCATAGATAGAGTAGATAAGGTGAGAGGGCAAAGTCTAAAAGTGCTGTGTGGGCCAATTTTTTTTTGTACACAGAGGTGGTTGAATGCCTGGAATGCACTGCTGGGGTGGTGGTTGAAGCAGATACTGTATGTTAGTGGCATTTAAAGACTTGTGGAGAGGCATATCGATATGCAGGGAATTGAGGGATATGACTGTGTAGGAAAGAACCGCAGATGCTGGTTTAAATTGAAGGTAGACACAAAATGCTGGAGTAACTCAGACGGGACGGGCAGCATCTTTGGAGAGAAGGAATGGGTGACGTTTCGGGTCAAAAGTCTGAAGAAGGGTCTCGACCCAAAACGTCACACGTTCCTTCTCTCCAGAGATGCTGCTTGTCCCGCTGAGTTACTGCAGCATTTTGTGTCTACCTGAGGCATATGACTTATATGCAGGTAGATAAGTGATGGTGATGGCATCATGTTTGGCACAGACATTGTGGGCCGAAGGGCCTGTTTTTGTGCTGAACTGTTCTACATTCTACGTTCTAATTTGATTTGTACTTGCCCTGTCCTCAATGGCAAGGCACTGGGCGATACCAGGCCCTGCCATGTGTAATAATGTAATTTGGAGATTGCAGAAAAAGACCTGCCAATGAAACAGCTAACAAAGCTCTGACAGTTGGCCTAGCTGGTTTTCAATCCTGTCAAAGTCAATGAACATTTCAGATATCAATGACTCACTTTTCTGCTTTTAGGAGTTAACAACCCCAAAAAATTTTATAATCTTAAAAGATGAAATGTTTATCTTCTTTCAAATGCAATGTGGGGGCACCTTCTTCAACCAAGTGTGTAATTTGGTTTTAATTCGTCAATGTTTCTGTGACTCACACTTTTTTCCAGGGTGGGGTAGTTAACCCCACGCCCAACCCCCAACTTGGAGGACCAGGGACTGCTTCGTCTGTCTCCTCACCCATGACCTGTCCGGTTTGGTTGAACCTGCCAGGGATATAAAACCCCATCCGGCATAGCTCACAGGATCACTGGAGTACGCAAGCCTCTCTACCACGTTATGGTTGCAGCCCAGCAACGGGGAACATGACGCTTCCCAGCCAAACCCGCAAGGGCGCTGGGAAGCTGACACACCTTCTGACGCCAAAGAAATCCATCCTTATGGGGACATGGAACATCCGAACCATGCTCCAAGCTGGCAAGGCTGCCACTGTTGCCAACGAAATGGTGCGCTACAATCTCTCAGTCCTGGGCTTGGCAGAAACAAGATGGACACAGTCAGGGGAGATCAAATTGGCCAGTGGGCAGTCCATTATCTACTCTGGAAAGGAAGATGAGAGAGAGACAAAGTAAGCAATGTGGACCTGTGGAAAAGAACAAGCCAGGATCCCATTGACTTGCAAATTCGAAAGAGAAAATGGAGTTGGATTGGACACACCCTCAGAAAACCTGCCACAAACATCACCCAGCAAGCCCTGAAATGGAACCCCCAAGGAAAAAGGAAAAGAGGTCGCCCCAGGAACAGTTGGAGAAGAGGTGTCCAGGCAGAAATGTCTGGGAGTCGGCTTAACTGGGGAGATCTCGAAAGAACCGCCAACAACCGAGTGAGGTGGAGGACATTTGTCAATGGCCTATGCTCCCTAGAGGAGCCAAAGGCTTAAGAAGAAGAAGAAGAAGAAGAAATGCAATGTGAGGTTTTTCCCAACCCACCTTCTCATCAATGCCATGACCCACACCTCTGTACTCCGTGTCACCCCAATAATTTTGTCTTATGAATTCTAATTAGTTCCATCAATTAAACACAGAAATTCCCAGAATAACATTTGTTTTATTAGTGTTCTATTTTTAACGCATGATTGATAATGTCAGTGCCTGCAGTATGGACATTTCAATCATACGATAATCAAAGTGACAGCCCATATGTCTGGAATATCATTTGACTGCAGCAAAAATGCATAGAGGTTTCTTGGGTTTGATTTTAAAATATTTGGAGAGTACCAGCCCTTCACCAATGACTGCATCTCCAGGTCCATTATTATGTGCATTAAAGGCCATGTAAATCTGCTTGGGAAGGAGGGATTAAAACTTATTTGAAAATTCAGTTTGAGACCTTTTATGTGCATGTGTATGCATGTGTGCATGTAACTAACATAGTGAGAAATATAACTTGGAAACCTGGGACCTTCAGGAATTTATAATCTCAAATATTATGTGTGACAACCAGTTTGGGGCAGCTGAAGTTTCAATTACAGTAATATAACAGGGAAATGTCATATACAACCCAAAACAAATGTGTGTATTTTATAATATCACTTACTCCAAAATAACATTATCCTTCATTTTAGAAATGCCAACTGGGCATACTTCATAAATTAAATGTGCTTCCCTTTACTTGGTTTCTTTCTCTTCCTCTCAAATTTCCTCTTGATGTGGTTAATCTCTATCTGAGACCTTCAAATACCAAGCCACCGATTATTACTTTTGAAACAATTTCCTATCATTTTCAGTAAAGTACAGATAGTAACAAGGGCCTTTAGTTTAAGATTTAGTTTTTGTTTTAGAGTTACAGCATGGAAACAGGCCCTTCATCCCACAGAATCCATGCCATCCATCTATTACCTGTTCACACTAGTTCTACGTTATCCCACTTTTGCGGCAGTATAAACTTGGATAAATACTTGAGAAAACTTTAAAATCAAATCAAACATGGACGGATGGAGAGAATAAAGGAAATGTGTGTGATGGGGTGGGGACCGAATAGCACAAGTGGCGGTGCAAGCTGAGAGGTGGTGAAAACTGGTTTATCCCAGCTGATTGTAGGGAGGGTATGGAAATAAAAATATATCAGACTCATGCAGCACGGAAACGTGTCCGTGTTGTATGTACTCAAACAAGTATTTGAGTTCTATTCTTGTTTTCTCAGATTTTGGGAAACTGGACAGTTGTAGAAGAGCTTCTTTCATAGATTGAAGTGTTTTTCCAGCACTAATTGTGGCAAAGGGAAGCAAAAAATATATTTCTCCTGCTTGTTAACAAATCGTGCATAACAACCTCTCCACCATGGATGGCCAACAGTCTCACATGATCTTCCTCCCTAATCGCTTAGACTTTCATGATCTGCTTTGTCCTTCCCACCACAATCCCTTCTACTGTATCTCTCACTTACTTCCAGACCCCTTCCTTCCTCTCTTCCTCTTATTTTTTTTTTCCAGCACCTCTCCACTTGGGAAGGAGATACTGAAGGAGACTGGAAAGGTGATGGTGAAAAAGACAAGGCAGATTATGAGAAAACAATACTGAGGATAGAACATAGAACCATGAGCAAAACACAAAAGGCTGCAGTAACTCAGCGGGTCAGCCAACATTTGTAGATGGAAGGGATAGGCAATGATTTGGGAACAATTTGGGAAATGATGTCAGGGCCCTTCTTCACAAAGATTATAGTATGTGGGAGAAAGCTGAAAAGGATAGGGGTGGGGCAAAGTCTGGCAAGTGGTAAGTGGATACAGGTGACAGGGGGTTTGATTGGTAGATGGGTGGAGTAAGTAACAAAAGCTAGAGATGGAAAGGAACCAAAAGGTTGTCAGATAAGGAGCGAAGAGAAGTGAAACCTAAAACTAGTCGGAGGGTATAGGTGGAAGGGGACATCGTGGAAAGGGGCAATGTAATGGGAGAAATGGGTGTACACTAAGCTGCACAGGAGAGGGAGAGAGTATAGGAGGGATATTACTGGACAATTCAATCTTCATACCGTTGGGTTGTGAGCTACCCAAGCGTTTAGGTGTCAGGGGTTATGGGGAGAAGGCAGAAGAATGGCGTTAGGAGGGAGAGATAGATCAGCCATGATTGAATGGCGTAGACTTGATGGACCGAATGGCCTAATTCTATTCCTATTCCTTATGACCTTATGGTATGGAAATGAGATTTCCAATGGGCGGACACCATCTCACTTGAGGTACTTTAAGAAAGACCATAATCCGTCTTCACCATGAATATAATGTTTCAGCGTAGGAAATATTTTAACAGCAAAACTGGCTTTAATTCAAACACCGGCCTGGAGGGATAAACTGGATTTGCGGCATGTTATATTTGGGAATCTAGGATGTAATTTTTTTTTTTAATTGGGGAAGAGGATAAATTCAGCATGATCTGAAACTCCTGATCTACCATTTTACAAATGGAGATGTGGAAGAAGAATGTGTGTGATCATTTTGCATCACTCCCTGTCCCCTCACGCTGACTCAACGTGGATTTGAGATGCAATAATAATGACAATAGACTATGGAAAATTAAAAAAAGCACAGCACAGGAACAGTCCTTTCAGCCCACAATGTCTGTGGCGAACAAGATGCCAAGTTAAACTAATCACACTGCCTGCCCATGATCCATGTCCTTTCATTCCATGCATATCCATCTAAAAATCTCAAACGCCATTATTTTATCTGCCTCAACCACCACTACTGGCAGTGCATTCCAGTTAACTATAATTCTCAGTGTAAAAGACTTCCTCCCTACATCTCCTTTAAACTTTGCCCCTCTCACCTTAAACCTATGCCCTCTAGTTTTTGACATCTCCCCCCTTGGAAAAAGGTTTTTACTGTGTACCCTAAATATGCCTCTGATAATTTTATATATTTACTAGACCAAGTGGACCCGTTGGGCCCAAACCTCTCCTGCATTGGTGTAGCACCCTCTCCTCCCCCTCCCCCTCCCCCTCCCTCCCCTTCCCCTCCCCACCTACTCCATCTCCCTCAACACCCCTTATCCCCCCTCCCCCTGTCCCCCTCCCTGGGAGATAGATTTAAACTTTAAAATGTGAACACCTTTAAAAATATAACACCGATTTCAATTAAACTTCTTCCATTCGCACCAAAGGGACGACGGTGAGTAAGGTGGGCCTAAAATTATTGGGCTATTGTGTACCGTTTTGGCTGTAGTTCAGGAACAAACACACAAACAAACAAGATTTTTAGTGTATAGATGTACTAGAGCTTTTATCACAGAGCTTGAAAAACCTGTTTCAGTGGAACAGCAACACATGACATATCAATCGTTGGTTGCAAAGCTGTCTGCCTCATTTTATTCTCGCAACAAATCAAAATGGGCACAAGCAGCAGTTAAAGGTAAAATAACAAGCCCATCAACATCCAGTATTGGACTCAAAAATGCATGCAACATGGTCCCATTGGGTTCAGCAACCCAGAAACAGTCATTTTTCATAACCAAGACAATGTACAACAAGCAGCTGCTGAGTGAGCACAGAGAGACTGCCACAACTTTGCTGCGAAAAAGTTTTGGAAATGTCATTTCCCAGCAGCAGAACAAATGGATGCTGATCTCGTAGGTCCTGAATAGAAGCATTTTGCATGTAAACCTGGGGGAACCCTACAGTCTTCTAAGGATAGCTCAAGATGAATTCCCTTTCACACAGTTTGCCTGGAGAAATTGACATTCTTAGGAATATTTTCACACATGATATTAAAGTCAATGCATCAAGTGCAAATTGTCGGTCCTCAGACACTTGATTCAAACAATGAAAACTTTTAACGCATACCAGCAATTTAGAGGACAAATTTAAAGGAATCTAAAAGTGCTGAAAATACTCAGCCGCATCTGTAGACCATTGTATAACATCTAGAGCCATCTGAGTGCATTCTACTACAACAATGACCCTAGAACATCTAGCGGTCTGTGAAGCGCCACAGGGCTTGGTGTTGGGTCCATTGTTGTTTGTTATCTGCATTCATGATTTGGATCACAATGTAGCTAACATTGTTAATAAATTTGCAGATGACACCAAAATTGATGGATATACTGGACAATGCAGAAGGATATCTAATTGTACAACAGGATTTACATCAGTCGGGAAGACGGGCCAAGGAATGGCAAATAGAATTTAACACTGACAAGGGTGAGGTTTGCACTTTGATGTGACAAACTAAAGTAGTAAATGGTAGAATTCTGGAGAGTGTTGCAGAACAGAGTGATTTTGGAGTACAGGAACACAGTTCCCCAAAAAGAGGAGAGTCAGGTGGACAGTGTGAAAAAGATGGCCTACGGCTTGCTTGCCTTCAATGGGAAGGGTTGAAGGGTACCAAAGTTAGTTCATCGTGATGCAGTTGTACAAGCCATTGGTGAGACCACTCTTGGAGCAATGTGAGTAGTTGTGCACAGCTGTAGGGAGGATGATGTTAAATTGAAAAGGGGTACAGAAAAGATACACCAGGATGTTTCCTGGGGTTGTAGGCTTGAGCTGTAGGGAGAGGTTGGATAATTTAAGACTTTTTCCTTTGGAGTTTAGGAGGCTGAAGGGTGACCTTACTGAGGTGTAGAAGATCATGAGGGGCATGGGTAAAACAAAAGGTCACAGTCTTTTCCCCAGGGCAGAGGATTCTAAAGCGAGAAGGCATATACTTAAGGTGAGAGGGGAGAGATTTAAGAAGAACCTCAAGAGCAATCTTTTCATATAGAGAGTAGACCATATCTTGAATGAGCTGCCAGAGGAAACATTGGTAGTGGATACGATTACAACTTTTAAAATACATTTTGGCATATGTATGGACAGGAAGCTTTTAGAGTGCTGTGGGCCAAATGCAGGCAAATGGAACTAGTCCAGTATGCCTACTTGGTTAGCATAGACAAGGAGAGCTGAAGGGCTTATTTTCATGCTGTATATCTCGGATTCCCTAACAGGTGAAGGTGCCTGTGTTTTCCAATAGAGTATAATTGGATAACAAGCTTATTGTTACCTGTGTTCTGACAGCAGGAGTATATGCTTTCTTTTCATTCCATAAGACTAATGTGGACTAATGCTAACCTCGTCTATGCTATCCCCTTCATTAAGCTTAGATTGGCCTTCACGTTAACTGGGTTGGCATCCGAGCCACCGTATATTGTTTAAATCCAGAGCCTGGCATCTATTTGGGGCCCAGATAACTCACAACCCTAAAATTCATGGGGCAAACATTAAATAAACAGTCCATGAAAACAAACTGAGGGCAGTGTAGATTTGGATGAAAGGTAATGTTCGTAGCAAAGCCTGATTCGTATTTAACATGACTGATTTGACAGCTTAATAATTTTGTTTTCGAGTATTATATTTGTATTGTTGATGATTAAAGTACCTGATACAGAAAGCAACACCACCCAAATCTGGTGAGTTCCAGCAAAATGGATTCAATTTCAGACCTCAAGCACTATTTTAGGATTTCTTTGTTTTTCAGACAAACGCACATCTGAGAAATGGTTTGGATCTCAGCCAATTTTCCATTTGTTTGACTTACTTGGATAGCAAGCTCTGTTTTGGATCCGGCAGCAAGTTCATTTGACCAGGGCCGCCAGACCAAATGTAAGCAAGAGAATGAAAAATGCTCTATTCACCCCTGATGGATTTTCACCATGGCAATATTTTGCAAAACGTTTCAAATATCGGAAAATTATCACAAAGCGCAGATAAATTTGGCTGATTTTCAGAATGTTGAAATATCTATGAACTTCATTGTACAGATAGGTTCCATTATTGATTTAATTATTAAATCTTAAACAAGCTCAATATAGAAAAGGCTGAAATATCATTATGCACTTCACATTAGAGCTACTGTTTCCTGGAAGGGATAATAAATTTCCAGAAATGTTTTTGTGCTAGCAATATTGATTATTTTACTCATGTTACCACAATGCGTATGTCAAATGTGTCTGCAGTGTATCAATTAATAAATCAGTTCCTGTGAGCAACCAATATAATAATGTCTAGATCAACCCAATGCAAAAGGCAGGCAGTGCAGTGATTCAAGAACATGTGAGGGTGACACAGAGCCACAGACCTCAGATTCGTTGCCTTGCAGCTCCAGAGAGCTCGGAGAAAAATACTGCTGATGGAGTGAATGTGAAAGATGTGCTGGAAATACTCAGCAGGACAAGAAGAGAATATGGGAGAGTGAAATATTTTAAGACTGTGGCCTTGTGGCATAAGTGAACCCCGCCAAATATTGCAAGTTTTAAAATGCAGGGAAAGAAAGTGTGGAGGAGAGCAAGAGGGTCAGTGATAGTTTGGAAGCAAAAAGAGGCCGTTATAAAAGGAATAATAATGCATGGCCAGAGAGAGAAAAATTGATCATTTTAGGATTATTTTTATTCATTCAAGTGATGTGGAAATCATTAGCAATAATTATCCATGTCCAATTACCCCTGTACAATCAACCTGGTCAGTGGGTGTGGAGGCCAGATTGGGTAAGAATGATAAATTTCCTTCCATGAAGAGCACAAATCAACCAAATGGTTCTTAATAATAACGATCTAATAGTTTCATGTTTGTCATTTATAACCAGCATTTGTTTACCGCTACTTTGAAGTACAACAGCTGTATTTATTGCCATCTAACTTTCAGCATTGGAATAATATCCTCCAACAGCAAGTTCAGATGCTGCAAAAATAAACCATAAGAATGTTCTCATGAATTACTATAGTTTATTGATAGGGTGTCGACCCGAAACGTCACCCTTTCTTTCTCTCCCGAGATGCTGCCTGACCCGCTGAGTTACTCCAGCATTTTGTGTCTACCTTCGATTTAGACCAGCATCTGCAGTTTGTTTCCTACATACTTTATTTGTTTTCTAGTTTGTGGCTGAATGGTTAAAATTTTCATCTCATCACATTTGCAGAAGCTCAACATGGTAATCCCCTCTTACATGTTTGGCCCTAGTTGCTGGTAGCCAGAGATGAAATACCAATTTCTTTATTGGTAACTACTTCAGTAAGGTCAGCAAAGTTAATTTACAGTATAGGTCTTCAATGTCGGGAGCCCCCACCGCCCTGACGTGGTAACTTCAACAGCCTGGCCGCGGGAGAAGACGGCAGGGGAAGAGAAAAGACATTCTGGCCTTCCATCACAGTGAGGAGGTGACTGGAGGAGACTCACTGTGATCGATGTTTCTTTTTTTTGTTTTGTGTTGGTTTGTGATTGTGTGTGTTATTGCTTATTTTTATTGCTCTTATTGTTGGACTGTGGGTAACGGAATTTCGTCCAAAAGACTTGTTTTTTTGGATGACAATAAAAGTTATTCTGATTCTGATACTGAGGTCAATTTCTGATCTTACTTATTAGCTCGAACAAATCTGGATCAGTTCATCAGGGAACTGCTATTGAGTGTTCCAAAGCCAAATTAATTCCGAGAACAGATGATTGTGACTTTACTTATCAACAAAGAACAGTGAAGCAGAAGAACAGGCCCTTCAGCCCTTAATGTGTGTTAAACATGATGCCAATCTAACATAAAAACATAGAAAATATGTGCAGGAGTACGCCATTCGGCCCTTCAAGCCAGAACCGCCATTTATGGCTGATCATCCAAAATCAGTACCCCTTTCCTGCTTTCTCCCCATATCCCTTGATTCCATTAGCCCAAAGAGCTATATCTAACTCTCTCTTGAATACATAAGAATACATCTGCATAGATACTAACCTCCTTTGCTTGCACATTAGCCTCCATTCCCTGCATATCCATGTGTCTAGCCAAAAGCCTCTGAAATGTCAATATCCCCCGTATCTGTCACCACCACCATCCCTGACAGTACGTTCCAGGCAACAACCTCTCATAAGGTGGTATAATAAAAAATAGAGGACCGACTCTGGCAATGGAATTGTTTGAGAGTAATTTTGCATGGACAAATTTTAATTCCAAACAATGGAGCAAATCTCTTTATTTCACTAGTCAAGATTAACTGCCGCTTCGGAAAGCCACATGACTAGAAAGGATTTGTTGAAGAAGGAAGGGTCTTTGATGGTTGTTTCCACCATTTGCTGAATCATCTACAAGGGTTCACAGACCTTAATATGGGTAGTTGCTAAGGCTTTAAAACATGACAGATCCAGACAGCTAGGAGTACAGAGGGGAAGCAAGGAAGTGTGTGTTTTTAAGTGGCATTTTATTTCAGAATGCTCATTATCATTAGACCTCCATGTTTGACTTTGAAAGCATGGTAGCTGGTGTGAGGGAGTATTTGTTAGGTATGTACGTGATATGTCCACATTCTCAGTTTGGAGCTCCATACCTGAGAATACCTGAGTGATGATCAATGTGACACCATAAGACTAAGCTATCTGTCATCCTGAGCTTAGTCTTACGGTGTCACATTGATCATCACTCAGGTATTCTCTCTAATAGAATTGGAGCACTGAAGTGTAACTGGGACAGAAGAGTGGAGTCCACTCAAAGCCAGTCACTATCCAGACCATGCCCAATGGTGAGTTTGCCTCTGCGTAAGTGAAACAGCCTGTGGTGGGGCCATCAGAATCTTCAGAACCGTGCCAACATTCCCTACCGTAAACGTGCAGGGATCTGAGAAACCAGCCATGCACAGTGGCGCAGCAGTAGAGTTGCTGTGTCACAGCACCAGAGACCTGATTTGATTCTGAGTACAGGTGCTATCTATACAGAGTTTGTTGTTCTCCCTGTGACTGCATGGGTTTCCTCCCGGGTGCTATGGTTTCCTCACACATCCCAAAGATGTGCAGGTTTGTAGGATAATTGGCTTCTGTAAATTGCCCCTAGTGTATTGGATGCAAAACTGGAACAACATCAAACTAGTGTATGGGTGATTGATGGTCAGCGCGGACTCGGTGGGCCATAACGCCTGTTTCCACACTGTATCTCTAAACTAAACTTCACATTTTCCTACTTTGTTGACCATTTGACATGTTGTTGCCCGCTCCTTTTGCTCATCTAAATCCCCTTGAAGCCCTTTCATATCCTCATTTAATTTCATATCATCAGTAAACTTGGAAATATGACGTTTAGCAAACATGTTGATATAGATTGTAAATAGTTACACCAACAACGATTCCTTTTATAGCCTGCTTGTGATGGTTTGTCAATCTTTCTTCCTATTCTTTGCTATCCACCTGTTAACTACCCCTCAATCCACATTACCATGCCACCTCCAATCTCCGATCCTACTTTGCCTAGGAAGGAACTGCAGATGCTGGTTTAAATCGAAGATAGATATAAAATGCTGGAGTAACTCAGCGGGACTGGCAGACTGAAGAAGGGTCTTGACCCAAAAGGTCACCCATTTCTTCTCTCCAGAGATGCTGCCTGTCCCGCTAAGCTACTCCGGCATTTTGTGTCTGTCTCCGCCCCTACCTTGTTCACCAACATCCTGTATGGGACCTCTGTGATAGATCCAAATACGCCGCATCTGTTGATTCACTTCATCTGTATTGCCGGGTGTACAGGTATATTCAAAGAGCTTCAATAAATCAGTCAAAGATGATTTCCCTTTTAAACATTCATAAATAACTGAAAACCTCCAATTGCACCATCAAGAAAAACACAGCTATAAAAAGAGAATTTTCTGCAGTATCCATGCATTTTTATCACCCTTGTCGATTTTCTCACATTGTTTTCAATAGAGATTTTCAAAAGCCATGGCATGCACTATTAAACCTGAAACATAATCCATTTGAGTGATGAGCGATTGAGAGTCTCTTGATGGAGACTAAGATACCTGATTTAAACATAGAAATACACGTTTGAGCCAATTTCCCAAGAACTCATAGCTTTTGCTGGATTTAATTTCCCGCCTGCACACAAAAGCATTCACCATCCCTACATGAATTATTTAAAGTGAAATGCCTAGGCGCTGTATGAAAGGAGATATAGAAATGGTCGTGGAACTGAATTGGAGTAGACAGCTTCACATGAAATAGCTGAGCAGCTTCCTTCTGTGTTGTAATTACTAATTTTGACAGGTGGAGTTTGACAATTGCGAATGCAATGAAACAAGTTAAAGCTTAATAGACCTTGAAAGCTAAAAAGAGATAAAATGTCTGTTTGGTGCACAAAATGCATCATCAATTAAGCTGTGAAAGGTTTGAGAAAGACAAATGAAGATAAAACAACTCAAAATAGAAAGCCAGTGAGCAGCACAGGGAGGGAAAACAAAGAGGTAGACAAGATCTGACATTGCTAGCCATTGTTCAGAATTAAGGCCCCGTTGAATTGAAGAGGAATGTTAGACGATGCTCATCAAGCTCTGCTTGAACTTCATTGGGGGCCATCTAAAGAACGCTTAGACTAAAGGCTAGGATAATGTTATGAGCCACAATTGAAGGAAGAGCAAATTAATGTTTAAGTACAGGCACAGTTTGTTTTTAATATCCATGATATAAATTACATTGTGGGTGTAGATAATAGCAGACTAATGTGTCAATCAGTATGGGGGCCTGAAACTACTGAGGAGAAGAAACAAATGAACATTTGTTACGTTTTTGAAAAAGGGCCTTAGAATTAACACCCATAGTTGTGGCTGATGGAAGCAACATGTGTAAGGCAGAGAAAAATCCCTCTGGAAAACAGAAAGGGTAGGCAACGGTCTGGTGACATACATCGTGGAATCCCATTGCAGCCAAATGAAAATAAGAAATTGGAGCAGACTTAGGCACAATCATTTGGGTCTGCTCAATCATTCATGGTTTTGTGGCTGATCATCGATTACAACTCTACGCTCAATATTCTTGGAGCCTTTGAGCCCTATCTTGAACATATTCAATGATGACAGATCCACAACATTCCAGGTTGAGAATTCCAAAGATTCACAACACCCTGAATAGAGAACAGAAGAATATTAGAAATAGGAGCTCAAGTTGACATTCAGCCCCTGCTTTGTCATTCACTAAGATCATAGAGGAATTTTTTACCTCAGTACAACTTTGGAATCGAGAACCATAAGTTTAAGGTGAATGGGGAAAGATTTTACTGGAATCTGAGGGGTAACTTTTTCAAACAAAGTATGGTGGGTGCATGGAAAGGCTGCCGGAGGAGGTAGTTGAGGTAGGTACTTTGCAACTTTTAAGAAGCAATTAGACAGGTACATGGATAGGTCAGGTTTAGAAGGATAAGTGCCAAACACAGGCAGGTAGGACTAATGTAGATGGGGCATGTTGGTCGGTGTGGGCAAGTTAAGCCGAAGGGCCTGTTTCCACACTGTATCACTCTATGACTCTATGGCTTCCTGCACTCACACTATATTCCAAAGATAATTAAACTCTCCCCTGAATATACACAGTGACTGAGCCTCCATAAACTGCTGGAGTAGAGAATTCAAAAGATTTACTATGGTGAAGCATTTTCTTATCACCTGAATAGGTTGTTCCTCATTTTCAGATGATGATCTCTAGTTCCGGACACTTCACCCAGGGGAAACATTTTCCCTGCATCTACCCTGCCAACCTTTATAAGAATTTTACATGCTTCAAAGACATCATCTCTCATCCTTCTACACTGAAAACTATGGGCAACTATATGTATTTCATATATCCTCGGAAAAAATGCAGCTTTTTCATAAGAGTTGTTCATGAACTATTGAACCACTTGGCTGCTTGATATTAGAACGTTTACTTATTTTGTGTTTGCAGGGAAAATTTTAAGCGCTGAGAAACAGGATTGTTCAACTTGGAAATGAAAAAATAAATCTGAACCATTGTATGGTTTTAATATAGGCACATGAAACTAATCCATTCACAGCATGATGGTTGCTAAACACAAACCATTGGAGGAACTCAGCAGAATAAGCAGTATCTCTGGAGATAAATGGATTGTAGAAGCTTCGGGCTGAGACCTTTGCATCTGCAGTCCCTTGTGTCTTCGTAGCAGAAAAGTTTGGCAATTTAAATGTGCTCATTTTTGTTTCAGCGAGGATCCTATTCTGCACTGCAGCTGGACATGGAAAGATAAAAGACAAAATGTTGAAGTAAGTCAGCAGGTCAGGCAGCATCTCTGGAGACCATGGGTGGGTGATGTTCAGGATGGGACCCTTCTTCAGACTATTTTTTAAAAATTTGGTCTGAATATTTTGAAGAAAATATTTGGTCTGAAGAAGAATCCCGACCTGAAATGTCACCTATCCATTTCCTCCAGAGATGCTGCCTGACCAGCTGATTCACTCCAGCATTTTGTGTCTATCTTTGGTATAAACCAGCATCTGCAGTTCCTTTTTATTACATGTGGAAAGATAAAAGTTGGCAAAAAGAATAAATGCAGATTGGAAGCGCTCATACACTGATATTGGAGGATCAGCCATATTTATATGACTTCACCATCACCAATGTATAAGATGACTAACTGTGCTCTGAAATGGCTTAACAAATTCCTTAGCTACTTCGTCAGTAGGTTTTGGCCTTGGCAGAAACATCCAAATCAACGATCAATGGTAAAAAATTACAGGTACAGGAAGACCCTGTTTGCACTCTCTGATTTCCAACCTACAAACAAGCACCAATCCCTCCACCATTCTAAACCTCTAATGCAATCAAATAAGACTATCACCACCCATCCCTCCCCCTCTTCATTCTCTCTCACTATCTCTTGCATTAGCCCATGACAAAAGGCGGCTCTCAATATAACTATCACCTTGTGAAACAACTTTCCTTTTATATACAAAGGGTGTCTGACATTGAGACAGGTTATGATTGAAGAAAATATCGAACAACAAGTGACAATTACAAACTGCAAGAAACTTGGAAACACATAATCCAGAAATCACCACTCACTCTAGCCCATTCTTTGACTACCTTCATTCCATTCCCCCACTTCTTTGATTTTTGGTTGTGTCTACCAGATTTATAAAAGGACGCCATGCCTTTGCATGGCAAAACGCTCCATTGCCTGCATTGCTTCAATATTCTTTATTCAATTCTGTTGTCTGCTTTATATTCATTTCCTTCCTACTGCGTGAAAATTACTGTGCTTGTATCAAATTTATTTTTCTGCTATGTTAGCAGAAGCATTGTGAATCTATTTTAAATTGATCATATTTTTAAAGCATCTGTGCTATAATATTAGCCAGGATTGTTTCCTAACTAATGAGATTTACTTGGGCAAAAAGGTGATCTCTAATCCATGTCTATTTTATACAAGAGCGCACACACAAGCATGATTTTCTCACAGTTGTAAGCTCCTCTCCTGTGCAGTTTAACATGCACCACACTTATGTTCCACTGTGAATAAGACAAGCAAGTTAATCTCACAGGAATTAATCTCAAAGTCAGAAATATTGCTTGCATTCAGCCCATAAAATGACTACACCTTGAGATTTCGCTCTAGTCATAAGTCACAACAATAAAAGTCAGCCATATGGAGATACAGCATGGAAACAAGTCCTTCAGCCCACTAACTCCACACCAGCCACCGATTTTCAGTAATAGTATATTAATCGGATTGTTTTATTTCTTCCCACATTCCCATCAACTCCCTCAGATTCTACCACTCACCTAAACAGTAAAGGGGATATATAGTGGACACTAACTACTAATCACACGCCTTTGGGATATGGGAATAAATTGGATTACATGGAGGAAACCCATGTGGTCACAAGGAGAATGTTGCAAACTCTACATATGGTTAGGATCAAACCCAGGTCATTGGAGCTGTGAGACAATGACTCGACTAGCCACACCACTGTATCACCCAGAATGTCAGAATGATTTTCAGCAAACAAATATTTGCCGTGTTTGTTTCAACATGTATATTCCACAGCCATAGAGCAAATCAGTTTATGGGTGATGAAGTACCTTTGACAGAGAAACAGAAAATGTTGAAAACACTCTTCAATCTGGCATCATCCATGGAAAGAGAAAGAGTTAACTTTTCAGGGCGAATATTTTGCATCAAAATTGGGAAAGAGTGAAAACAATGTTTTAATATTGGAATTTTAAGAGACGAGGGAGGGTGGGGAGAATATTGGGGAACAAGTAAGACCAGAGGAGAGGGGAGACAAATAATGTTGAAACTGACACTGCAAATACTGGAAATTGGAATTAAAGCGACACTGTAATTCTCCATCCCAGTTCCACCCTGTCTCTCTATCCTTGCCTGTTTATGTTATTTGAAGATGCCCAATATAGTTTCAATGAAACAGCAGTAAAATGGAGACACAAGAAACTATAGATGCTGGATCCTTGAGCAAAACACAAAGTGCTGGAGGAGCTCAACAGGTCTGGCAGCATCAGTAGAGGGAATGGACATGCGGCATTTCAGGTCCGGACCTTCCTCCAGACTTCAATAAGACCTTATTTTAGGAATATTAGCCCAGAGATCTCAACATGGAATTCAACAGTTTCAGACATACTGCCTTTCCAGTGGACATGTGGACATATGGAGTAGGAATAGGCCACACAGCCCAACTAGCCTGACCCTCTATTTAATAAGATGACATGTATAGGAATGAACTGCAGATGCTGGTTTAAACTGTAGACATAAAAAGAGGGAGTAACTCAGCAGGACAGGCAGGACACAAAAAAGCTGGAGTAACTCAACGGGACAGGCAGACACAAAAAACTGGAGTAAAGAACGGTCTTGACCTGAAATGTCACCAATTCCTTCTCTCCAGAGATGCTGCCTGTCCCGCTGAGTTACTCCAGCTTTTTGTGGCTATCCTCTACTTAATAAGATCAGCTTGTAACATCAACTCAGCATTCCTGTTAATCATCAGTGGCCTTTCATCTCCTTGCTTGTCAACTGTCTGTCTATCTTTATCTTAAAATATTGGAGGTCTCTACTGCCATCCCTTTGAGAGAGAGTTACAAAGACTCACAACTCTTTGGGTGAGAAAGATTAGCCTCTACCCATTCTACATGAGCAGTGATCCTAGGTTCTAGATTCTTACCCAAGAGGAAAAATCATCTCCATGTCCACCCTGTCAAGACCATTCAAGATCTTATATATTTCAACCAAGATCTGGTTTACTCTTCTATTCTCCAGCAGATACTAATCTAACCTTCCCAAATTTTCATCTTGCCAATGCATCAACATCGTCTTGGACAATTTTTCTACATTACACTACCACTACACTTCTTTTTTTCTAAAAATAGGGTTTTTTTAATGTCATGTTGGAGAGCAGACCTTGGCTCAGCCTGGCCTTTCATTCTGAGTGCTGGCAGCATTCACAAATTCTTGCATTAAAATGCTAGTGTGGATATTTGTGCTCAAGCTGTATCATGATCTTGAAACTACAACTGCATTCAGAAGTAAGAGTGATAATAGCTGAGTCACAAATTAAACTGAACCTTGAATGCGAGCAAAACTAATCAAAGTGGTGTGTTTGCAGTGGTCAGTAATGTTTTGCATCTCTGACGTCTCTTGAGAAGATGGAGGTGAACCAGATTCCATAATCACCACAATCTTCCTTGAACTCCCACAATGATGTTATGTGGGGAATACAAGGAATGATGTATATTTCCAAATCAAGATGATATGTGACTTGGAGGGGAGCCAGCAAGTTGTGGTCTACCATTGCTCCTTGATGACCAGTCCTAGGTGGTTTGTTAGGGGGATTCAGAGAAGGGTTGGCAAGTAATAACAGTGCATTTTGTAACATATACTGCAGATAGAGTGTGCCAGTGGTGGAGGGAATGAATGTTTTTCATGGTGGTTGTGGTGTTACTCAAGTGGACAGCTTTGTCCTGAGTGCTGTTGAACTTCTTGAGTGTTGGATGAGCTGAACCTATCCATGCAGTGCCCAGGATTCCATCACTCAAATGATGCACTTTGTAGGTGGCAAAAAGGCTTGGAGAGTCAGGATGCACAATCTCTGCTCTCGGAGCCACAGTATTAACGTTAGGTTTCATTTGGGGTTTTGGTCAATCATCATCCTCACAGTGAAAATGGATGGATACTCAATGATGAAAATAGCATTGAATATCACCAATGAATGGTTGTATTCCCTCTTGTGGAAAATGCTAATTTTCCAGCAATGTTTTGCACTAATAATGTTTGCAACATACCATCGCATACCTAATACGGGTGTCAGGGGTTATGGGGAGAAGGCAGGAGAATGGAGTTAGGAGGGAGAGATACTGTAGATCAGCCATGATTGAATGGCGGAGTAGACTTGATGGGCTGAATGACCTAATTATACTCTTATCACTTATGACCTTATGACCTTATGAATGGTGTCTAAATTTGCGTGTTTGGAATTGACTACAGTCCAATTGTCAGCAAACATACCCTTTTCTAATCTATTGATGGAAAGAATATAATTGATGAAGACGCTGATGATTGTTGGCCTGAGATCATTGACCTAAAGAGCTTCTGGTACTGAACTGGCTGACATTTATTAGCTGTCGTTAACTGTGCAAAGTCTTAATCTAACTGTTAGCACTTACCCCCTTTATGCCCAATGACCAGAGTACCTTGAAATTAGATTAAATACTATCAAATGCACTCACACTCATCCCACCTCATCAGCTCAGCTCATTTATCAGGGCAGTAGTTTTGCTTTCAAGTGAAGTTCCTCACAAAATCTAATGAAAGGTCATCAATCTGAAATGTTAACCATTTTCCCTTCTCTAGATCTGGCTGACTTGCTGAGCATTTCCAGAATTTTCTATTTTTACTTTATATCACTATATTAGAATGCTTCCTTTGCCAGGTATATTTTATTTCTGTCAGGAATATCCATTAAATTTATAGTTGCCTCAAATTATGCATGGTTGAAATATATATATATTTTTAATATGTAGTCATTGACTCTTATCTGTAGTCATAGGCCTTTCAGCTCATCAGGTCCACACCAAGCTTTGCACCCATCTATATTCATCTTATTTACCTGCATCAGGTCCATAGCCTTCCATAGTCTTGGTGATTCAGCAGGCTTTCTAGATGCCATTTAATGCCTCCACCACCTCCTCAGGCACCACTTTCCACATTCTCTGTGGGCAAGAGGTCTTCTTCAGATCTCCTCTAAACCTTCTAACTCTAACCTTAAACCAATGATCTCTTGTCTTATACACACCCACCATAGATTCTTACTATCTACCCGATCTACTCCACTCATAATTTTGAATACATCTATCACGTTCTCCCTCAGCATGCCCTCTCCAAAGAAAGCAAACCTAACTTATTCAGTCTCTAAAATATTCCAAGTTTGACTACATCCTTGTGAATGTAACCTCCATTGCAATAACTTCTTTCCTACAGTGTGAAGAGAATAAAAACTGCTCTCAGGATTTTTTTCAGGGTAATTATGGTGACCATAGTTTGTGGGAAGGTAATTTAGTTTAGTTTAGCAATACAGCATGGAAACAAGCCATTCGGCCCACCATGTCCTCACCGACCATCGATCACCCACTCACGCTAGTCTCACTTTCTCATCCACTACTATGCAATAGGGGCATTTTTTTAAAGAGGTCAATTAACCTACAAACTAGTGTATGGGTGATTGATGGTCAGCGCGGACTCGGTGGGCCATAGCACCTGTTTCCACAGGAAACCAGACAACCCAGAGGAAATTCATGCAGCCACAGGGAGAATGCGCAAACTCCATGCGGGCAGCACAAGGTCAGGATCAAATCTGGTTCTCTGACACTGTGAGGCAGCAGTTCCACCAGCTGTCCCACTGCATCATCCTCCTCTGCTCCAGAATTTCCAGACAATGTTTCAATTAAACTATGTTATCGCATAATTCAGAACAGCTTTCACCACCATCAGTATCTATGGATTAAAAAGTGCTCTGCCATTTTGAATAACACCCTAACCACTGTGTGGCAGCATATTGTTACACCAAGGAATGTGTTTTTAAAAGGAATATTTTAATTTATAACAGTTTCCTGACTTTCATGCATTTTCCTTCTTACCATTTATTGCTTCAGGGAAAGAAAAGGAACAATGATTTCTTCCATCTAGATATTTTAAATTGAACTCTTGGAACACTACAATAAAAAGTAATAAGATGGGAAGATGTTCTACAGTTTTTGAATGTAAAGTAGGTCATCTAAGCATTATGTGGGAGCCCATCATCTCATTGAGCACTTCTAATTTGAACAGTGAAAAGATTTGGTTAAATTGGCCTTTAATACATTTAAAATTCAATAATCCTCATTATAACTGAGGGAAAAAAAAAAAATTGATATAATTCCTTTTGAGTCTCGGAAAGCTTTTGAGTGTGCTAAACTGATTTTCTCAACCTTGTTAGAAAAAGTTTTTTTTTGTTTTAATTGGATTTTTCTTTTTAACTTTCAGGCTCCATATTTGCATATGTAAATCAAAAGCCCAATACCATTTTGAGAATCACAACCCAAACTGTATTTGCCCAGAACCGAGTAAGCTTTGGGATATTCTGTTCAAGATTATCAGTCCCCATCACTGCACTGATGGACAGTTACAGCTCACATTAGCGTCAAAAGCCTGTGAACTGTGTTTAAATATTTCTGACAGACAGAGACATTAATAAGCACAAAAAACTGAAGTAACTCAACGGGACAGGCGGCATCTCTGGAGGGAAGGAATGGGTGACATTTTGAGTCGAGACCCTTCTTCAGACTCGTCTCGAACCGAAATGTCACACACTCTTTTTCTCCAGAGATGCTGCAAGTTACTCCAGCTTTTTGTGTCTATCTTCAGTTTCCTAGACATTAATAAGCAGTTACAATAGACATAAATAATTTACAACATTAGCAATGGTTTGAATGTTTAAAAGTCACATAAACATAGCACAAAAAGTAAGGAAATTTGTGTTTGGTAGATTATTTCTTTGTTGTATCAATGCTTCTTGGCAATAAATCTTATACCGTTGGAAAGCCTGTTTATTTCCCTTTTAAATGGTGCCACATTTGTAAGGAACATGCATTTGTGGGATGAGCAGCAGAGCTGAGTATGTGGGTTGCGCCCATGAAAAATCTGCCAAACCTTCTCTGCCAATGCCAAACAGCTTATTCTGCCATTGACTCTTGTTCGGTGTTGTTTGGTGGATTGGACGATTGAAGTCTGAAGAAACAAGACATATTGGCAATTTAACAATTTATTCATTTAATAAACAGGAGCCTCAGTAGCGTGTGGAAGAACCATACACAGCCACAACAGCCTGGCACCTCCTCTTCATGCTGGTCACCAGCCTGGTCACACACTGTTGTGGGATGGCATCCCATTCTTCAACCAGCATTTGTCGCAAGTCAGCCAACGTGGTTGTGTTGGTCACTCTGGCACGAACAGCACGCCCAAGCTGATCCCACAAGTGTTCAATGGGGTTGAGGTCAGGACTGCTGGCAGGCCATTCCATCCTCTCCACTCCCAAATTCTGGAGGTAGTCTCTGAGAAACCCTGCTCTGTGGGGGCGAGCATTGTCATCTTGGAGGATAGAGTTCGATCCCAGACTGTGGAGATATGGGATTGCCACTGGTTGCAGAATCTCATCTCGATATCTCTCCATTGAGATTGCCTCCAATGATGACAAGCCTCGTTTTTCCAGTGAGGGAGATGCCACCCCACACCATCACACTGCCTCCACCAAAAGATGTTACTCTATCAGGCACCTGATTGTCAAAACAAGAGTCAATAGCAACAGCAGAATAAGCTGTTTGGCATTGGCAGAGAAGATTTGGCAAATTTTTCATGGGCGCAACCCATATACTCAGCTCTGCTGCTCATCCCACAAATGCATGTTCCTTACAAATGTGGCACCATTTAAAAGGGAAATAAACAGTCTTTCCAACGGTATAAGATTTATTGCCAAGAAGCATTGTTACAACAAAGAAATAATCTACCAAACACAAATTTCCTTACTTTTTGTGCTATGTTTATAAACAAATAATTACAAAATGAAATAAAACTATTTTTGATTCTGGGTATCACTTGAAAAGCCATCATGCTCGACCACATTGGTGGGCTGGGAGTCACGCATGAGTCAGGCCATGTAAGGAAGGCACATTGACTGAAAGAGATGGCTTTTCATGATAATCTTATAGTCTTGTGATGATCACCAAGTGAGAGAGGGAAAGGTTAATCAAGATGTGTGGGGCAAGTGTTTTTACGCAAAGAGTGGTGGAAGCCTGGAACATAGCCAGGGGAGGTGGTGGAGGCAGATACGAGAGTGGAGTTTACGAGGTTTTTAGATAGGTGCATGGAAGTGCAGGGAATAGAGGCATATGCAGCATGCACAGGCAGATGAGATCAGTTTAACTCAGCATCATGTTTGGCACAAACATTGTGGACTGAAGGGCCTATTCCTGTGCTGTACTGTTCTTTGTTTGAGTTTAGTTTATAGTCACTGTACTGAACTACAGTTAAAAGCTTTTGTTGCTTGCCAACCAGTTAGCAGAAAGACAATACATGTTAACAACCGAGCCATCCCTAGTGTACAGATACATGATGTTCTATTACAAACGAGTAATTTATTTTATATATATCAGATTATTAACAACATTTCAATTCCATGACTGCCTTAGGGCAATTTAAATTCAAATTTGATTTTTTTTTGGCCAAAACCTCTAGGTTACTGTCATGATAATTTAACTACAATACACCAGATAAGTAAAATACTTATCTGCACTAACCACTTTTTTTCCCCATCGGATCAACAATCCCTTACAAAATCATAGAGATCCATCTTGAAAAGCACCCTTTCCTCGTATAAAGCTGATTGTCCTGATACACAATGTTCCTGTCTCTGAGTTAAAAATAAAACTAAAGATGCTGGAAATAACACACAGTGAAGCCTAATCTAATATTGTCTGACCTGCACTATTAGCAACACATTACTCACTCAAAGTAACTTCATCTGAATTTACATCATCCTCCCACAATTTCTCAGAGATGTTTCCTGTGGGTACTGGTTAAGATGTTGGACTGGAAATTCCAGGATTTTCGACCAAATTATGATGAAGAGTGGCAAAATATTTCTTATTGAGAATTATGTGAGATCAGGTGGTGATATTTAGTGTTAGTGGACTATATTTTACATTTTCCAAAGTGTGTCAGGAAATGAGTTGGGTTCATGCTGGAAACATAAACGGGGAACATGGGGCATAATTAAGCCTGTGCCATTTGCCAAAATGCTAGTAACCTGTATATTAAAACCATGGCATCCAGGCAACACCAATTGTTGCCCAGTTAACATCAGTAAGCAATGTTTGACAAGTCGTACCTGCTTATCTTAAAATTGAGTCTGAAAAACGTCACCCATTCCTTCTCTCCAGAGATGCTGCCTGTCCCGCTGAGTTACTCCAGCATTTTGTGTCTACCTTCTACCTTAAAATTGAGGTGGCCAAGGAGGTCATATCTTGGGTGCTTGGTGGAAGCCATGACAGTGCTGTGTACTTGTCTTGTTGTTTTGGGCTGCTGTATTACCTGATTCTCGTAATTCTGCACAAAGGGTTCCTCATTAAAATCAGAAAAGGTGAGTTAACTAATCATGAGGAACTCAATACTGATTGCAGCAATAAACTTGATTGTCAATAAACTTGAGAAAAACATGCTATTTTTTGCTTAAACCAGTTATCAGAATAATATATTATGTTTGCCTTATGAACTTTAAGTTTATGAAAGAGAAAGAAAGAGATTAATAAAGATATATAATATTTTTTATGTAGGCGTTCCCTGAGACAAGAAAATATTTTCAAGGGTTCCACAAGGGTAAAAAGGTTGAGAAATGGTGGGATAGGGTGATATAAGGTAGGGTACAGTCCTATTCACCTCTACCTCATTGTAGTCATTGGATTTTGACAATGGAATTGATGCATTACAATGCTGAGAACTATATTCTTGACCATGTATTTTCCCCTTCGCTCTATCTATTGGATAGCACGCAAAACAAATCTTTTTACTCTACCTTGGTACACATAATGATAATAAACCTAAACCTAAATGATGTAAAATTATGTGCATCAGTGTTGATGACATGCTTGCATTTGTAATAATTATGCCAATATTGTGGCTTCTGTCTTTGAGATATTACGATCGAAGCAAAAAAAATCCCATCTGGTTTTTAAACAGTGATTGCACGAGCAGAAGTTGATATCAGATCAAGTCATTCCAAACCTAGCGCGATGCAATTATATACAAACCTTACATGGAAACATTGCAAAATGGATCATACCTTCTTCCATTTTATAAATTGTTACAACTACAAACCTTAAGCTTGGTCCTCAGAGAGAGCAACCATTCAGAATTTGCCGTGTCATTAAACAGCTTAATTGCTTCTGTTCTGTTTCAAACATCTACACATTTTTATTGTTTTTTTTATTTTGCTGAGCAATCCATTGGCATTGTGGGCTTCTGATTTAGGAAACACGGGCTTGGATTTAACACAGGTTAATGAGATGTCTCCTTTTCCTGCCAGCTGTAAATTTCCAATAGAATCTAACCTTGGAAAGTATTAAACTAATTAGTAAGCTCTTCCATACACATGGTTATTTCATGGAAACGGAAATGCCATGATGAATTTGTTGAGGATTTTCTCAGGTTGTGCTTGAATCACATCATTAGTACAGTAAACAAAAAGCATCTCTCTCCCAGCTGACTACCCAGACATTATGTGACGAAAATGTGCGAAAATTTATATCCCTCTTCATAATCCTTATCTTAATGATATCAAATGTTTGCCAAATTGTTTTTAGGTTGTAGGATGCTTCCAGCTAATTTCTGTCACTGGTGGAAAATATACTTAGAAGTGACAGACTTGGATTTATAAACTGCCTTTCACAATGTCAAGATGTCCCCAAATACTTTATGGACAACAGCGTATTTGTTTTAAGTGCAGTAGTACTGAAAATGTAGGAAGCAATTTGCACACAGCAATCTTTCACAAGCTGCAATACAATAACAGCTATTTTAATCAGTTTTTTGTGGGTTGTTAGTCAAGGGAAAACATTGGTTGGACACCATGAATCCTTCTCTGTTCTTCTTTAAAATAATAGACTTTAATGTCCATCTGAGAACAGAAGGGGCCTTATTTCCATACATCATCCAAATGGTTGTGATTATTACAGCAGTACATACTGATCTCATCGATGAGTTCATCGTCTAAGAGCCCCATAAATTTGTCTAACATTTTGTTAGCTACAGGTGCTACATCTCTATATCTCTTAACTCCCATCCTTTCCAAGTAACACATTTTCTTTCATATATTACTTACAAATCCAGGTTTCATACACATTGTGGAAAGTTGGTGCTCAACTCCAATCCATGAGATATATCACTTGCCTATGCCACTAACTTAGGGATGAGCAATTAATCAAATTCACTGCCTTCAATCTCCTATCTTCAATCTCTGCTAGTTTATATTTGCCAAATGTTCAGACTCCTCTGGGCAAGGCAATTATTTTTAAATGTTCTTAATACTGGCATGAAACACACTGTCTTCTCATTGTTTGGTTTGCCTCTTCCTCCTCTTTGAATTCTCTTTAACTTTTAATGTAATCAATGAGCTTCAAATAATGAGATCTAATTATTACAATTTTCAATATTTTGCATTATTCTTTCAGGTTAAAATCTGCCATTCAGGGGATCCAATGCCTAATTACAGAAACATAGACATAGAAAATAGGTGCAGGAGTGGCCATTCGGCCCTTCGAGCCATTCAATATGATCGTAGCTGATCATCCAAAATCAGTACCCCATTCCGGCTTTTTCCCCATATCCCTTGATTCCCTTGGCCCTCAGAGCTAAATCTAACTCTCTCTTGAAAACATCCAGTGAATTGGCCTCCACTGCCTTCTGTGGCAGAGAATTCCATAGATTCACAATTCTCTGGGTAAAAAAGTATTCCCTCATCTCAACCCTAAATGGCCTACCCCTTATTCTTAAACTGTGACCCCTGGTTCCTCCAACATCAGGAACATTTTTCCTGCATCTACCCTGTCCATTCCTTTAAGAATTTTATATGTTTTGAAAAGGTCTCCTCTCATCCTTCTAAATTCCAGCGAATACAAGCATAGTGGACCCATTCATTCATCATACGTCAGTCCAGCCATCCCGGGAATTAACCTGGTGAACCTACGCTGCACTCCCCCAATAGCAATAATGTCCTCCCTCAAATTAGGAGACCAAAATTGCACACAATATTCCAGGTGCGGTCTCACCAGGGCCCTGTACAACTGCAGTAGGACCTCCTTGCTCCTGAACACAAATCCTCTCACAATGATGGCCAACATGCCATTGGTTTTCTCCACTGCCTGCTGTACCTGCATGCTTCCTTTTAGTGACTGATGTACAAGCACACCCAGGTCTCGTTGCACCTCCCCTTCTAGTAATCTGACACCATTCAGATAATAATCTGCCTTCCTGTTCTCCCAAAGTGGGTAACCTCACATTATCCACATTATACTGCATCTGCCATGCTTCTGCCCACTCTGTTACTGAACATGGTAAGATCTTTATGTCAATCTCATCTGGGCCCATCAACATGCACCAGATAACATGGTTTTTCGAGATTGGCAGTCATTTGGGGTTTGTGTATGGGGATATCTGCCACTGCAATCTAAGTAAAAGTATTTAAGTTACTTCTTCAGACAAATGAACATACATGCGATACAGTCTGAAGAAGGGTCTCAACCTGAAACGTCACCCATTTCTTCTCTCCTGAGATGCTGCCTGACCTGCTGAGTTACTCCAGCATTTTGTGAATAAATACATGCGATACTGGAAACATGTGCAATTTCATCCCCACTGACTGTTTTTTGCTGATGGGAAAATTTGATGCAATCAGAATGCTTTGTGTCATGCAGGTAAATTAGCATTTGACCTTGATCTTTTACTGATGCCCAGTTGATGCAATCCTTTTTACTGAGAAAGATTTTATGAATATCATAGAAAAGGCTTTCAAGTTTGGATCACCAGGTGACAGGAAATACACCTGTACTGGAGGGCAACCTGCAACAACAGTTAACTGATATCCTCTCTTAATTTAGAAACAAAGGCTGCTAACCCAGGAAAATCTCCCCTCATGAATTTCACTGTCAGTGACACTGACAGATAATGCAGACTTACAATAAGGTAATACATAATTTCTCATTCTTCATCCTCAATTAATTTATTATTATTATTTAATAAAGCCATTTCCAAGGAGAACTGAAGATCAAGTAACACAGAAGAGTCATGGCCAACCCTGTATTAGTACAGATCAATGTTTCAGTCCTTGCAAATGCTCCAAACATAGATCTCTGTCACTTGAATTTACTGGTAGGAACAAAGGGAGTAGTGTGTACCACAGCTACGATACACAGAGAACACATTCTACCAATTGATTTGGAATTCTGAACATGAACATGTGTGCCCTCTGGAAGGAAAGAAATAAAGAAAAAATGACTCCAGTACTTTCTGAAAGTCAAATTCGAATAAAGTCAGCATCCTACAACACGGTCACATTCGGGAGAAATGACTTTAGTCAGAACTCAGTACTAATGGAAAAATATCAAATTATTTGTTCATAGTTATATCTCAACAGTCTAATATTATCAATTTGAAAGGGAGGTCTCTCCTAGATGTTATCTCATGGTATGTGTATCATCAGGATTTAAAACTTTTATGAAATAATGTAAATAATACAGTATCCACCAAGAGTGAGTTTTTTTTTTACAGTATAGAATTTTCAATAATAATATTTTGACTTAATGTTGAATTCCACTCTTCTGACAATTTTATTTTTACCATTAACCTGTACTACACAAATAAATTCACAACACTTAGATATTATCAGACAAAAAGTGGACTTTGATTTTACCCTTTGGATATTCTGAATACGGTGTTGTGAATAAAACTGATGATTATAATAATACATTTAAAATTACTGTTTTTTTCCTCTTTATATCATTGCACTGGCAATAATATTCTTCTGAATGGTATCTCATTGCAAGATTCTATCACTGAATATGCTGCTTTTATCTAATAATTTGACCCCTGGCAGTGGCCATGAATATAGTGTCATTGAGGGTAATTGGGGTAAAAATCTCCTTCTGCCACCTTCATGACACAGCTCAATGCTACCATTGCCTCCTCCCACCGGCTGCTGAAAACAATATTTGTGCCTCTTTTTACCTCTGGTTTTCATATTCATGAGAAAGAATCCTGGCTCAGAAGGGATGCCTCAGAAAAGCCCCCAGCATCCACAAAGACTCTTCACACCCCTGCAACAGTCTGTTCGAACTCCTTCCTTCGGGCAGACGATACAAGGCCTTCTACACCCGCACCTCCAGACTCAGGAACAGCTTCATCCCCAGGGCCATAGCTGCTATGAACCGGTCCTGCTGAGCCGGATGGTCACATCGCACAGTGATCCGGCACAGATCAACTTGCACTTTATCCTGTCTAAAACTGTTACAATTGTTTCGTTGGGTTGCTGTTGTCTAAATTAATTAAACTATTGCATCGTATGGGAGGCGCATTCCCAATCTCGTTGTACCCCTGGGTACAATGACAATAAAGATATATTGTATTGTATTGTATTGTATTGAAAACAATCAGTTTTAGAGAAGAAAGGGAGTGGCAAGGGGCAATACACACTGGCAGGAGTTTAAAGGCCTCCTAACAGTTGGAAAAATGCATAAATTGAGAAACTTTGGGGGGTTTGTGCAAAGAGAATGTAATAATGAAAGAAAATGTGATAATACAACAGTGCAGGAACAGGCCCTTCCATTCACAGTGTCCGCGCCAAACATGATGCCGTTAAACCAATTTTCACTCCCTGCGCATGGTCCATATCCCTCCATTCCCGACACATCCACGTGCATATCTAAAAACCTCTTAAATGACAATATTGTATCTTTCTCCATCACAACCCCAGGCAGCATGTTCCAGGCACCCATCACTCAGTGTGAAAACTAGCTCAGATAGGCACTTTCATCAGCATGGATGAGGACTGTTTCCATGCTGCATAACTGTGAAAATATGATTGGTTACATGTGAGTATATCTGAACTAGTCCCATTTCCATGGGTTTGACCCAAATTCCTCCAAACCTTTTCTATTCATGGCTTGCCTAATTGTCTTTTAAACATTGTAACTTTACCCTCCTCCACCCGTTCCTCTGGCAGCTCACTCCATAGATCCACTGCTTAATGGGGAATTTGTACTAAAGAACGAGATTTTGGCATAGCACATTCACTTGAAGATAACACGTTGAGGAAAAGTTAATGTGACTCAGACAAACAATTTCACGAACGAAAATGCAAACATGCCCTATGGAGAGACGAACCAGATTGTTTCCATATTTGCACTATTTAGAGGGTTTTAGAGTCATAGACTCATACAGCATGGAAACAGGCCCTTCGGCTTGATTTGCCCATACTGACCAACATGTCCCATCCACACTAGTCCCAACTGCCTGCATTTGCCCCCATAACCCTCTAATCCCATCCTATTCATGTACATGTCCTTTTAAGGAACATTGAAATGAAGCAGACATAAAAATTAGATTATGTCCAAGGCTTAGAGGGAGCTAATACGCCTGATGATATTTATCCATTGGGTAGATACAACTAAATGTGGCACGAGAGGAATTTATGGATATTGGTGCATCTGAACTCCTGAGGTCAAGCGGTTGTCAGAATGGTGAGAAAAGAAGAATTGTTTCCTCACCATGTCACTGCTGGTGTTTTGGATTCTTGCTCGAACACCCATGGTGATAAATAATATGGTACTAAGATCTAGTACTATGCCTGGGAATATTTTGATTACATATTTGCTCATGACAGAGTAGGTGCAAGGAGATGAGTCAAGCAAAAAGCACCATGACCTTCACGTAAGATTATTTTAAAGCATACAATGGATTGTGTTGGATGACACATCAGCCCGATCCTGGAACAGCCATGCGTGATGAAAATATAATTGATTACAGATGAGTAATTGGTATTTGGAGGTGCAATGTGAATTTACACTGAAGAATGAGTCTTGGACATGGCACTGTTACTTGAACATAACGCAATGAGAAAAGGTTGATGTGACTCACAAGAGTGAGATAATGTTTAAAATTATGAACACACTGAGAGGTCCATAGAGAAACTAACCAGGTTGCTTGTATAATTGCACATCTTAAGAGGTGCTTTAGAAGATATTTTTAGTATTGTTTAGGTCAATAAGAATATTCACTGTTCTGGAATGGAAGTGGCTGTTACTGCAGTCAGTCAGAGGAACAACTTGATGGAAGTGAACTGACTATGTTATTATAGGAAGGTGGAGGAAGGAGGGTGCTGGTTCAATAATTCTGACCGGCAGGATCAACATTCATGCATAGTCAATCATGGGCAGAATTATTGTCATCATTGGAGCAAATTTGTTGCCTCATTGGGAAGTGCTGTTTTGTTTCCAGCTTTCTGCTGGGCACCATGAAGGCACAGCCAGTAGAGTTCTGCGCAACTGTGTCAGCTCCTTGGATTCAATTCAAACTTCCACAGCAGTCTGTACGACGATTGCACTTTCTTCCTGCGACCGCATGGGATTCCTGCTGGTGGTCCGGCTTCCTTACACATCTCAAACACAAGTAGGTGGGTAGTTAAAAGGACACAGAATGATGGGATAACTCAGCAAGTTAGGGAACATCTCTGAAAGGGTCAGAGGAAGGATCTCAACCTGAAACATCACCTACTTATTCTCCAGAGATGCTGCCTGACTTGCTGAGTTTCCGCAGCACTTTGTGTCCTTCTGTGTATGAAGCAGCATGTGCAGTTCCTGTTTCTACAGGTGGATAAATAATTGGCCACTCTAAATTGTCCCGAGTGTATAGGGGAGCAATAGAATCTGGGAACAGATGATGGGAATAGGTTAGAGGAAAATCAGTTGAGGAATAGTGTTGCTCTGTGACTAGTAAAGAAGGAGAACATTTGGCACATTATATCCTTGTCGTAAGGAAATATAGGAATAAACACTTGGCATTCCTATTGCCAACATTAGTAAAAGAGTTGCCATTTTCATTAACATGTTGGGTAAATATTTACCAATTAAATATTTACCTAATCAGGTATTAGGACCTACCTGATCTCCAAGTTGCCAAACATTTTAATTCTTCTACCCATTCCCACACTGACCTTTCTGTCCTCGGCCTCCCCTATTGTCAGAGTGAAGCTAAACACAAATTGGAGGAACAGCATTTCGTATTTTGCTTGGGCAGCTGACAACCCAGTGGTAATAATTTTGATTTCTTTAACTTCACAAGTAACCTCTGCATTCCCCGTTTCTCCATCCCTCCCCCACCCATCACACCAGCTTCAAAGTCATCTTGCTGAGTCTCATTATGTTTACTCGCTCTTACCTAGCAAACAGCTAACAATGGCCAGTTTCCTTTATCATCCTTACTTTTCTGCATATCTTTCATTCATTTGTTCTATATCTCTCTACATCACTGTCTACATCTCTCATTTCCCTTTCCCCTGACTTTCAGTCTGAAGAAGGGTCGACCCGAAACGTGACCTATTCCTTTTCTCCAAAGATGCTGTCTGAACTGCTGAGTTACTCCAGCTTTTTGTGTCTATCTTCGGTTTAAACCAGTTCCTTCCTACAAACAACCTCTCTATGTACTTGCACAGAGTTGTCTATGCACATAATGCTGACAATGATTATATAAAAATCCACCTTCCCAGCATGAGTGCATTCCTCCCATTCTTTATCTTTATGTCACCTAGCTGTTATTGAGGGATTGTATTTTGGTAAGACAAACTAGGACAGGATTTGCACAGTCAATTGTAAGGCCTTAAAGGGTGTTGTAGAATACAGAGATGTAGAGATGCAGGACTATGGTTCATGAGAATGGCAACAGAGGTAGATAGGACAGTAAAGAAGATGTTTAGCATGCTTGCCTTCATTGGTAAGGGTACTGACGTCAGGATTTGGGACATCATGTCACAGCTGTAGAGAACATTGGAAAGGCCATTGTGTACAATTCTTCCAGCCCTTCTGTGAAGAAGGGTATCATTAAATTAGAAAAGTTGCATTAAATTAGAAAAGATTTACGAGGGTGTTACTGGGTCTACAAGAATTGAGATATAAGGATAGGCTGGACAGGCTGGGTCTATTTTCCTTGCAGCATAGAAGTTTAAGGAGTGACCTTATAGAGATTTTTTAAATCATGTGGGGCATAGATAAGGTGAATAGCAGCAGTCTTTACCCCAATGTAGGGAATAACTAGAGGGTATAATTTAAATTGAGAGGGGAAAGATATAAAAAGGACCTGAGGGGTTACCTTTTCACATGGGGTAGTGGATTTATGAACAAGTTGCCAGAAAAAGTATAGAGGAGGGTATAATTATGACATACAAAAAATTAATGAACAGATACATGGATAGGAAATATTTAGAAGGACATTGGCCTGGTGCAGACGAGTGGGACTAGCCTGGTTGGGAAATTTGCTCAGCAAGAACGTGTTGGACCTCAGGGTCTATTTTCATTCTGTTTAACTATGACTGTATGACCTCTCACCAATCATGAATTTCAATAATAGACTAGGAGGTTCGATGACATGATGCATTAAAACAGCAATCTTCCTCCGTTGGAATCAAATAGCATCTACAAAATTAAGAAAGAAATGAAATAATGACTTCATTTGATCAATGTCTTATAGGCTAAGCTAAGGTGAAGAGATTTTATGTTAGCCTGCATCTGTCACTTTTAATGGATAACCAGACCATAAGCTAATTGACACTGGAATCTTAAGAAGTACAAAACTGCTGCTAAACTTGATACTGAACTGTTCTGATGCAGGCATCATTACAGCAATCCATAAGTTGTTGTGGTGATTTGTTGCGACACTGTGATAATGCAAATGGTGATCTACAGTGTCAGTCCAAAATTTTATTATGCAGCCTTGCAAAATCTTCATTTATACACTGCAGGGTTCATCGATAAATTCTGATGACTAAGGCTCATGAAAATATATGCCATTTTCCCCAGAGAAAATGGGGAAGTTTAATGAATTAATACTTTTTCAGAGCCTGACAGATGCAACGGAAGTTGAAGAGCGTAAATTGAGAGTCCAAAATGTTGATGTAAATTGCAACAATTCATAAGTTTATAAATCATAGGAGCAGAAGTAAGGCATTCGGCCCATCGAATCTAGACTGCCATGCAATCATGGCTGATCTATCATTCCCTCTCAACCCCAGCCATCCGTGGCAAAAGCAATCAAAAGTTACAAAAACAAACTCGTTTTTAAACAATTTAACCCAGCTATAAATATCTCTGGATCAACATACTTGCAATAATTTTCTGAAGAAAGAGATTGTTTTTTGTCCTTGCATCCTTCAAGAATTAAACGTATGTAGGTAGAGTGGTAAAGAAGGCATATGGTATTCATAAGTCAGGACTTTGAGCAGAGGAACCAGGAAGTCATGATATTGCTTTACAGACCTTAAGTAAGGCCATATTTGGAATATGGTATGCAGTTCTTGATGGGGTGCTCAGGAGGTTTACAAGAATGATGCCTGGATTAAGAGGTATTAGCTACAGGGAGAAGTTGGACAGACATGGATTGTTTTCTCTTGAACGTCAGAGGCTGTGAGGAGACCTGAAAGAAGTATATAAAATTATGAGAAGCATAGATAGGGTAGGCAGAATCTTTTTCCCAGGATGGAAAAGTCAAATACTAAAGGGCATAGCTTTAAGGTGAAAGGTGCAAAGTTTAAAGGGGACGTGCAGGGCAAGGTTTTTACCCAGAGAGTGATAGTGCCTGGAACGTGCTGCCTGGGGTGGTGGTTGAAACAGATACATTAGTGGTATTTAATAGACTTTTGGATAGGCTTATGGATATGCAGGGAATGGAGGAACTTGGGTTATGTGCAGGTGTATAATTGATGGTCTTGGCATTATGTTTGGCACAGATATTGTGGGTGAAGGGCCTGTTCTTGTGCTGCACTCTTCTATCTTCTATGTAAATGAATCTTGGAAACTGTTTACTGTATAATATGGTTAAATGGTACAACAGGATCCAGTGACCTGGGACTGTGTAGGAAGGAACTGCAGATGCTGGTCTACACCGAAGATAGACACAAAATGCTGGAGTAACTCATCATTTCTGAACTAGGAGAAATAGAACAGGTGACATTTCAGGTCAAGACCCTTCTTCAGACTGAGAGTCAGGAAAGGGGGAAAATAGAGGTATGAAAAGATACAGAACAAATCAGAGCTCACACCAATGGCCAAGGACCGGACATTTATTACAAGCCCACCGACTTGCACAGCTATCTGGACTACACTTCTTCCCACCCGGTCCCCTGCAAAAAGTCTATCCCCTACTCCCAATTCCTCCGTCTACGCCGCATCTGTGCCCGGGATGAGGTGTTTCAGACTAGGGCTTCCGAGATGTCCTCGTTTTTCAGAAAACGGGGCTTCCCCTCCTCCATTATAGATGAGGCTCTCACTAGAGTCTCTTCTACATCCCGCAGCTCCGCTCTTGCTCCCCATCCCCCCACTCGCAACAAGGACAGGATCCCCCTCGTTCTCACCTTCCACCCCACCAGCCAGCGGATCCAACATATCATCCACCAACATTTCCGTCACCTACAACAGGACCCCACCACTGGCCATATCTTCCCATCCCCTCCCCTCTCTGCATTCCGCAGAGACCGTTCCCTCCGCAACTCCCTGGTCCACTCGTCCCTTCCTACCCAAACCACCCTAACCCCGGGCACTTTCCCTTGCAACCGCACGAGATGCAACACCTGTCCCTTTACCTCCCCCCTCAACTCCATCAAAGGACCCAAACATTCTTTCCAGGTGAGACAGAGGTTCACCTGCACCTCCTCCAACCTCATCTATTGCATCCGCTGCTCTAGATGTCAACTCATCTATATCGGCGAAACCAAGCGCAGGCTCGGCGATCGCTTCGCTGAACACCTGCGCTCGGTCCGCATTAACGCCACTGATCTCCCGGTGGCCCAGCACTTCAACTCCCCCTCCCATTCCCAGTCTGACCTCTCTGTCATGGGCCTCCTCCAGTGCCATAGTGAGGCCCGCCGGAAATTGGAGGAGCAGCACCTCATATTTCGCCTGGGCAGTTTGCGGCCCGGTGGTATGAACGTTGACTTCTCCAACTTCAGATAGCTCCTCTGTCCCTCCCTTCCCCTCCTCCTTCCCAGATCTCCCTCTATCTTCCTGTCTCCACCTATATCCTTCCTTTGTCCCACCCCCGACATCAGTCTGAAGAAGGGTCTCGACCCGAAACGTCACCCATTCCTTCTCTCCCAAGATGCTGCCTGACCTGCTGAGTTACTCCAGCATTTTGTGAATAAATCGATTTGTACCAGCATCTGCAGTTATTTTCTTATCTTACCTTACAATGGTCCATTGTTGACTGTGGAGAAGGTGATAATGAAGGGATAGGGAACTAGCAGGCCAACTAGGGTAGGAGAGTGATGGAGAGACAGGGAATGCAAGGGTTATTTGAAATTAGAGAAATCAATATTCATGCCATTGGGTTGTAAGCTGCCCAAGAAAAATATGAGGTGCTGTTCTTCCAATTTCCATTTATATTTTGTTTACATGTTACTCAGAAAGTTAATAATTGTGTGAAGGAGTTTATCCAATAACAGAGTTTATGTTTCAGGATATGCTTGGAAGATAGGCCATACAATAAATTAAGGAATACTAAGCCAGCAAATATAGCTACGTTTCAGTAGTATCTCCAACAATCACCAATTAGTTTTGGAGCGCAATAGGAACAATTTCAACAGACTAAAAGCAAATTACCATATTTTTATAATATTGTCTAAATTTCAAGGTCATCCAAATTAAATAAAAACAATGTCACGTTAACAGTATGGTTATATTACAGAACTATTATTTGAGGAAATAACTTAGCAGTAGAGAGGACATGAACTCAAAACTCACAGAAATGGATTCAGTTTTTCTAGAAATGAAAATAAAGTGAAAATGAATGTGTGATAATCCCAACTGGTTTCATAATATTTTTTAGGCAAGGAAACTTACAGTACTTATCTTTTCTATGCATTTGCTGCTTTGGTCTTTCATCAATATAATGGACTTAAACTGCTCACTGAAGTGGTCTCACAAGCCACTTCCATCTCAAACAAACAACAAGTGTAAAACCTTTCATGTAATTTCTTCATTCTGAGAGTGAATAAGTACTAGAATAAAGCAAAACATTGATGTGCGAATGTGAGCTTATTACTTTTTCCTAACTTTATATAGATTTATCACTCTTTTGCAACATGAATGAACTTCATTATCCTACCATTATCACCATTGCTGTATCTTACACAACCTGCTTCTCTTGCAATAATTTGTGTCCATTTCTCCTCCCTTATCTACAACAATAGAGTCGATCATTCTGGGAGTGGGATGTTACTTTGCAG
Source organism: Rhinoraja longicauda (assembly GCF_053455715.1). NCBI lineage: Eukaryota > Metazoa > Chordata > Chondrichthyes > Rajiformes > Arhynchobatidae > Rhinoraja > Rhinoraja longicauda. Next base: position 38,547,770 of record NC_135957.1, on the reverse strand, counting down.
TTGTACAAGACATTGGTGAGGTTGTTGGAGTGTTGTGTACAGATTTGGTTACCCTGCTAAAGGAAAGATGTCATTAAGCAGGAAAATATGAAAAAAGTATTTATGAGAATGTTGACACGATTTGAGAGCCAGAATAATAGGGAAAGTTTGAGCATGTTAGGACTTTATCCCTTGGAGCATAGGAGACTGATGTGGTCCTTAATGAGGTGTAAAAAAGCAGGAGGGGCATAATGCCTTTTCCCCAAAGAAAGGGAATCAAGAACTAAAGTGCATAGGTTTAATGTGAGAAGGGAAAGATTTAATAGGAAACATTTTTCATACAGAGGCTAATGGTTGTATGGATCTGAGGAAGCAGTTAAGGCAGGCACAATAACATTGAAAAGATGTTTGAACAGATACATGAAAAGGAAAATTTCAGAGGCATATGGGCCATACGTGGCAAACAGGACTAGCTTAAATGGGCACATTGGTTGGAATGGACAAGTTGGGCTTATTTATGTGCTGCAAAATTCAATGACCCTCTAAATTAGGTATTGGAGTGGTATTGGGATGGAGTTAAAATTCTGCAATGTGGGACTTAATTCCTTTCATTTAATGTTCTCTGATGGTCCTTAAGTGGAATGTTCTGCTCTGACTTCACAAAGATACCTTTAGGCTTTCCTTCCTCTGCTGTCTGAGTACATGTAACTAATTGGCAGGCAGTTTCCTCCCACCACAGTTACCACTCCTGACCTTCAGCCTCTCCCTTACTCTCACTGGATTTGGACAAGGGCCATTTCTAGATGTTCCTAGTGTTCTGAGGAGTTGTGGGCAAAAGGTGAAATACAATCTTCACTACACAGTTAATCAAAGGCAGAAAGCTTCTGTGTCAACAAAAATAGAGAGTGAGTGAAGGGTAAAAGGTGATAGAGAGACGGAGAGATGGAGAGACAGAGACCAAGAGAGGTAGAGAGACAGGCAGAGAGAGACAGCCAGAGAGAGTGGCAGAGAGGCAGAGTGATGAAAAGACAGAAAGGCAGAGAGAATGAAAGACAGAGAGAGGGAGACAGAAAGACAGAGAAAAATAAAGAACTATACTGCTGAGTACAACCTCTAAGACTTAATTAAAACACAATAGTAACCTTGACATGGAGAAATAAGAAACCTGAGAAAGTGAATCATTAGCTACTCACAAAAGGCTACTATTTTCACTTGTGGAAATTGATAATATGAATGTACCCATTTATAGTGTAGCACATAGGTCATTCATACTTCCTTTATCAAGCTGTTTTGATTACTCAGTTACAGGGAATAAAGTCATAATGCAGCAAAGAGTAACTAGATTTTACATTGAGGGGGCAGACGAGGTTTACATGAATGCTGCCTGGATTGGAGAGATTGGACAAACTTGGATGTTTTCTCTGGAGTGTCAGAGGTTGAAGTGAGACCTGGTAGAAGTATATAAAGTTATGAGAGACATTGATCGGGTAGAGGGCATAATTTAAGGTGAAAGGGGCAAAGTATAAAGGAGATATGCAAGGCAAATACCGAGAGTTGTGGGTGCCTGGAATGCGCTGCCTGTAGTGGTGATGGAGGCAAACATGAAAGTCGCCTTTAAGAGGCTACATGGATAGATAAGAATGGAGGAATATGGATCATCTGTAAGGCAGAGGCAATTAGTTTAAGTTCATTAGTTCATTAACTTCATTAGTTTATCTTATTCATGAACACTTTTAAGGATTTTGTGCATAAGACAAGACGAGGAAAGAAGTTGGGAGGTCATGTTGCAGTTGCATAAGATGTTGATGAGGCCGCATTTAGAGTATTGTGTTCAGTTCTGGGCACCATGTTATAGGAAAGATGTTATCAAGCTGGAAAGGGTACAGAGAAGATTTACAAGGATGTTGCCAGAACTAGAGGGTCTGAGTTATAGGGAGAGGTTGAGTAGACAATAGACAATAGACAATAGACAATAGGTGCAGGAGTAGGCCATTCAGCCCTTCGAGCCAGCACCGCCATTCAATGCGATCATGGCTGATCACTCTCAATCAGTACCCCGTTCCTGCCTTCTCCCCATACCCCCTCACTCCGCTATCCTTAAGAGCTCTATCCAGCTCTCTCTTGAGTAGGCTGGGACTCTATTCCTTGGAGCGCAGGAGGATGAGGGGTGATCTAGCAGAAGTGTATAAAATCATAAGAGGAATAGATTGGGTAGATGCACAGAATCTCTTGCCCAGAGTATGTGAATCGAGACCAGATGAGGTCCGGAGGACCAGGGTCAAAGGATGCTGTGCCATTGACATCAGTGGTGGGGACGATGCTGGAGTCAATTATAAAAGAAGTAATTGCGTAGCATTTGGATAGCAGTGACAGGATCGTTCCGAGTCAGCATGGATTTACGAAGGGGAAATCATGCTTGAATAATCTTCTGGAATTCTTTGAGGATGTAACTAGGAAAATTGACAGGGGAGAGCCAGTGGGTGTGGTGTACCTTGACTTTCAGAAAGCCTTCGACAAGGTCCCACATAGGAGATTAGTGGGCAAAATTAGAGCACATGGTATTGGGGGTAGGTACTGCAATGGATAAAAAATTGGTTGACAGACAGAAAGCAAAGAGTGAGGATAAATGGGTCCCTTTCAGAATGGCAGGCAGTGACTAGTGGGGTACCGCAAGGCTCGGTGCTGGGACTGCAGCTATTTACAATATACATTAATGACGGATGAAGGGATTAAAAGTACCATTAGCAAATTTGCAGATGATACAAAGCTGGGTGGTAGTGTGCACTGTGAGGAAGATGCTATGAGGTTGCAGGGTGACTTGGACAGGTTGTGTGAGTGGGCGAATGCATGGCAGATGCAGTTTATTGTGGATAAGTTTGAGGTTATCCACTTTGGTGGTAAGAATAGGAAGGCAGATTATTATCTGAATGGTGTCAAGTTAGGAAGGGGGGACGTACAACGAGATCTGGGTGTCCTAGTGCATCAGTCACTGAAAGGAAGCATGCAGGTACAGCAGGCACTGAAGAAAGCCAATGGAATGTTGGCCTTCATAACGAGGAGTTGAGTATAGGAGCAAAGAGGCTCTTCTGCAGTTGTCCAGGGCCCTCGTGAGACCGCACCTGGAGTACTGTGTGCAGTTTTGGTCTCCAAATTTGAGGAAGGATATTCTTGCTAGTGAGGGCGTGCAGCGTAGGTTTACCAGGTTAATACCCGGAATGGCGGGACTGTCGTATGTTGAAGACTGGAGCGGCTAGGTTTGTATACACAGGAATTTAGAAGGATGAGAGGGGATCTTATTGAAACATATAAGATTATTAAAAGGTTGGACACGTTATAGGCAGGAAACATGTTCCCAATGTTGGGGGAGTCCAGAACCAGGGGCCACAATTTAAGAATAAGGGGTAGGCCATTTAGAATGGAGATGAGGAAAAACCTTTTCAGTCAGAGATTTGTAAATCTGTGGAATTCTCTGCCTCAGAAGGCAGTGGAGGCCAGTTTTCTGAATGCATTCAAGAGAGAGCTAGATAGAGCTCTTAAGGATAGCGGTGTCAGGGGGTATGGGGAGAAGGCAGGGACGGGGTACTGATTGAGAATGATCAGCCATGATCACATTGAATGGTGGTGCTGGCTCGAAGAGCCAAATGGCCTACTCCTGCACCTATTGACTATTGTCTATTGTCTATTGTCTATTGTTGAATCACAGTGACACAGCAGTAGAGTTGCTGCCTTACAGTTCCAGCGATCCATGTTCGATCCTGACTCTGGCTGCTGTCTGTACTGAATTTGTACATTCTCCCTGTGGCCGCATGGGTTCTCTCCGGGTGCTCTGGTTGCAACCCGGGGCAACCAGGGGGCCACAGTCTTAGAATAAAGGGGAGGCCATTTTAAACTGAGGTGAGAAGAAACTTTTTCACCCAAAGAATTGTGAATTTGTGGAATTCTCTGCCACAGAGGGCAGTGGAAACCAAATCACTGGATGGATTTAAGAGAGAGTCAGATAGAGCTCTAGGGGCTAGTGGAACCAAGGGATATGGGGAGAAGGCAGGCACATGTAACTGATTGCGGACGTTCAGCCATGATCACAATGAATGGCGGTGCTGGCTCGAAGGGCCAAATGGCCTCCTCCTGCACCTATTTTCTATGTTTCTATGTTTAACCCACATTCCAAAGACATGCAGGTTTGTCGGTTCACTAGCTTCTTTAAGTTGTTCCTAGTGTGTAGAATAGAACTAGTGCATGGGTGATCATTGGTCGACACAGTGGGCCAAAGGGTTTGTTTTCACCTATATCTCTAAGCTAAATTAAACAAAGGGATATGAGTGCTAAAGTCCTTGAATCACATAAAAGCTAGAAGGCAGGTCCAATAAGTAGTTAAGATGGCAAGCAGTGTTTTGGTCTTTCGGGCAAAGGGGTTGAAGTTTAAAGATAGGGAGATTTTTTGCAATTCTACAACATTGAAGCAAAGTCTCACCTAGAATACAATATATATTTTTGGTCACCTTACATTAAAAAAAGAGAAAGTAACATTGGAAACAATTAAAAGTAATTCATCAGACTAATCCCCAGATGAAAGGGTTGTCTGGCAGAATCTACAAATGCTGAAATCTTGAGCAAAAATCAAAGAATTCAATGAGTCAGGCAGCACCTGGGGAGGAAAAAAGACAGGCGACAATTTGGTTGGGACCCTTCTTCAGACTGATGGTTTGTACCTAGATCCTGTTTGGGACCGAACAGGGAGGCCTGGAAACAGAACTGGAGCCACACGGGGCAAGATGGTGGTGAAGGCAAGTGATGAGGAATGGCATGTGCAGTAGGGCGGCACAGTGTTGTAGCTGGCAGAGCTGCAGACTCACAGCACCAGAGACCTGGGTTTGATCCTAACTTTGGGTGGTATCTGTGTGTATTGTATATGTTCTCCTTGTGTTTTCTCTGCTTGCTCCAGTTACCTCCCACATCCCAAATATGTGTTGGTTTTGTAGGATAACCTCTGTAAAATAGCCCGTAGTGGTTGGGAGTGGGTGGGAAAGTGGGATAACATATATAATTCATGTGAACAGGTTGGTGTGAACTTGGTAGGCCGAAGGGCCTGTTTTCTTGCTGTAAATCTGAACTCTCTAAATTATAAATATGTGGTGAGCAGTGAGTCTGGGCCAGGACATGATCGAAAGCACAAGGGCAGCAGGAATCACAGACGACGAGCAGAGAGAGAGGGTATCACAGTACCCCTATTGGAGAAATGAGAGCTTTTTCAAACTAGCCATACTTTGAGGAGGTTTGGAAAGATGAGTAAAATGGTGACACCAGAAACTGCAGATGCTGGAATCTTGAGGAAAAAAAAGGTTGGAGGAACTTAACAGGTCAGGCAGCATCGGCGGAGGTGAATGGACAGATGGTGTTTGAGATTGGGACCCTTCTTCAGACTGTGAGGAACATTGTGAAGATGATGGATTGACACACTGGTAGCTTTAAGCCTCTCCACCTGGTGTTCCCCAAGCTGTCCAGCACCGCACTCAGCAATAAGTGCATTGAAGCAATTACTTTTCTCCTCAATTTCTATTTTACCTTCTCCTCCTTTTATCATCTCACTAATTATTTTACTCTCATCTTCAGAAACTTTGCTCGCTTCCTTACCAAGACTGACCTTGGGTTGCTCCCTGTACACTCTTCCCTTTAATTTTTTTTCTCTGTGCTGACCAGTTCTTCAATCTCCCTGAAATAAATTATCTTTAATATTCCACAATGGTAACTCAAATCAAGCAGTGTGCATAAAAAAGAGTGCAGCTGGTTTGCAATTGGCTCTTTGGCCTATTGCCCGAAGCAGACTTAAACCTCATGACAATTTATCACATGCAATAGGCTGACATGTCTCCTTGGTGCATAACACCTGCAACAGTTTTGCTTCCTTTGCTAAGGTGCTACGCACATTACAAAGGAACAAGATTTTAAGGTGGTCAAAGGGTTTTTGAATTTTTTTAAATAATTTATTTGCTAGTTATTATCTGAGACTAGGTTTGCCTATTCAAGTCACTTCAATTCTTCAGTATGAAGAAGGGTCTCGACCCGAAACGTCACGCTTTCCTTCTCTCTAGAGATGCTGCCTGTTATTGAGTTACTCCAGCTTTTTTTGTCTACCTTCTGCCTATTCGAGCAATGATAGGCAAAATAACAGATGCACTCCAGAGCATGTAACTAAAACAATGGGCAGGAAAATAAGAAGTAAGGGAAGAGACAGATGCCTGAAGTTGGGTACTTAAAGTGAGTTTACAAGATCGTCTTCTTGCGTTACTTGGAACTGCTGCAATGAAATTTTATTTCCCTTTATATTTAACTGCTGCCTCTGAGAGTGCTTTATAAATTGCTCTTGTAATATATAGAAGAGCTGTGAAGAATACTTACGCAGTAGCCTCCTCCTCCATCCTCCTGTTGTAGCTGTTCCTCCTCTTTCAGGATTACTTCACTGCTCCCCCTCAGCGTTCAACTCCAAAGGCAAATCTACTCATCTCACTGTGCCTGCAGTCAACCGGTTTGTTGGGCAGCCTAATCATTGCAATGGCAGAGTATATCCTCTAGGCAGTAATCTAAATCACATTTCCAGACTTCAATAACAAGTCAGAGAGCAAAGAGGTTAATGCGATGTCCAAAAGAAAAAGGAAAATAAATCTCACAGTCTTGGCCTTTTAAAGCACCACCATCCTAGTTTATGGCACAGTTAATGTATTCACTCCAGCTCTCATCACCACAGTTTCTGGACAGTTCGACATGTAGCAAGTGAAGTCCCTGAGCTTGTAAATATAAGAACAACAATCAAAGAACCCTGATATTAAAATATTATTCAGTGTTTTCCACCATGCAGGGTATGGTCTGAAGGCTTACAAAGACAACTGAATCAGCACTTCAGCTTCTCATTCTCCTCTTGTTTTGGCGATTAAAATGAAAGTGCAGTTTAAAACTGTGCGGGACAGGGAGAAGGTTAGCACCAAGTTTCCGTAGAATGCCTGTTCTAATAACTCAGCCCGGGGTCCGTGAATCTGTCTTCATCGGCGGGACGGCAGCAAAGAGAGTCAACAGCTTCATGTTCCTGGATGTCCACATTGAGGTGGTGCAGCGGTAGAGTTGCTGCCTTACAGCACCAGAGTTCTGGCTTCGCTCCTGACAACAGGTGTGGTCTCAATGGTGTTTGTACGTTCTCCCCGAGACTTGCATGGGTTTTCTCCGGGATCTAGGGTTTCCCCCCACACTCCAAAGACATACAGGTTTATAGGTTAATTAGCTTGGTATAATTGTAAATTGTCCCTAGTGTGTGTAGGATAGTGTTAGTGTGTATGGATCGCTGGTCAGCATGGACTCGGTGTGCCAAAGGGCCTGTTTCCGTGCTGGATCTCAAAACTAAACTAAACTAATCGATGCAATTACAAAGAAACCTCACCATTGCTGATTTTTCCTCAGAAGTTTGAGGAGATTAAACTTCCACAGGTGTATGATGGAGAACATACCGACTAGTTCGGTAACTTGAATCCCAAAATGAAGGAGGCTGCACAAAGTGTTGGACCTCCACACCACCAAAGGGATCTACAGAAAGCACTACCTCAGGAAGGCAGCTAATATTATCAAAGATCCACACCACCCTGGCTATGCCATCAACTTACTGCTACCATCGGGAACATGGTTTGGGAGCCTGAGATCTGTTACCTCCAGGCTCCAGAACTTATTCCCATCAACCATGCGGCTCGTGAAGCACCCCACATAACCCTAACCACAACTATCCTCAGCACAAAACTAATATGGACTTTGTATAATGTTGCACTATATATTTCAGCTTACTATATTATAGGCTGGTTACCTTCTGTAACTGATAATTTATTGTATTATTGTTTCTTGTATATTTATTTGTTGTATTGATGTGCCCGAAAAGGTAAAGCAAGTAAGATTTTCATAGGTTTCAGACGCAGTACATAGGACAATTAAACATTCTTGACTCTTGAATCTTAACATTGCAATGCTGGTCTTTGACATCATACATCGGTGTATAATCCCAGCTACTAGGTTGTTCTCTCATTGACTCCTAGTGACTTCATTTTCCAAGGTCCTTGTTGGCATACTTGATCAAGTGCTGTCTTAATGTCAGCTTAGCTGTAATCGCCTCTCATCAAGCATTCAGCATTTGGATCCATTTCTTGGTCAGAGCCATGGTAAAGATTGCCCCTGCTGTGGAGACATCCTTATTGGGAGTGTAGACATCTCACCATTGAGGTGGGCCAACAGAACACTGTGAGCTGTTAAACATCCTGAGAAAACTCCACGGCCTTCTCCTCAACATCCCTCTTCCTATGGCTCTTTCCCCTCTACTCTTTCTCCTAGTTGTGTTGCAAGAGGCAAACTTACAAATAAACCCTTGTCTGGGAGCATCTAATTTCTGCAGAACCCCCAAAGCCAACAACATATTTTAATACTTATCACATCACTGCCAAGAGAGTTTTAAAATGTGGAATAATTGTAAAAAAGCTACAAAACACTCGTGGAATTATTGCAACAGCCACAAGTAATCAATCATCACCTGACCCATAAGTAGTTGATGGCATATCCATAAAGCAGATTTGCAGGCTCTTCCTCCTGTTGAACAACGTGATGCTGTACAGATTTAAAGTAGGGGATTAACTTGAGCTTTGAGCTCTACAAATGCATAATTGACATCAAATCAGCGCTGCATTCTGGACATTTCTGTGCTGTGATAGTGCTCATAGTACTATTGAAACCCATGGCAATCTAGCCCAATTTCTTCCCAAAGTTTGCAGCAGAATAACCTCATATTTAAAACAAGGAGCATTTGAATACTTGACTGCTGAGGCATGTAAAAATGATGAGATTCACTTATATAATCTAAAATGAAATAGTGTGTTGCACAAATGCAGAGGGCAGCAATTGAACTTTTTGATTTTACACATGATTTGTTACTTGCTATTGCTTTTGAATTTATTTCATTTAATGCGTTGTCCAATTTGACCTCCTTAATAGCTCCACTGAACAAATGTGTTCCAGTTCTGTTGCAAGCAAGGATATTGACAGACCACCAAAAATGATTTCCTTTGAGTACTTCATCAGAACGAAAACTTAGCATAAAGGAGAAACTGGAGAGTTGAAAAAAAATAGTGGGTATCAATGAGCAAATAGAAATTAATCAGCCTGTGTTAACAATTTAGCTTCAGTTTGCTTGAAGAAACAGATGAGAGATTCAAACGTGTTATTCCAGTGCTCAGATGGTGCACTTTACAGTCAGCTTAATCCTATTTCTGAAAGATGTTAATTATTCCAGGTCATGATCATTTGTTCCAGCTGGCAATTTTTTCTCTAAAATCTCCTTTTCAACAGCTTCAACTAAGGACCAGTTAGTCTGACACATGTAGTGGGGAAAATGTTACAAGATACATACAAGATACAAATAATTTATTAGCCAAGTATGTAAGAACATACAAGGAATTTGATTTGCCATACAGTCATACCAAAAAAGTAGCAAGACACACAACTACATTGAAATTAACATAAAAATCCACCACTGTTTTATCTTCTTCCCTCCTTTTCTCCCACGGTTGGGGCAGTCAAACCATCTGCAGTCGGGGTGATCGAAGCTCCCGCAGCCGGTGATTGAAGCTCCAGCGATCGGGGCGGTCGAAGCTCCTGCTTTGGAGCTCCCGAAATCAGTCCTTAACCAAGGGACTGTGAGTTTCATGATGTTAAGTCCACAGGCTCCCGAGGTTGGAGCTCCCAAAAGTCGATCCCCAGCAAAGGGACTATCAGCTCCAGCAAATAGGATTTATTATAAAGGAAGTGATAATAGGGTAATTAGTAAATAGTAAAATATCTGGGCAGTCAACGTGGACCATGTAGAGTTCTAGAAGTTTTAGCAGAATAGCTTAATCAGCCACTGTAAATTACCCTAATGCTCAGATAACCAGTATAATCTAGAGGGAATTGATGGGATTGTGGGGAAAATACAATGGGATTGATGTAAGATATGTTCACTAGATTAATTCCCGGAATGGCGGGACTGTCATATGTTGAAAGACTGGAGCGACTAGGCTTGTATACACTGGAATTTAGAAGGATGAGAGGGGATCTTATTGAAACATATAAGATTATTAAGGAATTGGACACACTAGAGGCAGGAAACATGTTCCCAATGTTGGGGGAGTCCAGAACCAGGGGCCACAGTTTAGGAATAAGGGGTAGGCCATTTAGAACAGAGATGAGGAAAAACTTTTTCACTCAGAGAGTTGTAAATCTGTGGAATTCTCTGCCTCAGAAGGCAGTGGAGGCCAATTCTCTGGATACTTTCAAGAGAGAGTTAGATAGAGCTCTTAATGATAGAAACATAGAAACAGAGAAAATAGTGCAGGAGTAGGCCATTCGGCTCTTCGAGCCTGCACCGCCATTCAATATCATCATGGCTGATCATCCAACTCAGTATCCCGTACCTGCCTTCTCTCCATTCCCCTGATCCCTTTAGCCACAAGGGCCACATCTAACTCCCTCTTAAATATAGCCAATGAACTGGCCTCAACTACCTTCTGTGGCAGAGAATTCCACAGATTCACCACTCTCTGTGTGAAAAAAAACGTTCTCATCTCGGTCCTAAAAGACTTCCCCTTTATCCTTCAACTGTGACCCGGACTCCCCCTGATAGCGGAGTCAGGGGGTATGGGGAGAAGGCAGGAACGGGGTACTGATTGTGAATGATCAGCCATGATCACATTGACTGGCGGTGCTGGCTTGAAGGGCCGAATGGCCTACTCCTGCACCTATTGTCGATTGTCTATTGATAATTGTAAATGGATGCTTGATTGTCAGCATGGACTTAGTGGGCTGAAGGGCCTGCTTCAGTACCGTATGACTCTATTGCTCCATAGCTTTGATCTCCTGCTGCTTTTATTTCTAATATTTTTCATTATGTTCTGCCCATGCTAAAATCCAGTTGTATCGGCTTTCAGCGGTGATTCTAACAAATCACTTTAATTATAACCTCACAAGTAAATAGTGTTGTCAACATCGCAAACTCTTTCCTGAAGCATATTGAACGAAAACCGACACCATTACATAAGATAATACAAAAACACCAACAATTGATCGAATGAGCTAACCTTTAGAAGCATTATAAAGGCAAGCAGATGATGTTATCAAAGGGAACCCAAGAACTAGAATCGTGGCTGCTGTAGTAAAAGTCACCAATGCTGGAGATTTTAAATGCAGTGATGATAAAAAAAATAAAGGCTAAATTGTAAGATTATGGACATTTTAAAGGATTTCAGGGATGGGGAAATCGCACTAAACGGGCGAAGGCTGAGACCACGGAAGGGTGAGAGAACCAAAGAATGTAAAATCAGGGCAGAATTTTTAATTCAAAATTTTGCTCAACTCTGAGGCAAAATGGGTTAACAAACAGAGAGTAAATGGGCGAATGAAACATGGCGGGAGCTGGGAAACAACGTTTTGGATGACCTCAGCTTTATAAAGGTAGTTGACCAGCTAACAAAGATATGGTTGAGTTTCAGCACAGTGATCCAGTTGATGCCTCACAGCGATAGAGACCCTAGTTCAATCCTGACCTAGGGTGCCGTCTGTGTGGAGTTTGCACATTCTCCCCGTGACTGCATGCGTTTCCTCCAGATGTACCGGTTTCCCCCACATCCCAAGACGTGTGGGTTTGTAGGTTAATTGACCTCTGTAACGTGCCCCTCGTATCTACAGAATGGATGTGAAAATGGGGTAACAGCACAAGTGTTGGATTGGACTCAGTGACCAAAGGACTTATTTGCTTTCAACACAAGTTTCTCTATTTTCAAAACCATTATCCTATCGGAGCTCATCTCTAAACTCATGGAACTGGGAGTCAGCACTCGTCTCTGCAACCGGATACTCATCTTCCTGACCAACAGACCACAATTAGTGATGAAAGGTGACAAATCATCCTCTACGATAATCCTCAACATTGGTGCTTTGCAAGGATGCGTTCTCAGCCCCCTTCTTTTACTCTTTATATACCCATGACTGCACAGCCAAGTACAAATCCAACTCAATTTACAAATTCTCAGGCCACACCACCGTAGTAGACCGGATATCAAATAATGATGAGATAGAGTACAGGAAGGAGATTGAGAACCTCATAACCTGGTGTCAAGACAACAACATTTCTCCCAATATCAGCAAGACAAAGGAGATAGTGATCGACCTCAGGAAGTGAAGCGGTGCATATACATTGACAGTGCTGAAATTAAGATGGTTGAAAGCTTCAAATTCCTAGGAGCAAATATCACCAGCAACTTGTTCTGCACTAGCCATATCGAAGCAATGGCTAAGAAAGCACACCAACGCCTTTACTTCCTTAGAAAGCTTAGGAAGTTTGAAATGTCCCCAACAACTCTCAACAACTTCTACAAATGCGTAGTTGAAAGCATTTCATCCGGATGTATCATAGCTTGGTTTAGGTACAGCTCCATCCAAAACTGCAAGAAATTGCAGAGAATTGTGGGTGCAACCCAGGCTATTCGCGCAAACGAACCTCCCTTCCATTGACTCCATCTATGCTTCATGTTGCCTCGGCAAAGCCACCAGCATAATCAAGGACAAGTCCCACCCTGGACACGCCCTATTCCCCCCTCTTCCATCAAGTAAGAGGTGCAGAAGTGTGAAAGTGTACAGCTCCAGATTCAGGGACATTTTCTTCCAAACTGTTATCCGGCAACTGAACTATCTTATCACCAACTAAACAGAGATGCTGAGCTACCATCTATCTCATTGGAGAATCGAGGACTATCTTTAATCATACTTTACTGGGCTTTATTTTGTACTCAACAATATTCCCTTTATCCTGTATCTATACACTGTGGAAGACTTGATTATTCAAGATTTAAGATTCAAGATTCAAGATAGCTTTATTTGTCATCCAATATTGGACGAAATTCAGTCACCCACAGTCCAACAATAAAAGCATTAAATAGGCATTAAAATTACACAACCCCCAAAACACACAAAAAAAGAAACATCCATCAAAGAAACATCCATCACAGTGAGTCTCCTCCAGTCCTCTCCTCACTGTGATGGAAGGCCACAATGTCTTTCCCTTCTCCTGCCGTCTTCTCCCGCAGTCAGATTGTTGTGGTTGCAGGCCGTGCCGGACGGTCCGCAGCGGCCGGAGCCTAAGGCGAGTTCCAGCCGCTCCCGCAGCCTCCGAAGGCGGCCGGCTCCGCCGATGATAAGTCCGATCCGGGGCGGGCGAACACGCTGCTGCTGCCGCTGCCGCTGTTGCTGCATGTCGGGGCGGTCGTGGCTCCCGACATTGAAGCCCCCGCCCAGCAGAGAAATATCCCGCGGCATATCTTAGGCCGCGCCGGACGGTGAAATGTCCGCGACCCAAGCCCCGCGATCCGGGGCGGGCGAACCCGCTGCCGCTGCCGGAGCTCCCGATGTCGGCATCCACGCGGCCCGAGCCTAAGGCAAGTCGCAGCCGCTCCCGCAGCCTCTGAGGACGGTCGGCTCCGGTGATGGTAAGTCCGATCCGCGGGCTCTGCGAACCAGAGCCCTGGAGGCAGCCAGCTCCAGGAGTTGGGCCGATGGTAGGCCGCAGCAGGAACGGAGACACGGCCCAGAAAACAAAGGTCGGGTCTCCGTTCGGAAGGGACACCTATTTACAATTTTACAGTTCCCCCCCTCCCCCCCACATACACACTTAGTACACAAACACAAAAACACCACATCACAACTACAATTAAGACAAAAAAACAACAAAAACACAAAGACAAATGGACCGCAGGTAAGCCGCAGCAGCTATGGCAGTGCCGCCATTTTGGGAAGATGTATGGAATCATGTACAGTCTTTCCGTTGACGAGATAGCATGCAACAAAATGCTTTTCACTGTATCTTGGTACATGTTACAATAAACTAAACTCAAATAAACTAAACTTATTTCCATGTTGTATCTTTCAATCAATTTAATCAATCACTGATTTAGTCACTTAATGAGCTAAAGCAAGGATGGAGTTAGACTCTTTCAGCCATAACAATGACTTTATGAGGCATCATAGACAATCTCAGTTTTGTTCTGCCTTGATGACAGAAAAGTTTTCTTTCCAACTGTGGGTATCAGGTATTGACCAGAGTGGTCACAAGAGAGAGAGATGGACAATTCTCGCATTCTGGGCTTTGCCTCAATTGCTGTGCTGACTGAAAATTGAACCAAAAAACGTTACAGGCTGAATGGCTCAATTATTTAAAGGAAAATCTCAAGGAGCCACAAGGGTAAAATAAAACCACTGGAGACAAGCGAGCCTCTATTCCCACTTAGCTTAATGTGCGTGACGTGTTGCAAGTCTTACATTTAGAACAGTCTCCTGTTCCTTCACACAAAACTGGCATGTTTTTCCACACTTTGCCATGGAGATGAATTTCTGGGCCAGTCTTTCTGCTGCAGACTGTTGCATCATTATGAAAGACTCTATATAAAGTAAATTGGTTCATTCCTTCCACTGTTTGTGGTTTTACAGTCACAATGTTCTGTCCCTTTCCACACTAAGGCCAGTACCTTATAAATTATGGCTTCAGGCATAAACACTTCTTTTACAAACACATCAGTTCATCCAAAGTTTAGGGGAAAAAAATAATTTCAGGCAATGGTCACAAATCTGGCTCTCCCACCGGGCCCTGACAGATCCTTTAATTGTTGCACAGTTTTGATGTCTTGTCAAGCAAACCCAGTAGCATCCACTATCTATCCACTCCATGCTGGTTAGGGCCAGGACAAAATCCCAACAACAAAGTGTTCTCAGGGGTATGCTTCAGTTTGGTTTGGTTTGTTATTGGTATAGTACTAAGTGAGGAAAATAAGCCCTCATAGTCTACCTGGCCTAAGAAATCATTACCGATTAACTCATAAAGATTACGCACTCCCTAACATCCAGGTGCAGATTTTAGTTGCCTGAATTATATCATTGGCCAGGAACAATCTTTAGACTGACCAACGAGTCTGAAGAAGGGTCTCGACCCGAAAAGTCACATATTTCTTTTCTCCAGTGATGCTACCAGAACTGCTGAGTTACTCCAGCATTTTGTGTCAATCTGTTTGATGCATGGATTCATAGAGAAACACAGCCCAGACACAATCCCTTCCATCCATTAATGCCAACCATCAACTACCCATTTGTAGTCTGCCTTTCCAAAGCCATTTTATTCTTCCCACATTCTCATCAGCTCCTCTTGCTTTCTACCAATTGTTTACACACTAAAAGCCAATTAACCCATCAAGTTGCATATCCCTGAGGTGTGGAAGGAAGCTTACATGATCACAGAGAGAACTTGCAATCTCCACAGCCAACACCAGAAGCCCGAATTGTTCCGGTGTCCGGCAGTATAGGCCAATTGGTCTTCCAACTGTGACACTGTGCAACCCAAACTGTTCTCTTCTTCATCTGCTGTTTATCTGTTTCTTTCTTACCATTCTGGGCAAAAAACTTCAAAAAAATAAAGTTGTTATCTTGATCCTCACCACATCGTACAGCACATAATGACAGTGCATGGCACTAAACAAGTCAAGTGCTGTAGAATCTGAATATTCATTACCTTCTATTTCTAAGTATGCTGCAAATTAAGGTACTCCTGTCACATAACATTTGTGGCTAATGGAGAGGGTTTTAAAAGCTGGGCATGCATAGTTCAAGTTACATTTTACTGTGCGAGGCAGTGACTGCTGAATAAATGGGATTGATCTCTTCTGACTTGGTGATTTGAAGAAATCGGGGAAGATGGGCGCTTCACTACCCCTGTCACCGGCAATGAAACACAGCAAATTTTCAGCATGAACTAAAACCAACGATTATGCAATGCTGTAGAAGATTTGGAGAAGTTCAGTATTGGATTATGCAATTGCTGCCAAATAATCATTATACGAAGGGAATCGGATTTAATGTGTGTGTCAATAAGGTGTCATTGAGTTATTGATAAACAGCAAAAGTACAAGCATGCTTACAGATATACTTTGGCATTAAGGTTTCAAGACTTTAAATATATATAAGAAATTACATACTGCAAGACAGTTTTGATTTCAATGCTGTGGCACATTTATTTCTTGAAGGAAGTATCACCAGATCCTCAGAGCAAATTTATGAAACATTTTGCCCAGGAGGCTGAAATAGCAAGGAATTAATTTAAACTATACATGATCATGCCAAGTAAGAATGTAAAACTGAACTATTAACAGACTGACCTTAAGTTTTCTGTATGTTGAATGCAGTGTCAATGCACTTTGATTTTGTACCATGACTTCTGTTTGTAAAAGACTAATAGATCTTCAATTCATTTTATCAAATATTTTCTCATATAAGATCTATATCAAATGTATTTTCCTCTCTTGCAAACTAATCAAATATATAGCTGTGAATTTCTCCCAATATTTCTGACATTAACTTCTCTTAAGATTATTTGAAAAGAAACAACAGTTCCTCAGAAGATAAAAATCATCCAAAATTAGACATGTCTATTTTAGGTTCATTGAAGTGTGACTGGATTTTGGCATTAGTATCAACTAGCCGGGTCCAAATCTCTCCTGCGGGCATTCCTGCAGGCGTTGCAAACCCCCCCCCCCCCCAACTGACGATCCTGTAGGCCCAGCAACATACCCCCAACTGACGATCCTGTAGGCCCAGCAACATACCCCCAACTGACGATCCTGTAGGCCCAGCAACCCTCCCCCAACTGACAATCCGTGGACCCATTGCCGGGCGGGGAGTGTCCCCCGGGGCCGTGGGCGGGCAGGGGAGGACAGGGAAAGGGATAGGGAGCCACTCACCTCGGCCCCGTGCAGCCAGTGCTGCTGTCAGAGCGAGCCGTGGACCCTAAACCTCTCCCGTAGCTCAGCGGTGACCAACAAAAAATAATCCAAAATAGCTTTATTTGTCATTCATTCCAAACGAGATAACTTAGCCAGCAGTACAAAAAACACCAGACAAAACCCCAACACAAACATCCATCACAGTGACTCCAAACACCCCCTCGCTGTGATGGAGGCCAAAAACTTCCCCTCTCTCTTCCCCCATGCCCCTCCCACGTACAGACAACTCGACCCCTACGGAGGCGACCGACCCGCACAGCCCCCGCAAGGAGATGGAAAGTCTATATCCAACGGCTATCTTGTTGGATCCTCCGCCATCGCGCTGCACCATGGGAGGAAGGTCAGGCACGGGACACGCCGGGAGGGGCGCTGGTCCTCTCACTGACCCTCCCGGGGGGGGGGGGGGGAGTGTATTTATTAAAGTTTATTAAGTTAATTGTTTTTAAAAAGTACCAACATTTGATTTATTGAGACCGCGGGGGAATGGTGAGTAGGGTGCGTCTAACATTGTTGCGCTATCATGTTTTGGCTGTCTTTCCAGAACAAATCAAAGGGAGGGATGGATGGATGGATGGATGGATGGATGGATGGATGGATGGATGGATGGAGGGAGGGAGAGAGGGAGGGAGGGAGGGAGGGAGGGAGGGAGGGAGGGAGGGAGGGAGGGAGGGAGGGAGGGAGGGAGGGAGGGAGGGAGGGAGGGAGGGAGGGAGGGAGGGAGGGAGGGAGGGAGGGAGGGAGGGAGGGAGGGAGGGAGGGAGGGAGGGAGGGAGGGAGGGACAAATCTTATTGAAACATATAAGATTATTAAGGGGTTGGACACGTTAGAGGCAGGAAACATGTTCCCAATGTTGGGGGAGTCCAGAACCAGGGGCCACAGTTTAAGAATAAGGGGTAGGCCATTTAGAATGAAGCTGAGAAAAAAGCTTTTCAGTCAGAGAGTTGTAAATCTGTGGAATTCTCTGCCTCAGAAGGCAGTGGAGGCCAGTTCTCTGAATGCATTCAAGAGAGAGCTTGATGGAGCTCTTCTGGATAGCGGAGTCAGGGGGTATGGGGAGAAGGCAGGAACGGGTTACTGATTGAGAATGATCAGCCATGATCACACTGAATGGTGGTCCTGGCTCGAAGGGCCGAATGGCCTACTCCTGCACCTACTGTCTATTGTCTATTGTCTATTGATAGATAATGAGATTATAAATCTGTTAATATTCCTTTCAGTTGTCATAAATTTAGAAGGAAATGCATTTAATAATTATTGGAAATAACATGCTCCCAAGTAAATTCAATCATTAATATTGTTTAAAGCACCTTATTATTGTGAACATTGTGAGAAGATAGCTACAGGGGTTTTGATTAGCAAAATAACCAAATGGATAGGATTGAAAGGTTAATCCCCTTATTAAGCATGTTACATATATAACTTTGCAATGATGTAGGTGTATCTGTCTAGAAATTTATTTGAAAACATAAAACATAATTGTCTATACATTCATTCCAGGCTGGTTGAGCGAGTCGCACTATATAAATGTATTCTGCATCAGAAATTAATCAAAATTTACATTGATGAAATTTGGAGCCAGAGTATAATGTTGCGATGTTACCACATAGCAGGTTTAGCACTACAAATTGTGAATAAATGTGTAGGCAACTGAAATTTATGCCCACCCCTTGTTCCATCCTTATTGATGCATAAGAGCTGTCGATATTAGTGCAATATGCTTGTCTAGATTTCTCATGGCAACCCCATTTGGCAGGCTGACATTCCTGAGTTGTCCCTGTTGTACCTCCAATGCTGCTTGTCACCTGACAAAACTTTGAAACACCAAAGGGGGAGAGGAAAGTGATATAACTGCAAGAATGGCCAATGGCTTTTGAACCTTGCAATTGCATCTCCTTCTTTAGAGAGGTGTTGTTGATTTCTCATTTTGAGATGTTTAGAAAGTCAACAAATCTTAATTGGGTAACAACAATTGCGTAAATACGAATGATATTATTTTATTTCTATTTATCCGTGACGTAAATGTTGCCTAATATAGACACTCTCTCTTTGCTTTATCTCACCATTCCTGAATAGGTTTCTACTTTTGACACCAGCCTCTTTAAAAAGAGCATTCTCCAGTTTTTGCAGGATAAAACTGAAGTGGACAAAGACAGAATCAAGGTAACTGAAAATATGGAATGGGTTTAATAATATTTTTGGTTGTTTTGGAACTAAGGTGAGTGTGTTTGCCTCTCAATGAATGGAGCCTCCCGACAATAGAGATATTTTGGTACAGATACTGAATCTGGAATCATAGGTGTTAGAAACATAGAAACATAGAAAATAGGTGCAGGAGTAGGCCATTCGGCCCTTCGAGCCTGCACCGCCATTCAATATGATCATGGCTGATCATCCAGCTCAGTAACCTGTACCTGCCTTCTCTCCATACCCCCTGATCCCTTTAGCAAAAAGGGCCACATCTAACTCCCTCTTAAATATAGCCAATGAACTGGCCTCAACTACCTTCTGTGGCAGAGAAATCCACAGACTCACCACTCTCTGTGTGAAGAAATGTTTTCTCATCTCGGTCCTAAAAGACTTCCCCCTTATCCTCAAGCTGTGACCCCTGGTTCTGGACTCCCCTAACATCGGGAACAATCTTCCCGCATCTAGCCTCTCCAATCCCTTAAGAATTTTATATGTTTCTATAAGATCCCCCCTCAGTCTTCTACATTCCAGCGAGTACAAGCCTAGTCTATCCAGTCTTTCTTCATATGAAAGTCCCGCCATCCCAGGGATCAATCTGGTGAACCTTCTCTGTACTCCCTCTAAGGCAAGAACATCTTTCCTCAGATTAGGAGACCAAATCTGCACACAATACTCCAGGTGCGGTCTCACCAAGGCTCTGTACAACTGCAGTAGAACCTCCCTGCTCCTAAACTCAAATCCTCTTGCTATGAATGCCAACATACCATTCGCTTTCTTCACTGCCTGCTGCACCTGCACGCTTGCTTTCAATGACTGGTGCACCATTACACCCAGGTCACGTTGCATCTCCCCTTCTCCTAATCGTTCACCATTCAGGTAATACACTGCTTTCCTGTTCTTGCCGCCAAAGTGGATAACCTCACATTTATCCACATTATATTGCATCTGTGGTGTTAACCTCTTCCTGCATAAATCTTGGGTTTATCATGGACTGTTCAGACTGACCCTGGAAAGATGCTAATACTTACTGCACAAGTAGAAAATGAGAGTTAATCTCCATTACAATTGTCATAAACTAATCAGACAATGGTGCATTACAGGGTTTTTGGGGATTAAACATTGCTCCAGCAGCAATGTAGCATACATGATCTGACCAGAAACCAATGGGTGGATCTGCATACAATTGTAATCTATTAATCAAATATTCAAAGGCAAATATTCAAAGGCCTTCAACCACTGACCGTCACCTCACCTTCTGTCTCCTTTTTCTGTTCATTTACTTATTTATCTATTTATTTTCTTCTCTATGTTCTAGTAATCCCTGTAAAGCGTCTTTGAGTGTTTGAAAAGCGCTATATAAATGTAATGCATTATTATTATTATTAAATAAAAAGCATTTAATTGAATTAAGGAACATTTCAATGATGGGTGAAGTGGCTGACCAGCCTAATAATGTAAATAAAACATAATATGTGGCCAATCCACATCCCTTTCAAATGACTTGAAATCAGCGTTTCCTTAAACTGCACCGCAGAGCACCCGGACTATCAAGTTTCAACTGCTGGTTCGCTTCACTTTGTTGCTATTACTTTAAATCATAATTCTTAGAAGAAGGCACAAACCACAACCAATGATTTTATGAATGAGTTCCCGATAACTCGGTCCCTCGAGTCCTTGCAACATTCTCATAAATCTTTCCAGCTTAAAGGCATTGTTCCTATAGTAGGGTAACCAGAACTGAACATAATATTTCAAGTGCGATCTCCACTACGGTTAGTACAACTGTAATCCAACTCCTAAACTCAACGCTCTGAGTGATGAAGGCCAGCATGCCAGAAGCCTTCTTCACCACTCTGTCCACCCGTGATGCCACTTTCTTGCACTCCAAGGTCCCTTTGTTCTATAACACGCCCCATGGCCCTACTTGAACAAAAAAAGATACATTCAGGCAAATATATATTTTTTCCTGTATATATTGTGAGGATGCTCAGGTGTATCAGATTCCTAAGTAAGATTAGTTGCTCTAGTGAATTAGGAACCTGGTAAAAGATGAAATATCAAACATACATGGTTACTTACACATGACAGTCAGGAGTTAGGTTACTAGACTAATGATTTCAGAATAAACAAGCGAATCTCACAAAAGTAACTGTGTATCACAAATTCCATTAAATTATAAAACTATCAGATTATTATGAAATCATCTGGTTCAAGAGAACCGTTTGGGGTATAAATTCCAATCATTACCTAAGCAATCCTAAGCAATTATCTGACTCAACAACTTCCGGAGATCATTGAATAAGGCACAGAAAAGCATTCTAATAGCAGAGTTCGATAAAATAACTTGCATGGATGAAAGGTCATTGAACTGTATCATTAGCATTATTTTTCTTCCCACAGATGCTGTCTGATTTGCTGAGTATTTTCAACATTTTCTGTTTCAATTTCAAATTTCCAGCATTTACAGATGTATGTGTTTTCTTTCAGGCAAGAAGGGAGAAATTAAAAAGCAAATCTGAAGGGGAAGTTTTTCCACACAGAGAGTTGTAGATATCTGGAACTAACTAAGGAGATGATGGAGGGCAACATGATTATAATGTTTAAAAGGCATTTGGTAAGTACTTAGATAGGAAAGGCATAGAGGGACACTTGCCTACACAGGCAAGAGAGATCAGTGTGGACAGGTTTCACAATAGGCATGGTCGAGATGGGCTGAAATATCAATTTCTGTACTATATTCATTGTTTCAATACATTAAATATAGGCCCCACTTCTGTTAAATCCTTCCTATGCACCTTGCCAAGTATTGTCACAGTGCTATACATGTAATTTAAATCTCTCTTGAGCCTCCCTTTCCCCCAAAGGATGTATCTTAACCTAGCTACCAAATTTATTTCAGCTTTGCTCAAAACATGGATAAATTCCTAAGTTGACAAGAGAGTGAGCGGACCTGACTCAAGAAAAGTTGATGGAGTCTGATGTCAAGGACGGTAAGTTACATTTTTAATCAATAAAATCAGTGAAACAAATATTGATACCAGTTGGTTGCAGTCCAACATCTCAACCGCTGCATGTCACTGCATGAGTTCCTCAGAGCAAAGGCTTAATCCCAACCATCCTTAGCTGTTTCATCATTAGATCAGTGGTGGTGATATTTGCGGGTGGTCACTCAGTCCCATTTATAACCCTTCAGATATTAAATTAGTCTCTGCGTTCCTGCACCAACTGCTTGACTTTATCCAAAGACTGACTGATAATTTGCAACTAATATCTGCAGTGCAGAAATGCGATGTGAATTTCAAACCATTCAACAGCATCACTGTTATCAATTCCCTCATTATCACCATCCCAGGGAACACTGCTAGCTCATCATACAATACTGTGGCTTCAGATGTAGGTCAGATACTTAATATCCTGTGGAGAATGACTTGCTTCACCAAAGCTTTTCTAATATCTATACCAGTTAGAAATCACCTGAGCAGACACTTAATTCAGCAGCATTCATAAAGCCTAACACAATTTGGATTTATGTAAATTAAAAGAAAATATGTCAGTATCTCGATTGTATTTCCACCTCAACTATTTAATGACTTTCTCTTTTATCTTCCTACTATTTAAAAATATTATACTGTTGGTAAGAATTGATCCAAATTAATTCTATCCTAAGTACTAACTCTATACCCTCATGCGTAATAAAGTTAAAAAGCTGATTCGGCATAATTTTAATGCCTTCAGATAGATACTCATTTTTTGCTTCATACAAATGTATATGCCACCAAACCTATTTCCATTCCAAAAAGATATCGTTACATAAAGCTAATATGCACCACTAACTCTGTCTGTGAATATTTAGCATGATTTATTAATCAAAGAAATAACAATTCTGCATTGGAAACATAATTCATTATTGCAAGACAGCCTGAATCCAAAATTCACTTCGCAAACGGAAAATATTGTAGATTCCGCTTTGGTTGACATCAAAAATATAGGCATCAAATAACATGGCCCGCAGCTGTTTCTAGATTAACTTTCAATGAGATGTTTCCCTATTCATTGTTTTTTTCTGTTTCTTTAGCTCTCTGGAGGCAGAAGTGATAACTTGGAGACAGAGAGATACAGCCAGACAAAAAAAAAATTGCGTCATTTTTACAAGACCAATGCATCTTTCCAAATTATTCACATAATAGTCGGAGAACTTTGCTGAAACAAAATTAACCTGTAGTTTGAATATGCAGCTCTCGATTTTTCAACATTATTGGATATTTGTGTTGTTACCTCATTATTTTGTGTCCACATGCAAAATTGTTGCAACATCCACGCGCACGGTGTGTTTTAAACGGCACTTGTGTAAAACTCTATTGCATATATCAGCGTTGACTGGTGTGAGATTTAAACAATGAAACAGGTCAAAGCCAGACAATTGTGGCTTCCTTCAGCATTAAAGAGTACATCATTATAGGAGAACCTTGAAACGGATTCTTTACCACTTGTACCAATCAACCAACGCTGCAGGCAGTTGTCAGGCAACATCTTTACGATCATGATAATATTTCCAACAACCGCCCTCACATCATTCTTCTCCTTGACTGCTCCCCTACCTTAACAATGAGCATCTTGCACTTTGCCACACACATTTCTCACCATTTAGCTCATCATCACTGCCTACAGGATTCTTTCCCCAGCTTCCAATACCCCATTTTGCATTCTTCTACCCACAAGTATTTCCAAGCACCAGCTGGTTATCTCAGTCTGTGTTTTGATTGTATCCATGCCTATGTGTGTAATACCTGAATTCCACCCCATCCCCAATCAATTCTGCAATAACCTCCCTGAATACACATAAACATCATCTCCTGGGCTGATCACATCTACTCTAAGGTCATCTATTCTCTTGTGGATGGGTTATTTCCCTTCTTCCCACTCAACTTGATCTTCTCCATCAATCTCCCTTCTGTACTCTCACTCATGATTACCCATCATTCGACCAACAATGGTGATATGATCGGCAAATGTTAAGACGCTGTTGGAGCTATGTCTGGCTACACAGTCATGGGTAAAGAGAGAGTGGAGCAGGGGGGTGAGCAAACAGCCTTGAGGTGCCGCGGTGCTGATGGAGGAACCGTTGCCAATTTGTACTGATTGATGATTGCCTATGATGAAGTTGCGCATCTAATTGCATGGGGACAAGCAGAGACCTAGTTCCCTGAGTTTGATAATAAGCTTAGAGGGAGTAATGGTGTTGAACACTAAGCTGTGGTCAGTGAACAACAGCCTGATATACTTGTTCTTATTGTCTAAGTGTTCCAACGCAGAATGGAGAGTCAGTGAGATCACACTGCTGATGATCTGTTGTGGCTGTAAGTGATTTGCAGTGGGTCCAGGTCCTCACCAAGGCAGGAGTTGATATGCGCCTTAACCAACCTTTCAAAGCTCTTTATCAGGATGGACCTTTGTGCCAGTGGTCAGCAGTCACTGAGGCATGTCATCTTGCTCTTCCCCCGCTCTGGAATTGTGGATGTCCTTTTAAAGCAGATGGGGATATCAGACATTAGTAGCGAGAAGTTGAAAATGCCTACGAAAATTCCAGTCCGGTTTATCTCTTTTTATTTCCCAAAATATTGTAACAAAACACCAACTATATTTACATTTATGAAATAACTTGTCAGTTCTAATATATTCATTATTCAATGGAATTAACTGTCGTGAATCAATGCCTCGGTGCTATCAGGAGCACAAATCGGCCCAGAGCGAATCTGATTTCTTGGCACGTCATCCTGAAGATGAAATGGGCTAGAAATTCTAATGTAACATAAAAATGCAAGGAGTGTATTTATTGCATGCATGGCAGGAATAGAGTCAGGATCTTAAATGGCAGAAATCCTGGTTATATTTTGCATAGTTACTCACAGCAACCATATGCAGTTGAAGATGTCACAGGGGAAGCACCAATTTACATGTGTAATTTCCCACCATAGCAGCCTCACAGCACCAGAGACCCAGGTTCAATCCTGGCCATGGGTTCTCTTTGTGTGGAGTTTGCACATTTCCCTGTGACCATGTGGACTTCCTCCAGCTGCTCTGGTTTCTTCCCCCTTCTTAAAGATGTGTGGGTTGGTAGATTAATTGGCCTCTGTAAATTGCACTCAGTGTGTAGGGAGCTTTTGAGAAAGTGAGATAAAATGGGCAAAGTGGGCAAGTGAACATCCAAGAAGCATCAGAGAGGCAGGGCCCCTGCCTCCCTGCTATCCCAACCCCCAAAGAAAGCAGAAGACTTTAAATGCAATGGAAGATGTTTCTGTTATCTTCATCAGAAGCACAACCCCAACAGTGCACATGTCCAGTTCGTTCCTTCAGTCCACATTCAATCAAACTTTCAGGGTTCCACTAAAGAAGAAAGTCAAGGCCTACATTGCTTTTGCAGAGAAAACATATATTCCATTTTAGATGTGTTCTTGTCAAAGTCATTGTGATTAACATCACTGCTGGGCACACGGTGTTTTTTCTATGCAAATATATTATATACACAGAGGCCAGCAACTAAATTCCACATACAATTTTGCAGATGGCAAGTGGTGTTGATAATGAGGAGGAGAGTCTGAGGTTGCCAAATGATACTGATCAGCTAGTAAATTAGGTGGAGGAATGGCAGATGGGATTTCATTAAGTGTGAGATGATGTGTTTTGGGGAGGTTTATTAAGGGTGGAACCTACTGGTAGCTTGCTAGGAACTATTGAGGAACAAAGGGTCCATGGTATAGAAGAGCACAGATCCTTAAAGCCGACAGAACAGGTAGATAAGATGGTGAAGGCAGCATACTGAATACTGGCCTTCAAATCCAAAATGGCACTGGAGTATGGGTGGCAAAAGAACCAGGAGACTATTGATCAGCAATTGTGAGAGAATGGATTTAACTGGCAAAATTGAATTGGTCGATTCACTGAGAGCCCGAAGCATAACACAAATGGCTTCTGTTTGTGTTAAGAGAAACAAACAGCAAATAATAGACTGCATTCCTTCTTTATTACACCACATGCCTTTTCAGATTATTGTCAGAAGTCTTTGAAGTGTCACATGACCCCATAATCTTATTGGAGTGTATGCTGTAACTAGTCCACAGCTATTTCAGCTTAAGTGGCAGACAATTGAATATTTCTTCAATTATGCCACAGCTGGATATTCAGTATAAACTGCTGACCATTAAGTTTTTAATCATAAATATTTCCATTAGTACCCTGAAGCTCATGAAGTAATCTATCATGTCCCAATGCCATCTGAAATCTTGGGGTACAAAATCCACTCCCACAGACCTTCCAAGTAACTCCATATTTTTTTCCCCAATGTAATCGAATAAATTGTTA
The DNA here is from genome assembly GCF_053455715.1 of Rhinoraja longicauda. NCBI lineage: Eukaryota > Metazoa > Chordata > Chondrichthyes > Rajiformes > Arhynchobatidae > Rhinoraja > Rhinoraja longicauda. The sequence goes on along the minus strand of NC_135957.1, from coordinate 38,521,373 downwards.
AGGTGTAGCTTGTTCTTCTCAATATCCCAGTGCCTTTCTTTACTTAATATACGTCCCTCAAAATGATCCTGAAAATTTCCTCACTGTAGCATAATTTCCCACAGCTGAATTAAAGGTTTATAGATGGTCCGTTATCTGGCTGTTCATCTATTGGTCACTTACAAATATTATTTATATATCACTGTCTTTTACAATTTAATTTCTTCCTCGTTATTTGCACAACATTTTGAAATGTCACAGTGTTTTCCTTTGGCATAAGTCTTGTTTTTTTCTTCCCCTTATCATACATGTTGAACCTTTTATTGCTTGGCTCACTCCCTCAGTTGCACGAGTGAAAAAACTTGAATTGTTCTTGAACTTGCATGTGGACCTCTTGAAGTGATTTGTTTCTTGTCTAATTGGGAACTTGAGATTCCCTTTAGTTAATTTATTCTGAAATCTGATTATATTAATACAATCTCATCAAAACCGTGGAGGTCTATAATTATATTTAAAGGAAAGAACAAGATAAATAAGTATATAATTAGTGAAGGCATTGTTTTATAGCAGATGAAGACACAAAGTGCTTGAATAACTCAGCACGATCTGCAGAGATGCTGTCTGACCCGTGGAGTTCCTCCAACACTTTGTGTCTTCTTTGGTAAATCAGCATCTGCAGTTTCTTGTTTCTATCGTTTTATTGCACATCTTGAAGCAAATAATAAGCATATTTATGATGAAAATTATAACTCTGTACAGACAGCCCTCGTACATTCAGCACCAGTAGTCAGGTTTGAACCCAGGTATCTGGCATTGAGGCAGCAAATCTACTGCTGTACCACTGTGCCACCCTCTAAAAGAATAGCTTGTTGTTTATGAACTTAAATTTATGACCACATAAATAATCGCATGTCAGTAAACGGAAAGGCACTGTTTTAAAATCTCAGAGAGACAAATATTGAACATTGTTAATAGACCCAATCTAAAACCCTTCTGTTCACAGCTGTCAGCCTAGGACAACTACAAGTGATTACTATTTTCTGTTTCCTTATTAAATTAACTTTCTATTCATCTTACACTTTTTGATCCACTCACAGTACTTTTGTTTCAGCTCCACCTTTTGGCACCGAATTCTATAAATGTCTTGAGACAAATAATTTTAACTTTAACTAAAAGATCTGCTCCACCCTCAGAAGATGGGCTGCACAGTGGCACATCCAGAAGAGCTGCTTCTCATAGCGGCAGAGATGTGGTTTTAATCCTGACCTCAGACGCTGAGTAAGTAGAGTGTGCATGTTCTCCTTTTGACCGTGTGGGTTTTCTCCAGGTACTCCAGTTTCCACCCATAATCCCAAAGTCCCATGGATTTGTGGTTAATTTGCCTCTGTGAACTGCTCTTAGTGAATGGGGAGAGGATACAAAGTGGGATAACATTGAAGTAATCTGAGCAGACTTGGTGGGTTGAAAGGCCTGATTTCTTGCTGTATTTTCAATAAAACTTATACAATGGCATGCACTGTCTCTTATTAAGCTATGCTAGATGATAAATTAATCCTTTATTCTCGGGTCAAACTCAACTTTGTATTTTCAGCAGAATTTTTTTACTTGTCAAGTGGAAGACAAAAAACTGATAAGGCTAGTGCCTAGGTCAATAATTATTTTGCTTTAGGAGTATAAAAGCTTTAACATTTTGAAAGTACCCTGAATGAACTGGATTTCAATTCATAAACTCCATGCAGATTTCTTCACAGAGAAAGAACACTAAACACAATTAACTATTAATCTGAGTTTCGCTTTAGTTAACTTATCAGGTTATTAATTTTATGAATGGATTAATTACTTCAGACTGAAGAAGGGCCCCGACCTGAAACATCACCATCCATGTTCTCCAGGTATGGTGTCTGATCCGCAGAGTGATTCCAGCACTTTGTGTCTTTTATTGTGAACCAACACCAGCATCTGCAGTTCCTTGATTATGATGTCTATAGTGCGTGCTTCCTAGTGGGAATGGGGGATGTTGGGTGGTGGGGAGGGGGGGGGGGGGAAATTGACATTAACTATTCAATGGGATACAGATCATTGCTTTGACATTCATCTTCCTAGGTTGGCTGACAATAGACAATAGACAATAGGTGCAGGAGTAGGCCATTCAGCCCTTCGAGCCAGCACCGCCATTCAATGCGATCATGGCTGATCACTCTCAATCAGTACCCCGTTCCTGCCTTCTCCCCATACCCCCTCACTCCGCTATCCTTAAGAGCTCTATCCAGCTCTCTCTTGAAAGCATCCAACGAACTGGCCTCCACTGCCTTCTGAGGCAGAGAATTCCACACCTTCACCACTCTCTGACTGAAAAAGTTCTTCCTCATCTCCGTTCTAAATGGCCTACCCCTTATTCTTAAACTGTGGCCCCTTGTTCTGGACTCCCCCAACATTGGGAACATGTTTCCTGCCTCTAATGTGTCCAATCCCCTAATTATCTTATATGTTTCAATAAGATCCCCCCTCATCCTTCTAAATTCCAGTGTTGAATGGATACAAGAACTAATGCTACCAATTGTGACTAGGTTCTTTAACAGCCATATTCTGCATAACATTGATGTGTGGTTTAAAGATAAAATGATAGATTTAACTAGCATATTAACCAGGGGAAATATTAGGTCTTAGTTTAGTTTAAAGATAGAGCATAGAAACAGGCCCTTCGACCCACCGAGTCTGCACCACCCAGTGATTACCCCATACACTAGTTTTATCCGACACACTGGGGGCAATGTACAGAAGCCAATTAACCTACAAACCTGCACGTGTGAGGAAATCGGAGCACTTGGAGAACGTATAAACTCTGTACAGACAGCAGCTGTAGTCAGGATTGAACCCAGGTATCTGGCACTGTGAGGCAGCAAATCTACTGCTGCACCACTGTGTCACCCTCTAAAATGTATTGTCTATTTTTTATTAAACACAGATACAGAGCCAAGGTTTTTGGTGTACCAATACATTTCTACTTTACAAACAACCATACCCACTCAGTTCTATTTTGACATTCATAAATAATGAATGATGTGAGCTTATTGTCAAATTATAGAAATCTAAATATACAGTCAAATGGGCTCAATTGTCATGTTCCAGCCAAATTGTCTCATAATTGCCATGTATCATACTGTAAAGAAATGCCAAGCAATCTGATTTGACTTCCTTCAATTTACGATTATACAAATCTGTATAGAAACAAACCGATTATCTCTAAATACTCAGACCGCTGAATTTTGATTAATGTATGAACAAATTCATCAAGAACTGATATGATTGGATCTATACTCATAAAATTGGTGATATTCTTTCTTGATGTCATAAACTCTAATTGGAAATAAAATTATATTGCAACAAATTGACTTCAATGATAATTTTCAATTTGAATTTAACAAATACGAGTTTAAATTTTGAACATGAGAAAAGCTACTGTCGGGAATGTAAACTGGAACATTTGGAAACAATGCCATGCTTAAGCTCAGATGATGAATTTCCATGCATTTTGCTCAGATCAGAAGTAAGTGGAAATTGATTTTATACTTGTATTCAAATTATGCCTGGAATGAATACATATTATTTGAATTACCATATATCCGTCAATTCAAATTGAATTGTAAAGAATGTTATTTTCCCAATGTTACAAACAGATCAAAATTGACAAGGAAACTTCGGCCCACCAAAACCTCCCCAGCTGCTAAATCAGTGCATCACCGTGTACTATAAATCATGCTGTACTTTACACAAATCTGGATTGTGTAACTCCCTACGAAACTGCTGCCTATCCACCGGTAGTACCTTTGCTGCGTCCTCAACTTCCTTGTCTGCTCCCTGCAGATGGAAGTATGGAATGTATTAGATCTCCAATGTCTGCATATATAACCTACCATTCTACTGCTGCACGCATTGGAACAGGTTGAGCTAGTGTGCAAGTGGTTACCATGTACATTTGAACGTCACCAACTTTATACTTTAAAAAGAGGCAAGTTTAACCAAACATCTTGTTCATTTCTCTTCATTTCACTGTGCATTTTACTTTTCAATTAATAAAAAATAATGTGTTTTAACTAAATTTTTAAAAAGTGTCCTTACGTTTCTTATTATTTCAGTTTACTTCAATTATATTACATGTTCCTGAATATCAAAGGCAATTTAAAGGACTGTAAGAAGCCCATGATCGTGGCCACTTGATCTGCACTGGGACTGGGATATCAGCTTCCAACAGTCAAGAGCTGGTTGGCACATGCAGCCTGGACCATCACCAAGAAGCATCACAGAGTAGAAGTTGTCAGCCCAGCCCATGTTGAAGGTGCTGTTGCTGGTAAATGCTAGGACAGGGGCAAGTACATGGCCAGAGAAGTAAACATGAATTCAGTCAATATTGGAGACTTCAAAGCCGATCATAGCGTTATTGAGTCACACAGTGCAGAAACAGGTCCTTCGGCCCAACTTCATGCCGACCAAAATACCCATTAAGCACTAGTCCCACCTGCCTGCATTTGGCCCATATCCCTCCAAATCTTTCTTCTCCATGTACCTGTCTAAATGTACTTTTAAATGTTGTTGCCTCAATTACGTCCTCCAGCAGCTTGTTCACTCCATCCTCTGTGTGAGAAAGTTGTCCATCGGGTTCCTATTAAATCTTTCCCCTCTCACCTTATGTCTTCCTGATTCGCCTACTCTGGGTAAAAGACTCTGGGTAAAGACTGGGTAAAAGACTCTGTGCAGCACCCTATCAATTTCCTATGATCAGGAAGTGCTCAGCACCAGCATGACTGAATGAATTGTCCAAGAATGAAGGACTAAGTTAGCAGACTCAGACCCCTAGCCTGCAACTATGTACCATTTAGAAGTGACTTTGGTTCAAGTGACTATATAAATTCCTGATACTATCTACATTAATCTTCATTGGAAAGATCCAGAAAATAACCATGAACACTAACAAATGCTGTATTTTATTCTCAAATGCAGGTGTGGTGTCTGAGGATTGGAAATCTGCAACTGTTATACCTATGTTCAAATTGAGTGGAAGGATAAATCTAGTAATTACATAGCTGTAATTTTCATATCTGTGATGGGGCAAGCTCTACAAATAATAATCAGGGGTAGAATTAGTAGTCTCTTGGGCAAGTACCGATTCATTGGAAAAACCAGCATGGATTTGTAAAAACTAAATCAACTGTAACAATGGAGATTTAGGATGAAGTACCAATGAAGGTTTTTTCTAAGGAAAATGTGTTCGATGTCATAGAGTCATAGTCATAGAGTCCTACAGCACAGAAAGAGGCCCTTTGCCCCATCGTGTCCGTGCCGCCCGTTACCAAACACAGTCTAATTTTAATCCCATTTTCCCGCATTTGGACCGTAGCCCTGAATGTTGTAGCATTTCAAGTGTCCATCCAAATGCCTCTTAAACGTTGTGAGTGTTCCCGCCTCCACCACCACCCCAGGCAGTGAGTTCCAGACTCCAACCACCCTCTGGGTGAAAAAGTTCTTTCTCACATCCCCCCGAAACCTCCCTCCCCTTACCCTGTATCTATGTCCCCTGTGTGGCATATCTAGACTTCCAAAATGCAATTGAAAACATGTTTCATACTTGGCTTCTCATCATGATTGAAGGCTGTAGAGCTGGTAAAGACTCAATAGGCCAAATGGTCTCCTCTACAATATCTATTGTGTCATTGTGTGATGAAGGTTTTTCAAGCTACTCAGAAAGTGACTCAGTTTACCGACAACAACAAAAAATGAGATGGGATTGTAGGCAGTATGATTGGGAGTGTTCAATTACAAAAGAAAAGTTATAAATGAAATGAATAGAAAAGACAGTGACAAATGAATTTCATTGCAGACAAAAGTTGAGGTACACTTTAGAGCTGAGGTACAATGTATAATACAGAGCCTTTTCCAAATGATGCAAAGCTAGAGGTAGTCAAGGTCAAATAAATTCAGAGGATTATATACAGTGCATTAGTTATTAAAATGTCTGGGAGTAACACAGAAAATAATCCAAAAGGTTGATGAAAATCCGTCTTTTATACTATAAAGAAAGAGTACAAGACCATAAAGGTTATGCTACGTCTATCAAAGGTCATCAGATCATAGAGTAATATAGCACAGTAACAGGCCTTTCAGCCCACAAAATCCTTGCTGACCTTCCTGGCTCATTTACACTAAACCATGTGGCTGCATTAGCTCCATACCCTTCTATGCCTCATGTATTTAAGTGCTTGTATCTTAAATGTAGTCATTGTATCTGATTTCACCAATTCCCCTGGCAGCGAGTTCCAGCGAGATATCAACCATTCTCTGTATAAAGGATAGTCCCCTCAAATCCTTTCTAAAACTCTACCCTCTCACTTTAAGCCCATGGCCTTTTGATTTTAATACCCCTACGGCGGGGAATTGATTCTGATCATCTGCCCTTTCTGTGCCTCATATAATTTGATAATCTTCTATCAGGTCATAATTCAGCCACCTTGGCTTCAGGAAAAAAAACACCAGCCTGTCCAATCTCTCCATTACTAAATTCTCCAATTTAGGCAACATCCTGGAGAATCTACTTTGCACTCTCTCAAGCGCAATCACTTTTTCTGACCAGAGTAGTACACAATACCCCAAATGTGGTCCAACCGATGTTGTGTAAAGTTGTAACATAATGTCCCAGCTTTTTATTTAATGCCACGACCTATGGAAGCAAGTTTGGTTTAGTTTATCAGTTCAGTTCAATTTAGTTTATTGTCACATGTACCAATCGAAGGTATCACAAAATGCTGGAGTAACTCAGCGGGTCAGGCAGCATCTCTGGAGAGAAGGAATGGGTGGCATTTCGGGTCGAGACCCTACTTCAGTCTGAAGCAAGTTAGGAAAAGGGGACGTACAACGTGATCTGGGTGTCTTAGTGCATCAGTCACTGAAAGGAAGCATGCAGGTGCAGCAGGCAGTGAAGAAAGCCAATGGAATGTTGGCATTCATAACAAGAGGAGTTGAGTATAGGAGCAAAGAGGTCCTTCTGCAGTTGTACAGGGCCCTAGTGAGACCGCACCTGGAGTACTGTGTGCAATTTTGGTCTCCAAATTTGAGGAAGGATATTCTTGCTATTGAGGGTGTGCCGCGTAGGTTTACTAGGTTAATTCCCGAAATGGCGGGACTGTCCTATGTTGAAAGACTGGAGCGACTAGGTTTGTATACACTGGAATTTAGAAGGATGAGAGGGGATCTTATCGAAACGTATAAGATTATTAAGGGGTTGGACATGTTAGAGGCAGGAAACATGTTCCCAATGTTGGGGGAGTCCAGAACCAGGGGCCACAGTTTAAGGGGTAGGCCATTTAGAACAGAGATGAGGAAAAACGTTTTTAGTCAGAGAGTTGTGAATCTGTGGAATTCTCTGCCTCAGAGGGCAGTGGAGGCCAATTCTCTGAATTCATTCAAGAGAGAGCTAGATAGAGCTCTTAAGGATAGCGGAGTCAGGGGGTATGGGGACAAAGCAGGAACGGGGTACTGATTGAGAATGATCAGCCATGATCACATTGAATGGCGGTGCTGGCTCGAAGGGCCGAATGGCCTATTCCTGCACCTATTGTCTATTGTCTATTGTCTATTGTGATACCTTTGATTTGTACCTGCATCTGCAGTTATTTTCCTACGTCACATGTTCCAAGGTACAGTGAAAAGCTTTTGTCAAATGCTATCATCAACAAAAAGGCAATACATGATTACAATCAAGCCATTTACAGTGCATAGATACATGATAAAGGAATAAAGTTTAGTGCAAGATAAAGCCAGTAAAGTCCGATCAAAGATAGTCTGAGGGTCAACAAAGAGGTGGATGGTAGTTGATGACTGCTCTCTTGTTGCAGTAAGGATGATTCCGTTGCCTGATGACAGTCGGGAAGAAGCTGTACAAGACCTTGCAAACTATCAGAGAATAAGTGACATTCCAGCTACACAGGTGCCAGGCATTGGCAGCCTCCAGCCACCCTTTTCGACATAATCATTCTCAAACTCCCACAATCCATTTTGTGAAGGTAAGAAGGGTGGGCAATACCTCTGTTGACCAGCAACTAAACTGGACAAGTGCAGAGACGTAGGATTACCAAACTCATCAGGAAGGCTGACTTTGTCCTGGGGGTGCAGTTGGACTCATGGGAGGTGATCTTAGAGGGGAGGATGCTCCTCAAACTGTGGAGCATCTTGGACAATACAGCTCACCCCCTCCATGATGCACTGGTCAACCTGAGGAGTACCTTCAGCAACAGACTGGTTCCACCAAGATGCAGTACAGAATGCCACAGGAGATCCTTTTTCTCTGTGGCTTTCCAACTGTACATCTCCTCCCCCTTCTGTCATGGGGTAGACTACTGACTCACCTCCCCCCGCCCAACTCCCCATACTTTGCACATTCACAATCTTTTCCACCTGTCACTTTACATACATATACATATACATATATATACAGCCGGAAACAGGCCTTTTCGGCCCTCCAAGTCCGTGCCGCCCAGTGATCCCCGTACATTAACACTATCCTACACCCACTAGGGACAATTTTTACATTTACCCAGCCAATTAACCTACATACCTGTACGTCTTTGGAGTGTGGGAGGAAACCGAAGATCTCGGAGAAAACCCACGCAGGTCACGGGGAGAACGTACAAACTCCTTACAGTGCAGCACCCGTAGTCAGGATCGAACCTGAGTCTCCGGCGCTGCATTCGCTGTAAAGCAGCAACTCTACCGCTGCGCTACCGTGCCGCCCATTTCATGTATCTTGTGTTTTATGACTGTTGGCAGATCAATTTCCCTCCGGTATAAATAAAGTTCTATCATCGTATTGTATCATATCATAGCGTATCGTATATATTGTGGATGCAGCCACATGTCTGAAACTTCATGAACGGGTTATCGCCTGACCTTATCTTTCTGCAAAGGAAAAAAAGCGTAGGGTGATAGAATATCTAGAATGTAGCTCCAACAATACTCAAGAAACCTATTAAAGTCCCAGAGCAAACAAGCCACTTCACTGGGACCCGTTAAATAATTGTTGCCTCCAAAATATGTTAAACATGGCTACAGTGTGTGCTTTTATAAAAGCACATGTAAACGTTCTTCAATAGTATTTCCGAAAATCATATCTTTTGTTTGCTTGAAGTCATGTGGAGATACTGTCCAAGTCCAAGTCCTCTTCACAGTCTGAAGAAGGGTCTCGACCCGAAACGTCACCCATTCCTTCTCTCCCGAGATGCTGCCTGACCTGCTGAGTTACTCCAGCATTTTGTGAATAAATCGATTTGTACCAGCATCTGCAGTTATTTTCTTATATTCCTCTTCACATCATTCTGGGTTGGATATATATTGACATTCAAGCTATTGAATATATACCCATTGGCTATTTTTAAAGTAGAGATTGAAAGATTCTTAATGATCAAGGGTCTCATAGGTTACGGGGAGAAAGCAGGAGAATGTGGTTGGGAGCTAAAAATAGATTAGTCATGAACGAATGGTGGAGTAGACTTGATGGGCCAAATAACCCAATTCTGCTGCCTAGGCCTTATGGTGTAAGACAAATTCATGATTGAATGACGGAATAGACTTGATGGGCCGAATAGCCTAATTCTACTCCTAATACTTATGACCTTATGAATTATTTAAAAATCCAATGCATGAATTGAAAAAATGTATTGTGAAAATGAATGCACAGAAGTGAAATGGATTTCTGCAGATGCTCAACTTCATTCAAGCTCTTTACAAAACAGGAATAAACAGAATTGAGTGCCATTGTTCTCTCAATGTGACATGAATCACCACTAGAGCACACGGGCAATTTTTACTATAAACGTGTAGCAAAGTTGAGAACATCCCATTGTCAATCCACCTTCCAAAATAACATTTTCATAACAAATCGCAAATACAGGCATGGAAGAAAGTTATCTTTGGTAAATTGATGACTGAATGGAAAATTATTATTGAATCATTGAAGTCAAAAATTACTTTCCAAAGAAATCATGATGTGTTTTCCCTTTGAGGCTTCAACGAATGAACCTAATTATATACAAAGCGTAAAGAAAATGCTTTCAGCCAGATCTCCACACTAGAACTAAAACCATGTACTTCAGCTCTGTGATGTTCGCTTATCTCACTTTATCTACTATGGAAATCCATACTGCACATCACATCTTGACTCATACAATGCAGGTCTGGCTGAGCTCCCACACTCTCTTCTCCATAACCTCAAGTTAGTAACTCCTAATTCACACCTTGTGTTTACCCAAGATTTTAAAATTCTCATGCTTTCTATCATATCCCCTCTGGCTTTGATTCTGCTCAGGGTGAAAACCTTGACCAATCTTTGAACCCGTACCACTTGCATCCAATTCCTTCTGAACTGTTTATATGTCTCCTTAAGGAGCTCTTAAAAAAAGCTATCCATTGCCTAATTCTGTGGTCATGGGCGCTGGTATCACTTTGCATGGCACAGTATCACTATTACTTTGATAATGTATCAGTGAGACACTGTGGGACATTTTAACCAATGGTTCAATGGATCTTTATGATCACATGCACCAAGGTACAGTAAACTTCTTTATATGCATACAGCTCAGTAAGATTGTTGCCATACATAAGTACAATCCCAGATTAATTGTAGAATGCATAGAAACAGCCCACTGAGTCCATATGCAAGAATGGCCAGGCTTTGGCGCCATTTTCACATTCCCAGCTGCAGCTGGCCATACCAGCCCGTTGTAGCCATCGCCTCTGTCATTCCACGACCCAACGTCCCTCTCCTCGACCAGCCACTTTCAGCCATTGTGCCCCAAGGACACCTCCTGCTACCAACCTTGACGACACAGTTGGCAAGACACCTGGCACTACCTGCCCCCTTGTCCAGCGTTCACTACCGTTACTGACTCCTCCAGCTCCCCTCAAGTTGTCGGTCTGTGGAGGCGAGCAGGAGATGAGCCTCAGACGAGGCTCCCACTGCAGGCGGGTTCCCGGTTCGGTGGCGGGCAAGGCAGGCCTAATGCTGGGCTATGGTCGAGGTCTGTGTGGTCCGTCAGGTGTCAACCAGGTTCTTTTTTTTTTTTAATAATTCTATTTTTATTTTTATTTTCCAGTTCCATACATTCCGCAATGATACACATTCTCATTCACCTTAAACCCTCCTTAGTTAACAAATACTGCATATCCCAAAATAAAGCATACCACAGGTATTGGAAGCACTACAAGGATGGGTAATGACTTACTGGACATTTGATCATATCCAAAACTTAACTACACACAAAAACAAAAACAACTAAACCAACATTTGGGGTATACCTCTATAATATTTCATCACTACTTCTGGAGCGGTATGAAATCAAGGAAAATGAGATAGGACACGGAAGTAGGATACAAAGATCCGCTTTAAACGAATGATGGCCGTACGGGCATGATGTACAACATCCATTTTTCCCACCTTTTCAAAAATATTCCCTGTTGCAATCTTAAAGCAAAAGTTATCCTTTCCATTATAAAAATATCATATACAATGTTAATCCAGTCATCCACATTAGGTTTTCCAGGTTTCAACCACTTCCTAGTAATAGCTTTCCTGCTGGCAGTTTCAACCAGTTTCAAGGCACTACATAAGTTGTTGTTGCTCACTCTATCACCAGAATCGGATATAGAAATCATCCCATGTATATAAAATTATTCAAAAAGACTTACCTTACTGCAAGTTGCTGATGGTTAAACAAAAACAACAGCTGGCTGGATGCTCGTAGCAAATTGGAGCTGTAGCCATAGCAACTTTTCTTAAAACTTGCATCCAACGTGAGGAAATGAGAAAGGCAAGTACTGTCGTGCTTCAAACCATAACATCTTTACATTATATCTTTTTTCAGATAACATTGTAGATAGTCAATATATTGCGATTTTTAATAGAACTCTGCTGGCAATTTTTTAAGCAAGTCCTTTGTCTTGGTTCCTACACAGCTACCATCTGGGATTAAATATATGTCTAAAGTGGGTATCTATGGCAGTCAGTCCCCCAGAGGTAAATCACTAGACCTTAAATTGCATCAGGAATTATCTTCTGACTTTGAGGTGTTCAATTGATGGTTTGAAGACACCTAACAGTCAGAAAGGTTTATTCAGAGAACCAGGCTATTTAGTATGTAAGTCAGCTGTGAAAGAAAGGAAAATGCATCCAAAAGCCAAAAGTGAGCTGTTCACATCTGCCTGAAATAATTAATTGATTACAAATATGTATGTGTACTGAGTATGAAAGGGGCTTGATCTGCTTTGTCAAAAAACTAAGTGATGGCCAAGTTCCCTTTGCTGGAGTCCATCTGCATCAATCAAGTGTTTCCTCACTGCTACAGTGATAGAGTGCTGTAAAGCAAAGAAGCACGCAAATCAAAAATGACTTTAAATGTCTGCTATTCTTATTTTAGAAGCAATATACAATATAGTCAGCCAGATAGCACATGACAGAAGTTTGGAGTATTCCATTTGATCTGTGTAATTTTAAATCTCGTAAATAAATTCAAATATTAGCATTAACCTGAATGAAACGGTCTATGTGACGTTACCTACTGTCTGGACTGGACAGGAATGCTCAGGGGAAGCTAATGCAGTGAACTACAATAACTGCCCGAGGTGGGGCAATAAGGGAAGCAACGTTAATTTACTATTGAACTATCAGAGAAAGTCTAATCAAGCCTAATGCTATATACCGGAATGGCACGCTGCCCTGGTGGATTCTGGGCTCATTATGCAAGGAATATTTAAATTGCTGATGCGCGTCTTAAAGCAAGATTACACTGCTTCTTTCACTTTTGGTCCCTGCAGTTCATTTGGAACTTAATTCCAAAAGTGAAGCCTTATCTTTGCACCTGGAAGGAAGGTGAGTGCGCAAGATTGAGTTATACAGCACGGAAAAAGACCTTTAGCCCAACATGTCCATTCTGACCTGAGCTCGTCCAAATTGTCTGCTTTCGGCCCATATCTCTTCAAACCATGGACCAATCTAAACATATTTTAAACAATCTAATTATAAGGGGGGGAGAGAGAAAAAAACAAGAGCGAGAAAAATAGAGAAGTATTCTTTCCGGACTGTCAAAGCAGCCACAGCCAGACATAAAAACATCTTTTCTCCACAAGTGATAGTTCTACACAATAACCAAAGTCTGCAATCTCTTTTTTGCTCTGGTTTATTTTCACCAACATGTTTAGACTGTAATGTTGTATCCTTATTGTTTTGATGTGGTTATGCTTTATTCTTAATTGTTAACTGTATGTTTGTGTTGTCATTTGTGAGCGGAGCACCATGGCACAATCCTTGTACATGCATACTTGGCCAATACACTTATTCATTCATTATTCATTACATCCTTACTGTAGCAAGGTGACAAGTTCTCCAATCCAGACGGCGCTTGGCAAACAGATCTTAAACAGAGCTGCGGCTTACCTGCGGTCCATTTGTCTTTGTGTTTTTGTTGGTTTTTTGTCTTAATTGTAGTTGTGACGTCGTGTTTTTGTGTCTGTGTACTATGTGTGTATGTGGGGGGGAGGGGGGGAACTGTAAAATTGTAAATATGTGTCCCTTCCGAATGGAGACCCGACCTTTGTTTTCTGGGCCGTGTCTCCGTTCCTGCTGCGGCCTACCATCGGCCCAACTCCTGGAGCTGGCGGCCTCCAGGGCTCCGGTTCGCAGAGCCCGCGGACCGGACTTACCATCACCGGAGCCAGCCGTCTTCGGAGGCTGCGGGAGCAGCTGCGACTCCCCTTAGGCTCGGGCCGCGTGGATGCCGACATCGGGAGCTCCGGCAGCGGCAGCGTGTTCGCCCGCCCCGGATTGCGGGGCTTGGGTCGCGGACATTTCACCGTCCGGCGCGGCCTAAGATAGGCCGCGGGATATTTCTCTGCTGGGCGGGGGCTTCAATGTCGGGAGCCACGACCGCCCCGACGTGCAGCAACAGCGGCAGCAGCAGCGTGTTCGCCCGCCCCGGATCGGACTTATCATCGGCGGAGCTGGCCGTCTTACGAGGCTGCGGGAGCGGCTGCGACTTGCCTTAGGCTCGGCCTGCTGCGGACCGTCCGGCGCGGCCTGCAACCACAACAACCTGACCGCGGGAGAAGACAGCAGGAGAAGGGAAAAGACATTGTGGCCTTCCATCACAGTGAGGAGAGGACTGGAGGAGACTCACTGTGATGGATGTTTTCTTGATGGATGTTTCTTTTGTGTGTTTTGGGGGTTGTGTAATTTTAATGCCTATTTTGATGCTTTTGTTGTTGGACTGTGGGTGACTGAATTTCGTCCAATTTGGATGACAATAAAGCTATCTTGAATCTTGAATCTTGAATCTTGAATCTTGAATGTCACTAAGCTGACATTGTAAGGGCAATGGGTGCTTTCTTGCACTATACAAGAGCATTCAGGAGAGTGAAGAAGTTGGAATTATGTTACTAGGAAATGATGGATGACATTGTATTTATTGCCTATTTAGTTAATTGAAGTATTACTAAGAATTGAAATAGACAATAGACAATAGACAATAGGTGCAGGAGGAGGCCATTCGGCCCTTCGAGCCAGCACCCCCATTTAATGTGATCATGGCTGATCATTGTCAATCAGTACCCCGTTCCTGCCTTCTCCCCATACCTCCTGACTCCGCTATCATTAAGAGCTCTATCTAGCTCTCTCGAATGCATTCAGAGAATTGGCCTCCACTGCCTTCTGAGGCAGAGAATTCCACAGATTCACAACTCTCTGACTGAAAATGTTTTTCCTCATTTCAGTTCTAAATGGCCTACCCCTTATTCTTAAACTGTGGCCCCTTGTTCTGGACTCCCCCAACATTGGGAACATGTTTCCTGCCTCTAACGTGTCCAACACCTTAATAATCTTATACTTTTCGATAAGATCCCCTCTCATCCTTCTAAATTCCAGTGTATACAAGCCTAGTCGCTCCAGTCTTTCAACATATGACAGTCCCGCCATTCCGGGAATTAACCTAGTAAACATACGCTGCACGCCCTCAATAGCAAGAATATCCTTCCTCAAATTTGGGGACCAAAACTGCACACATTACTCCAGGTGCGGTCTCACTAGGGCCCCTGTACAACTGCAGAAGGACTTCTTTGCTCCTATACTCAACTCCCCTTGTTATGAAGGCCAACATTCCATTGGCTTTCTTCACTGCCTGCTGTACCTGCATGCTTCCTTTCAGTGACTGATGCACTAGGACACCCAGATCTCGTTGTACGTCCCCTTTTCCTAACTTGACACCATTCAGATAATACTCTGCCTTCCTATTCTTACCACCAAAGTGGATAACCTCACACTTATCCACATTAAACTGCATCTGCCATACATCCGCCCACTCACACAACCTGTCCAAGTCACCCTGCAACCTCATAGCATCTTCCTCACAGTTCACACTACCACCCAGCTTTGTAGCATCTGCAAATTTGCTAATGGTACTTTTAATCCCTTCATCCAAGTCATTAATGTATATTGTAAATAGCTGCGGTCCCAGCACCAAGCCTTGCGGTATCCCACTAGTTACTGCCTGCCATTCTGAAAGGGACCCATTTATCCCCACTCTTTGCTTTCTGTCTGACAACCAATTTCCTATCCATGTCAGTACCCTACCTCCAATACCATGTGCTCTAATTTTGCCCACTAATCTCCTATGTGGAACCTTGTCGAAGGCTTTCTGAAAGTCAAGGTACACCACATCCACCGGCTCTCCCCTGTCAATTTTCCTAGTTACATCCTCAAAGAATTCCAGAAGATTAGTCAAGCATGATTTCCCCTTCGTAAATCCATGCTGACTCGGAACGATCCTGTTACTACTATCCAAATGCTTCGCAATTTCGTCTTTTATAATTGACTCCAGCATCTTCCCCACCACTGATGTAAGACTAACTGGTCTATAATTTCCCCTTTTCTCTCTCCCTCCTTTCTTAAAAATTGGGGCAACATTAGCTACCCTCCAATCCACAGGAACTGATCCTAAATCTATAGAACATTGGAAAATGATCACCAATGCGTCCACAATTTCTAGCGCCACCTCCTTAAGTACTCTGGGATGCAGACCATCAGGCCCTAGGGATTTATCAGCCTTCAGTCCCATCAGTCTACCCAACACCATTTCATGCCTAATGTGGATTTCCTGCAGTTCCTCTGTCACCCTAGGATCTCTTGCCACTAGAACATCTGGGAGATTGCTTGTATCTTCATTAGTGAAGACAGATCCAAAGTACCGGTTCAACTCGTCTGCCATTTCCTTGTTCCCCATAATTATTTCCCCTGCTTCTGTCTTCAAGGGACCCACATTTGCCTTGACTATTTTTTTCCCTCTTTACATACCTAAAAAAAGCTTTTACTATCCTCCTTTATATTATTGACTAGTTTACCCTCGTACCTCATCTTTTCTCCCCGTATTGCCTTCTTAGTCATCTTCTGTTGCTCTTTAAAAGAGTCCCAATCCTCTGGCTTCCCACTCTTCTTTGCTTTGTTGTACTTCTTCTCTTTTATTTTTATGCTGTCCTTGACTTCCCTTGTCAGCCACGGGTGCCTCTTACTCCCCTTAGAATCTTTCCTCCTCTTTGGGATAAATTGATCCTGCAACCTCTGCATTATTTCCAGGAATACCTGCCATTGCTGTTCCACCGTCTTCCCTGCTAGGGCCTCCTTCCAGTCAATTCTGGCCAGCTCCTACCTCATGCCTCTGTAATCCCCTTTGCTATACTGTAATACAGACACTTCCGATTTTCCCTTCTCCCTCTCAATTTGCAGAGTAAAACTTATCATGTTGTGATCGCTGCCTCCTAATGGCTCTTTTACCTCGAGTCCCCTTATCAAATCAGAATTAATCCTGTACGAAGCAGACTGTTAAGTCGCAGTGAAAATTCCAATGCACCTTATCACTGTAGGAGAAGGAATGTTAATTCTGTAGTGGATTATTCTTATTCAGAACAAGTTGTCAGAACTTGAAATACCCAGGTTTGCTTAAGGGAGGCGAAATTCCTATAAAAGAACGGGAGGACTGAAAATAACAGTTGTGGAATGAACATCACCTTCAGTATAACAGTATAACAGTATAACAGAGCTTTATTTGTCATTCGGTACCGAGGTACCGAACGAAACTACATAGCAGTCATACAAAAAAGAACACAAGACACATAACCCCAACACAAACGTCCATCACAGTGACTCCAAACACCCCCTCACTGTGATGGAGGCAACAAAACTTCCACTCTCTTCCCCACGCCCACGGACAGACAGCTCGTCCCCGACCGACCCGCACAGTCCCCGCAAGGGGATGGAAGTCCCCGCGGCCGAGTCGCACCGGGCGCTGAAACGTCTCGCGGCCGAGCCGGGCGATGGAAGGACCCGCGACCAAGCCTTGCGCAGCTAAGTCCCATGGCCGAGCCGCACCGGGCGATGTTAAGTCCCGCGGCCGAGCCGCACCAGCGATGAAAAGTCCCGCGGCCGAGCCGCACCAGCGATGTAAAGTCCCGCGGCCGAGCCGCACCGGGCGATGTTAAGTCCTGCGGCCGAGCCGCACCAGCGATGAAAAGTCCCGCGGCCGAGCCGCACCAGCGATGTAAAGTCCCGCGGCCGAGCCGCACCGGGCGATGTTAAGTCCTGCGGCCGAGCCGCACCAGCGATGAAAAGTCCCGCGGCCGAGCTGCACCGGGCGATGTAAAGTCCCGCGGCCGAGCCGCACCGGGCGATGTTAGGCCCCGCAGCCGAGCTGCACCGGGCACTGTTAAGTCCCGCGGCCGAGCCGCACCAGCGATGTTAAGTCCAGCGGCCAAGCCGCACCGGGCGATGTAAAGTCCAGCGGCCGAGTCGCACCCCGCGACGTGAGGAAGAGAAAAGTTTCCCCCACACCACCCACACCACCACCCCCCACACATACACAACCAAAAAAATACAAAAACCATCCCAACACCGACACACAAAAAAAAAAAGGAAAAAAGACGAACAGACTGCTAGCGAGCTGCAGCCGTTAGGCGCCGCCACTTCCGCCAAAGTGGTATACCTTTCATTGGTGATTTTTGCAGCATACATTAATGAACAATTTGGCAAAGGAGGGGAATGTTTGATATGTTAATTAGTGAAGTGTTTGTACCTCTTTTTACCATTCAGATTACTTCTTCGTGGCCTTCCAAATAAGGGTTAGGTCTGTACCCTGGAGATAAATTACTTTTTGTGCTTTCTGTGTTCACAGTCCTAAAATAGCCAGTGCAATGATTTAAAAAGCACCCTCCAGCTGCCAATTTATCATCACAGCCACAAAGCACAGTTTGTGGGTTAACCTGCCCCAGTCCATGACATCTGGTGCTACAAGAAATTGGATTAGTAAAACCTGACAGAACTTATTTTGTACAATTGCAAACCTCGAAAAATCAGGCTATCAATGTCTATAACCAGCAGTGAGGAAGCATCTTGCATTGTGTTTCATTCCAATTTTTAGCTTGCCACAGATTTTCCAAAGCCTGAATTTAATTTAATGCTGCGGTGGAGGATGGAATGGTTTATCTCTTTGCATGATGTGTGGCGGTGTGATTTAAAAACATTTCCCTTATCTAAACTTCACATGGAAATATGCGAACGTAAAGTGAATTCATTTATAAGCAGCATTCTCTGCACAGAAGTCTTTTCATGCTCATCCTTCCCTAACTACTGTGACTCTACATTTGGCAAAGGTTATAGGAACTTTAAATGCCCTACTGAGACTCTAATACTAAAACTATAGCCACAGACCTCATGTCATCACTGGCTAATCTCCAGTGTGAACTTTTCCTGTCTATTTCTAATGAACCAGAAATACTGGATGAATTTTGCTTTCTGTTAAATACCTCAACAGCTGTAACCATCTTTAGTTTTTTTTCCCTCACTTATGGAATGTAGGAATGTTATCACTTTCTGGTGAAAAGTTCAGCTTTCGCTGCTGTATAAAAAAAATCAGTTTTATAACAATGTGTTCCAACAGAAGCATAAATTGAAAGATATTTTAAAACATTGTTTAGAATAATTCACAATCGAGTAACTGGAAAACATAGCCCAACATCTTAGTTAACAGAAGGCAACAGTTCAACAGAGCTTTATTTGTCATTCGGTACCAAGGTACCGAACGAAATTACATAGCGGTCATACACAAAAAAGAACACAAGACACATAACCCCAACACAAACGTCCATCACAGTGACTCCAAACACCCCCTCACTGTGATGGAGGCAACAAAACTTCCACTCTCTTCCCCACGCCCACGGACAGACAGCTCGTCCCCGACCGACCCGCACAGTCCCCGCAAGGGTATGGAAGTCCCCGCGGCCGAGCCGCACCGGGCGCTGAAACATCCCGCGGCCGAGCCGGGCGACGGAAGGCCCCGCGGCCGAGCCGTGCGCAGCTAAGTCCCGCGGCCGAGCCGCGCCGTGCGATCCTAGGCCCCGTGGCCGAGCCGCACCGGGCACCGCTAAGTCCAGCGGCCGAGCCGCACCAGCGATGTTAGGCCCCGCGGCCGAGCCGCGCCGGGCGATGTTAAGTCCAGCGGCCGAGCCGCGCCGTGCGATGCTAGGCCCCGTGGCCGAGCCGCACCGGGCACCACTAAATCCAGCGGCCGAGCCGCACCAGCGATGAAAAGTCCCGTGGCCGAGCCGCACCGGGCGATGTTAGGCCCCGCGGCCGAGCCGCACCGGGCGGTGGAAGGCCCCGCGGCCAAGCCGCACCGGCGATGTTAAGTCCAGCGGCCGAGCCGCACCGGGCGATGGAAGGTCTCGCGGCCAAGCCGCACCGGGCGATGTTAAGTCCAGCGGCCGAGCCGCACCAGCGATGAAAAGTCCCGCGGCCGAGCCGCGCCAGGCGATGTAAAGTCCCACGGCCGAGCCGCGCCGGGCAATGTAAAGTCCCGCGGCCGAGCCGCACCGGGCGATGTTAGGCCCCGCGGCCGAGCCGCGCCGGGCGATGTTGCGCCCCGCGGCCGAGCCGCACCGGGCACTGTTAAGTCCAGCGGCCAAGCCGCACCGGACGATGTTAAGTCCAGCGGCCGAGCCGCACCGGACGATGTTAAGTCCAGCGGCCGAGGCGCACCGGACGATGTTAAGTCCAGCGGCCGAGCCGCACCGGGCGATGGAAGGCCCCGCGGCTGAGCCGCACCCCGCGCCGTGAGGAAGAGACCTAAAAGAGAAAGGTTTCCCCCACACTACACCCCCCACACACACCACCACCACCCACACATACACAACCAAAAAAAAAAAAAAACCATCCCAACACCGACACACAACAAAAAAAAAGGAAAAAAGACGAACAGGCTGCTAGCGAGCCACAGCCGTTAGGCGCCGCCACTTCCACTGTAATAGTATAAATTTCCCAGGATTATTTCTCATCCATAGAGAACTCACTCTTAGAAATAGTTGCAGTGTGCTCCTCTATGACGTAGTCCAGATAATAGAAATTTGCAGAAATAGAATTGGTAAATCGCGACCTAAAATTCTAAGATAGGGAATTCAAATAAAATGATTTCATGGAATTTATGGGAGTAAAGTCGCTTAAATAAATGCAAAAGAAACAACAATTTTTGTCACAGAATTATAGTCACACAGCACAGAAACAGGCTCTTCAGCCCAACCTACCCATGCTGAATATAATGACCCATCAACGCTAGCCCCACCTACCCCATCGAACCCATGTCCCAACAAATCCCAATATCAATTCAAAAAACCTGAAGTCCTTAGAGCAACCAAAACCATCCATACTTCACAATCTACTTAGTGTTTTGTAGTGCTCAAGAGCCTGATGGTTGTTGGGAAGATGCTGTTGTTGAACCTGGAGGTCATGATTTGGAGATTCCTACAGCTTCTTCCCAATGGAAGGAGTGAAATGAGAGCGTGGCCAGGATTGCGTGGATCCTTGATGATGTTGGCTGCCCTTTTTGAGGCAGCTTTCCCATTGATCCCTTTGATGGTGGGTGGTCAGTAACTGTCATGGACTGGGTGGTGTCCACCTCTTTTTGTAATCTTCTCCATTCCCGGGCAGTTGAGTTGCTGAACCAGACCGTGAAACAACCAGTCAATATGATCTCTACTGCATTCATGTAGCAAGAGATTATTCATTGACATACTAAATCCCCTTAATCTTCATATGAAGTAATAGGCATTGATGGGCTTTCCTAATGACTGCAAAAATGTGTTGGGCGTAGGACAAATCTTCAGAGATATGCATGCCCAGGAACTTTAATTTGATCATTCCTACCTGAATCGATGAAAACAGGTTTGTGGATTCACGGCTCCCATTTTCTAAAGGCAACAATCAGCTCCTTGGTCTTGCTGGCATTGCAAGCCAGGATGTTGCTCTAACACTATTCAAACAGATTATCAATCTCCCTCCTATACTAAAACTCATCATTTCCATCATTTGTCCAACACCAGTGATGCTGTCGATGAATTTAAAGCTAGAGGTGGAACTGTGTCGGGTTATACAATCATGGGCATAGAGTAGATCCGGAGACTGAGCACATAGCCCTAAGGTGCTCCTGTGGTGGTGGTTATCGAGGAGGAAGTGTTGTTGCCAATTTGTACTGATTGTAGTCTGTTGTTAAGGAAGTCAAGTATTCAGTTCCATAGGGATGTGCAGAGGCACAGTTCCCTGAGCTTGACACCAAGTTTGGAGGGGATGATGATGTTGAAAGCTGACCTGTGGTCAATGAACAACCGCCTGACATTTGTGTTTTTATTGTCCAAGTGATCCATTGCAGAGTGGAGAACCAACAAAGGTGTATACACTTTGATCTATTGTGGTGCTTGGCAAATCGTAATGGGTCCAGGATCTTGTTATGGCAAGAGTTGATATGCACTATAACCAACCTCTCAAAGCATTTCAACGCTAAAGATTTTCATGCCACTGGTCGGTAGTCATTGAGGCATGTCACCTTAATCTTCTTCAGGACCATTACTATTGGTGCCCTTTTAAAGCAGGCGGGAACCTCAGACCTCAGTAATGAGAGGGTGAAGATGTCTGCAAAACCTCCAGGTAGTTCGTTCAAGCAGGTTTTGAGAACACCTTCTAACAAGGTTTTGTGTCATGGAAAATCTCAATACAGATAATTTTCTAGGATATACCCTCCAATATTGAGGAATGTAACTGGAATTATGTCCACATTTCTCTCCTGCTGCAGAGTTGCATCTGCTGCCCCAATTACTGCTTCACTTCCTTGTTCTAGCCTTGCCTTAAGCCCAGGGCTGGCTATTTAAGAGGTTACCGATTAAAAAACAATATGCCATTTGTGAAGACATTACAGGCCATCATGGACAATTAAAATAATATGAATCAATCCCAAAGATTAACGGTGTGGTCCCAGCCTCAGAATTTGGGGAAATATGTAATCAGTGCCTGAAAATGAGCCAAACAACTAATTTTCACAGCACAATCCAAGATTCATAAGGCATTAAACAGCAAGGGATTCATTTCTTTCCAAAGATACTATTTTTATTTTCCTGTGAGTTGGACTAGCTAATGAATGAACGAATTTTATAAATTTCCAGACGTGTCATTTACTTTGCAATGGTGCGTGTACTATCTTTCATAGAATGCAAGCAAAGTGTTGTAAGTTGCATGTGAATATTGATTTGGGTGCAATTATGTTGTCTTCTGAGTATGTCTGTTTGCATTCTAAGTATGTTTGCAGATCTAATGTGTATTGGGATACTATCAAAGGTCTTTGTTCCCGAGGACTAATTTCAAATTTTACTTGAGATAAGAATAGAAAAGAAGTGGGCTTTAGGAATTGATTTTGATTGATGGGTGGATCAATGTAATCCAAATAGTTGTTTTGCTCTGGGGTGAAGAAAGCTAGTCTAAACTAAATCTTGTTCGTTCTGCAGGACTGCATCAGGATTTATTTTGACAGAAAGCTGTGCTTTGCTCTAAAAACAGAAATGCTGACATTTGCAGCACACCCAACTCTATGTGGCAAAGAAAATGAAGGATAATTCTTCAAGTAAGCGAAAAGGAAATATGGGCAGTCACCTTTACAGACACATCCAAAGCAACAAAAAAAAGGGATAGCAGCCGACAAAGTTTAAGTATAATGACAAATAGGACAAGTGGAGCCACGTTTTTGTTCAACAGGATTATTACTTGGCAAAAGTCCGAGAGACATTCTCTTTCAATAATTATGCATAATTATTAAAGTTATCTTCAGAAAGTTTCTTGGGGCTGGAACTTTGCATCCTGAACCACCCTGTGGATTTCTACATAAGGCCCTCAAGAGTGGGCTCCCCTGACCTTAGAGACACTGGTTGTTGAGCATTAGAATTAGAAGGTACAATCTACACAAGAGTTGAGTTTAGTTTTTATAGTTTAGAGACACTGCGCAGAAACAGGCCCTTCGGCCCACCGAGTCCGTACTGACCAGTGATCCCCGCACATTAATGCTATCCTACACACACTAGGGACACTTATACCACGCCAATTAAACTACAAACCTCTATGTCTTTAAAGTGTGAAAGGAAACAGAAGATCTCAGTGAAAACCCACGTGGTACAAACTCTGTACAGACAACACCCATAGTCGGGATCAAACCCGGGTCTCGGGTGCTGCAAGGCAGCAACTCTACTGTTGCACCACCATGCCGCCCATTGGATTATCTTCTGTGGATTCTTGGGCCTAATTAATTTAAGTTATTTTTGATCCATGGATTGCAAATTAACTATGAATTTAAGCAAACGATATGCAATTTGTTCATAATAATATTTGTTTTCCTTTAGCTTGCAATAACAATAAAGTATTTTGATTCTCATATTTAAAACTAATAATGACAAAAAATATTAACCCGAGCAGAACTGGTGTAGAAACTTGAGACAATGGAAAACACCACCACACCAACTTAGTAATTGACTGATCTGCATTGGTGAGATATATACGTTGCACTTGCCCGAGTATGAACACAAAGCCTTGCATTCTATTGCTTTTTTTCATATACCGAGGACATCTCCCAGTGCTTCAAGGGCAATGAAGTACTCTTTGGAAGGATTTTTTCACTGTTGCCAGGTAGAAAAACAGCAGCCAATGTATAAACAGTAAGGTCATAGAGCACAGAAGTGAATAATGAATCATGTTTTATGGTAGTTGCTGGGGGATGAATGTTGGTACAAACACGAGGAGAATTCCTCACTTTTGTTGGAAAAAAGTATGATAAAATCCTGAATGATAACAGGAAAAGACAGATGGGGTCTTAGTTTAATGCCTTGTACAAAAGTCAAGATCTCTAGCCATCCCTCAGCATGGCACTGAACTTTGCACACAAGCCATGCATCGGAGATGCCACAATTTTCTAAGACAGAAGTGGGACCATCAGTGCTGACTAAATGTGAGACAAACAACTCCAATGGGTTTCAACAATACCCAATTCATACACCCATGAGCACACCAGCATCCACCTACATAGGCATACTCTCTCTCTCTCTCTCTCTCTCTCTCTCTCTCTCTCTCTCTCTCTCTCTCTCTCTCTCTCTCTCTCTCTCTCTCTCTCTCTCTCTCTCTCTCTCTCTCTCTCTCTCTCTCTCTCTCTCTCTCTCTCTCTCTCTCTCTCTCTCTCTCTCTCTCTCTCTCTGTCTGTCTGTCTGTCTGTCTGTCTGTCTGTCTGTCTGTCTGTCTGTCTGTCTGTAAAACTCTCATCTTGTTGGTTTGTCCGTTTGTTTCTCCGTTTGCGTGACAATTTAGGCCCAGCTTACTCACCATTGTCCTGGGGTGGGCTGGAGGAAGTTTCATTCAAATTGGTGTTATATTTTTAAAGTTATTCACATTTTAAAGTTTTAAAATCACTTTTCCATCTCCCTTGGCTGTCAGCGCGTTTGACGTCACAATGGGAACCCAATGGGTCTGCGCATGTGCAGTTGGGGCCCGTTGATCTGATACTTACGTAAGATGGCTGCTGGATCCACGCGTATGCAGAACAAATGGGTCCGCGCCTGTGCAGTTGGGGCCTGTTGATCTGATACTTACGTAAGATGACTGTCGGATACATGCGTGCGCAGAACAAACGGGTCCACGCCTTTGCAGTTAGGTCCCGTTAATCTGATACCTATGTAAGATGGCCACCGGATCCGCACGTGTGCAGAACCTAACGGGTCCACGCCTGCGAAGTTGGGGCCCATTAATGTTGAGGGGGGATGGAGTGGGTGAATGGGGGGGGGTGGGAGGGGAAGGGGGAGGAGGGAGGGAAAGAGGGGGGAGGGAGGGGAAAATGGGGGGAGAAAGGGAGTGCCGGAGAGCCCCTAAGAGTGGCGGGGGTGGGTGAGGGGAGGAGGGGGGATAAGGAAGATTGAGGAAAGATGGAGTGGGTGAGTGGGGGGGGAGTAGGGGGAGATAAGGGTGGTTGAGGGGGTATGGAGTGGGTGAGTTGGGGTAGGAGGGAAAGGGGGGAGTGGGGGAGGGGAGGGTGCTAGACCAATGCAGGTGAAGTTTGGGGGATTGAGGGGGGATGGAGTGGATGAGTGGGGGTGAGGAGAGGGGGGATAAGGGGGGTTGAGGATGGAATGGGTGAGTTCGTGAAGGGGAGGGGAGGTGGAGGGCTGAGGGGGGATTGAGTGTGTCAGTGGGGGGGAGGGGAGATCGAATGGGTGAGTGGGGGGGAGGGGGGAGTGGAGGAAGAAGTGGGGGGAGGGAGTGGGGGAGTGCCGGAGGGCAGACATGTTGAATTTTAAAATAAAATGTACAATGTTTATTATACTATACAATAAAACTTTATTCATCCTCGGAGGGAAATTAGTCTGCCAACAGTCACAACACAACAAGGTACACGAAAACTTGAAAACAAAAAGAAAAAGACAAGCGACTGTTGGCTGGCTGCCGTGTGCACAGCGCCTTCACCGGAACAAATGAACAAACAAACAAACAAACAAACACAGACTTTTTCCCATGGAAGAGAATTCTAAACTAGATTCTAACCCCCACCCCCACCCCTCTCCCTCCCTCCCACACCGGGTCCTCCATTGTTCTTTACGGCAGTCCCCTCACGCTCATCCAACGCTGATCATGGGACAATCACGAGACCCCACTGCTGCCGAGGCCCCCACCATCACCAAGGCTCCCACTGCCGCCGAGGCCCCACCACCTCTGGGGCTCCTGTTGCTGTCGAGGCTCACGCTGCCGTCGAGGCACCCGCTGCCACCGCTGAGGCTCCTTCGGCCCAGACAGGCCTCGCCACCCAGCTTCATCGCGGTCCCCTGGGAGGCCTGTGGGGCGAGTCGGGCCTACCAGGGCGCGTTCCGGTCGGCGGCGCGGTTGTTCGGCGGGTGGATTGGGTCCACGCAGATCCTGGGACACTCCCGCTGCATGCGCGGCTCCCCGGGACACAACTTTAATGATAATAATAGACCAAATTAAGCCATCCATTGCTCTGATTACTGATTCATTCATTTTGGCCAATTTTTGATAAGTGGCTTGGACATTATGTGACAGTGGATGCTGCTGGCCTTGAAAAAAGTTTCAAAACAATGTAGTAATCTCATCATTGTAGTGGCGATGATTATTTTCCTTCATGACTGGTTTAATCAGACCACAATGCAATGGAATAGCTCAATGTCCTACAACAGCACTGATGGCATCTAACACTTGAGCTGCCAACCACATTTTAGAATTATCTCAGGAAACAAATTGTATTTTAATCTAATCTTTTACTACACAAAATAAAGATATACATAACTTAGAATGTAAAATATCATAAATTAACCTAAAAAATATCTGTCATTGCTTTTACTTGCGTGGAATCTGTAGGAATGACAATCCGCACACATAAAACTTGTTTTTGTAACAAATCTGAGAGATTGTTAAATTAAAAATTGTGACTTAAAACACACTAATGCATTTACTTACACATTGTGCATCAAGAGTGATATGTTCAGGATTTTTTTTTAATGCTGGGATAAACCATTTGAAATTCTTGTTGTTTTATTGACTTGTGCAGATCACAACAGAGAAGGCAGGAACTGTGACTATAGAGGGATATGGAGCAGGCAGATGAGAGCAGTTTAACTTGGCATCAAATTTGGCACAAACATTGTGGGCTGAAGGGCCTATTCCTGTGCTGTATTGTTCTATGACTGTGTTAATATAAGATGGTCACCAGTAAATCCAATAGGGAATTGTGAAGACGCATCTTTACCAAAAGAGGGGTGAGAATGTATAACATGCAACCAAAGGGAGTGGTTGAAAGGAATGGTAGGGATCCATAGAAAGAAAGGCTGGGCAAATGTATGGTGAGAAGGGGATAGAGGATTATAGATGATTGACATAGATGAGAAGGCTGGACTGGGGTATAATCACTGGCCAAATAGAATATTTTCTCTGATTTGCATCCACCAAAATTCTAAAATGCAAACTGAGAATTAGAACATTTAAGACTGCAGTTCAGTATTATGCTTCCAATAATAGAAATGATCACGACAACATTCAAAAAGGTTCACGGGTGTAAGCTGAATATATATTCAAACTTGAGTAGGCTCAGTCATTGATTACATTCAGAGCAGAGATTAATAGATTTCTAGATATTAGAGGAATTAAGTGATGTTGAGATAAGGCAAGAAAATGGAAATGGTGCTGGTGGAGGAATGTGCAGCTGAAGCAAAAGATCAGCCATGAAGTTATTGAACGGCAGAACAAGGTGTATTAATTAAATATGCCCTAGCCCCCACTCCTAATGCTCATGTGCTTATATTGTTTAAAATTTGCAGCAAGTAAAGATCTAGACTACACTCTGCGAGCTTTTGGTTTGTTGATTGCATTTTGAGCTCTCAAAAGTGAAAACACGAGTTAAATGTAAGTTCATATTTCAACCTCAACTGTGTTATTACGAAGTAATGAATATAAATTAAATTGCCTTGATTCTCAAGAATGGTGCGGTTCTGCTGCAGAATTTCAAAGGAACACATCTATTTAAGCTCACTGATTAAGTGGAAATGGGATGATGACTAAAAAACATCTGCAGTTATTCATTAAAATTAAGTCATTGACAAAGTGAGAAACTGAACGTCCTACTAGTGAGAAAACCATTCATTTTTATGTTCATTTATTAAACCTAAATACATCTTATGGAAATCTTGAGCTTGGTGCTAGTTGATCTTGGAAACAATGCACTGAAGCAATTGAAATGATAATTCAAGGCTAACCTATATCTTTAAAGGCCAGTCAGCTATTTATTATTAATGAATAAGTGCACGAAGTAACTGTGTTAGAGGTTAATTGATCGAGATTCACAACTATTTTATGCAAAAAAACATTGATGCAGATCTTACCTGACAATGTGTGTGACATCATTAATGATAAATTTATGTGGATTACACATTATCTCCTGAAACTCCACAAGTTATTTATACACTGATGATATTTGCACTTTCCAAATATAAATTTCTGGTTATTCAATGAGCTTGCTCCTGATTTTATTCCCAACTAGACCGAGTGGGCCCGTTGGGCCCGTCCTCGTAGGGTTTCCATTGTAACCGGGAGGGGAGGAAAGGGGGAGGGTTGGGGGAGGGAAGGGGGAGGGAGGAGGGGAGGGAGGGGGGTAGAGGGGAGGGGGAGGGAAGGGGAGGGAGGGGGGTAGGGGGGAGGGAGGGGGGAGAGGGGGGGATGGGAGGGGGAGGGGAGGGGGGGAGGGAGGAGGGAAGGGGGGGAGGGAGAGGGGAGGGAGGTGGGTAGGGGGGAGGGAGGGAGGGGGACCTCCCCTTTTCCCAGTACCCCTCTTTCCCCGTTGGGCCCGTCCTCGTAGGGTTTCCATTGTAACCGGGAGGAGGGGAGGGCGGGAAGGGGGAGGGAGGGAGGAGGGAGGTGTGGAGGGAGGAGGGGAGGGGAGGGAGGGGGGAGGGGGGAAGGGGAGGGGGGGAAGGGGGGAAGGGGGAGGGAGAGGGAGAGGGGAGGGAGGGGGGATGGGATGGGGGAAGGGGGGAGGGAGGGGGACCTCCCCTTTTCCCAGTACTCCTCTTTCCCCGTTGGGCCCGTCCTCGTAGGGTTTCAATTGTAACCGGGAGGGGGGAGGGAGGGTGGAAGGAGGGGGGAGAGGGATGGAAGGGTGGAGGGAGGGGGGGAGGGATTGGGGAGGGAGGGATGGAGGGAGGGGGGAGTTAGGGGGGAGGGGGAGGGAGTTGGGGAGGGAGGGGGAGGAGGGGGGGAGGGAGTGGGGATGGAGGTGGGAAGGAGGGGGGATGAAGGGGTTGAGGGGGGAAGGGGGACCTCCCCTTTTCCCAGTACCCCTCTTTCCCCGTTGGGCCCGTCCTCATAGGGTTTCCATTGTAACCGGGAGGGGGGGAGGGAGGTGTGGAGGGAGGTGTGGAGGGAGGAGGGGAGGGGGAGGAAGGGGGGGAGGGGAGGGGGGAAGGGGAGGGGGAAGGGGGGAGGGGGTAGGGGGGAGGGGAGGGAGGGGGACCTCCCCTTTTCCCAGTACCCCTCTTTCCCCGTTGGGCCCGTCCCCGTAGGGTTTCTATTGTAACCGGGAGGGGGGAGGGAGGATGGAAGGAGGGGGGAGGGGGAGAGGGATGGAAGGGTGGATTGATTGGGGGAGGGAGGGATGGAGGGAAGGAGGGAGGGGGGGAGTTCGGGGGGAGGTTTGAGGGAGGTGGGGAGGGAGGGGGAGGGAGTTGGGGAGGGAGGGTGAGGAGGGGGGGAGGGAGTGGGGATGGAGGTGGGAAGGAAGGGGTTGAGGGGTGAAGGGGGACCTCCCATTTTCCCAGTACCCCTCTTTCCCCCACCACCAAGCCCCCTCCGCAACGACCCCTGTTGTCCCCCTCCCCAGTCCCCATTCTCAGACCCCCCCCCCCATTCTCTCTCTCCCCCAGACACACTCCAAGTGCTGTTTCGCAACACTTGCCCCGGTGGCCCACGAGCATAGAGGCCCCATGTTGATCTGTGTATGTTAAGTGACTTGCAATAAAAAAGACTACTTGAAAACAGTGGTTTAAAGTGGTTTAAAGTGCTGTTTTTGCTACATTCGCGGTCATTTAGTGCTTCTCACGACCACGGTCATTTAGTGCTTCTCACTGCGATCTGTTAGTGGTGCTTTTCGAAACAATGTAGCACCCATCTCAAACAAGCATTGGGAGGATGGGAGGGAGGGAAGGGGAGGGAGGGAGGAGAGAGGTGTGGAGGGAGCAGGGGAGGGAGGGGGAAGGGGAGGGGGAACGGGGGGAAGGGGGAGGGAGAGGGGAGGGAGGGGGGATGGGATGGGGGAAGGGGGGAGGGAGGGGGACCGCCCCTTTTCCCAGTACCCCTCTTTCCCCGTTGGGCCCGTCCTCGTAGGGTTTCCATTGTAACCGGGAGGACGGGAGGGAGGGAGGAGGGAGGTGTGGAGGGAGGAGCGGAGGGGGGGGAGGGGAGGGGGGAAGGGGGAGGGAGAGGGTTAGGGGGGAGGGGGATGGGGGAGGGGGTAAGGGGAGGGAGGGGGACCTCCCCTTTTCCCAGTACCCCTCTTTCCCCGTTGGGCCCGTCCCCGTAGGGTTTCCTTTGTAACCAGAAGGGGGGGAGGGAGGGTGGAAGGAGGGGGGAGGGGGAGAGGGATGGAAGGGTGGAGGGAGGGGGGGAGGGATGGAGGGAAGGAGGGAGGGGGGGGAGTTAGGGGAGGAGGGGTGAGGGAGGTGGGGAGGGAGTTGGGGAGGAGGGGGGAGGGAGTGGGGATGGAGGTGGGAAGGAGTGGGGAGGAAGGGGTTGAGGGGGGAAGGGGGGGG
Source organism: Rhinoraja longicauda (assembly GCF_053455715.1). Lineage (NCBI taxonomy): Eukaryota > Metazoa > Chordata > Chondrichthyes > Rajiformes > Arhynchobatidae > Rhinoraja > Rhinoraja longicauda. The sequence goes on along the minus strand of NC_135957.1, from coordinate 38,490,659 downwards.
AGGGAGGGAATAGGGGCCCCATGCTGATCTGTGTATGTTAAGTGACTCGCACAACTTTTAAAAACTGGCAGTTGCTTTTCGCAACAATGTTGCAAACCATCTCACACAAGCATTGTGACGTCACAAGCTGAAGACCTTGAAAAAAAAGGTCAGAAAAAAAATTATGTAAATTTAAAACCGAGCTGATCTCTCATTGGTGCACGGGTGCCATTGTGACATCACGCGCTGAAGCCCCTTCAAGAAAAGGGTTAGAAATGAGAAATTTTAACTTTAATATCTCTCTAGCTTTAAAAAGGTAGCTTCAATTTGAACGAAAGTACTTACAATAGTTGCCCATGTTAATGGTGAATATGGCGGTACAAAAATCGTAGCGCTTTGGTGTACCGTCTGGGAGGAGTAGGGTTTGTAAGTTATGGACAGAAATCTTCGGAATCTTCCGTACAAACATACGGAATCTTCCGTATATACATACGGAATGTTGGACCGCAGAGTTTTAGTAGTATATAGATGCCCTAATGGAATCAATGAATGGTTACAGAAGCAGTTTTGGGTTATTTAAGATCATTTTAGATTCAACCGTCTTTTTGTGAATATTCGGCCAATTTTCAAAGTGACAAAATAAAGCCATTTTTGAATGGATTAGGATAAAATGTTATACATAATTTTGAAAATATATAATTATTCCAACTTCTTCCATGCATTTATATGGATTACAATTTCATAATGGATTCAGTATTTAAGAATGTAAGAAAATGGGATATATCCAGTTAGATGGAGGACCAGAGGACATAGGTTCAAGGTGAAGCGGAAAAGATTTAATAGGAATCTGAGGGGTAACTTTCACAAAAAGGGTGGTGGGTGTATGGAACAAGCTGCCAGATGAGGTAGTTAAGGCTGGGACTATCCCAACATTTAAGAAACAGTAAGACAAGTGCATGGATAGGACAGGTTTGGAGGGATATTGTCCAAGTGCAGGCAGGTGGGACTAGTGTAGCTGGGACATGTTGGCCGGTGTGGGCAAGTTGGGCTGAAGGGGCTGTTTCCACACTGTATCACTTTATGACTCTACGCTCTATGAAAAAGAACTATGAAAAAGCACCATCTGTCGATGGAATGGAGAGGCGACGTTTTGGGTCCAACCCAAAATGTCTCATCGAAACATAGAAAATAGATGCAGGAGTAGGCCATTCGGCCCTGTGAGCCAGCACCACCATTCAATATGATCATGGCTGATCATCCAAAATCAGTACCCATTCCCACTTTTCCCCATATCATAGAAACATGTCTATTCTCTCCCCAGATGTGGACTGACCCCCTGATGAGTCTATCCAGCACTTTATATTCAGTTAGATCATGGCTGGTCACCAAACAAGATGCAAGATGGTGCTGGAGTGTGGCAACTCTTTTATGCTGAACTCAGAGGGGGATCTGCTATCATCTGATAAAATCACCCTTTACTTTTAAATCTCTTTTTCACTTGTGAATCTAACTCTACCTTTTGTACTTGAGTTTGACTTGATTGTATTCATGTACAGTATTATCTGATTTAATTGGATAGCATGCAAATAAAGCTTTTCACGGTACACCTGACAAAAATAAACCTAAACCCCAACCCCAACCCCATTTACCTATTTGTAATCCACATCCCTATACATCTTTGCATAACTAAATATCATCAATCACTCACTTCAAACATTTCATTTGACCCCAGCTTTATCCCGGAGAGCAAATAAGATGTTTCTATTAGATTTTCAGTGAATAAAAGTGATTCTTCATTTTACTTCTGATCGGCTTGATTCTAATTTTAAGCTCATCCTTTCTTGTACCAGAAGAGATAGACTATCCTTATTCATACTGTTAAATTTTTTCTGTATAATTTTACAGTTAGATTGCACCTTAACTTATAAATCTTTGAAAATAAAACTTAATCTATGCTGCATAATTTAAATGTTCAGAACCCCCATACTATTTTTGTGAATCAGTGTTGTACACCCTCCAATGCTGAAGAATTATCTTTTAAATGTGGAAACCAGAATTAAATACCTTGAGATTACACCATGTACTCATTAATGCTTGACAACGTCCAAGTAACTATGAGTTACATGAATGGATTGTAGATGGTAAATGATAAGGGAAGATTGAAAGGAGGTGTTAAAATAATTATATTTGAAACTGACGAAAATTAGATGGCCATCTTAGAAAAGATGAAATGCAAGAAGAAGTAAGTGCACATGATATTTGCTGAAAGGTCTTTTCAGATTTGGACATGGTGTTGAGAGCGTGTTGGAAGGAACACCAAAGATAGACACAAAATGCTAGAGCAACTCAGTGGGACAGGCAGCATCTCTGGAGAGAAGGAATGGGTGATGTTTCAGGTTGAGACCCTTCTTCATACGGAGAGTCAGGGGAGAGGGTCTAGAGATATGAAAGGATAAAGTGTGAAAATGGCAAATCAAAGAGTGGGCAGTATCGCCCCCATCTCTTTTCCAGCTTTCTCCTCCCTACTCCAATCAGCCTGAAGAAGGGTTCAGACCCAAAACGTCACCTATCCATTCCCTCCACAGATGCTGTTTGGCCCGCTGAGTTATTCCAGAACTTTGTGCTTTGCTCAGGATTGCAGCATCTGCAGATTCTAGTGTCTCCTCTGTCTGCCTCAGTACCAGGGATTATTGACTTAGACCTGGATGGGCACAGGAGCAGAGAGTTGCCCCTGTCCTGTACCTTCAGTGATCGGACTCAGTTTCCATCCACGTGGTTTAACAAGAAACCAATATATTCAAGGGTTAGTTTGCCTTGGGGAGAAATAGGACAGTGACCTCTTTATCAAGTGCTAATGTATGTTTTTCTTTCTTTAAAGCCGCAACAGGGGCACTGATTTGGGTGAGAATAGGTCAAGATTGGGGTCATGGTCGTGGCAAGAGTCAACCAATCTAATTCCCCTTACAGACTCTTATGATTTGGACCAAAATCAAACAACTTGGTTGGATCCATTTTACATAACGCTTTTTATCTAACACCAATCTCTTGCCTGGAAATCCATTCCCATTGAAGTCAATGGAATGAATTTCAGGGCCAGGGCTCAATGCATTAATCTATTGTTTAAGACATTAAGTACAACCAACCAGAGATGAAATTTGAGACAAATCCATCTCTCTCAATTGTTCGTATCACCTGCCTCTATTCTCTTATAAATTAAATTCCTTACATTTTTGGAATGTTTTCTCTTTTGATTTTACATGGAGCTAATATGTATGTTTTGGAGGAATGCATTTTACATGAATCTTGAATTTTAAAAACAGCACTAATGGCACTCGCTGTAGGTTTACTATTTAAGGTTGAAAGCTACTTTTATATCGTTGTGCCCTTAGCTTTGATTCTGAGCATGAGGTTTGCTGTTGTGTTAAGGTACTCAATTTAATAGTGTAAACAGCTGCAGTCAGCTTGTCGATTTCAGTTCCTGGAATCTAACCTGAACAAATGTCAGTATAAAAGTGGTTTACATCAGCTGTGTTTGGCAATCCACAAGGTAGCAAACTTTTCTTGTCAAGAACAGTCCTGTTCAATCTCAAACTGCTGAATTGCATCAGTGCTGGTGTTTATTCATCCATTAAATGGGGTCGCAGATTAATTGCATGATTTGATAAGGTCCTTGGAGGAAAACAATTTATTCGGTGTGGGGTATAGAACAAAGGTCTATTGTCTTAAAATTAAAACAAAAGTAAAATAATCTGGAACCTTGAATTATGAAATTAGAAAAGAGAATGCTGAATGTACTCAACCCAAAAGGTTTGCTTCTCATGCATACAATAAGATTGCTTTGAATCATAACTAATTTTTATGGACAGATTTAAAAAAAATCAAATAATGGGATTGATTTATAAGAATAGCAATTTAGTTCTCCCAATGCCAAAGACTGTGACCAAAATGTATGTGGCACAGGCCCTTCCCTTTTTGAGTATCTCAATCCTAACTTCCTTCCGGACCAAACTCAGATCCTGGGGGGACAGGGCTTTCTCCATCGCTGCTCCCACTCTATGGACCTCACTACCCCAAACCGTCAGAGACTCCTCCTCACTCACCACATTCAAAACATCACTGAAGTCTCACCTGTTCAGTACTGCCTTCAACCACTGAAGGTCACCTCACCTTCTGTCTCCTTTCTCTGTTCGTTTACTTATTTATCTATTTATTCACTTCCCTATGTTCTTTAAATCCCTGTAAAGCGTCTTTGAGTATATGAAAAGCGCTATATAAATGTAATGCATTATTATTATTATTATTATTATGGACAATCTATCTATTCATAATATTCCAGAAGTAGTCTCACCTGTGTTCCATGTATTTGGAGCAAGATCATTTTATTCATATATTCAAACCCTCTTGCAATAAAGCCCAGCATATTGTTTGCCTTCCTAATTGTTCACTGAACTCCATTTCAACTTGCAGTGATTCATGTACAAGATTTCAGATCCCTCTAAGCACCAAAACGCTTGCCATTTCTATTTTTTTCTATCAAAGTGGATAACCTCACATTTTTCCTATGCCACCCTTGTTCCATATTCCACTCCAAATAAATAATTTCCTTTCATCCACTCTATCAAATCAACTCTAATATAATGAAAGCTCTCAATATATTGTAATATGCTTATTTAATCTAATGCAAGTACATCATTAAAAATTGTGAATTCATTGGTTGAAACATAATAATATAAATACATCAACAGCAAATCTATACAGTTTTTGGGTATGTGCGTTATCTGTAATTCTGACCAAATGTAAGTTAATGCATTTTAACTGTTTCCAAGTTAGGTAGAATTACATTTTGTCAGCCATTTTTCTATACTTTTGACAAGCAAGTACCCAATATTTTAGGCATTAGTGGCAATGTCATGAAACATTAACTATTTGATTGGTAATAAAAACATTCAAAGCCAAAATAAAATGGTAGAAGTCAATGATTATTGAAAAAAAACACAATGTGCTGTTGTATTTTAGTGGATCCGACAGCATCTCTAGAGGATATGGATAGGCTCCATTTTAGGTCGGGTTCTTTCTTGATTATAAATGAAACTTATTTCCTCAACCACAGTGAAACGCTTTATAATATGCCAATATCAAAAATACTGAGACTATGGCTTTAATAAGGTACAAATACTGTTATTGGCAAGCTCACTATTTATTGCCCATCACTAATCACCCTTATGCAGTTGATGGTGATGCTCGTAGTTCAACCTCTGCCATATTACTGGAGATTTTTGGATAGGGTGTGTCCCAGTGATATTAGCCATCTTGATGCTTAAAGGCATGAAAAGGTTTAATTGAAAGTTCCAGGAACTTTTCTAGGAAGCATATTTAAAATTTACTCTTAATTATTTCCCCATACTGACAGTATTTGAAGAAGGAAACACAATTTAAGGAGGTGATTTCATTTTTAACCAACTTCAGATTCAAAGATTCCACATAATGTGAGCACAAATGTTATCAACAATATTACTTTTGAGGAATAACAGTGGCGGAGCAGTGGATAGCCAAGAACTTCAAGTACGTGGGTGAGCATATCTCTGAAGATCTGGCCTGGAGCCAGCACATTGTGGCAAGCACAAAGAAAGCTCAACAACGCTTCAACTTCCTTGGAAAATTAAGATTTGGTATGTCAACGAATACTATCTTGAACTTCCAGAAGTGTACGGTAGAGAGCATATTGACTGGTTGCATCACAGTCTGGTTGGGCCACTCAAATGACCAGGAACTAAAGAGATCACAAAACATGGTGAACACTGCCCAGTCCATCATGGGTACAGACCTCCCTACCATTAAAGAGATCTCCAGGAAATGCTGCTTCAACAAGGCAGCCCGTTTCATCTGGCCACACCTGCCTTCAAGAAGGTGATATAGGAGACTGAAAACCATGACATCCAGATTCAGGAATGGTTTTTTTCCCCAACAAGCATCAGGCTATTAAACACTATGAACTCTAAGTCTGAACTATGAACACCACAAAGGAAATAAGAGACAATACAATATTGGCAGTTGAAAGTCATGCTTAGACCAATGTTTACATGGAACATTGAACAGAAAACAGTACAGTGCAGGAACAGGCTCTTCAGCCCATAGTGTCCGTGCTGAACAGGATGCAAAGACCAAACCTTATCTGCCTGCACTTAATCCACATTCCTCCATACCCTGCATATTCAGGTGCCTATTCAAAACTCCCTTAAATGTCATATCTGCCTCCACTACCACTCCTGGCAGCACATTCCAGGCACTCACCACTCTCTGAGTAAAAAAAACTTGCCCCACACATCTCTTTTAAACTTTGCTCCTCTCACCTTAAAGCTATGCCCTTTAGTATTTAACTTTCCATCCTGGGATTTTTTTTGACTGTCTACCCCATCTGTGCCTTTCATAATTATATATACCTCTATCAGGACTCTCCCCACCCCCATCCCCCCAAACACCGGAGGTCCAAAGAAAACAATCCAAATTTGTCCAGCCATTCCTTGTAACTAAAAGCCCTAATGCAGGCATCATTCTGTTAAACTTCCTGTGCACCCCTTCCAAAGTGTCCAAATTCTTCCTGTAATGGAGCGACCGGAAGAGCATGCAATACTCAAAATGCAGCATAAATAAAATCCTATAAAATTGCAGTTTAGTTTAGAGATACCGCACAGAAACATGCCCTTCAGCCTACTGACTCCACACTGACCATTGATCCCCACACTCTAACACTATCCTACACACACTAGGGACTATTTAAACTTATACCAAGCCAATTAACCTCCAAACCTGTACGTCTTTGGAGTGTGGGAGGAAACCGAATGTCTCGGAGAAAACCCACGCAGTCACAGGGAGAGCGTACAAACTCCGTACAGACAGCGCCCGTAGTCGGGATCGGACCCGGGTCTCTGACACTGCAAGTGTTGTAAGGCAGCAACTCTGCTGCTGCACCACCGTGCAACCCAGTAATATGATTTTCTGACTCTTGTACTCAATGCCCCAACCAAATAAGTCAAGCATACCATATGCCTTCTTTACCGCTCCATCATTCACCATTTGTGTTGCCTCTTTGAGTAAGTTATGGACTTTGATCCAAAGAACCCTCTGTACATTCTTTAGCTCTACAATGTTGGATAGTAAGCTCAATGATAGTTATATATTTTTTACAAGCCAAACAAATTGTTCATTGACCAAAGATGTGCAGTGAGAAATTGACAGGGATGAGCTGTGGACATATCACACAAAATAGTTATTTGTAGAAATACATATTGCAAAATTCTGAGTATCACCAACTGTAGGCTTGCTTAATAGCAACAAACATAATTTACATTTCTTTGCACCCTTGACTGAAAACAGAGACGGCATCTTACCAACTAATAGATTTTTAAAATGACTGCTATTTGCAATTTAGAATGTTGATTTATGCAAATTGCAGTTTTCACACATGGGTAGCAAATGAAAAAACTTACCACCATGAAAACACCGCAAAGCGGAGGGCATCTTTGTGTCAGTTTTATACCCCCAGGGAGTTTGTTTCATAAAAATGTATCCTGGGAGTACATATTGAGTTTTAATGAGCTGTTGAATAGTAAGATAGCACCTTTTTCATGTTTAAATATTACAAGAAGTGACATTGGCAAGGGGCCACAGAACTTCAAGCATCAACTTAATGACAATTTTATGTTCAAAGAGTCAGTGGTCGGCAAATATTCCAACAATCAGGATAGTCAAAATTTCATTTTCCGACATTACCGTGAGAATGGGCACTGTTAAACTCTTGTGAAACCATGGAATCAAATTACTTTCTGAGATAATTTATCAAACATATCATATTTGTAATGCTTTGCCAAGAGGAAGATTTTTGCACTCAAATGTTTTGCGTTTGATGAACACCAACGTAATTGGAGTTGAGAATACAGCTCATTTCCCGAGGGAGCAAATTGTAAAAACAAATCTTATTTGTTGAAATGTCATTTGTGAAGAAATTTCAGTTTGACTGGATTGATTGCCAGCCACTACTTTCCACCCTGAGCCAGAAAGGTTTGCATTGTCAACAAGCAGCTGAAAACCTGCGTGCCTTCGAATCTTGCTCTGCAAATATCAAAGGGCAGTCATGTTGTGATGGCAGATCTACACACAGCAACTTGATTCAACAGATCCCCAGACTCATTCTGTGATGAAGCCAGTGCTCCCCCCATCACAAAAAAAAGAAATGACTGCTAAAAAACAACAGAATCAAATCATGCAATAGCTTAAGATGGACACAAAATGCTGGAGTAGCTCAGGCAGCATCTCCGGAGAGAACAAATGGGTGACGTTTCACGTCGAGGCCCTTTTCAGACTCGAAACATCACCCATTCCTCTCCAGAAATGCTGCCTGTCCCGCTGAGTTACTCCAGCATTTTGTGTCTATCTTCGGTTTAAACCAGCATCTGCAGTTCCTTCCAACACATTTCATCATGCAATAGCTTGCCAGCAGCAGTAAAAAGGTTAAAAAAAAATCTGTCCATGATCTGTATTTATTTTAACGAAAAACAATACATGAATATGGGAAAAAGACTGAGTGATTAAAATTGGGAAATTTAGGGATGGTAGACTTTTCATCCATTTTACACTGCTTTTCTGAATGTTTGAAAAATCATTGCAGAATGTTGAGATTGTTAATTATTTTGGTAAAAGTGACATTTTGGGGAAAAAAATGACGGAGCGATGACCTGAGAGGGCCAGTTACTGATGTAACCAAGTAATTTTGGTGTGATGTCTCTGTGAACAGTATAAGAAAATAACTGCAGATGCTGGTACAAATCGAAGGTATTTATTCACAAAATGCTGGAGTAACTCAGCAGGTCAGGCAGCATCTCGGGAGAGAAGGAATGGACGACGTTTCGGGTCGAGACCCTTCTTCAGACTGATGTCAGGGGGGCGGGACAAAGGAAGGATATAGGTGGAGACAGGAAAATAGAGGGAGATCTGGGAAGGAGGAGGGGAAGAGAGGGACAGAGGAACTATCTAAAGTTGGAGAAGTCGATGTTCATACCATTGGGCTGCAAGCTGCCTAGGCGAAATATGAGGTGCTGTTCCTCCAATTTCCGGTGGGCCTCACTATGGCACTGGAGGAGGCCCATGACAAAAAGGTCAGACTGGGAATGGGAGGGGGAGTTGAAGTGTCCGGCCACCGGGAGATCAGTTTGGTCAATGCGGACCGAGCGCAGGTGTTGAGCGAAGCGATCGCCGAGCCTGCGCTTGGTTTTGCCGATGTAAATAAGTTGACATCTAGAGCAGCGGATGCAATAGATGAGGTTGGAGGAGGTGCAGGTGAACCTTTGTCTCACCTGGAAAGACTGTTTGGGTCCTTGGATGGAGTTGAGGGGGGAGGTAAAGGGACAGGTGTTGCATCTCGTGCGGTTGCAGGGGAAAGTGCCCGGGGATGGGGTGGTTTGGGTAGGAAGGGACGAGTGGACCAGGGAGTTACGGAGGGAACGGTCTCTGCAGAACGCAGAGAGGGGAGGGGATGGGAAGATATGGCCAGTGGTGGGGTCCCATTGTAGGTGACGGAAATGTTGGCAGATGATTTGTTGGATCCAGTGGCTGGTGGGGTGGAAGGTGAGAACCAGGGGAATTCTGTCCTTGTTGCGAGTGGGGGAGGGGGAGCAAGAACGGAGCTGCGGGATGTAGAAGAGACCCTAGTGAGAGCCTCATCTATAATGGAAGAGGGGAAGCCTCGTTTCCTGAAGAATGAGGACATCTCTGAAGCCCTAGTGTGAAACACCTCATCCCGGGCGCAGATGCGGCGTAGACCGAGGAATTGGGAGTAGGGGATATACTTTTTGGAGGGGACCGGGTGGGAAGAAGTGTAGTCCAGATAGCTGTGCGAGTTAGTGGGTTTATAGTAAATGTCCGTCACTAGTCTGTCTCCTGTGATGGAGATGGTGAGGTCCAGAAACGGGAGGGAGATGTCGGAGATAGTCCAGGTATATTTAAGGGCAGGATGGAAATTGGAAGTGAAGTGTATGAAGTCAATGAGTTCTGCATGGGTACAAGAGGTAGCACCAATGCAGTCGTCGATGTAGCGGAGGTAGAGTTCGGGGATGGGGCCGGTGTATGCCCGGAACAGGGATTGTTCGACGTACCCGACAAAGAGGCAGGCATAGCTAGGGCCCATGCGAGTGCCCATAGCTACGCCTCTGGTTTGGAGGAAGTGGGAGGAGTCAAAGGAGACGTTGTTGAGGGTAAGAACCAGCTCTGCTAGGCGGAGGAGAGTGTTGGTAGATGGGGATTGGCTGGTTCTACGGTCGAGGAAGAAACGGAGGGCTTCGAGACCATCCTTGTGGGGGATGGAAGTGTAGAGTGACTGGACATCCATGGTAAAGATGAGGGAGTGGGGGCCTGGGAACCGGAAGTTATCGAGGAGGTGGAGAGTGTGTGAGGTGTCTTGGACGTAGGTGGGGAGGGATTTACACAGGGGGGATAGGATGGAGTCGAGGTAGGTGGAAATAAGTTTGGTGGGACATGACCAGGCAGAGACAATGGGTCTGCCGGGACAGTTCTGTTTATGGATTTTGGGTAGGAGGTAGAATCGGGCCGTGCGGGGCTGGGGAACTATAAGTTTGGAGGCATTAGAGGGTAGATCGCCGGAGATGGTGAGGTCTGTGATGGTGCTGATGATAAAGGTCTGGTGTTTGTCGGTGGGGTCATGGTCCAGGGATAGGTATGAACATCAACTTCTCCAACTTTAGATAGTTCCTCTGTCCCTCTCTTCACCTCCTCCTTCCCAGATCTCCCTCTATCTTCCTGTCTCCACCTATATCCTTCCTTTGTCCTGCCTCCCTGACATCAGTCTGAAGAAGGGTCTCGACCCGAAACGTCGCCCATTCTTTCTCTCCCGAGATGCTGCCTGACCTGCTGAGTTACTCCAGCATTTTGTGAATAAATCTCTGTGAACAGTGGTCTACTCAGCTTTTCATGACTGGCAGCGAGTTGTTAATGCATCGAGAGCAGGAGAAGAATGCTTCTTCTGAGTCCAGAGAGCAACGGTAACGTGATTTGCGAGTAACATTTCACAAACTGACATGGAGAGTCAGCACATAATGAAGCTTTGTTCCACAGGCATGCAATGATTAAGATTTGGACGGATCAAAGACTGTGTTATGGCCAAACTTCCCCAATGTACTTTCATAGTTGCATAACTTCAGCTTTGCCATCATTCTTTATGCTTTAGTTTTTTAGTTTAGTTTAAAATACAGCATTAAAACAGGTCCTTCTGTCCACAGAGTCTGTGCCGTCCAGTGATCCCCGTACACTAGCACAATCCTAAACAATAGGGACAATTTACAATGTTTACCAAAGCCAATTAACCTACAAACCTGTACGTCTTTGGAGTGTGGAAGGAAACCAGAGCTCCCATGCTGTCACGGGAAGAATGTACAAACTCCGTACAGACAGCAGCCATAGTCAGGATCAAACCCGGGTCTCTGGTGCTATAAGGCAGCAACACTACCGCTGTGCCACCGTGCCACCCCCAAATGCATGAGATAGAAATCCACCAGGGACATGGTGTCTCAGCAGTTGACTCTGGTGCTCTTACTGACAAAAGAAGTAATGACCCACTTTATGATGGCCTCCTCTGTACACTATACACTTCAGAAAGATAGCAATATCTGCAGCATTGCTATCACCCCAGTGTTAAAGGAATCACTATAGCAATTCTGCAGCTGTGTTATCACTATCAACAATCATATATAATATCAACATAAATAGGTCTTTTATTCCATCAAAGTGCAAAAGTCATATGACCCCTTCCACGAGAAAATAATGTACAGAGACGTAAGCTACCAAGGAAGAAAGGGTTAATCTGAAGTGGTCAAATGTCATGGTGATTTCCAAAGGAATAACAAATAATGCTGATTGTTTCATCAGTGATATAGCAATCATTGTGAATGCGTCCTCTGTGTTGCCTCACAGAGAAAAGATACATGAGAAAAACAGAGCCGGGCTGAGCAGACAATTGAAGTATTAACCAATTCTTCAAGTAGTTGATGATTCTTTTAGAGAACGCCTACACAAAGTATTTTAGAAATGACTAGTATTTATTACATTTTGCAACACAGCTTTACAATCCAAAAGAAAGCGAGGAGAAAGATCAATTATATTGAAGTCTAACACATACTTTCACTGTCAGATGGCAGATGAAACACCTCACAGATGGTATCAAGCACCATTATGTTGCTTTCTCTTGGAAAAAATGTGCTTGATTTCTCCCATTTAATATCCTTTCAAGATAATCAAGGTCTTTTATTTTGGGGAGATGGCTCACTTAATAAACATCTTGTCTATTGCAGCATGGTAACTTTTGTGAGTGTGTCCCTCATTACTTGCTGCCTGTAATTGGGGATAAATTATTTGGCCAGAGCGTGAGATTTTGAAACACACACATCACCAGAGGACTTATTATCCTCGATAATGCTCAGGAATATAGAAGCCAATATCTCATGATTTCTACTTGTGAAAGCTCCACATAGGCAATGATTGGGATGTTATGGACCTCACTCTGAGCATTGATTATGTTCTCTGGCCATTTTCAATCATAATGATATCAACACTTGTATACGAACGATGATGGTATCAGTAATAATTGAACAGTTCATAATGTTCAGGTGTCATGTGTTTTTCCCTCGGCTTTATCATTGTTCGCTGGTGCATCTCCCCAGAATGATTTATCATCTAACCCCTTCCATACATAATGCACAATGTATCTTCTTCTTAGACAGCCTTCTGAGGTCGAGGGTGATTTTCTTCTACTCCATTTTGTGGGTTCTAATGCAGCAAATAAAGCCAATGCGAAAACCATAAACTCTTCTACAGACAGGAAGGTGGATGGGAAGGGACAGGTAGATGGGATGATGAAAGTTAGTTTGTGAGGAGATGTCCTCCTTCCATCATTTACACAGGTCTTCAATGTGCTCCTGGTGCTTGGCCTCCAGGTTTAAATTTGCATCTAGAATTCTCCTTCTCCAGTCAAGGGCCAAAGATTGGAAGGAATTGTTGAGGATGTTTCGCTTCTAAGGACACTTTATGCATAGCCTTGAATTTTCTGCTCTGTCCAGTAGGTAGTCTCTTCTCACGAGAAAGCTTGGAAAAAGTGTCTGTTTCTGGAGCCTGGTGTTGTGCGTGAGGACAACATCCCAGTTTAACCAACTGAGATCAACTGGACCCGCAACGCTGGGGATGTTGGTCTAGGAGTGGACGCTGATGTTTGTTTGCTTGTCCGTCTAGTAAATGGGAAAGATTTTCCAATGTCTTGAAGTGGCTGCTGTAGGTAGTCCAAGTCTCGAGGTAAGGGATCATTGGTGCCTGACAGACCTTCAGTTTTGTGCCAGATATTGATCTCCAAATATCCTTTTCCTCAACTGGCCAAAATCCTGTGCTAACACATTCAAGGAAGAATTTCATCAGCAAAGTCGGATATTAACATAACATAACATAACAACACTTTATTGGCACTCGGCTTTTTACACCGAACGAAATTTCAGCAGTCACACAAAACACAGCAAAAAAGAAAAGAACACAGGACACCCGACCCCAACACAAACATCCATCACAGTGACTCCAAACACCCCCTCACTGTGATGGAGGCAACAAAACTTCCCCTCTCTTCCCCCCGCACCCACGGACAGGCAGCTCGACCCCTACCGAGGCAAACGACACGCACAGCCCCCGCAAGGGGATGGAAGGCCCCGCAGCCGAGCCGCCTGGGCACCAAAACGTCCCGCGGCCGCACCGGGCGATGTTAAGTCCAGCGGCCGAGCTGCACCGGGCACCGAAACGTCCCGCGGCCGAGCCGCACCGGGCACCGAAACGTCCCGCGGCCGAGCCGCACCGGGCGATGTTAAGTCCAGCGGCCAAGCCGCGCTGGGCACTGAAACGTCCCGCGGCCAAGCCGCACCGGGCACTGAAACATCCCGCGGCCGAGCCGCACCGGGCGATGTTAAGTCCAGCGGCCGAGCTGCACCGGGCACTGAAACGTCCCGCGGCCGAGCCGCGCTGGCGATGTTAAGTCCAGCGGCCGAGCCGCACCGGGCACTGAAACGTCCCGCGGCCGAGCCGCGCTGGCGATGTTAAATCCCGCAGCCGATGGAAGGCCCCACGGGCGAGCTGCGCCCCGGGGAAGAGATCTAATAAAAGAAAGGTTTCCCCCGCCCCACCCCACCCCCACACCCCACACCCCACACCCACACCCCACCCCCCCACCACACATACACAGCCAAAAACAGAAACAAAAACCATCCCAACACCGACACAAACAAAAAAAAAGAAAAAAAGACAAACAGACTGCCAGAGAGCCGCAGCCGTTAGGCGCAGCCAAGTCCTCCCTCTTAGTTGCTCTTGACATGTAGGAAGTAATCCATGTTTTCCAGAGTCTCGTCATGAACCTTCATTAGGGGGGCAGTGCGGTGTAGTGGGCTATAGAAATAGGTCTCATGGATGTTGAGTTCCACATACATTAGTGAACTGATCAATGTTACCTTGGTGCTTAGCCTCCAAAACTGCATAGACTCTGGCATCATCTCCATACGGCTGTTCACCTATGAATATTTTGGAGACCTGAGTTATGGATTCTATGTGCCATAAGTTGAAAAGTTTATCAATAGTTTTAAAGATTAGCTCCATTCTCAGAGAACTTTTGTTAGAGGTGAGGTGCAGTGTTGCAGAGGGAAAGTTTGAGATTAGTGTTGATACACTGAAACTTTATTTGACACGAGACTTTGTGAGGTTATCTCTGATATAGATTAGTCACTCCACAGCAGGACTTACATGCCTTTGCAAACCAAATGCAAGATGGAGTCAAATTTCTGTAGGCAGTCAAATATTAGCATGGTACTTCATAGTTGATTCGAATTGATGGAGTTCAATGGTGCTGCTCCCTGCTTTTTGCCTGGATTTGTGCAAGGTGAAGATCACATCCACTGTGCCTCTACACTGTGATTCAGGGATTGTCTTTTGGTTTTGGACATTAGGAAGAGTTGGTCGAGGAGAATCTGGCAATAACTGACGCAGTAGCACGCAGTTAGGAAACTCCTCTAGAGAAATTGTGGAGGGCTCGAGTCCTTTCGTGAATATGGTCATGATTACCATATCTGATACCATTTTTGAGGTGGGATATGTCCTTCTTGAATTCTTGTCAGACAGAAGAGTCTGTAAGGCCACCTTGAATATACTGTTATGTTATCAGTGGCATTTTGGTCAACGACAGAGAGTCAGCTAAGAAGATTTTCAAAGTGTTCCTGTCAGCAGAATGGGACAGTCCTGATGAGTTCCAGTCTCATTGAGGCGTTGGACTGCAGATTGTTTTCACACCACTGGATCAACTACACATGTCATGCTATTGATGAATTGATGAATCTTCTACATCTTTCCATCGGTTCATTACATCTTGCGTTTTCTGCTGGACCTCTGCCTTCTTTTCCTTTGAATAAATGGGAATCATCCAATCCAGGAATTCTTTGTGTTTGTAGTTAATTTGCTCCTTGACGTCCTTGTCATTCTGATCAAATGCTGATGTTTTTGGAGCCAGGTCGATGGATGTGATAGAGAGGATTAGGTGGCAGTCAATGCAGCAGTTAATGGTACCTGTCCATCAAGCAGTGGTGTGAACAGCCTTGCATCTAGTTGCTCAGTCAATGATACCATCGAATAGTTGCCAGTATTGGACTGTGAACATTTGTCAGTTGATTGATGCCCCTCTAATGATACGAGACCCCCAAATGCAAGGCTCTCTCAGTATCTAATGATAATGTTCATTATGACAAGGCTGTGCACCAAGCACTTTGTCAAGAAAAATACCCCAATCAAAGG
Source organism: Rhinoraja longicauda (assembly GCF_053455715.1). Taxonomy (NCBI): domain Eukaryota; kingdom Metazoa; phylum Chordata; class Chondrichthyes; order Rajiformes; family Arhynchobatidae; genus Rhinoraja; species Rhinoraja longicauda. The sequence continues at coordinate 38,474,810 of NC_135957.1, read as the reverse complement.
CAGTTTTCCCTGCTCCTTCCTTGTCATTCATGCCTTGCTCAAGAGTTGAATCCCTTCCCACTCAAGCATGAAAGTCACCCAGGAGAATCACACTGTCTCCCTTGGACTTTAGACTTTAGAGACACAGCGTGGAAACAGGCTCTTTGGCCCACCGAGTCCATGCTGACTGGCGATCACCCCATACACTAGCACTATCCTACACACTTACAAGACCAAAGTTTGATCTGGACAACGGATGCTGTCTACAAAGTTTGTACATTCTCTCCGTGACCTGCGTGGGTTATCTCTGGGTGCTCCGATTTCCACCCACGTTTCAAAGATGTGCAAGTCTGTAGGTTAATTGGCTGGGTAAAATTGTATATGGTCCCTTGTGTATCTAGTATATTGTTAATGTGCGGGGATCGCTGGTCAGCGCAGACTCGATGAGTCGAAGGCCCTGTTTCCACGCTGTATCTCTAAACTAAACTAAATCGAAAAACCATGGCGTCATTGTTCAAATATGCTTGGAGGATGCCCCACGATCACTCTGAATCACTACAACCAATGTAGTGTATTAAAGTGAAAATGTTAAAATAGATCCTGCATGCGGCATGACTTTTGACACATTCTTGTATCAGATACATTTGTTGAAAGTTCAGTGAAGATACTTTGATGATAATTCTGCTTCTGTTATTTGTCTTAACAATCAGCAGCACTTACAAGCATACATATATTATGTACACATAGCCAGACAAGCTGTCTCTAAACTGCTCATGTAATATTCCTCACTGATTCAACTGACATTTTCTCCAACAAAATAGTTCAAAGCTCAAATCCATTGTACTTGTTCCCATCCATGATTTCACTGTTCAGCCATAAGCACCATTTCTTTTCGTGGAAATATTTACTTTAGTTGCATTTATGTCATTCCAGGGCCTATGGTCATTTTATTTCCACGTCCCACTCCCACATATGGAGATCTCTCTGTATTTGGCACGTTTCATTGTTCCAATGAAACCTAAGATAAGCTGAAAGAACAGTGTCTCATTTTTAAACTTGGAAGGCTCCAACCCCAGTACATTGAATTTAGAGAAGCATCCTTTTCAGTTTTGTATTAGAATTGGCCAATTCAAGGTTGGCTTGTATTCATTACTGCAAGATTCCTTTTGCCTCAGCTCATTATTGTTGGATCGCTAATCCTCGTCTGTGTTGCCTTCTAAATATTTAGGCTGGCTTTTTACGTTCTAACCTTGAAACTGTCCAAAATGTGTTTATTTTCAAATTCTTCGAATTACATCTAAAGTGATATATTGATACAAATCTACATCAGCACTTACACAGTCCATTTCCTTGGAACAAATTCTTTCTCACATGTCCTTCAATTTTGTCCAATACTCCTGCCACCTCCTGCACCTGCCACCTCCATTTAAACTACCAGCATATCTTTGGGATGTAGGAGAAAACCAGAGCAACTGAGGGAAAACAAAGTAATTACAATGAGAACATGTAAACTTCACACAAACATCACCCAATGTTAGGATCGAAGCCTAATCACTGGAGTTATGGTGTTTGTTGTCATAACTCATACCATTTGTTTACTTTATCAACCCTTTGCTTGTTGACCTATATTGGCTTCCAATAAAACAAGCCTTTAATTTTAAAATTCCCATCCCTCTCTTCAACTTCTACATAACTCATTCTTCCTGCTATCTCCCTCTCTCTGTAATCTCCGCTACTATTACTATTTATTTATGTTGCTCTAATTCTGTTTAATTGTTCTGCCGTTGATGGCCGTCTTAAAGGGCCTGTCCCACTTAGGTGATCTTTTTGGCGACTGCCGACGATTGTCAAAGTCGTAGCAGACCGCCGAACTTTTCTTTTACCCGATGACAATGACCATGATAAAGCCGAGTCAGGTTGAGATTACACCGTTTTCTGAAACATTGCAAAAATTCCCATGCTGTCAATGCGTCCTAATTTTCACTGAAATCACTGACAAGTTGGTAAGTACTTGAGAGTTTTGAACTATAACACCTTGTATGGGTTACTTAAAAACCAAGCTTCACTGTAACAAGGAATAAACTGGATTTACTTCCACTTTATTAATAGCTGTATTAAAAAATTTTTTTTTAAAGTGGGTCACTGGATTTCTGTGAAAAGTGTGTGGGCATTCTTTGAAAATGTAAGGGAGATGCATATCTGGTTTCTGGGTTGAATATCTGGGTTTGGAGCCCACTTTAAATGTAATGGCTGAGCCCAAAAACATTGTGAAAATTCCCACGCTTACCTGACCGTCAAACTGTCGCCTCCAATCTACCTGTCAAAGGTCCTGACGATAAATAAATTTGTTAAACACAAGCATTTTATGGTATTTTGAAATGACTTTACTTATTTTAATATTATGTGCTTCTAAATGCATCTTAAGAGAACCTATCAAACCTGGGGATAGCATGCGACAACGACCGCAATAAGTAACGATACCTGGCGACAAGCCAGCTGTCGCCGAGAAATTTCAAACCGTTTGATTTCTCAGCGACACGCCGAGATCCACTATAAACCAGTACGATCTTTGGAAGACTCCTCACGATCATGCCCACGACACCCCGGCGAACTGTCGGCGACAGCCTAGTCGCCGGCAGTCGCCTTAAAATCGCCAAAGTGGGACAGGCCCTTTACCTGCCAAGGCCCTAATCTTTGATATTCCCGACCAAAAACCTTCTGTTTCTCTCCTTTAAAAAAACTCCTTGAATACCAACTCTTTGACTAGCATTTGAACATCTGCCTAATATAATTTTAATGTGACCCAGCCCTAAACTATATGTTAATATTCCTGTGAAACATGTTGAATATTTTACTGCATCATATTTTTTATATACGTGTAAGTCTTTGATTTTATTAACCTGTTCACTGTCAAGTTTGTTTTTCACTATTGGCCTTGACCAGAGTATACTCGGGGGTGGCACTGAACAGGTTAATCTGTTATAAATAGAATTATCTGCAAAGGTTGAACCAAAACCCAATTAACAAAATGCCTAGGTGGTGATTGCTAATGAGTTGAACACGTCCTGTTTTAAAGCATTCTTTTGCTTGCATGCTGCTCAAATATCTCGTGACGTTAAGGAGAGCAGGCAAAATTGCACATTGTTACAGCAAAATTTGTTTTTTTTTCACAGCAAGTAAGAACATGAACAAATCAGCAAGTAAAATACAAACAGAATTTTAAATAAAAGTTAAAACCAAAAGATCTGAATCAAACATAGAGAGTTTCCTAAAAATGTGAGTAGTAATCGATTTCTAGATCCAAAAGGAAATGCAATAATATTTTGCAATGAAGATACAGGGAAGATAAATTCAATAGAAATTTCCTGAGAATACGAGGGTTTTAGATTGACATTTAATTTATTTCATTGTTACCCCATGAAATTGAGTTAACACACACTGAGCAGGTGAACAAAAAAAGATGACCCAAGATGAACGCAGAAAATTCTGGAAATAGACCAGGTCAGAGAAACAAAGTTAATGTTTCAGGTGAAAGACTCTTTATCAGTATGTCTGCATGAAGAAAAAAATGAATGATTCCATCAATCCAACCAGTTCTAATGACTGATAATCGACTTTCAATTTTAACTCTGCTTAGCTTTGCACAGTTGCTGCATAACTCAAATTTTGAGCATTCGTATTTTTCATGAATTTAAATTTGGAAAATGGCCCATGTGATTATCATAATCTGGGAGTCAAAATTCCAAATTTTGATCATGCCAATGGATTTTGCACCAGATAACCATCACTTCTGCTTTTATTTTGACTTAACTTCCTAGCAATTGATTGTGGATCAAGACTTAGCTGAGATGACATAACAAAATCTGATGGCAAATGAGATAGAATCGACTAATTAGACCGTAATCATATAACTAATCCTGATAGTTATCTCATGTAAAATGAGGATCACCATTTTCTATTGATCAAAACGTTGATAGGTGAGACATGTTCAGACTATAATGAAATAAAACAGGGGGAAATGGAAAATAATATATACTCCCTTTCTTGGGGAGAGATTCCGTCACTTGCCTCATCACCCCACCTCCCTCAGATTCTTGCAATGCTTGTGATACAAGTGAATTTAGAAAATATATCAAAGAATTTATCAATACGCTATCAGGAATGATGCACAGGGAGACGACGATGTAATATGTTTTTAATTGGCGCACTTCAAGGCTATTACTTCAGGCAACGAGAGTGGGATAAAAACAGAAAATGCTGAAAAAAAATCAGATCTGGCAGCATCTGAGCAAATAGAAACAAAGTTAATAATAATAATAATAATACATTTTATTTGTCACATGTAGGTTGGCACAGGGTCAACGGTACAATGAAATGTATTTGACAAGACAACGGGTCACCTCAGCAGTAATATTCCAAGGATAAATAAGATAAAAAAATGACATTAGTAAGGTAAAAAGGCAATATTAAAAATAGGTAAAAAGACAATATTAAAAATAATCAACATATATGATTTGAAATGTGTTTATGAGTTCAGAAGCCTGATGGCCTGATGGTAGAAACTGCTCTTAAGTCTGGTGGTACATGCAGTCATACTCCTGTATCGTCTTCCTGATGGTAACAAGGAGAACAGCCTGCGTGCTGGGTGGCTGTGGTCCTTGATGATGCTGCGTGCCTTCCGCAGGCACCGCCGGTAGGAAATGTCCTCAATGGCCAGGGGACAGTTGCCAGTGATGTGCTGTGCCATCTTCACCACTCTCTGTAGTGATTTGTGGCTGTGGGCAGAACAGTTCCCGTACCAGACTGTAATGCAGCCCGTCAGCAGGCTCTCGATGGTGCATCTGTAGAAGTTTGTGAGGATGCTGGCGTTCATGCCAAACTTCCTTAGTCTTCTCAGGAAAAAGAGCCGCTGGTGGGCCTTCTTTGTTATTGTGTCCGTGTGCAGTGTCCAAGAAAGATCCTCAGTGATGTGCACACCGAGGAACTTAAAGCTGCTGACCCCTTTCAACCTCAGCATCACCGATGTGGATGGGGAAGTGTCCACTCCCCCGCTGTCTCCTGTAGTCCACGATCATCTCTTTAGTTTTGCTGACATTGAGAGAGAGGTTATTTTCCTGGCACCAGTTGTTTAGTGCCTTTATCACCTCTCTGTAGGCCGTCTCATTGTTGTCTGTGATGAGGCCCAAGATTACCCTATAATCTGACTTGAGCCAAAATATACAGGATTCACCCAATTTAATGAACCCCTGGTTAGAAGCCTCTTCTAGCTAGAAGGCTAGAAGCCTCTTCTAGCATGATGGGACAGCACTTGAAGTGGTATAAGAAGTATTTAATGTCTCAGTTAATACCCAACCATCAGAAGAAGTCTCTCTTTCCCTTACTTTTATAAGCTTGGTGATCCCTGAACCTTCAGAAAATCAGTAGTCTTTTTGAAGCTTCATTTCTACACTCCATATTCGCCAGTCCCAAAGACTGCTCTATTTTCAGCCATTTATTCAATTATTTGTTTTAAGTGGTGCTGGATTTCAAGTACAGTTGAGTCACAATGTTTAGATGGTCTCAAGTTTTAGGGAAATAAATTATTCTGTCAATTATTTGGAAACGCTGGATGGCTCTACTGATAATTAAGCACGAGTTAGAAGTAATATTTCCACCTCGAATACTATACATTCTTTAGTTTTTAAAATACCCATTCCTCTTCAAAATCAACTGAATCTTGATTTAGAATTTTTGAATCATTGGTAAAGATAACATCCTCCTGACATTCAATTTCATTCCTATTGTTGAGCTTGAAAGCATTTTCTAATCTCTGTAACATCACATCGCACAAATTCAGCCTGGGTCCTTCTGTGTGAGATACAAAAATACCTGGTCGACTCTCCACAGGAACACTGCTGTTAATCAGCAAACTAAACCCAATTAATGTAAATTGTGTATTTCTAGAAAGGGAAGGCAGTTGGTACAGGCATGGGAAACTAGGAGCAGGTCTTGGCATGTTATTGAAGCATGGGGACCCGAGGTACTGATTTTAGATTAAGAACCTATCTCACTACCACTCCAAATCTGTTAATCTCGGTGTTTGCTGATTATTTAATATTTTCTACTATCCCCGATTATCTCCTCATTTCTATCAAAATCCTTCTTTCCTCAATCTTTTACTTCCTCATCCCAGTGATCCTGCCCCCTCGTTTGACACACCTTATTTGCTGCCAATTATTATCCCTATAATCCCGATCGATCATAATAGTGAATGTTGCACACGAAAGTTCTTTGCACAATTGCAGATATATGACCTCAGATTAATTAGAGCTCCAATGAGGAATCCTTCGACAGTTGAAGAATTTCTAGCATTTGTGTTCTGTGCACATTTCAGCTTCTCATTCGGATTTGTGTTGCCAGTAAACTTGGATGTCTGTCTTTTCAATTTAGTCTTTAATAATTATTGTGCACACCAACACCTCCATTTCCGCAGAATGCTTAGGAAGTTTGGCATGTCCCCAATAACTTTCACCCACTTCTACAGATGCGTCTTAGAAAGCATTTTCTCGGGATGCATCACAGCATGGTTCGGGAACAGCTCCACACAAGACTGCAAGGCAATCGTGCAAACCAACTTCCCTTCCATTGACTCCAGTTATACCTTACTGTGCCTCGGCAAGGCCAGAAGCATAATCAAGGATTAAGGACACCCTGGCCACTCACTCTTTTCCCCTCTCCTTTCAGGCAAAAGATATCCAGGTTTAGGGACAGTTTCTTCCCCGCTGTTTTCAGGCATTGAACCATCCTATCACAACTAGAGAGCAGACCAGAACTACTCTCTACCTTATTGGAGACCCTCAGGCTATCCTTGATTGGACTTTATGTTATTTACGTTACTCCCTTTATCATGTATTTGTACACAGTGGATGGCACGCTCGTAATCATGTATTGTTTTTCCACTGACTGGTTCACACACATGTACCATGGTGCATGTGACAATAAACAAAACTTAACTGAAGGCCTCACAGCAATTCTTACAACACCTGACTTGTAACAGCTTTCCAACCTGGTCCTTTTCCCCCCCAATAGTGCTGTCCATCACTGTAGAAAATTATTTATATAAAATTGATGCTGAAGTGATACTCAAGATGTGGTCAGGCCCTACATACTCAATCCAATGCATCATCAGCAACTACACAGCAAATTACAAAGATAGCTCATTTTATCTAAAAAACATTGGGAGCCAACAGCAGCGAACTAAACAGGTCCAAACACCAGTATGAAGTAGTTAATGCAATCTACATTTGCAATTCTTCGCCAGTTGCTAAAAAGGGTCATCCATCAAAAACGTAGCAACAGAGCCTTTGTTTGATAATCCGCATTCATCCACAATAAATGCTGTCTGCGCCAGAATATGTTGAGCACACTTACACATTTGGAGGAGTTTGGTATTTACAGGAAGCATGAGTGATGACTAATTTTATTTATAGATTTGCATTCAAATATGTAATGAATTTCTACTAAAAGACAACGATTTGAACCCTATTAGTTTTTTTATCAGCAGTGCCATGGTGTAGAGATGCTTTGCTATGTCACAGTCAGATTGTTAGCTGTTGTCAGTTAAGGAGCTGTTGAAGAAAAGAAATTCAGCGTATACGAGCCCTTTATTATTCATTTTACATTTGCTTAGTTCACTGCTGAATATAAAAATGTTTATACTGAAATATTCTGTTTGCCTCCAAGAGTTGAGGAGGCACAGTTCTTTTTGTGGTGCGCCAGTGGAGCTGGTGCTTCCATTTCTGTGCATCATGATTTGGAGAACATCAGAGGCCTCAGAGAGGATCCAAAAAAATATTTATTCATAAAGTACAAGGAATAAGGTAGAATCTGAGATTGGTTTCTTGATGACTGTCAAAAGGAAATTGAGAGATGTTCAAAATGAATGGTTTTGACAACATTTTGACCGATGAAAAGATTGGTAAAAATTAAGAGAGGCAATGAGGAGCTTTCTTTTAAACAGAGCAAGTTGCCGTGATCACTTTTCACATTACAGTTCACAGTAAACCACTTCTAATTTATCTACTGATATATTTGACAGTAATTCTTAGAACAGTGAATGTCTATCCCAGTCATGTTAGTTCACATCAGGCCACGAGCTAGATGATCAAAAATCAACCTTCAGCAGATGTGATGGTGAAGCATGTTCAAGGCTCCTACTATTGTTTTCAGTGCCCTGTAGTAAGTTTCATGTAACTAGAACATGGAAAAGTACAGCGCTGGGATAGCTGTACCTCCAATCTGAAAAATAACTTTCTGCCACTCCTCTACTTCCTACTGTGAAACCAATTCTGTATCTCTGCTTATTCCTTGTGCAAGTCAAAAAAATGTCTATACCCGATAAAATATATTAGTCAAACTCAAAAAGTCATACCAAGTCATACTACTCTGAATAATAGTTAATAAAATATACTAAGTCATCGATGTAGAAAATAGATCAGCCAAGTGTCTATACATTCTGAAGAAAGTCAATTGATTTTGGAAGATGTTAGCTTGCACAATAAGGGTGGAGGTACCTAAAGCACTCAATTGAACCCCTGACAGAAATCATCATTTGTTCATATTACATGTCAGTTGCCAAATGGTCTCTTAGATTTATATTATTCATAAACATTTCATGCCACTATGGAAGTACAAATGGAAGTACATATTAGTTATCTGCATAAGTAAACCAATCAGACATCAGTCGGTTACTGACGTCATTCATTGAGTACCACCCTCATGTGTTGAACTTTGTACTCTGCGATAAGTTGTTAACTTAAGTTACTTATTGTATAATCACATTTTGTTCTGCAACTTTTGTATTCTTTGCAATTTGTCTTGGACCTTTTTATCTTTGTAATCAGTTTTGTAATGTATAACCTTTGCAACTTTGTAACATATCACGGCTGGATGAGTAAGAAATAAGGGGGGCGACATAAGAAAAGGCAAGTCATTGGTTGCGAAGGAGGAATGCACTTGCAAGTAATTGGCTGTTGCTAAGGAGGAATGCACTTGCAAGTAATTGGTTGTAAAGGAAATGTTTGAATGTGATTAGGTAGGAAAGGCATTTGAAATGAAAGCATGCTATAAAAGGAAGCATAAGAAAATAACTGCAGATGCTGGTACAAATCGATTTATTCACAAAATGCTGGAGTAACTCAGCAGGTCAGGCAGCATCTCGGGAGAGAAGGAATGGGTGACGTTTCGGGTCGAGACCCTTCTTCAGACTGATGTCAGGGAGGCGGGACAAAGGAAGGATATAGGTGGAGACAGGAAGATAGAGGGAGATCTGGGAAGGAGGAGGGGAAGGGAGGGACAGAGGAACTATCTAAAGTTGGAGAAACTTCCCTTCCCCACCTCCTTCCCAGATCTCCCTCTATCTTCCTGTCTCCACCTATATCCTTCCTTTGTCCCGCCCCCCTGACATCAGTCTGAAGAAGGGTCTCGACCCGAAACGTCACCCATTCCTTCTCTCCAACTTTAGATAGTTCCTCTGTCCCTCCCTTCCCCTCCTCCTTCCCAGATCTCCCTCTATCTTCCTGTCTCCACCTATATCCTTCCTTTGTCCCGCCCCCCCTGACATCAGTCTGAAGAAGGGTCTCGACCCGAAACGTCACCCATTCCTTCTCTCCCGAGATGCTGACTGACCTGCTGAGTTACTCCAGCATTTTGTCTATAAAAGGAAGCTACTCATTGTACAGTCAGGCAATGTGTTCCTTGATTGTTCCAGCCGTTGTTTGCAAATAAAGGTTTAAACTTCTTGAAGAATTCTCCGCGTCATCTGATTCACTTTCAGGTTTCGGTAACCACGACACCATATTTTGTGCTCTTTTTATAATTATTGTACTTATATTTGAAGAAGGGTCTCGACCCGAAACGTCACCCATTCCTTCTCTCCCGAGATGCTGCCTGACCTGCTGAGTTACTCCAGCATTTTGTGAATAAATACCTTCGATTTGTACCAGCATCTGCAGTTATTTTCTTATAGTACTTATATTTTGAATGATTAGGATTAACAATGCTGTAATTAGTTAATTTTCACGATTATGGTTAATTCCTTAAGACCATAGCCCTATGATAGTCTGCACTATGTAAATTTCACCTTACATCCTCTTATCTTTTAGCACAGAATTAATCCACTGATGAATAGTAGTTGTTTTATATCCTAGAACATATTCCACTCTAAGAACCTTGCTTAAGGGCATTTTAAAGAAATTAAGATGATTCACATTATATATGTATCTTGTATAAAAGTCCTGAGCAAGACAAATAGGACATAGAAATATAGAGCATAGGAACAGGCCTTTCAGCCCATAATGTCTGTGCCAAACATGATACCAAAATAAACTAATCCCATTTGCCCGCAGGTGATACTTGGAGTAAAAAAACTAGCCTCACACACCTCCTTTAAACATTGCGCCTCTCTGCTCTCTAGTCTTTAACATTTTCACCCTCGGAAAAAGGTTCTAACTGTCTACTCTAACCATACCTCTCATAATTTTATATACTTCTATCGGGTCACCCTTCAACCTCTTGAATTCTAGAGAAATCAACCCAAGTCTATCCAACTTCTCTTTAAAAGGTATCATCTCTGATCCAGGCATCATTCTGGTAAACCTTCTGTTACGCACTCACAAGATTCTAACTTAAACCTTATGCAGCGCTTTCTCATTAATCAACAACCAATCTATTGTAGATAGACACAAAATGCTGGAGTAACTCAGTGGGACAAGCAACATCTCTGGAGAGAAGGAATGGGTGAAGTTTCAGATCGAGACCTTTCTTCAAACTGAAGAAAGGTCTCGACCTGAAACGTAACCCATTCCTTCTTTTCAGAGATGCTGCCTATCCCGCTGAGTTACTCCAGCATTTTGTGTTTATCTTCGGTGTAAACCAGCATCTGCACTGCTTCGTACACAGCCAATCTGTAGTGTCTCCCTCACCGAATTGATCAGTTCAAAGCTCTGTTCAAAAGTGTTTGTTGCCCATGTGAATCTTACCCCAATAATTTAACTGCTCATCCAAAGCTGATTTTGCATTTTTGTCCACCTGTGTTCTGGACTCTTTCATTTGACGGTCAAATTTCCATGTCTTGTTCAGTTTCACCAAGATGCTAGCATCAATCGTAGATTGCTTGTTTGTTTCAGACAATCCATCAATTAATTGCTTAAGGACGTAGCTTCCACTATAATACGATTGCAAAGCGGCTTATTTAATTCAGATTGATAACATTTAATTTACTAAAGACATGGTAAATCATGATAAAATAAATGAATGTACCTTTCATAAAATCTGTAGATTGTTATTTATATCATTTTAATTTCATTTTTGCACAATTGGATTTAATTGACACAGCAGTTCTGCAGCATGAACTAAAAAAATTACACATACATTTGGGCTTTTCCTCAGTTACATGGCACGATTTTTGGTGACAGATGCAAAACAATCAATGGAAGTCTATCACATCTGTGGGTACGCAGAATTTACACATTATGTTTGCTGCCGTTAGCATTAGAAAAGTCATCCTATAAAAGTCAATCGCTTTAATTTTCCTTTCAGGGCATGTTATCCCAACAGAATGATTAGAGGTTAGGAGAAAAGTAGGTGATCGCATCAAATCAAAAGGGGAGACTGAAAAGGATAAAGACAGTAGATGCTTCATGGTTAATAATTCTGCCTGAGGAGCCCAGAGATATTGTCTTAGGATAAAGAAACAGCCAATAATAGGGTCATAGAGACATTATGGCAAGAAGGCAGCTGTATGGTGATCATATCCAGTTCGATTCTCTATTGAGCAATACAGTTGGTCCACTCCTCTTCTTTATTAAGGGCAGCACGGTGGCGCAGCGTTAGAGTTGCTGCCTTACAGCGTTTACAGCGCCAGAGACCCGGCTTCGATCCTGACTACGGGTGCTGTCTGTATGGACGTTTGTACGTTTTCCTGTGACCTGCGTGGGTTTTCTCCGAGAACTTTGGTTTCTTCCCACACTCCAAAGACATACAGGTTTGTAGGTTAATTGGCTTGGTATGAATGTAAAATTGTCCCTGGTGCAGGATAGTGTTAATGTGTGGGGATCACTGGTCGGCACGGACCCGGTGAGCCAAAATGCCTGTTTCCACGTTGTACCTCTAAACTAAACTAAAATTCCCAAGGCCCTTTTGAAATCACTGCTTGTTCCCACTTCCACCATCCTCATAGACAACAACTTCCAGCTCATTAACACGCATTACTTAAAATTATACTTTCTTGTAGTCCTCCGTATCTCTTGCGATAGCCTTCAACCTGCGCCTCCCAATGAAAGTACATCAGTTGATGAAACAACCTTTTCATTGAACACACCCAGCTTTTCTAGCTTAACCCTATCTACAGTAAACCGCCGCAAAAGCATTTTTGTTCAATTCTTGTCACGGCACAGACCCCTCCTTAGAGAATTGACGCCTCTTACCTCATGGGTGGACCCAGAGCCCCAATCTGAAACAGTTCCACATCATGCCTCAAGCCATGCATTGATACTTCTTGTACTACTATTCCAACACTCAATGGCACGTGGCACTGGGAATACTCCGGAGATTGATACTTTCGGTCTTACTTATTAACTTCCTCTCCAGTAGTTGAATGTACCACAGCAAGACCACTATTCCTGCCCCACCCCCTTTCCGTAGGGTGATGGTACCATTGGGTACCACAACCTCTGACCCATTCTCTTCCTTCCACAGGACATAATGGGCTCCTTAAATCATGTTCCTTGCATCTGGCAGCAGCAAGAGTATATGGCAAGTGGAACACATTACGTTGGTTGCAGAAACATCCGTCTCTGCACCTAACATTGAAATCTCCAAGAACCACTGCAGTTTCACACCATATTTATCCCCTTTCCAGTCTTTTGCATAATGGTACAATGATCTGGTCTGCACTCCTTAAGCAGTGAGCAGTGCAATGCAACACTTTGAAAGTAGTCCAGTGAAGTCCCTGCCTCTCAAGTGACCTACTCCTGGAATTCAGGAAATTGTCAAGCTTCCCATCAGACTCTCTAGTGTGGAATTATTAAGGATACACTTTCCACACATGTAGTCTCCCGGGTAAGTGTGATGAAGTCCCTGTACAAATCAGACGTCTCAGCTGTCACTCATGATCGGCAAAAATGTTTTATACCCTTTTTAAAAGTTTCGGTTAGAAATACAGTGTAGAAACAGGATCTTCAACCCATCGAGTCTGCTCTGACCAGCAATCCCTGCATACTAACTGCATACACTAGGGACAATTTACAATTATACCAAGCCAATTAATCTACAAACCTGTACATCTTTGGAGTGTGGGAGGAAACCGGAGCACCCAGAGAAACCCCATGTGGTCACAGGGAGAACATACAAACTTCGTACAGACAGCACCCGTAGTCAGGATTGAACCCAGGTCCCTGGCGCTGTAAAGCAGCAACCCTACCACTGCACCACCATGCCCATGTAACTTCAGATTCTGGAATCTTGAGCAAAACACAAAGTGTTGGAGGAATCCTGGGTGTTAGGCAACACCTGTGGAGGGAATGGACAGGCAATGTTTTGGGTCAGGGCAGTTCATCTGAAAGGTCCCCCACCCAAAACATCAGCTGTCCATTCCCTCAAATTTTGTGGTCCAATTCTGAGTCCTCCTTCAGCCCCTCACAAGTCTGTTTGTTCACCGTCTAACTTTTCTCCTACTCAATTGACTAATTTTAAACTTGTTCCATTGTCTACTTAATAATCATTGGCCAATTCGATGAACTTCGAGCTATTTATCTTATTCATACAATTCTAGCAATTAAATATAATTTAGACCAAACTTCTAACTTTAGGAAAATGATTTTAAAAAGCTGCAAGTCTCTCCCTGGCCCTCCTGTATTAGATTAAGGCCTCGTTATCCCATTACTTTTAAAGTAAATTCATTGGCCGAGAGATAGCATAGAAACAGAACCTTCAGCCCACTAAGTCCATGCCGACCATTATCCACTCATTTGCACTAACCCAACAAAAAAGCTATCAATTTAGTCTCCCTATATTCTTGGCATCTTGGTCGGCATGGGCAAGTTGGGCTGACTGGCCTGTTTACTTGCTGAATGCTCCGTTACCCTATGTGTAAGACAGCATCTACAAAAGGAATGGACCCTTCTTAGACGGAAGGAAAGTCCATGCTTTGACACATTCTCACTTTGATCACTATGATTCCACGTTGACCATCACACTGAGCTAATTACTTTTGTCTAATCATATTCACATTCAACTTAAAGAACCACCACACTATTTAAAATGTTAAACATTGAAAAATAGATAAGACAGTCACTGTGGGAATTATCTATTGCTTTGTCAACTAAGTGTACAGTATAAACATTGCTTAATTATGTTTATTTATTACAGGTCTAATTCATTTGCATTGTGAAAGTGATTAATCATAACATATCACGAATTCCGCCTACATTTAAGCAAAATAAATCAAAATAACAATAACTCGTGAAAGCAATTATTTTCCAATACAGTTGCATGTGTTCAGTATTCACAAACAAAGGTAAATGCATCCTCTGTTATTTATATTCATGTGTATTTTAGAGATTTATTACAGCAGGATCTTGATCAGCTGGACAAGTAGGCTGAGGCACGGACAAGTTGGGCCGATGGGCCTGTTTCTATGCTGTTTATATAACCCTATGACTCTATGTGGGGCTGATCAGAGCAAACATGACCAGTGCACTGTAGTCATTTCCTTTGTGAGTCCGATGGCTGCACTAACCATTTGCATCACAGCTCTGCCCAAGCCCACAAGAAATTACAGAGATTTGTGGATGTAGTCCAGTCCATCACACAGACCAGACACCCCACCATGGACTCCATCTACACTTCATACTGCCTCAGGAAAGCAGCCAATATAATCAAGAATTTTTATCACTCATTCCCTCCTCTCCCAGCTCCTGTTGGCAGAAGATACAAAAGCTTGAAAGCACGTACCACCAGACTCAGGAACATATTCTTCCCCTCTGTTATCTGACTTCTGAATGGTCTTTCCATAAGCTAGGGTATAGTTTTGATCTTCCAACCTACCTCATGGTGGACGTGGGATGTTTTCTCTGGATTTGTTACTATTCAATGTTGAAAAGCTATATTCTACACTATTTTTCTCTTCAGTCTACCTGTTAAGCACAACATTGCTTAATTATATTCATATATAGTATTATCTGATCTGATTGAATAGCATGCAAACAAAAGCTTTTCATTGTATCTTCATACGTGTGACAATAATAAACCAATACCAAAAACCATTTGTGGATGTGCAGCTACCAAACCATTGCCAATGTTGCTGCCTCACACTCCTCTACGAGTCACAGTGAGTTGTGACCAGGCAGAAATTAAGGCTCTTGTCACAGTCTGCATAGACTGTTGCTGACAGCTTTTTTCCAAAGGTCAAATCACTGCTTCAAAATGTCACCAGTGATCAGAAACGGTTAAAAAAAATTTTTTTGACTTAAAACACATTTGACTGGTTTAAAACATTTAAAATTAAAACATTAAACATTAGATAAAAGCTAAAAGGGGACTAGCTTTTTCTTATGTTTATAATGAAAGTACCTCCCTATTTAATTGAATGGAGTAATTGAACCTGTATAGTTATGGCTGACACAAAGCTGGGGCAGTTCAAATATCTTGTTCCTCAGATCAGTAAGTAATAGAACATTCCTGGGTTCAGTTGTATACTTAGAGGCAGAGCAAGATGTCAGATGTAAGGGCAGTGGCTTGCAACATGCTTCATACCTCTATGCTGCAGAGGCATGGAATTCTAAATGCATGGTGCATGCTCTACAGCTAGCCAGCAACTCGCTCTACAAATATCAGCATAATTTGACCCATTATAAATGTTTCCACATCATCAAAACTAAGAAATTGGATCAAAATTATTTAAATTTACCATGACAGCAAGTTAAGATGTTACATCAAAAGTTATTTCACAGGCTGCAGGCTGACTGACTCTTGAGAAACTCTCCATATAACGCTCAGCAAAACACAAAGTACTGGAGTAAATCAGGGGCTCGGGCAGCATGTGTGGAGGGAGGGCAAAGTTTCAGGTCGGGACTTTCTTCAGACTGATTATATATAAGGCAATCCACTTCCGGTTGCTAAACACTTTAACTCCCCTTCCCATTCCCACACTGACCTTTCTATCCTGGGCCTCCTCCATTGTCAGAGTGAGGCCCAGCACAAATTGGAGGAACAGCACCTCACATTCCCCATACTTGGGCTGTTTGCACCCTAGCAGTATGAACATTGACTTCTCTAACTTCAAATAACCCTTGCTTTCCCTCTCTTTCCATCGCTCCCTCTTCCCAGTTCACCGACCAGTCTGACTGTCTCCGACTACATTTTATCACTGTTTGCTTTGTTGTTACCTTCTCCCAGCTAACAATGATCTAGAGAGTCATAGAGTCATAGAGTGACAGTGTGGAAACAGGGCCTTTGGCCCAACTCACCCACACTGGCCAACAATGTCCCAGCTACCCTAGTCCCACTTGCCTGCACTTGGTCCATAACCCTCCAAACCTGCCCTATCCATGTACCTGTTCAACTGTTTCTTAAATGATGGGATAGTCCCAGCCTCAACTACCTCCTCTGGCAGCTTGTTCTATACACCCACTATTCTCTGTGTGAAAATGTTACCCCTCAGATTCCTATTAAATCTTTTCCCCTTCAACTTGAACCCATGTCGTCTGGTCCTCGATTCCCCTAATCTGGGTAAAAGATTCTGTGCATCTACCCGATCTATTCCTCTCATGGTTTTGTATACCTCTATAAGGTCTCCCCTCATCCTCCTACGATCCATGGAATAGAGACCCAGCCTACTCATCCTCTCCCAATAGCTCACACCCTCTAGTCCTGGCAACATCCTCGTACATCTTTTCTGAACCCGTTCAAGCTTGACAATATCTTTCCTATAACATGGTGCCCAGAACTGAACGCAATATTCTAAATGCGATTTCACCAACGTCTTATACAACTGCAACATGACCTCCCAACCTCTATACTCAATACTCTGACCGATGAAGGCCAGAGTGCCAAAAGCCTTTTTGACCACCTTATCTACCTGCGACTCGACCTTCAAGGAACCCTGCACTTGTACTCTAGATCCCCCTGCTCTACAACACTGCCCAGAGGCCTACCATTTACTGTGTAGGTCCTGCCCTTGTTCGACATCCCAAAATACAACAACTCACACTTCTCTGTATTAAATTCCATCAACTATTCATCCACCTACCTGGCCAATTGATCCAGATCCTGCTGCAATTGTTCACAACCATCTTCACTATCTGCAACATCACTAACTTTTGTATCATCAGCAAACTTGCTAATCTTGGCCTGTATGTTCTCATCCAATTGATGTGGATGACATCTCATTGATGTAGATGACAAACAGTAACGGGCCAAGCACTGAACCCTGTGGCATACCACTAGTCACAGGCCTCCATTCTGAGAAGCAACCTTCCACCAGAGATCTCACTCTCTGCTTCCTTCTATGGAGCCAATTTGCTATCCATTCAGCTATCTCTCCTTGGATCCCATGAGATCTAACTTTCCAGAGCAGCCTACCATATGGCACCTTGTCGAATGCCTTACTAAAGTCCATGTACGCAACATTTACAGCTCTGCCCTCATCAACCTTTTTTGCTCACGTCTTCAAAAAAATCAATCAGATTTGTGAGACACGACCTCCTACATACAAAACCATGCTGACTGTCCCTATCAGCCCTTGCCCATCCAAATGCCTGTATATTCTATCCCTCAGAATATTCTCCAGTAACTTACCAACTACAGATGTTAAGCTCACTGGCCTTTAGTTCCCAGCATTTTCCCTACAGCCCTTCTTGTAAAGAGACACAACATTTGCCACACTCCAATTCTCTGGCAACTCTCCTGTATTTAAGGACGACATAATTTTCAACTAGGGCTCCCGCAATTTCTTCTCTAGTTTCCCGCAATGTCCTCGGATATATCTGATCAGGCCCCGGAGATTTGTCTACCTTCAAACACGACAGTACCTTCAGTACTTCCTCGACGGTAACCCTGGCTGCTCTCATGACACTTCCAGTGACGTCTCCAATCTCCTCTCTCCTACTGTCTTTCTCCTCAGAAAATACAAAGGAGAAATACTCATTGAGGACCTTGCCCATCTTCTGTGGCTCCACACAGAGGTGACCGCTTTTATTCCTGAGAGGTCCCACTCTTTCTCTAGTTACCCTTTTCCCCCATATGTATTTATAAAATCTTTTGGGATTGTCTTTTATGCTACCTGCCAGAGTATGCTACCTGACCCCTTTTTGCCTTTCTGATCTCCTTTATTAGTTTGCTCCTTACTTCCTGAAACTCCTCCAGGGATGCACTTGATTCCAGCTGCCTATACCTGTCCCATGCATCCTTCTTGTTTTTGACTAACTTCTCAATTCTATTCTACATTTTCCTTGCCCTTCATCCCCTTTGTCCTGTTTTCACACCTTACACTTCTTTATCTATGTATCTTTATCCCCTGACATCAGTCTGAAGAAGAGTCTCGACCTGAAACGTTACCCATTCCTTCTCTCCAGACATGCTGTCTGTCCTCTGAGTTGCTCCAGCATTTTAGGTCTATCTTCGGTTTAAACCAGCATCTGCAGTTACTAATGTCATCTCTTACTGCAACAACATTAATTGATGAGCTCTATGCATATATTGAATTGTAAGAGGTTTGCAAAACCTTTAACCCAAGCATCAACCCAAAGATGCATTTAATCTATGCCATTACCTGTTGATACATCATCTCCGGTTGTGTACCTTCATTTCCAGGCTCTGGCCACCAAAAGATATGTTGCACAGTGAAGGATTTCCATATAATTTCTTATTTATATGCAATAGAATACAGTAGGACACAAAATTAAAATTTAGACATCGATTGATATCTTATTGATTGATATATTATAGAGATATTATGAATTATGTAGCAATTGCAGAGCATGAGGTTATTATAATGATAAAAAGCAAAGCAAAGCAAGTCCTTGGCAGGGTATAGTGGTCTTTGTTCTTAGTTTTCTTTAAATTATTGCCACATTATTATGTTTATACAATCACTGACTTTGCTTCTTTGACCCATTCCAACCCAAGTGGGAAAAGAAACAAAATGCTAGAGTGACTCAGTGGGTCAGGTAGCATTCTGGAGAACATGGATAGATAACATTTCTGGTTGGGATCCTTCTTCTCTCCGATTGAAGATTCAATTCAGATTGAAGAGGGTTCAGTTCAGTTTAGTTTATTGTCACACGTACTGAGGTACAATGAAACGCTTTTGTTGCGTGTGCTATCCAGTCGGCTGAAAGACAATACATGATGATTACAATCGAGCCATTTACAGTGTATAAATACATAAGGGAATAACGTTTAGTGTAAGGTAAAGCCAGCAAAGTCCAATCACGGATGGTCTAAGGGTTATCAAAGAGGTAGATAGTTGTTCAGGACTGCTCTCTGGTTGTGGTAGGATGATTCAATTGCCTGATAACAGCTGGGAAGAAACTGTTCCTGAATCTGGAGGTGTGCGTTTTCATACCTTTTGCCTGATGGGAGAGGAGGACAAGGGAGTGGCCACGGTGTGATTTGTCCTTGATCATGCTGCTGAAATTGCCGATTTGGCTCCTGACTCGTTACATCGCCCAGCCATCTCCTCCAGAGATACTGCTTGACCTGTTGAGTCACTTCGATATTTTAAGCTTTTTTTCCACAAACCAACATCTGTATTTCATCGTATCTCCTACCCAAAATGGATTTATTTTGTATTGTTGTCCATAAGACTGCCTTAAAAGAGAATTAGAATGGAGTGGAAAACCAGACCCTATGACATTCAGCACATGTAAGATCTGTAACAAGAACAACAAGAACATCAGGATCAGATGAAGGTACAAATTTACAACAAGGTTGTATAGTATCAGTAGCTCCATGCGAGTCCTCTGGACAGGCAGAATTATCTGGACAAGGACTATTGTAAGAGGCAAATAATTCAGCCTTGTCTAAACTTCTTTCTCAACCATGTCCAATCACTGGTTGTGTGCTGGACTCAGCAATAATCAGTTCATTGTCCTCTACACACATTATAATGCACTTGCCTTTAAGCAGAAATATGGTCAACTTGGAATCTGAGACTTATACAAAAAAAAACATTGTTTTAGTAAGTATGTTTTACTGAACATATAAGACCAATAGAACGGGCGATTGAAAGCAAAAAGCCTTTGGAAAAATAAAAGGTTTAGGATTCAAAGAAAGTACTAAGTACTAAAGGCCCCCAATGTGCATACAAGTGTCAGGAAAATCAAGATGGGTGTCACAGTGTAGGATACCAGAGAGGAATTAATGGATTTATTTCATTGGATAGGGTTTGTGTTTGAGTGCAGTGCACCCTAAAGTTGTGCTAAGTGTAAATAGTATTTTTTTTCTCTCTGCTTCTTAGCTCTGCCTCTTTGGTAGTTATCCCACCTCTGAGATTTTGGATTCTGAGATCTTGTGTATTCAGTTCTTGTTCCAGGATTTAAGCCCAGAATGTTGATCCTACTGTACAGATCTGCTTAAAGGTATTCATGGACATCTCTAAATGCAAAAAAATCAGGATCAAACTAGTTCAATGGAGTAATATTTTAAAGTATAATTATTTTTAACAAGAATTTTGATTGTATCTGAAGGACCAAAAATCCGTCAAAACAATTGACAAAACTTTGAAATGTAGGAAGTACAACAGTCAATCTCTGCACTGCAACCTCACATAACATGGTTGTAATGATTAAATATTTTTTAAAGATGTAGGGGTCTACAGCAGATGCTAGTTTAAACCGAAGACAGACACAAAAAGCTGGAGTAACTCAGTGGGTCAGGCAGCATCACCGGAGAAAAGGAATAGGTGAAATTTCGGGTCTGAAGAAGGGTCTCGACCTGAAACATTATCTATTCCTTTTCTCCAGAGATGCTGCCTGACCCGCTGAGTTACTCCAGCGTTTTGTGTCTATCTTCATCTTTAATGATATTTGTTGAGGGTTTTGATGTTGACAATAAAATTAGAGAAATCTCATCTGGTAGCAAAGATAACTCACTTGCATTTTCTTTAGAATAATGTCATGGTGTCTTTTGCAACTATATAAAAGAGCATTTGGAGCTTATCCAAAGACTACGTCGCACCCAAAAATGCAGCACTTCCTCAGATCCGTACTGGAGTATCAACATTCTGTGCTTAAATCTTGGAGCAAGAACTGAATACACAAGATCACAACATCCACAACATCAGAGGTAGGATAACTTCCAAAGAGACTTTTTTTATTTTTTATTACTGATGTTAATTAATTCATTCTGGAGATAGTTTGTGGCTGGGATTATTTCTAACACCATGGTTTTAAAACTGTCTCATAAGATCGCAGAAGCTTAAGTTGTTCTGAATGCAAGGGCCAATTAAAATTCTACAAATCGTTTCCATCGGTCACTCTTACATGGCATGAATTAAGCAAAACAAATAAAGTGGAAAATCGTGGTCCATAAAATGGGGGGTAATTATAACATTACAAACATAAGACATTATAAAATGTTTATAATGTTTTTATAAATTATAACATTTTGGATGCATTTTTATAGTCTTATACATGTTATTTGTACCATGCATGATCAGTCGGATGAAAAATTAAAATTGTCTTTTGGAAATATTCTGAAAAAATAAATCCAATAAAATCTTGATTTTGCCATACAAGGAGATGTGTATGTGATGTGAAGACATCACCCGAGAACTGTGTCTGTTCAAGGAGATGGCTGCCTCAGACATCTGAAGGGAACTTCAGATAGACAATAAAAGCAATTTAAACAGGACCACACACATCCTGAGAGAATGATGACAAGATAAAAATTCTAACGCAGCATTTTGTTTTATCATAAACAAGCTCTCCATTACCCTACCAAACAATTTACTCTGTTGTAACCCTACTAAAGGAACTTCTAAGCATCTGCCCTTCATTATTCCTTTGCTCAGTGAATACAGAACCTTTAGTTCTGCTGCTGTGACCCAGCAATGATGAAGAGAGCAACCTCAAGACAAGATGATGAATTGGAAGGTAACTTGAAACGATGCTGTTCTCATTGTACAGTTCCTGATTGTGTGTGTGTTCATTTATCCATTCATATATTTGAGATTTGCGCAGAGACTGAATACAAAGTACATTCACACTTCATAACTGTACAACGTGTTGAAGTATGAAAGAAAATATATTATCCTCTAATCTTCATAGTTTGTTCGCAAAAGGGTACTTGGCATGTATAGCCGTCAATGCAATTCATTTGATTTATTTTTTAACACTTTTCAAAAATAGTGCTCTGGTACTTCAGCAAAATGCAAATGTTAATCAATAAATATATTTGACAATTAAATTTCAGTCACAGGAGCTATATGAATAGATTGAATAATTAGAAAAAAAATCAATTAGGTGGATTTGACTCAAACTGTGTATTATCATGAACAATTGGCTGTATGGAATTTAATAACTCGGCAAAAAGATTGCCTGATTTTTTTGACCATTAAGTTATTTGAGAATTTACAGGAATTAAATTTATTTGAATCCAGTGATGTTCTGTTACAGATATCTAGCACAAGCTGCGTGGCAGTGGTAAGATTTCTGATGGAATCAGATTTTCTACTGCCCATGGACCTGGATCAACCAAATTTCTTAGACATGCCTACAGTTGTTCTAGTTTTAGAGATACAGTGCAGAAACAGGCCCTTCGGCCCAATCGGGTCCACGCCAACCAGCGATCCCCGCACATTAACAATATCCTACACATACTAGGGACAATTTTTTACATTTACCAAGCCAATTTATCTAAATACATTACGTCTTTGGAGTGTGGGAGCAAAACCGAAGATCTCGGAGAAAACCCACGCAGGTCACGGGGAGAACATACAAACTCCGACAGAGCACCCGTAGTCAGGATCGAGCCCGTGTCTCAGGCACTGCAAGTGCTGCAAGGCAGCATCTCTACCACTGCGCCACCGTGTGTTGGGATCCTGCAGAGGGTTCAAGCTTGATGTCTGCTTTGGTAGAACCCCATGGAAAATTTGGCTGATAAATTAGCTCAGGTATTCTTCCTGGCAAGACAAAAAATATATAGCGCCATTCACATAGATGCCTGTCACTAATATTAAATAGATGTAAACTTCTGAGCACAAACACTCCAGCCTTAGACAGATTGAACCTTCATATTGGTTATTGAAATGTGAAGCACAAGAACAAAAATCATGTGATTTCCTACTCTGAGAAAGCATTTTGAACAATGGAAGTGATGGTTAACATAAATGGTACTTGGAATTTTAAATAATATTTCTGACAATGGGAACACCAAATTGGTCAATGACATTCACTAACACTCAAAAACCATTCAAATGATCAAAGAAAATATCTGCAAAACATCAGACTTTTTTTTAATTAAAAAAATTGAAATACTCAAATAAATACATTTAAGTTAACTCCACCAACTGAAAAATAATGTAAATTACCTTCAAAAGGCCTCTCTGCCCAGGCCTTCTCTTTCTACTGAAACAAATGGAGTCACTGAACCAGCAGCGGGTCTCAACTGGTACAGGATCAAATGACATTTCCTCGCATTGGGGAAGCTAAAGAATTAGTCACTCTACCCACTGGATTCTACAAGGAGTCCAATTTTGGAACATGGTTGGATTGATTCCGAGATGACTTCTGAACTTCCATGGTTTATGGAAGGACATGACAACAGTATCACACAGAGTGAATTGGGCATTGTTATGCCAGATATCTGTAGACAATGCTAGATCGAAAATGAGAATCAAGGTGCACATGCCCACACCCAAAGTGAGCGAAAACAGAGGTATTTTTTCCTAATAACAGGAGAAACCAGATGCAAGATCAATAAGATGTAGAGTCGTAGAGTGCTGCCATATAGAAGCAGGCCCTTCATCCCATCCTCAACAGCAATTGCCCATTTACACTAATCGCACTAATCCCACGATTCGGTCACCAATATACAGTGGCAATTTACAGCGACTAGTAGAGCTGCTGACTTGCACATCTTTGGAATGAAAGAAGAAACTACTTGACACAAGAAAACAGACAAATGCCACACAGAGAGCTGGCAAAGTCAGGATTGAACCCAGGTCTATGGCACTATGTTGCAGTGGCTCAACTTGCTGCCTTATTGAGCTACTGAGCCATCGTGCCTCTATTGCATCACATTATAGAATCACCTTTTTGAATTGTAATGATTAAATGGAGAACAAAATCTCTCAGAGGAAAAAAACCAGCTGAACCTTGACTTGTGTGGGTTTGTGTTAATTCAAGAAGTAGACCCCATATTGTGCAATGATAAACTGGGATCTGGTACATTCATTGAAAACAAGATTTTCCATAGAAGATCAGGTATGGGTGGTACATCAGTATTCACAATAATAGATAGTTGGGTGGTACATCAGTATTCACAATAATGGATAGTTGATCAGTCATCAACAGTAATGGACAATGAGTATAAAGTGGCTGAGGTATGGACACCAGCATTACTGAAGTCACAGCAGTTGGCATTGGAGACAAACTAACTACAGCTGGAGAAAGATATGGTCCAGTCAATTAAAATATATTTTGGTCAAATGGACAATCTGAGAGAGCTTTGTACAGAGCAACTATCACTGGCAGTGAGTGTCTATGAGTTGATATTAGTTTAAATAGTTTGAAAGAAGAACAGTGATTTGAGATTTTAAAGCAGTTTGTGATTTGTAATAATGGTAAGAACAATGATCATCTCAATAAAGTTATAAATGTAAAACTATTGGTCATCCAGCTTACAACCAACACACCTCAAACTTCCATTGGGCACAGAATAATTGGGGCAGACTTAATTATCCAAGAGGGACACTTCAGGCAAATATTTACTGTGCCGTTTATATTACACAACTATTTCTTAAAATGGCTGATGATTCCAATGAAATAAGTAGAATTTTCCACTTATCAATGGACAATTTTTACAACAATAAAACATGTAGTGCGGGAGTAACTCAGCTGGTCAGACAGCACCTCTGGAGGACATGGATAGACGATCTGAAGGTCAGACCCAATCGTTGCTCGTATCCTCCAAAGATACTGCCCAACCTGCTGAATTGTTCCAGCACTTTGTGCTTTATTCAAGATCGCAGCATTTGCAGTTCCTTGTGTCTCCATTTTTTACAACAGGTCTAGTTTAAGACATTGCATTCATGTTTGAAGTTGTCAATATCTATAATTTTCTGAAGACCTAAGTTTACAACATTGGAAAAATTCTGATCAAAGCAGAAACATACCAGTTCAAAGGAACTATAAGCAGCACTCTGATTAACCCAGCACAACTGTAACCACTGGGGTCAAACACTTCTGACGATCACAGAGATGAGAAACTTTCTGATATATGAATGGCATTGTTTTAAATTGTCATTTAAAAACATCCATATTTGGATATTAAAACTGTAACATATGATCAACTGAGCTTCCCTTTAACATGGTGAAACTGAATTATATCATGATGGACAATAAAAATAGTCATGATTGCTTTTCTCAAAGATAAGATTGCACTGCAGTTCTCATCAGTCTGCTGAAGGTGACACCCAGACAGTCAATTTATTATTTTCCTATTTTAAAATAGAACATTTTTTTACTTGAAACATTCTTAAGTCACAATCAGGAGTGAACAAATGCTCTGTCAGAAAAACAGTAACATATTTTCTAGGCAGGGGTATATCGTTTGTCATCTAACCGATACATTCAAGTTCCCATACGAGTGCCGAATGCATCTCTGCTTCTAATAATGCGGACGGCAACTTAACCAGTGCCTTCATGAACCCTGTCTTGGTTGGTTTTGGGTTGTTAGTCTTTTACTTTCTACTGGGTTGGCACTTCGTCAATTGCGCAAGATAATGTTCAGAACTACTGAGCGTGTAAAAAACATAATAACATCACCTGAGGTCACCTCTGGAGGCATATTTTTAAAACAGGTCGAAATCACGCTAAAGGTTCTGTCAAACGGTGGAGCTGAAAATGCTTTTGCATTTCCCCCGGGACCTCAACGTCAGAGAAAAGCAAGCAGGTCCAGCTGGTTGAAATTGAAATCCACAGAAGAGGCAAAATAAAGAGTTGACAATATACCCAGGAAAATGATTGTTGTGTAGGTCTGCATTCAAAAAGCAATGTTGTTTTGGAAAGATAAATAGTACTGAGAGATCATATTTCTAAATGAAATAGATAATAGGAATATTTCTGGGAATGGAGCAATTTTACATTGTGGCAAAAAGATTTCAACTTTGATGTTATTTTGCTGCATGATTTGAATGCCTGGGCGTTTGAACAATGCAGCCTTTAAGCAAATGAAATTTATTTGCAACTAGCTGATTCCTCATGCTACTTCACAACATGGATACCAATTTTGCAAAATAAAAAGATTAAAATCAAATTTCACTAAGAATGCAATCTGTTCAGATTTAAAAAGACACTTTAAATGCAATTAACTACCAGACAATTATTAATTCTGTTTTTTTACAAAGAAGTCCATCAGTATTGCACTCAGATTACAGACGTCCACTTTCAGGTATCATTCAGTCCAATAATGATGTCAAAACCTTATTAGATATCTGAGCATGAAGTTACAATTTGTATGTTGAAACTGCTCCCAGTGGAAGATCTTAGAAAGAATATTGTTTCTGATGACGTGATAGACTGACTTTGAAGATGAAGTCCGAATTGATTCCTATTCCACTTTTCTGTTCGACCTATATTAGCATAAAGGTCACAGTTAGCAACGGACAGCAAAAGCAGGAGACCTGTGGAGACCAGGGAATGAAATCTGCTGTGTGTGAAACCACAAAGTTTACAAGTTTTTCAACATGCCTGATTAACTTTTCCACCAAAAGGATAATATGGGATGTAAGATATGGTGTATCATTAATTGCATATTTGTAGTTTCTCTGGTTTCCTCCCATACTTTAAAGACACACACGTTTGTTAGTTAATTGGCTTCTGTAAATTGTCCCTAGTGTTTACGACAGTATCGTGTTTGGGATAATCGCTGGTTTGTGTTACAGAAAGCCTTCTATGTTTTGTTAGTGATTTGTTCATAGTATGTTCACAGATAAGAACACTTCTATTGACCGTACCAAATTGTTCTAAAAGATGCTTGCAGGATTCCACCCCCCCTGTCTCACTCTGTCATTGGAGGAGGCCAGAATAGGAATGGGAATGGAAGTTAAAATGATAGAAGACAGAAGGTTGTATATATATATATCACAAACAGCAGATGTCCCAGCACAGATCCCTGCAGCACCCCGCTGGTCACAGACCTCCAGCCTGAATATTGTCCTTCCACCACAATCCTCTGTCCCCTTTCAGTGAGGCAGTTCTGAATCCATACCACCAAGTCATTATTAATCCCATGCATTTCAATCTTCTGGATTAGCCTACTGAAAGACATAAAATGTTGGAGTAATTCAACAGATCAGGCAGTATCCGTGAGAACATGGATAGGTTATGTTTTGGGTCAGGAGCCTTATTCAAATGCTTTACTAAAATCCATGTAGACAAATGCCACAACCCCCCCCCCCCCCCTCCTTATTGATCACCTTTATCATCTCCTCAAAAAACCTGATAAAGACACAACCTGCCATGTACAAAGCCATGCTGACTGTCCAAAATTAACCCATTCTCTTCCAAATGGGAGTAAATCGTATCCTGAAGAATGCTCTCCAATAGCTTTCCTGCCATATTGGTCTATGATTCTTTGGATTCTTTCTACTGCCCTTCTAAATCAAGGAACAACATTAGCTACTCCCCAATCCACCAGGACCTGGCCAGTAGCTAGAGAAGATGCAAAAATCTTCATCAAAGGCTCCCGCAATTTCCTCTTAAAAGTGAAAAGTACTTTATCGTCCCATGTTCTTAATGTGCCATTCACACAAGGACTTCTCATTGCTATCATTTAATTCCTGCTAATGAACTCTCAATAGGAACCATTCAGCACTGGGAGTGTAAATTCATGAATAACCTTAAGTGATTTGAAACATCTTTGAAAGATTGCACCAAGTGCCCAGACCACTAAACTTGACATGTCGTAGACGTAACACCAATCATGTAGCAATCACTGTTAAGAAAATTATTTGCCATGGTAGATAAAGACTATTAACAAATAATTGTATGGTTTAATTCAAGATTTACACCCACAAGGACAAAGTTTAAACATTGAATGGTGGCAGGGTTCCTGCTCGTACCACAAACAAAACAATGCGCTGCCAGTTGGCCTGTGGAAATAGAACTTCAAATGTGACTAATTAGAAATTAGGCAGCCAACGACAACACAAAAATCATAAACTATATTGCTTTGAATTTAGACGACCCATTAACTTGTTAAAAGGTTTAATGCACAATTCAAGTGTTTTTTGATAATCATATTCATTTATGCCGAAAGGCATTACTGAAGAACCTTTGGTGTAATGCTTGGTTTCAATAATTGAATGATTAAACATTTTCCATAAATATAAATGTACATATAACTCCTGCAGAATAAATATATCATACTGCATTAGTGTTAGTAAAAATGTCCAGTGTACCAGATTTTAAAAGATAAACTCAATCAATATTATGGATGGAAGTGTATGCTGAAAGGGGTTCTCTGATTGTCTGGCAAGACCCGGTGTTCAGTCAGCAACTAACGAGAAAGTCACATGTGTTTGCCCTGTAGTATCTTGTCATGGATGAAAAATTATGACCAACATCCCTGTAATCTTCTGATTAACCACTTGCTGTGCACAACACATTTCTAGCACAGGATCTCCAATATTATCTCACAATTATTTTCTACATGTGCATAGAACCTAGAAAGTACCGCACAGGAACAGGCCCACCTGCCCAAAAGGTCTATGCCAAACATCATGCCAAGATAAACGAATTTTATCTGCCTGCACATGATCCATACCCTTCCAATCCCTGCGTATCCGTGTGCTGAAATAAAAGCCACTTAAACACCACCATCGTACCTGTTCCACCAACACCCATGGCAGTGCGTTCCAGGCATTCACCAACCTCTGTGTTAAAAAAAACTTTCACAGCATATCTTCTTTACACTTTGCCCCTTTCACCTTGTAGCATTGCCCTCAAGTTTTTGACATTGCCACACTGGGAAAAAGCTTCTGACTGTCTACCTTACGTAAAAAAAAAATTAAAGTATGGTCTTCACAAATTCCTCCATTCATTAAAGCATGAGAAAAATAGCAAGATAAACTACTGAGTTGTAAGGAATTTGATGCCTTAGTTTAAAAGTTATTGCTTCTTTTGATACCCAGGACTTGATTATTCCATTTTCACCACCATCTCACCTTCCCATATTTTGACATTGATTCACTTTCTAGCCTGTAAACTGGAAATTTCGCCTTCAACTGTACTGTTTCCTCACCGTTCTCTGCCCAAACACATTGTCAATTCTTTTGCCATTTCCAATATTTTCTCTGGATTCAAGGTTGAAAGCATTGGTTGTTATTGCAGAGACAAACAGATCATCGAGTTGAAGATAAACAGTGACGGTTTGAGCAGATGCATGCAAATATCTGAAGGTGGGTCCCAACCCAAAACATCACATATCCATGTTCTCCTGAGATGCTGCTTGACCCAGAGTTACTCCATTACTTTGTCATTTTTTGTAAGCCAGCATCTGCAGTTCCTTGTTTCTACATGCAAATGTGCATTGGGCTGGGAGTGGCAAGGACGGTGTGGAGTTTTCTGCAGCAGTTTATTTATATCAGAATAGTTCACAAATGAATGGGGAGTGAATTGGTTAAAATGACATCGTATTCTTCGTTATTAGATCAATACCGAGGTTGTATGTATTCATCACCTTTTTAATGCAAATAATATGCTATGTGAGCATTTAGTTAGATTAAAGTTCATTGCACAATTTTGTCAGTTGTATATTCTGTAATTCTCTCTACAACATTTTAATATGCAAGGCAATAAATGGTCAGAAGATTGTTATGAGAGAGCGAGGAGAGCAATGCAAAACATATAAACAAATGGCAGCAATTTTATCACCTTTATCTCTTCCCAAAATATGTCACTGTCTTGTAATGGCACCCAGAAAGCATTTTTCATTACCATACACATTAACCTAGAAATCTCATTATTGTCAAATGTTTTCTAAACCTCTTGCAACACATTTTGTCTCCTTTCCAGATGTAAAGAAATAGAGTGATTCCTATATTAACTTAGTCTTTAGGGTAAAATCACTTTCATAGCTATTTTCTCATTAATAGGAAAGTACTTCAGCAACTATATGTGAATGTAATAAAATAAGTTTCAATGCCTTTTAAATGAAAGAATCCAATGAACAGCCTGGTGAGCTATATATATGTATCCAATACTAGATGATAGTGCATGTTAAAGTATCTCAGTATGCATTTGAAAATCTACAATTTGACAATTTATCATTCTAACAGTGGCAATAAACTAGAAAATGCTGGAAATATTTGACAGGCCAAGCTACACCCATAGAGAGAGAAACATTTGAAAGATCACTGCTCTGATCAGCTGTTTGACCTTTTGGTATTTCTAACATTTTCAAGAAATAAACTTTGCACATAATTTTGCTAATGACTGTGATGGATCCTATCACTCAATTAGTTCAGTAATTCTATGTCCTATTTTACCACATTAATCTCAGCTCAGTCAGGTGAAATAACGATTTAAATAGGTTAATGTGACTCTTGTTTGGCCCCATATAACAGCCGTAGGTAATGATATATAAGCTGGTTGCCAGTCCTCTAAGTTCCGAGACTTTTAACACCTTTACAAATTGATATTTTTTATGTCATCTTTGATGGAGAGTTGGGATATTCAAGCACCGAAGCTCAACTATATTCTCTCTCAATGGTGACAAACACACACAATGACAAAATAAGCCATATAACACTCACCAGAAGAGAGAATAAAGGCCCCCACCCTTTCCACTCAAAACTCTAGAAACATTACAAACAACAGAAGCAGGATAATCAAATGCTGGAAATCTAGACTAGGATTTGTGAATGCCAGAAACGCTCAATAAGTCAGTTGGCAGAGAGAGGAAGAAATATAACATTTTATTTCTTTCAATAGAGTGTTAAAACATAGAAACATAGAAACATAGAAAATAGGTGCAGGAGTAGGCCATTCGGCCCTTCGAGCCTGCACCGCCATTCAATATGATCATGGCTGATCATCCAGCTCAGTAGCCTGTACCTGCCTTCTCTCCATACCCCCTGATCCCTTTAGCAAAAAGGGTCACATCTAACTCCCTCTTAAATATAGCCAATGAACTGGCCTCAACTACCTTCTGTGGCAGAGAATTCCACAGACTCACCACTCTCCGTGTGAAGAGATGTTTTCTCATCTCGGTCCTAAAAGACTTCCCCCTTATCCTTAAGCTGTGACCCCTGGTTCTGGACTCCCCAACATCGGGAACAATCTTCCCGCATCTAGCCTCTCCAACCCCTTAAGAATTTTATATGTTTCTATAAGATCCCCCCTCAGTCTTCTAAATTCCAGCGAGTACAAGCCCAGTCTATCCAATATCCAGTCTTTCCTCATATGAAAGTCCCGCCATCCCAGGGATCAATCTGGTGAACCTTCTCTGTACTCCCTCTAAGGCAAGAACGTCTTTCCTCAGGTTAGGAGACCAAAACTGCACACAATACTCCAGGTGCGGTCTCACCAAGGCCCTGTACAACTGCAGCAGTTAAAGATTGTTGGAAACCTCATTGGCAACCTTTGAACAGTCTTTAATCGGATTTTATCTTGTACTAAATGTTGTACCCTTTCTCCTTTATCTGTGCACTGTGGACAGCTCGACTGTAATCATGTACAGTCTTTTCTTTGACTGGATAGCATGCAAACAAAAGCTTTTAACTGTACCTATTGTATGTGTGACAATAATAAACTGAACTAAACTAGTTGTCTCTCACCTCAGTTCTAGGAGCTTACTAATGAAGAGATAAAACTTGAGACTTAATGGTTTGTCAGTTTGAAAGTCACAATTAGCAAGTGCATCCTTGGTATTTCATACAAAAGCTGAATACTAATTATTTAACAAAAATACAAAACATTTAAAGATCATGCTATTTCATTCCACTTCCATTTCCATTTTACTTGGTTTTACCCGAGTTGTAAATTTAATCACGTTTTAATTGATATTGCTTAGCTAAAAACAAATGCAGTACAAGTCAGGCAAGGAACAACATCCAATATGCAAGATAAAAATGATAACATAACATAATACATTTCTTACCAAACTTTTTATTCAGTAGTGAGAGAATCTGAGGCCATTTGACCCACCAAGTCTTGTTAGGCTGTCAGACAAATCCAATTCTCCAGTAACCTATTTTCTTTCACATGCTCATCAACTTACCCCCTCTGCTGCAAATAGATCTCCCTGCCATTGGCGTTCACCAGTGGTAATTATAGTCAATTGACTTACTAATCAGCAGGTCATTATAATGTGAGAGGAAAGCAGGAAAAACCCAGTGTGGTTTTTTTGGGGGAATGTGCAAACTCCACACAGACAAAACTAAGATCATGTATGAAACTGAATTGCTGGAGCTGTAAGACAGCAACACTACCTGGTGTACTACTGTATTGCCCTCAATATGATTTAAATAACTTTCCAAATCTCTACTGCTGACTCTTTACATTATGCTAACATTTAGGGGTTTAAAATTAGAGGAGTCAAAGCGTTAGATATTTAAAAAAATCTGAAACCAAATCTGAATTTGGAAGATTTTTATTATATAATTCAGAATAAATAAATACAATATTTGCAGCTTGAAGCGTTTCAGTGTTTCCATGGTTAAGTCAGCAATACCACAAATTGCTCTCCTGACAGATTTATTGATTTATATTCTGAGATCTGTATAAATTTCCTTTTGCTGCTTTATCAGTAGAGCAGATTTGTCTAAGAACGCAGAGATTGCAAATTGCCTGATGGGCCTTCAGCTTTGTAACTCGCTGATCCAGAGTCTCCTATGCAATTTAATAAACTATGTGTGAGGAAACTCAATGTGGGTAGAAATTTTCAGAATCTCTCATTAT
The DNA here is from genome assembly GCF_053455715.1 of Rhinoraja longicauda. Classification (NCBI taxonomy): domain Eukaryota; kingdom Metazoa; phylum Chordata; class Chondrichthyes; order Rajiformes; family Arhynchobatidae; genus Rhinoraja; species Rhinoraja longicauda. The sequence continues at coordinate 38,441,667 of NC_135957.1, read as the reverse complement.
GTTGTAGGCCTATTCAGACATTAATTGATGTTTTGATGGAGAGACATCTTTTCTGTGGAGGGCGGCGTTATCAAAGAAACCACAACAGCTCGTCTGGAAGTATGATTAATGAAGGCCTTGGAGGAACGCAGTATGTGACAGATTACAATTAGTACTTGTTCTGAACAAATCAATTCTTGACGATCTCATAGAAATTGATCATACATGATCAATGTAATTGATGCAGTTCCATACATGAAACTTTCCCAATCAAAAGTAAGAGCAGAAAATGCTGGAAACACTCAACAAGTCAGGCCGGCAAATGGGGGATAGAGGAACCGTTTAAGATGTCAGGTCATTGACCTTTTAGTCAGAACTAGTAAAAGTTAAAAATCAAACATGTTTAAGTTACAGTGAAGGAGGAGGATTAGTGAGGATAAAGGGAATATCACTGATCGGCCAAATCAATCAAGTTGTAGTCACCTTGCTAAGAGCAAAAAGGTTGAGTGCTATTGGCCTTTATGCTGGGAATGTATACTTAGAATCTCTGTCATGTGGTTGTGACCATAACAGATTAAATTAATATGTTTATAATCAGATAATCAGCTGATATCAAACCATTTTAGCTGAAATGTTTCAAACATCTTGATAGAAACAGTATTTAGCAAATGAGATTTTTAGATGAATAGCAATAGCAATTTGACTTCATACTTATCAGAATAGTTGTTATTTCCCACTTAATTAGGCCAATAGTTATAGTTCCTTTGTTCCTCTAAATATTGGAGTCAGGATTAAGCTTGTGAGTAATTTAAATTACTTGTGGCTGATATTGATTTGACTAATTGAATTGCTGATTTAGAAAAAGATTTATGAGTTTCTACCTTCCCCTACCACTCCTGCAACCTAATCTATGTACATTGAAATGGAGAAAAACAAAGTGAGAACTCTTTAGTTTTATAGTCAGGCTGACATCTTTTATTAAAAGGATTGCAAGCCACTTGAGGCAACCCTGCATGCTGCTCTGTTCTGCCACTCTGTGAAGCAAATGATGTCAGAGGGTGGATTTCCTTCACTTGCGTAAGTTCATACATTCATAAATTATAGGAGCAGAATTAGGCCATTCACCCCATTGAATCTACTCTGCCATTCAATCATGGCTGATTTATCTTTCCCTCTCAAACTCATTCTCCTGCCTTCTTCCCATAATGCTTGACACCCGTACTAATCAATTTTCATCTAAAATTCCAAAACAAGATATATACATTTCCTGCATTACTCATGTAACAACGCTCCAAAGATATTTACTTGCCCAGAAAGCATTTTCTTAGATCCTGAAGTGGTGAATGATATTACTTCAAATGAAATTTATATATCTATATGCACCAAGGCACATTCCTTATAGATGCACATATTTGGCCAATAAACGTATTCATTCATTCATTGTAAGAAAATAACTGCAGATGCTGGTACAAATCGAAGGTATTTATTCACAAAATGCTGGAGTAACTCAGCAGGTCAGGCAGCATCTCAGGAGAGAAGGAATGGGTGACGTTTCGGGTCGAGACCCTTCTTCAGACAGATTCTTCAGAATGAATGACTCTGAATGAATGAATGAATGAATGATTCATATACTAAAACTCTCGTTTGTTCGCTTGTTCCTGAACTACAGCCAAAACGGTACACGATATTGCAACAATTTCAGGCCCACCTTACTCACCATCGTCCACCTTACTCACCGAAGAAGTTTCATTGAAATCGGTGCTATATTTTTATTTTTAAAGTTATTCACATTTTAGTTTTTAAAACTGTGCATGCGCATTTGGGGCGCCGTTGATCTGGTACTTAAATAAGATGGCCGTAGCATCTGTGCATGTGCAGAACAAATGCGTCTGTGCCTGCACAGTTGGGGCCCGTTGAGCAGGGCTCGTCCGCCTGTCTCTTGGGGGCGGGTTTGCCGGCTCCGTAATGGCGGGAGGGTCAGGCCTAGTGCCGGGGGAAGCAGCCGGAGCCTGGGCCTGGACATGACCGGGTAACCGCGAGCCTGAGGTGGACCAAGGGGAAAGGCAACAGCGGCGGTGAGGCCAGGTGTTGGTGGAGGCCGAGGCCTGGGCCTGACGCTGGGCCTGCCCTCGTCTCCCCCGTCCTCCCCTCCTCTCCCTGGCTGTCTCAGTATGTTCCCCACGTTGCTCAGAGTTCAGCGGCTCAGCAACAGTGGAAGAGCCGCTGCCGTCTACCACTGAACATCCTTGAACCGAGATGTGACAGGACTCTCTCACCCCCACCGCCGCTCCACCAATGGCGGATACCCTGGCCAGGGAGGCGGGTTGGTAAGGCAACCACGGATTGCTCCCGGGAAGGAGGAGGGGGGGAGGGAAGAGGGGGGGAGGTGGGGGAGGGGGGAATGGGGGAATGGGGGAGAGGGGATGCTGCACCAATGCAGGAGTGGTTTGGGCCTAACGGGTCCACTTGGTCTAGTAATGAATAAAGCTTTGTAAAGTTAGGAAGCAAACTCAGTATATGAAAATTTTTGCATTCCAGCATGTCTGTGTAATTTAATTAACAACTTAATTGCTGAATCTAGATAGTGATAATATGAATACTGTGGTAACTTTTGACATAAGACCAATGATTCCTTGCCTGGGATCGACGCTCCAACCATGGTCTACGAACTTCGAGGAGCTCGCAGTCCTGGGTTGAGAATGACGTCGGGAAGATCCAAAGCCGCACGGGGTATGACTAGTCCCAACACGGGGCAGATTGTCTGGTGCAGGGGAGCTGAGATTCCCCCTCACCCCCCCGATGCAGGAGCTTGATCGCCCCGATGAGGAAGGCCCGACCGCCGGATACAGGAATCAAGATTGTCCCATCAACGGAAGGATAGAGGCCCCCGACCCGCTGGAGGACAAAGTAGGGAGAGATTGATATTTTTTTCACCTTCCATCACTGTGAGGAATACAGAGGAGTTACTATGGTGGATGTTCATATTAAAATGTATTTTGTGGGTTCTGGTGCTTTTTATTGGTATGACTGTACGGCAAATGAAATTCCTCATATGTTGCAAAACATACGGCTGATAAAGTATGATTATGATTATTATTATGATAATTATTTCAGATGATGAAATATTGTTTGCTTTCTTTAAAAAGTACCTCTATCATAGAACTTATTAGTTACAAATTGGTAATGTATATAATTAACAGATTATCTTCCACTATGTCACGATATGGGTAAATTAATTACGGCCAGTGATGTATAAAATAACCTGATTTATTGAGAATCATTTGCAAGCAGCTAACTTATCATGTTTGTAGGAAGTTGCCATACAAATGAAATATGATTGACCTAAATGTTAATGTTATTTTCAAAATTACATATATTTGGATTGTGTACAATGCAGTTGTCAGTTTTGTGGCATTCATATGTGCACATATCAATGGCCTAATCTAACACAAAATGTCTGTTTATTCAATGCATTCTGATTTGTGAAGTTAATGTCTGAACCGTGCGAGGCAGTGCTAAGATTAATTAAGTTTTATCAGTATTAATTATCAGTATTAATAAGACTGAAAGAGATCTCTAAGCTCTCTCGCCTTAAAAATCAGGTTCTATCTGGTCAATAACAATTGGATAGGAAACACCTTTGGTGTTTTTGGCAAATTACTAAATTAAATTATATTTGGCTAAAATCTGTTATCATGAAGCACACATGTTATTCATCAAAACCACTAAAATATTGGGTCTTGAATGATCCAAAGACCATAATACATAGGAGCAGAATTAGACTATCAGAGCTACTCCACCATTTGACCATAGTTGATCTATTTTTCCCTCTCAACCCCATTCTCCTGCCTTCTCTCCATAATCTTTCACACACTTGCTAATTAAGAACCTATCAACCTCCACTTAAAAGATACCCAATATCTTGGCTTAACAGCCATCTGAGGCAATGAATTCCACAGATTCGCCAACCCCTGGCGAAAGAAAAGCCTCCTCATCTCCATTCTAAAGGTAAGCCCTTTTATTCTGAGGCGGAGCCCACTGAGCCGAGACTCTTCCTCTACTGGAAACATTCCACATCCACCTTATCTAGGCCTATTATTATTCTGTTGGTTTCCATCTAGCGTGTGCAGACCTACAACCATCAAACGCTCCACGTGTGTCAGACCTACAACCATCAAACGCTCCAGGCTCCAAATGTCTCAGCATTGCAATCTTGTTTTGACATGCTAGTCCCCTCGAAAATGAATGCTCACATTGTTTTGCCTTACTTCCTAATTGGGCAGAATTTGCTCTCAGCAAAGAACTCCCAATACCTTTGTTTTTTAGCAGCTGAAAGTGCTGATTTGCTGTCCAACATTACCCCAATTCAGATGGTGACACCCTGCATAGCAATAAAGCCATGATCATATAATACCTTCTCATGGGCGGGCCCATGAAGCAGCAGCTAACCAACTTGCCTATGTCACACCCCCTATTGACGCCACTTGAATGTTTATGAATGTTTATAACATACAAAAACATTCCAAAAGAGCATATAATGAATGAATTAGAATAACAAAATAGAAGTTTATGAAAAAAAACCATAAAAGCATTTGAAAACATTTCTAAACAATTAAAAGCATTTAGGAAGACTTAACTAATCCAAATCACCTCACACTTGCCCCAGTCCAGGAATGATTGCATTAGCATATGATAAGCGCTTGACAGCACTGGGCCTCTGTTCGCTGGAGTTTAGAAGGTTGAGGGGGAAACTCATTGAAACTTACAGAATAATGAAAGGCATAGAGTGGATGTGGAAAGGATGTTTCCGCTGGTGAGAGTGTCTAGGATCAGGGGTCATAGCCTCAGAATAAAAAAAGCGCTCCTCGGCCTCCAATGCCCGGCCTCACCGCCGCAGCTGCTGCTCCCGCCTTTCCTCTTGGCCCACCTCAGGCTCGCGGTTACCCAGTCACGTCCAGGCCCAACTGCTTCCCCCAGCACCAGGCCTGGCTCTCCCGCCCCCAAGAGACAGGTGGCTGAGCCCTGCTCAACAGGCCCCAACTGAGCAGGCGCGGATGCGTTTGTTCTGCGCATGCGCAGATGCGCCGGATATCTTACATACGTACCTTATCAACGGAGCACCAATTGTGCATGCGTTTTTTTTAACTTTAAAATGTGAATAACTTAAAAAATATAACACCAATTTCAAGTAAACATCTTCCATAGGACCACGGGATGACGCTGCATAGGGTGGGCCTAAAATTGACACGCTATCGTGTACCATTTTGGCTGTAGTTCAGGAACATGTGAACAAACAAGAGTTTTTGTATATAGATGATGATGATGATGATTGTGGTAATTAAGGATCAGAGGCACATAGAGATGTGTTTGACCTTCTTCAGGGGACTATTTTTGACAACTCAGTGGACACTGTGAGGGTTTCTAGGAGGGTCTTGTTTGGTCTCATGTGCCATCTTTGTAAAGGGATGAAGGCCTGGAATAGATGTCGGAAGGATAATTAAAGATTTGATTAGCACTTAGATTGCCTGCTGGCATTTATTTACATAGCTGCACGGTATTTGGTGAATTATGGCAGAATGATGTCTCAGATCAGTGCCGAGTTGACTCATTTTGTGTGCTGTTTATCATAAGATCATAAGGTCATAAGGAATAGAATTGGGCCATTCAGCCCATCAAGTCTATGCCATTCAAGGCTGATCTATCTCTCCCCCCTAACCCCATTCTCCTGCAATCTCCCCATAATCTCTAACACCTGTACTAATCAAGTATCTATCTAACGGAGTCTGAAGAAGGGTCTCGTCCCGAAACGTCACCCATTCCTTCTCTCCAGAGATGCTGCCTGTCCCGCTGAGTTACTCCAGCTTTTTGTGTCTATCTTCGGTTTAAACCAGCATCTGTGGTTCCTTCGTACACAAGAATCTATCTATCTCTGCCTTAAAAATATCCACTGATTTGATCTCCACAGCCTTCTGTGGCAAAGAATTCCACAGATTCACCACCATCTGACTAAAGAAATCTCCCCTCATTTCCTTGCTAAAAGAACGTCCTTTAATTCTGAGGCTATGACCTCTTGTCTTAGACTGTCTCACTAGTGAAATCATCCTCTCCACATCCACTCTAGCCAAGCCTTTCAATAGTCTGGATGTTTCAATGAGGGCCCCCCTCATTCTTCTAAACTCCACCGAGTACAGGCGCAGTGCCAACAAATGCTCATCATAGGTTAACCTACTCATTCCAAGATCATTCCAGTTAAATGTGGATCCGTTTTTATCGCATGCTTGCTGCAAGAACCTTCATTTGGAATTTAGAGACAGATCCAGACACTTACTGGGAAACTTAGCCAAGATTTTATTAACACTTAATATCAATAAAGAAAATGTTCAGACAATTTCAATTAAAGAAGATTGCTGCAACTGTTCCACTCATAGGAACAAATGGCCCAGATATTTTTCAGTGGGTTTCCCTTGATCAACAAACTGAGGGACGATTTGGAACAAGATGGAGCAATATTTAGCCTCCAAGGGAGGAGACAGAGTGTGAGGTGGAATCCTTCTTTATGGCTGATACAGGCAATCAGGCCCTTCAGGAACCCATCACCAGAAACCACATTGTTGCATTTGAGAATATGTGGATCTTATACCTCAGTCAGAAAGCCATCCTGAAACCTGTGCATTTGTGCCTACCAACGTGTATGCATGTTCAGTAAGAATGTGTGGATGAAGTTGGTTGGTGCCATTCCTCCATGAACATTCAGTCAAATGGATTAAGTGACAGGCATTTGGTTTAGCATCTCAGGGCAATTTAAATTGTGACAAACATGGGATCAGACTAAAACCATTCAGCCAAAAAAACACCAACAGAGTAAAACACTAAGTGCTGGAGAACTCAGCGTGTCAGGCAACATCTGGGGAGGGACAGACAATGATTCGGGTTGAGACCCTTTTTCTGACCCAAAATTTTGTCAGTCCATTCCCTTCACTGGTACCGTCGGGCCTGCTGAGTTCCACCATCACTTTCACCAGCTTCACCATTGCATACTTTTATCCAAATAATCAATTTTAACATATTGAATCTGGGAGCAGAAGGAGACTCAAATGTGCCGAAAGTACATTAATGTCAGGAAGCTTCCTTTAAAGATAAGAAGAATAAGAAATAAGAAATAAATTTATTCGTCATATTTAGGTTGGCACAGGGTCAATGGTACAATGAAATGTATTTGACAAGACAACAGGTCACCTCAGCAGTAATATTCCAAGGATAAATAAGATAAAAAATGACATTAGTAAGGTAAAAAAGGACATTAGTAAGATGCTGTCTGAACAAAAGTTGTTGCTTTTGGTGATTGGAATGGTGGTGGTATTCTGAGATCCTCATCTTCCATCTGTCAATGGCCATATACTAGACAACTCCACTTAACACCAGTGCCTCTTCCTCTGTGAGCTTGAGTTTTGACACTGGAGGAGGATGACTTTTTGATCGTCTGAGATATTTTATTTTACAATGAATCAAAGCAATGACCTCTAAATGTGAAGAATGGTATTTGCAACATATCATAACACAGAAAGAGGCCTTTCAGCACATCAGCCTCTTGCCAGTTACAAACAGAGCAACCCCATTAGTCTCAATTCCTCCCTCTTTATTTCCCTGAACTCCTGCAACATATCCTCTCTCGCATATCTGTCCAATTTCCTTGGGTCCTTTTATATCCTCACTTACATACCCAAAGGATAATATGCAGCAGTTAATTAACCTCTGACCCACTGAGTTACAGGTGTTTACTTTGTGTGTTCGTTTGGTAAACCGGCATCTGCAGTCTCTTGTATCTCGAGCTCCAGTTTGGGATGCGAGAGTAAACCAGAACACCAAGCAGAAAATCATGCAGGGAGAAAGGAAGGATGACGAACAATTATTAAAAGTGATTCTGACAGAGAGGCATGGCTTTGCATAAAGGCAAGGCTGTATGTAATACTGTTATCCTCTCCTACCCTGAATAAATAATTAAACCGATCATGGCACTGAATCCAACAGTTTGGCACAGAGATCCTCCAGCCGTGCCTTTCTTTTCCTGCCATTGGCAGGCTTACCTCTTCCCACCAGGTGGGGTGATTATTTCCTTGTGTGCCTTTGCAGCCGCCAGCATGATATCGAGCAATGAATCACTAAAGAGGGCAACCTTTGTTCATCTGAATTCTTTAATTCTCCCTTCTCTTTGTTGCGCTCAAAACTTCAGAATTCATCACGTCAGCAGCGTTCTTTTAAACAGTGGAAATTGACAAATGTTTGCTATCATTGTGGGATTTTAACTTAATTGGCAGGGAAACGTGCATATAACATCCTAATGCTGTGGCTCAAATTAAAACCAATTGACTGACCTGTTGCAATGGCTTCATGGATTCTGGCATGTAACCAGGCATCAAAAGGTGCTTCAAAAGGTTAAAATTCAGCCCATTGTGTTTAAAAAAACCCACTTGAATCCAGTCGTAAATGTCTTGCTCATGTAAAATATTTAGGTATGCGAGATGCGATAAATGGCAGAGCTGAAGTATTTTCTAGATAACCATTTATGAAGATCAAGGATGCTTTATTTGCACTAATCTTGCAGGTTTTAATTGGCTAGATTCAGCAAATGCTAACATAAAACCATGAAACTGTGATCAAAGCTTAAGTTCGACTCAGGGTTAGAGATTGAAGTATTTGTGAAGATCCAACCTGAAAGGTTTCTAGAGATAACTGATTCCATTACATTGCTGCCATAAAGAAAGAGAATGACACAAAGACAGATGCATAAATCTAAAGCCATGTTGTTGAGATGTTAATGATACTCTACAACTCAGAAGAAAACAAACAATATTGAACAATTGCCCCAAATAATCTTATGATCTTATGGTCATAAGTGATAGGAGTAGAATTAGGCCATTCGCCTAAGTCTACGCCGGCATTCAATCATGGCTGATCTATCTCTCCCTCCTAACCCCATTCTCCTGCCTTCTCTCCATAACCCCTGACACCCTGATGGTACCCATTATTGCCGATTATCCGCGATATCCAAGTAAGATAAGGTTGCTGGTGAATATACAAAAGGACACAAATTGCTTGAATAACTCAGCAAGTCAGGCAGCAACTCTGGAGAATGTGGATAGGCGATATTTCAGGTTGAGACCCTTCTTCAGACTCTCAGTCTGGAACTGGGCCTGAAATCTAAGTGAGTTGATGGCCCAGACCTGCTTGCAGCTGGGAGAGAGGCGAGGATCGGCGGAGTCAATGGGCAAGTTCCACGGGCGGCTGGAGTACAGGTGTCAGCAGGCGCGACCTGGAAGTGGCGAGGAAGCTGCGAGGACCAGGGGGGGCAACAGAAGATCCGGCCTGGAAGCAGAGTGAGCTGGAAGCAGTGTGTGAGGCATTCGGGGCAAGCGGCAGGGGAGGCAGTGTGAGCCAGCGGCAGGAGGGCAGCCGGTGCTACAAACAACCGGTGAGGCAGCACGATACGGGGCTGGCGTGGGCAGTCGTTAGTAGGTCAGTCCACTATAATCCATTATCAAGAGGCCCATTACAACGTAGCTTTACTGTATAAACAAATATATTATCGTTTAATAGTTGTTCAAAAGTTCCCTTTGGACCATAACGCTGTGTCACAGCAATGCCAGGGATCTGCCTGAGGGCAGAAAACACAAAAGCAATTTTGCACACTGGTATTCAGAGCCACGTCAAGGATCCCGACCACTCGTGTCCTGTCCTCTTTTCACTGCTGCCATCAGGCCTGAAGTCTCACACCACCAGATTCAAGAACAGCTACTTTCCTACAACTATCTGGTTCTTTAACTGATCTGCACAAACCTAATGGGACAGGCAGCATCTCTGGAGAGAAGGAATGGGTGATGTTTTGGGTGGAGACCCATCTTCAGACCTTGTGTCTATCTTCGGTTTAAACCAGCATCTGCATTTCTTTCCTGCACAAACCTAATCCGACCTCAGTAAAGGAACACTATTGACCACCTCTTGAACTAGCTTTGGCCTATTATTTTTATTGTATTTTGCACTAATGTCTTGTTTTCTTACATACATAGATACATAGATACATAGATAATAGGTGCAGGAGTAGGCCATTCGGCCCTTCGAGACATGGCTGATCATTCTCAATCAGTACCCCGTTCCTACCTTCTCCCCATATCCCTTGATTCTGCTAGGCCTAAGAGCTATATCTAACTCTCTTTTGAATACATCCAGTGACTTGGCCTCCACTGCTTTCTGAGGCAGAGAATTCCACAAATTCACAACTCTCTGTGTGAAAATGTTTTCCTCATCTCAGTTCTAAATGGCCTACCCCCTATTCTTAAACTGTGGCCCCTGGTTCTGGACCCCCCCAACATCAAGAACATGTTTCCTGCTTCTAGCACGTCCAATTTCTAAATAATTTTATGTTTCTATAAGATCCCCTCTTACCCTTCTAAATTCCAGTGAACACAAGCCCAGTCGCTCCATTCTTTCATCATATGACAGTTCGGCCATCCCAAAATTTACCTTGTGAACCTACGCTGCACTCCCTCAATAGCAAGAATGTCCTTCCTCAAATTAGGAGACCAAAACTGCACATAATGATCCAGGTGTGGTCTCACCAGGGCCCTGTACAACTGCAGAAGGACCTGATTGCTCCTATATGCAACTCCTCACATTATGAAAGCCAACATGCCTTCTTCTTCTTTCTTTCTTTTTACTGTCTCATGGAATTTTGTGTAATTTTATGTGTGTTATGTATAATTTTTGTTTTTGTGTATTTGTGTGTCTGTGTGCCTAAAGGGCCTGTCACACTTAGGCGATTTTAAGGCTACTGCTGGCGACTAGGCTGTCGCCGACAGTTCGCCGGGGTGTCGCGGGCATGATTGTGAGGAGTCTTCCAAAAATCGTGGTGGATCTCAGCGCGTCGCTGAGAAATCATCCGGTTTGAAATTTCTCGGCGACAGCTGGCTTGTCGGCAGGTATCGTTGCTTATTGCGGGCACTGTCGCCTGCTGTCCCCAGGTTTGTTAGGTTCTCTTAAATGCAGTTAGAAGCACATAATATTAAAATTAGCAGTCATTTCCAAATACCATAAAATGCTTGTGTTTAACCAATTTATTTACCGCCAGGACATTTGACAGGTAGATTGGAGGCGACAGTTTGACGGTCAGGTAAGCGTGGGAATTTTCGCGATGTTTATGGCCATCAGCCATTACATTTAAAGTTGGCTCCCAACCCAGATATGCAACCCAGAAACCAGATATGCATCTCACGTACATTTTCAAAGAATGCCCACACACTTTTCACATAAATCCACTTAACCACTTAAATAAAAAAATTTTTAATACTGCTATTAGTAAACTGGAAGTAAATCCAGTTTATGCCATGTTACAGTGATGATTGGTTTTTAAGTAACCCATACAAGATGTTATAGTTCAAAACTCTCAAGTACTTACCGACTTGTCAGTGATTTCAGCAAAAATTAGGACGCCGGAGAGGCATTGACAGCATGGGAATTTTGCGATGTTTCCGAAGACGGTGTAATCTCGACCTGACTCGGCATTGTCGTGGTCATTGTTGTCGGGAAAAGAAAATTTCGGCAATCTGCTACGACTTTGACAGTCGCCGGCAGTCGCCAAAAAAGTTGCCTAAGTGGGACAGGCCCTTAAGATGCTGATGCAAGCACCATTTTCATTGTTCCACCAACCCGCTCTACTAGTAACAATACATTTGACTTGACTTCACTTGACAATTAATGGGTAAACACCTGAGCTTCCCCTTCAGTTCTCTGTCTGTGGATGTGTTCAGACTCTGCAATTTACAGGTATACTAGTTAGTCATTCAAGCTAACACCAAAACTACTTTATTTAATAAAAGAACAGCTCACCATGCCAGGGCAGCGATTTCTTTACTTAGGGTATATTTCCCCAAGACAAACAGCTTCTGGCCAGAGGTCAGTCAGTCACATGGAACAATTCTTAAAGTGTTACATCCATAAAATAGCAATGACTGCACATAAACTAAAGAAAATGCTGAAATTTTTAAATATAACCAGAAACTGCTGGAAATACTGAGTAGATCGGGCCACAACTGTGGGAAAGAACCCAGACCAAAACTGTACACAATATTCCTGATGCAGTCTCACTGAAATACCATTGAAATATCATTGTCATGGGAATTATTTCACCAGTACCCAAATTTACTCCGAATAAAGGCCAACATCCCATGCTTGCTTCCCCTGCATGTTATCTTTCAGTGATTTGTGTACAAGGATAAACAGGTCCCTTTGAACATCAACATTTCCCAAACTGTGGAACCAAGGAACTGCAGGTGCTGGTTTACAAAGAAAGACACAAAGTGCTGGAGAGACTCAGTGCCTCAGGCAGTATCTTTGGAGAAAATGGATAGATGACGTTTCGTGCCGGGATCCTTTCTCACTCTTTGTGTACTGCCTCAGACAACATCTACTATATTATAGTACTACATTGATTGCACTCTTTTACTTATGGATGAGTGTACTTATATATAGTATGACTTTACTAGATTGTATGCAAAACAAACTATTTAACTGTATCTTGGTACGTGTGACAATAAAGTGGTCATTGAACTATTGGTCCAAAATAGATGAGATAAAATTGTTTCTATTTTTATTAAACAGTAGGCCAAGTGGACCCGTTGGGCCCAAACCTGCCTTGGTGCAGCACCCTCTCCTGCCCCCCTCTCCCCTCCCCCCTCCCCCCTCCCCCCTCCCCCTCCCTCTCCTCACCCTCCCCCCCACTCAATCCCCCTCAAACCCCCCTTATCCTCCCTCCCTCCCTCTCTCCCCCTCCCTAGGAGATAGATTTAAACTTTAAAATGTGAATAAATTTAAAAATACAACACCGATTTCAATGAAACTTCTTCCATTAGCACCAAAGGGATGACGATGAGTAAGGTGGGCCTAAAATTGTCGCGCTATCGTGTACCGTTTTGGCTGTTGTTCAGGAACAAACAAACAAACAAACAAGAGTTTTAGTGTATAGATGATGCATGCTTCTACAATCTGTTATTTATAACAACTGAAGAGGAACAGAATTTAGAATGCAGAACAGTACAGCATAAGAACAGGCCCTTTGGCCCACAATGTCTGTACCAAACATGATGCCAAGACCATCACTTATCTACCTGCATTAATGTTAGGGTTAGATTATCTTATAAATGTCACTCATGTATCAACTTCAACCATCAGGTTGAACGGGTGTCAGAAATTAGAAAACATAGAAAAATAGGTGCAGGAGTAGGCCAGTCGGCCATTCAATATGATCATGGCTGATCATCTAAAATCAGTACCCTGTTCTGACTTTTTCCCCATATCCCTTGATTCCTTTAGCACTAAGAACTAAATGTAACTCTCTCTTGAAAACATCCAGTGAATCGGCCTCCACTGCCTTCTGTGGCATAGAATTCCACAGATTCACAACCCTCTGGGTGAAAACGTTTTTCCTCATCTCAGTCCTAAATGGCCTACCCCTTATTCTTAAACTGTGACCCCTGGTTCTGGACTCCCCCAATATCGGGAACATTTTCCCTGCATCTAGCATGTCCAATCCTTTAAGAATTTTATATGTTTCTATAAGATCCCCTCTTGCCCCACACACCACATTTAAACTTTGCCCCACGCACCCTTTCTTGCTCGATCTAGGAGATGCATTTCACAGAGCAATAAGTGAAATTGGTGGTATAGAGAGTGGACGTTAGGAAATCATGATTCATTTACTGACCTTGACATAGCACGCGAGGTCATTGAACTTCTCATTGCTCTATATCCTTAGACATAAAAGACATTCTATGTTCTAAATTCCATCCTCCCATTCCATGAACCATTGAGTTGTTGCAAATAACAGATCATAGATGCATGTATCACATGTAATATATAGTAGAAAAAAAATCAGGCTCATTTTTTGGAGGGGGGTTGATTCATCAGCTTGCCTCTTGCCAATGGTGCTCACCAACATTTGTAAACACCAATGGAACGGCTTCTACCTACAAATGTAGCCAGAAGACCCACCTGACCCTCTAATCACAACTCATAGGAGGTGTAGGGGTAGCTTCAAATTATGCTGGCCAGCTTCCAATAGTAGTCATCACACTAAATGACACTAAATGGATCTGCACAAAGACAGAAATCATTAAGATTAGAACTGACAGACTGCTAAAATTGTGATGGATTTTGTTTGTAGCCTGGATCTGATTAAACATGCATGGATTAAATTACATAATGATCCCTATGCCTCATTTCAGTGGTTAACCAAGTTAGATCCTAATAGGAAAAGCTGAGCATATTAAAAAAGGACAAAAATTAAAGACTCTTTCTATCTGTTTGGATATCCCTTTGTTAACTAAGTTAGATTCGAGGGAAGTGCGGAAGAAGTTGGTTAATGCATAATTATTTGTCCATCAAAAATGATTATGGTACAAAGGAGAAGTAGAATGTGGGATGAGGGATCAGTCATAAGAACACCTGTTGATTTTCATTGTATGTATAACTCGTTGTCACCTAGCCCACAGCCAAAAATTGATTACTGTGGCCTGCACCTTTCCTTGATCGTCATGACTTTTTTTGCATACCTTTCATTCATTGTTCTATATCTCTCTACATAACCATCATGTTTCTCTTTCCCCCTGACTCACAACCTGAAGAAGTGTCTCGACCCGAAAAGTCATCTATTCTTTTTCTCCAGAGATGCTGTCTGCGTTACTCCAGCATTTTGTGTTTGTCTGTAAGAATATCAGCATCTTGTGTGGCTATGGCTTCTGTGACTGCAACTCCTGTGATGGCAGGAACTCGCTTCTCCCGAGTACTGAGCTGATGGGTAAACACCTGCTGCTTGTCAGTCACTGGATTTGGCCTTAATTTTGTGTCACAGTTCTTTGACACATAATCGTGACCAATATCACTTGTTGAGAAGAGAGCAGGAGGCTGACGAGCACGTCATAAAATTATTGGGTGATGTGCCTCTCCCAATCTGTGGAAGCTGTAAGAACTAATATTGAAGCAGCAAAATGAGTGAGAGTGTGCCGAGAGATTTGTTATTTCCAATGTTTATCTGACAGAAACAACTGTTTGCCTACTTTGAGGCAGGGCGGTGGGGACTGGTTTGGATGTAATAGAATATTTGGTGCTTTGTGAACCCAATCAGATTCTTAGAATAGTCCAGCAAGGAACTGCAGATGCTGGTTTAAATTGAAGATAGACACAAAATGCTGGAGTATCTTGTGGGAAAGGGAGTATCTCTGGAGAGCAGGAATGGGTGATGTTTCGGGTTGAGACCCTTCTTCAGACTGATGTCAAGGGAGTGGGCAGTACACAGATAAGGAAGTGTATAGAAAAGGAAGTGTAAGATGTGAAAACAGGACAAAGGGTACAGAGATGTTAGTTGGAAGAAGATAAAAAGAGATAAAATGTAGTCAGAGACAGTAAGACTGGTCGGCATTTACTTCAGTTTACCTTGATCATCCACCCAGTAATTACGTGTAGAGTCTTTGACATTTGAGTTAAGAGGACAATGGCGGATGTTGATAAGAAAGGCTGAGGATATTAGACAAGGAATGCAAGGAAAATATATTTCTATAAGTTCAGAATTCACAGAAAGTAGAGGAATGCAATAGGTGAATTTATTTTTAGGTCTATAAAGATTTATTTGGAAGAAAGTTCAAGATAATACATTAAAAGCATCACCAATCTATCTGACAAGGTATTATTAAGATTTATAAAATGAATTGCTGACATTATAGATGTAATAAGCTTGAAGAATGTGTATCTAGTTTAGTGGAGGACAACAAATAATCAGTAGTTCCAACTGCTTTCAAAATATAAAGTTGTGGCACGTCGAAAGAGGCCCGAAATAAAGGCGAGGAGCCGGGTATTTCGGGAGGTTCGGTTTTATTACACAGTTATCAGACCGGTCAAGTCTGCTGGAATAACTTCGCGCCCAAAACCTCGTCCTTATATCCGTAGCAAAGGACCCCCCCCCTGGACTGGTCCATTCCCGTGCCGAGGGGTCAGTAGTGGTATGGCCCGACCCTTGGGAGCCGCCACAAAGTACTGATTACTTTGTGAATATATGACATGGGAACAAAATGAATTTACTTATTAATTGAATCCAAAATCATTCAAGATTAATGAAATTTTGAACAGTTCAGAATATCAGGGTTGTCACATCAGCTCCTCGATCAACCACCCTGAAGTCAAAATTGAACATGAGCCTTGTTGGACCAGTCACATAAACATGTGTCTATGTGACCTGGTGAAACAAGAGACCTCAGATGGCTGGAATGTAAGGCAAAAACCAAACTGCTGGAGGAACTCAGCAGGTCAGGCAGCATCTGATGAGGGAAATGGATAGACGATGTCTAGGTCGGGACCCTTCTTCAGCCTGTTCCAATGAGACGATATGTAAGCTTGAGGAGCAATACCGCATCCTCTATCTGGCTACAATGTCTTCGTCGTCACCACCATCATCAATCACTCATAGTTGAGTATGATTGTCCTTCTGGAGGCTCATTCTGTGGGTCTTGAGACAGGCTGATCCTGGAGGTATGGACCTGATGGTATGTCCCTCCAGGTGGAAGCATGTAGATGACCTCTTTTAACGTGAGGAGATGCGCATGGATAGCAACGGCACGTCTCTTGACAGCGACAGAGCTGGGTCCAATGCATGGACTCCACAACAGTTGGGGGTCTCTCCCTCCACCTTCTCGGCCATTTATACTCCACTTGCTGGTCAGCTTCCAACCTCGGCCTGTTCCACCGTTGAGGTTTTCATGGGGAGTACTTTATCAGGAACCTCCCCCTCAGCCTGTGTGCCATGGCTGTCCCTGCCTGGAGCATAGGTCCAGATAGATCTCAGGTACACACAAGCTTCTCCACTACAACAAGGTGGAGACCCTCGGACAAGGGACACAGAGTAGACTTTAAGTCTCAATATCAAATGTTACAACTTCAGATAACTCGTGTTTTCTGTTTGTATCAGAACTCGTTAATCCCTCAGTGAAGTTGATAATCGAAAGATCTGCAGGTGCTGGAAATCTGATGTTATGAGAGGAAACCGGAGCTCCTGGAGAAAACCCACGAAGGTCACGGGGAGAACGTACAAACCCCACACAAACAGCACCCATTGTCAGGATTGAACCGGGTCTCTGCTGCTGTAAGGCAGCAACTCTACCTCTGTGCCACTGCTGTAAACGAGCATCTGCAGTTCCTTGTGTCCTCATCTTTAACATATGTCTAATTCTGAATTAACACGAACTCCCATTCACCCATCTCTCTGTGATTCCTAGCTCTGGTTAAGCAAGCCTTCCAAAATTCTCATCCTTGTCAAATACCCAATACCCATCCTATCCAAATGTCACTTTGTCCTGATGTGATGGTGGAGAGGTGAATTGACGAGACTAGAAATTCAAAAGCCGGAACTGACAATGCAGAGAGCTGGAAGCTGTGAGATTTTAATAGTAATTTTTAGATTTAGAGATACAGCGCGGAAACAGGCCCTTCGGCCCACCGAGTCCATGCCGCCCAGCGATCCCCGCACATTAACACTATCCTACACACACTAGGGACAATTTTTACATTTTACCCAGTCAAGGGCGGCACGGTAGCGCAGCGGTAGAGTTGCTGCTTTACAGCGAATGCAGCGCCGGAGACTCAGGTTCGATCCTGACTACGGGTGCTGCACTGTAAGGAGTTTGTACGTTCTCCCCGTGACCTGCGTGGGTTTTCTCCGAGATCTTCGGTTTCCTCCCACACTCCAAAGACGTACAGGTATGTAGGTTAATTGGCTGGGTAAATGTAAAAATTGTCCCTAGTGGGTGTAGGATAGTGTTAATGTGCGGGGATTACTGGGCGGCACGGACTTGGTGGGCCGAAAAGGCCTGTTTCCGGCTGTATGTATATGATGATGATGATGAATTAACCTACATACCTGTATGTCTTTGGAGTGTGGGAGGAAACCGAAGATCTCGGAGAAAACCCACGCAGGTCATGGGGAGAACGTACAAACTCCGTATAGACGGCACCCGTAGTCAGGATCGAACCTGAGTCTCCGGCGCTGCATTCGCTGTAAGGCAGCAACTCTACCGCTGCGCCACCGTGCCGCCCCGTAATAATGTTGAACTCATAGGTAATACATTCGATCGCAGAAAAGGCAATGTGATAATAGTCAATAGGAGAGGTAAATATTGGTTAGGACACCAGGGAAAACTCTTTGGCTTTAAAAAAAATCAGTTTCATGGGATTTTAAAAATCTGTTGGTTTACCCTTAAACGCAGCAATTCTGATAACATAACAGTCATCAGCATTACACTTGAAAGTCAACATAAATGTGATGGTCCAAGTTTTTATAGTGAGACTCAGTAGTTTTTAGTGCTGATCACTTGTGCGTGTGTGACATTGTGTTAAAGTTAATGTTAAAGTTGCTATGTACATGCAAATTACTGTTGCTTTGGTTGACATATTCTGGATCAATATTGAAGCCATAATATATTTCAGTTTCTTCTCCTCAATATTCTAGAGAAAGATAAGATAGGTTGGCTTTAGCTGTTATTAAATAAATATTAAAGATTATGGACACACTCCATTTCTTGTTTCTGAGTAAGTGGGAAACCGTCAAGTGCACATCATACATTAAACATTACCATAACAAATATTAAAATAATTCTGTATGCAGCCTTGCACCAAGGAAAGTGATGCATGCAAGACATGTATTTATCAACGCATGATGAATATACTCAGCAAGTGATTAACACAAGATTAAATCAGCCAATTTCCTGAGTCGTCAGACTAAACTAACTGGAATTACTTGAACGAAAAACTAATGCTCTTAAAGGACAAATTGCCATTTCTGAAAGGTTAACATTATAAACTTTACGACACATAACTTTTCTGCCATCTTATGATCAAATTTCAAAAGTGTTCAAATTTCAAGTGTAAAAAATCTTCTTATTGTCAACGATTCCATCAAAAAAATGTTGACTGTCACCTTCTAGGTCAGTATAAGAAAATAACTGCAGATGCTGGTACAAATGGAAGGTATTTATTCACAAAATGCTGGAGTAACTCGGCAGGTCGATTCACAAAATGCTGGAGTAACTCAGCAGGTCGATTCACAAAATGCTGGAGTAACTCAGCAGGTCGATTCACAAAATGCTGGAGTAACTCAGCAGGTCGATTCACAAAATGCTGGAGTAACTCAGCAAGTCAGCTGACCTTCTAGGTCAGCTTTTCTTTGACTTTTATGCATGTGCACTGAAGCATGAAAGTCAGAAACAAACTGGAGGTCAGGTGATGCTGCAGAACACACCATTGTGTCCAATGATAATGCACTGATATAGTGAGCTTAGGATAGGTACAGTTCACATCTGGTCTGAAGAAGGGTTCTAGTCCCAAGCATCTCTTCATGTTCTCCAGAGATGTTGCCTGACCCAATGAGCTACTCCAGCACTTTGTGTCCTTTCGTGTAAAACCAAACCAGCATCTGCAGTTCCTTGTTTCAACATTCTCACATCTGACACTTCCATTCTACATCAGAGATGGCTTGGACAAATAATACCGCGCCATTCATTTAAATGGAGTGTGAGTGATAAGGTAAATGCGATCAAGTGGTTTACCTATTTAATTTTATCTTAATGATTTTTTATTACTCATTTCTGGGCCTTTAAGATAATTTTTGTTTTAATTATTTAAGTCTGCTTGAGCTTATTTTAAACAATATTATCAGTGTCGAGCTGCCAAAGGATGACTGGGGCCTCGAGATGACACCTTGAAAAAAGAAATCAAAGCTGTAATATGCCTGATAGAGGCACAGGGGGCTCCAGCACCTGAGGCCTATTCAGTGCTTGCAGCCCACGTTCATAAATTATGAGCGGAATTAGGCTATTCAACCCATCAAGGCATTCAATCCTGACTGATCTATCTTTCAACCCCATTCTCCTGCCTTCTCCCCATAACCTCTGACACCTGTACTAATCAAGAATCTGTCAATCTGCACCTTAAAAATAACCACTCAGCTTCATCCAGGGCTCTCAGGTATGAAGAGTCAGCTTGGTCAATCCTCTGAGTCTGGATCACGATGCTACAAGCAACATGTTTGGGAAGTGGGCTGGATCCAGCATTATCCAGCTCATAGTTTGTTTCTCAAGATATGCCCATATTTAACAAGTATTCACACACTGCCAATCTCTTTGTTATTGTAACAAAGTGTTATCCTTTCAACTCCACCCAGACACCCCCCCCCCCCCCCCCAAACATTACAATGAAAGCTTTTGGAAACCAATGATTACAGGACAATATATCTGTTTTGACATAGGTAAGGTTCCTAGATTCAAAAAGACTTCCTACACTAAATATCCAATATTCTGAATACTCCCTGACATATGTTGTGGTTACAACATATGTTGTGAGTCCTTTCATAAGTCATAAGTCGGAATCACCATTCCCATCCCCTGCCCTAAATCGCTCACTAAGAGTATTAACTGTCTCAATGTCGGCTTGTTTCCAATGTAAACCTGAGTGATCGTAGTTGTGGGAATTACAAACTGCCTTGAATGCAGTAGGGAGCAGGTACTGAATTGTTTACTTATATGCGAGTTTATATAAATCACCTATTGAGTCAGTCGGGGACTGTCTGTATTCTATAGATTCTACTCCATTTATCTGCATTGGAATGAACTTCAAGGAACAAATTTAAGAACAAAAGACATAGGACCAGGAATATGCCTGATTAAGACTCTAAAAAATATTCGGAATTAGTTAAGTTATTAAAACAATCCACAATATTTTAATAAATAAACAATATTAATTAAACACTGTAAACATTGATATACTATTCAGATATTTGAATAGTAAAATTAGTGACCCACTTACTTGCACATAGCCTTGGTCCACAGGGATGGTGATTCCATTCAAACGGATGAACTTGTTGATCCTACAAAGCGGGCTTGGGTTGGTGTAGGTAACACAAAGATGGGGGATTGAAGTGAGTGAATAGAAGAAGCCTGGAGAGGAATAAAACAGCAGGATACAAAGTGCTGGACTGACAATGAGTTAGCATCCATGGAGGGACTAGATAAGTGGCATTTTGTTCAAGACAGATTCAGCTGGGAAGGAAATCAGAGGAGGATTATGAAGATGACGAGGGAGCATGATCATTAATTGAAAGGGGGCTGAGGTGATCAGAAAGGAAACAATAATTGGAAAGTCATAGAGAAATGTTTGTTTGGGTAGGTGTGGAATCAGTTGGGATACAGGAAGAGTTATCATAGCTTTTGAAAGAATGGAAGTCCAATTACCATCCTAGTGGAGAAGGATGGGGTGGGAGCATGATGTGGATAGAGGTGCATCACAATGGCGAAAGGGATAGTAATAACCAAGTGAAAGAAAATAGATCATTTTAAGGAAGATTCATTTGTCCTTAAAAGTTTTTCACTGTTCATAAATGCCCAGACAGTGATTTGATTTACATGTGATGCATGTTTTTTTAAATCTGTACCTATAAAGTAAAACATTTGGACAAGGGTCTCAGTACTGATTTATAGCACTGCACATTCCCAGCAGCTTTCACACAAAGGTGCATTATATGCACAGGAAACACACTGCAGTTTGTGAAAGTACGGTTTGTGTCCAAGGTACCCAATAGAACCTCTATGCCTTTTTAATTCCATTAATACAATTCCTATGAGGTCATACATAAATTATAATAGTGGAATCATAAATGCAGCAGTTTATTTCTTCATTAATTATTATACAATGTACAACGAAACAAATATTGAAAATATGCCTTTTCAAGATTGTAATTGACTTTGGAGTTAGAGGAGTAAAAAATACGTAGATGTGATTTCACAATGTACATTGAATCATTAAATATTCATATACGTTTAATTAAAATCTAATCAGTTTTTCGCATATTATGTTCTTTACTTGCTATTATAATCACATTAATTATGTGCCGGCATAATTACCAAATTGCACAGGCTATGATAACGCATTTCATGCAATTGTAATGTTGAACATATTTTCTGGGGATGATTACAGTATTGACATGAGGAGGCTTTCTGCTGGTTTCTCACAGATCAATAGTTGTAATTCTATTACTTTGTCCAACCCAGGATCACACACGGTGGTTTTTCAGGGAGGCTTCTGAATCCAGGAATAAACAAAGGTTAAAAGACAGAAACCTGATCAATATTTAACAGGCGAAAAATCTATTTTATCTCCAGGGCTTAGGCTACAAATGAGTTGTCTTTACAGATCTGGTTATTCAACAAAACAGAATATTAATGTTGTTTGACTGGTTGTTGTCTCAAAGTAAAGTATGGTATGAAGTGATTATTTTTCCTCATCAATTAATAATGATTTTTTTCTTGAACTATTTCTCACTTTTGCAAGTCTTCCTGTAACAACTACCAAGTCTTACAGTTTGTAAGAAGGAACTACAGATGCTGGTTTACACTGAAGATAGTCACAAAATGCTAGAGTAACTCAGAGGGTCAGGCAGCATGTCTGATCAGATAGGTCTGATGAAGGGTCTCGACCTGAAACATCATTTATTCCTTTTCTCCAGAGGTGCTGCCTGACCCACTGAGTTACTCCAGCATTATGTCTCTATCACCAAGTCTCACAGATTGGCTTCCAGAACCCCACTAGCCGATAGTTTTATGTGCAGCAGCCTGGAATGAAACAATGAGAGCATGTATTCCTTGATTTCTTCCTTTTCCCTGCACTCAGTTCTCCACAATCACATCTTTGAAGCCAATCACAAAAGTTGCTCTCCTACTACCGATGGCATGACACGCTGGGATTGGCGAAATAAAGAGCCGGTACATCATAGACTGCCAACTTCTGCAACAGTGACCTCTTTCCAAGGTATAGAGCTCTAGTTTCCCCGTATCTTCAGTCTTCTCTCATTAGTCAATGCCTTAGCTCTCAGAATTTAAAACATGGTTATTGATTTCTTCTTCTGTGGCCAAACACAATGCAGTGTCCCAGATTTGGTCTGATCGGGGCACTGCACAATGCTGAGATGACATCCATGATGTATACGTCATTGACTTAAAGATATCATTTATCATTCTGCCTCGTAGTGTTTGTTGCTGCGCTACTGCATAGAGGCCGATGGGCAAACAGTAGTGACATCAATCATCACGGATCGCATGTTTCACATCACTGCTGCAAAGCTGGAGCATACTTATGCACTAAAGAAAACACGTGGGCTTCCACTCCAAGAACAGAAAGGACAAAGACACAAAGTGCTGGAGTAAATCAACGGGTCAGGCAGCATCTCTGGAGAACATGGATAGGTCATGTTTGGGGTCGGGACCCTTCTTTAGACTGATTGTGATGGGGCAGGGGTGCAAAAGCTGGAAAAGAAGAGGGACAGAACCAAGCACAGCGAGTGATAGGTGGATACAGGTGAGGGGGGGGGTTTGATAAACAGATAGTTGTACAAAGGACAAAGATGAAAAGACAAAAGGTGTGAGATAAGGATAGAAGAGTTGCAAATTGTGAAGCCACAGCAAATAATGCAGGTGGAAGGCAGGGGTGAGGGGGGAAATGAATGTGTGACCCGGTGGGGCACAGGGAAGAGAGTGGGGGGTGGGGAGTATAAAGGGGGTAGAAGGGGGGGGGGGTTGTTTGTGGATTAGTTACATAAAATTGGATAATTCAATATTCATACCATTAGGTTGTAAACTGTCCCTCCAGTTTGTATGAGGGCTCATTCTAGCAATGGAGGAAGCGCTGAACAGAAAGGTCAGTGTGGGAATGGGAAGGAATGCTAAAATGCTGAAATAGTCAGCAACCGGGAGATCCAGCAAGGCTTGACAGACTGACCACAAGTGTTCGGCAAAACGGTCGCCAAGTCTATGCTTGATCACCGCTTGGGGATGGGAGAGCAGAATGATGTGATAACTAGAATGGAAAGCCTCTTCAATGGAGCAGTTGTGGCACAGAAATTGAGAGTAGGATATAGTATCTGCAGTTCCTAATATCAAGAAAGGATGAAGGGCTGTTTGAGCCTAAAGAGCCCCCCTCCTCCCCTTATCTAGGTCACCATCAGGGTTCTACCATTGAAGACAGTCGTGGAATCCTCAGCAGTGGACACCTTTGTATTCAAAATAGTGCCTTCTTTCTTTAGTGGGGGGGAATCCTGATAATAGTGAAGCCTCCAATATGTATTCACTTCTGCCATTATGAAGCCTAATTAATGCTGAAAATATGGAGTGCCCATTTTAGCTCTGATTAATTTTTGTCCTCCACAGTGTGCATTATCTACTTCAGCCTTCCTGCTGAAACAAGTAGTCTCTGTTAAGGACTGTTGCTTAAGATTTCCTGCCCTGACCAGATACATGTTTACTTCTGTGTAGGAAAGAACTGCAGATGCTGATTTAAACCGAAGGTAGTCGCAAAATGCTGCAGTAACTCAGCGAGACAGGCAGCATCTCTGGAGAGAAGGAATGGGTGACGTTTTGGGTCGAGACCCTGAAGAAGGGTCTCGACCCAAAACGTCACCCATTCCTTCTCTCCAGAGATGCTGCCTGTCCCGCTGAATCACTGCAGCATTTTGTGTCTACATGTTTACTTCTGTTGTACAATACTCGATATTACCCCAGGTAAAATTTCAGGAATGACACTTGCACAACTCCTCCGAGATAGTCATAGCGTCGTAGATTTATACAGCATGGAAACATGCCCTTCGGCCCAACTTGCCCACACCAACCAACATACCTCATCTACACTAGTTCCACCTGGCTGCATTTAGCCCATATCCCTCTAAGCCCTTCTTATCCATGTACCTATCTTACATTTCTCATGTAAAAAAATTGCTCCCAGATTAACTCATTGGTCTAGCATCCACCCTGCCAGGCTGTGTAAGAATTTGTGCATGTTTCAACAAAATCACTTTTTATTCTCATAATTCCCATAATATCATAAAGTATAGGCCTGGTTTTGAATGATTGGATGAAAGATACCGCATGGAAACTGGTCCTTCATCCCACTGAGTCCATGCCAATCATCAATCATACATTCACACTAATTCTATGTTGTCCAACTTTCACATCCACTTCCTACACACTGGAGACAAGTTACAGAGGCAAATTAACCTACAAACCCACACGTCTTTGGGATGTGGAGGAAAACCGGAACACTCCATACGCAGTCACAGAGAGAACATGCAAATTCAACATAGAGAGCACACAAGATTGGGAAGGAGCTCAGGTCTCTAGTGCTATGAGGAAGCAGCTCTAGGAGGTGCACCACTGTGCTTCCTTTGGGTGTAAAATGGCAATGGTTTATTTAATCTATCCTCACAATAAACTCTCACCATCGCAAAAATCTGTTTAAGGAGCTTCATTGAACTTCCCTCTATCGCAAGTGCATCTTTTCCTTGGTAGATAGCCAAGACCTATACACAATTTTCCAAAAGAGATCTCACCAGAGGCATTACACAGTTTTGGTCAATTTACTAACCAGAGGTTGGAGCATACATATTGGCTAACAGTCCTGTGCAACTTCAACAAGTGCTGCAGAATCAGATGTGCTGAGAGGTTTGACCGTAGGTCAGCAATGTTGGACATTGAGGTTCATCTAGAAGAATGGGAAGTGGTCCATTCAACAGAAGATGATGATGATGATGCAAATGGTTACTGTGTCTCTAATGTTACTACAATGACTTCAATACCAACCTACTCATTGGGCTGTAAAATGCTTCGATTGACATGAGGTTATGTTAATATGACGTTCTTTCTGCAGCAGGTTCCATGTTGTGTAGCGTTAACCCGAGCAGCTGAGAAAAGTTCTCAGGCCTCCAGGTTACAGCATAAGGAATGCATGTCTGAATTCCCTGTATGCAGAGTCCTCGTATATTTCGATAATTTTGTTTTAAAAAAATCTATTTTAATTATTATCTTCTCTAACATTCAGAGGTAGTTACAGATTCTTGAATTGTCTTCACGGAACTAAATATGAGAACATTACCTGTGAAATGTGTGAGAATATTTTGATTATTCAGTGCTGCAGGATGGGCATAAAAGCAGTTTATAACAATTAATAGACATCCAAGAATTAATTATATTCTTGTTCACTCACCCAGAACATGCAGAGTTTTTTTCTGGTTAGCTAAAAACCTGCGTTTGTCTATCTAGCACTTTCCATTGTGTGGTTTTCTTTTAATTGCCATTTTTATTAAGGCCAAGGCCTCCTAAATCCTGAGAGCAGGAGAAGGTGTACAAATCTCTTGTTGCTTTCACATGGACTGCACTGGGAGTCCTTCGTGTTGAAGGTGCTGAGTGGGTATTCTGTGGCTTTTCTCTGTTATCCCCATTGCTGAGGACGTCCAAAGAGTCATGAATCTAACTTGGAAAAAAAGGCAAACAGCTGGAGGAACTCAAAATGTCAGCCAGGATCTCTGGAGAGAAATGGGCAGTCAACATTTCAGGTCAGGACACTTTATCTAGAGTAAAAGAGTAGAGGAGAAATAACCAGTATATTGTTGGGGAGGGGTTAGGCAAGAGCAAGCAAGTGACACAACTCCTGTTGGATAGAGGAGGATAAACAAGTAGACATACCTTGAGGAGATTTCACAGTGGAGCAGACAAAATGTAGAAACAAGGAACTGTATATGCTGGTTTTCCCAAAAGGGTACAAAATGCTGGAGTAACTCAATGGGTCAGACAGCATCTCTACAGAACATGGATAAGCGATGTTTCAGGTTGGTTCCGGAGAACATGAATCGGTGATGTTTCTGGTTGATCTGGAGAACATGGATAAGTGCACCTACTTTAAATAAGTCATCCTCCTCTCTCCACCAGGAGTTCTGTGAGGCCCTCCCTCACTGCTCTCCCTCTGTGATTTCTCCTGATCTCCTATCCTCCACCTGATGCCTACCATGCTTTGTCCTGCCTCTCCCTTCAGTGGGATGGGTGGGGTGAGCAGGATCCAGTGGGGGGGGGGAGTGTGTGGGGGAAAGAAATAGGGTGATTGGGGGCTGGAGAGTTACGGTGGGAAAAAGTGAGTGAGAGAGAGGACTAAGATAGATAGTAAGCGAGTGAGAGTACGTGGAAACTGAGATAATGGTTTACGAAAAAAGGCACAAAGTGCTGGAATAACTCAACGGGTCATGCAGCATCTGTAAAGAACATGGATTGGTGTCATTTCGGGCTGGGACCCATCACTTCTTATACCTAAATTGTATACTTTATTAATGGGAAGGTTATGACCCAGTTATCAATGGCCTAAATAATGCATCACTGTCCTTCATTGTACCCTGAAATTGGAGAATTTTAACATTCATGCCATTGGATTACAGACTACCCCGGCTGAATGTGAGGTATTGTTCATCTGGTTTGTGTTTTGCCTCATCACGGCAGTGGAGGAAGCCTAGAACAGACAAGTTCCTAATTACCCCCCCCCCCATACTCTTCTATTGCTCACCTTTCCCCTCCCCTCCCCTCCTCCCCTTCCCTCTGATGTTCCCATTTGCCCCCATCCCTCATTCAGTTCCATTCTTCACCTTTGTTTCCTCTCAGAATCTGCAGCATTTGTTCTCCACTTATCACCTCCCAACCTCTGTGGCTACCTCCACCCTTCCCTCCCCCACCCATCTGTTATCTGCCGATCAACCCCATCTCACCTGTGTCCACCCATCACTTGCTAACTCTTCCCCCATTCCTACTCCACCTCTATGACGACTAGGGCCTAGGTCAGTGACACGGAGGTGTCCAGAGAGGCTCCAGCAGCGTTGTGGAGAGGTCGGTGAGGCGGTTGATGATGGTGCCGACCAATGGACGAGATGGATCATGGGGAGTGAGGATTGCTGTGAGTGAGGGGGAAGAACAATGGGCAATGGGGACCCACCGTGTTGGGACCACCGTGAAAGGGGAGGGGGTAGAACAAAGGGGGACCTGGCCCGGATACTGTGTATACTTTGTAATTTTGTCAGCGCCCTTCTGTGGCGACTATTTGCATACCGTGGGTATGCAAGCAAAGAATTTCACTATGACTTGCTACATGTGACAATAAAACTCTCATAGGTCCACTCTATTCATTAAGTCGAAATGAAGGGTCTCAACCGTCCAATTCCTCCCGCAGATAGTGCCTGACCCGTTGAGTTCCTCCAGCTGCTCTCCATGTTTTGTTACAGATTCCGGTATCTGGGATCTCTTGTACGTTAATATATTTAAATGACCCAAGATTGCTGCTGATTACTCTGAGGCTAAAGGTCTATTGGCCTGACTATTGCATGGAGCTCAAAACCAATTATAATAAATTACATTATCCTAAATGGTATACTTTATTAATGGGAAGGTTATGACTCAGTAATCAATGATAAGGCATCAATGGCCTAAATAATACATCACCATCCTTCATTGTAACTGTGTTCCCATATACTCAGTTGAAATAAGTTGAGAGTGATGCACATATTGGTAACTATCAAACGACATTAATTTTTTACTAGGTTTCCAGGGCTATTCTACTGAACTCCACCTGACAAGCAGAAATTCATCTCCAAATTGACAAAACAGCTGGATGTAGAGAAGATAGTTAGAATTAGCCTGGAGTTAAATTCAGAAAAGAAGATCAAGTTTGACAAGCCCGGGTGGGTTTAATGTAGCTGATATGGCAGTCACCATTTTAAAAAAAATCTTTAATGAGTATATGCCACTATGGAGGCTACTACAAAGTGTAAAGGATAGGGAATTGGGGAGTGTGGGAGGGAATGGGTTATATACAGTGTGTTGCATTGGGTGATAAGAACTCATTCCAAAGGAAAAAGAGGAGAGTTGTTTTTTTTCTGGCTGGTAGCAGTCTGAAGAAAGGTCCAAACCCAAAACATTACCTATCCATATCCTCCAGAGATGCTGTCTGACTCACTGAGGTGGGTTTTATATCAGTAGCTCAGTTTTCTGTTCCGAGATTGCTTACCTTATTGTGAACCTTAATGATTTAGATAAAGAGCAAACTTTAGATCATACTCACCAAACTTTTTATTTTAAAAAAACTGTTCCTGCAGCAGTATATAGAAAAACATAAAAACAATTCACCTAGAAGCCTGCTTAAAGGGGTCAGGTGTGTTGGGATTGGGGTTCAGGTGTGAGGGGGGGCTGGGGGTCACTTGTGTGTGTGACGCTGGTCGTCAGGTGTGTGCGGGGCTTGTGTTCAGGTGTGTGGGAGGCTGGGGTCAGGTGTGCGGAGGCGCTGGGTGTCAGGTGTGCGGTGATCCTGGGGGGCAGGGGGTGCAGGTGTGTGGGGGGCTGGTGGTCAGGTCGTGAGCGGGGCTGGTAATCAGGTGCGTGGGGGGCTGGGGGTCAGGTGTGTGTTGGGCTGGGGTTCAGGTGTGTGGGGGGGCTATACACTATGCATCAAGTAAAGTGTATATTACAATTGTGGGGGAAATACAGTAATTAAATACAAATTATTAAATATGAGGCCAAGGCTTTACAAAAGAAAAAGACTATTTGCAAAATGATTCACTCATTGATTTGCACTGTGTACTGGAGCCATTTTGAAATAAAGAATTAAAATCAATCCAGCTGGATACTATTGTAATGATAGTATTACCAACAGCAGGATTGAGGTGATGGGGTATTTTTCACATCTTTTCAAAGTGCTGGAAAGTACAAAGCCATCTGTTGCTGGAACAGATTTTGTGCTCGAGTTGAAACATGAAAATTGTATGACTGGATTGTGCTAAGCATCATTATCGCACGCATTCTGTTGCTTGCTGCTGTGGTATTTTTAAAATTGAAATAGTGTCAAAAAATTGGATAGTAATAGCAGTAATAGCATTATCATTTCCCCGTGGCCTTCCAATTTATGTTCCATTTGAGTAATTCCACAACCCAGCAAATTAATAAAGCAGATTAACCTGGAGAATGGTCGATTTTTGTTTTTGTAACATTACGGTTTTGCTGCTGTACTTCAGAGTCAAATAGACTTGAGATTAATTCATTTTGAGGCAAGAAATAAAAAACCGAATGGAGGATATAAGGTACTCACACTGAAAGCAGATTGTGTCTCCTTCTGTTAAATATTTCATGAATTTGACAGGTCGGAAACAGCCAGCAGCCAGAACTTGATTTTAGAATACAAAAATAAAAACATAAGAATCTATGGCCTACATATCCAATTTAAAGCATATGATTGTAAAAGCTTTCCGCACTCCACTCCCCCATCTCTACACTGGCTAAGTCCTCTCTACTTTTTCAGTCCAGATGAAAGGTCCCGAACTGAAACGTTGACTGTCCATTTCCCCCACATATACTGATTGACTTAATCATGTCACAGAGTCATATAACACAGAAACCAGCCCTTCGACCCAAATCGTGCATGCCAAACAAAATGCCCCATCTAGCTAGTCCCATTTACCTGGGTTTGACCCATATCCTCTAAACCTTTCCTCTCCATGTATCAAGTGTCTTTTAGATGCTTTGATAGTACTTCCCTCAGCTACCTCTTTCAGCAGCTCATTCCATGTACCCATCACTCTCCGAGTGTAAAAATTGCCCCTTATTCATTACTTCCTATTAATTCTTGTCTCTCCCACATCTATGTCCTCTGGTTCTATCCTGGGTAAAAGAGTCTCTGAATTCTCCCTTTCTATTCCTCTCATGATTTCATACACCCCGTTAGGATCACCCATCAGCCTCCTGTGCTCCAAGGAATAAAGCCTTAGTCTGCCCAACCTCTCCCCATAGTTCAAGCCCTCGAGTCCAGGCAACTTCCTCATAAATCTTCTCTGCACTCTTTCCAGCTTCATGGCATGCTTTCTGTGGCAGTGACCAAAACTGAACACATCACTCCAAATGTGGCATCATCACCAACTTGTACAACTGCAACATAATGCCTCAACATTTACATTCAGTACCCTGACTGATGAAGGCCAATGTACAAAAAGTCTCTTGACACGCTATCCAGTTATGTACCTGTACTCCTAGATCCTTCTGCTCTACAACACTCCCCAGGGCTCTACCATTCACTGCAAAGGTTCTGACCTGGTTTGACTTCCCGAAATACAACACCTCGCACTTATCTACATTAAACTCTGTTAGCCATTTTTCAGCTCACTTGCCCAGCTGATCAAGATCCTACTGCAATTTGTGATGACCATCTTCACTGCCTACAATATCACCTATTTTAGTGTCATTTGCAATCTTACTAATCATGCCTTGTATACATTCCCGTCCAAATCCTTGATAGAAACCAGACACAGCAATTGCCCGGAGAGACACTGCTAATCGCGGGCCTCCAGCCCGAAAAACAACCTTCCACCAGCACCATCTGCTTCCTTCCATGATGCCAAATCTGTATCTGGTTAGCTAGCTCTCCCTCGATCCCACACTATCTAACCTTCCAAAGCACCCCAGCATGCAAAACCTTATCAAAAACCTTGCTGGTCCATATAGACAACGTCTGTGGCCATGACTTTATCAACTTTTTTGGTGACCTTGCAGAACTTGCTGAGTTTCTCCAACAACTCTCCTTTTTTTTTGCTCCAGATTCCAGCACCTAAGCCTCCTGGTTATAAATACATTGCATTGGATTTTGCACGCAAAATTTATCATGAATCTCAATCAGAATAGTGCTCATCATGGAAAACAGAACATAGAATGGTACAGCAGAAGAATGGGCCATCTGACCCACAATGTTTGTGCCATTGTGGATCTCATAATCTCGCATGAAACTGAATTGCCATGAATTATCACAATGTTTAAAAAAAAATGTGGACAGGTACGTGGATGGGATAGGTTTAGAGGGATGTGGGCCAAACGCAGGCAGGTGGGACTAGTGTAGATGGGGCATGTTGGTCAGTGCGGGCAAGTTGTGCTGAAGGGCCTGTTTCCTGTATATGACTCTATTACCCTAGGAATATAACACTCCATGTGAATCACAAGAGGGCACACCTTAAAACCAGAGCGGTCTTCCATCTAAATGGAATAGCAGGCAAGGCTTGGCATGCATGAACGAGGTCATTATATCTGCAGCACTGGGACTAGATTCTCATTTTAGTATTCAGGGACACTTCCTTCGATTGCTATTTCATGAGATCTGTACCTCTTGGAGCACCTGGCAGCTTGTTTTGCGCTCAAACCAATTTTCATTACCGGTGTGTTGCTGTGAGCTTGCACCACTGCCTATGATGGCTGCTGCTATGGCGGCGTCACCCCTTCCAGTTGGTGCTTGCTGTAATCGATTCTCTGCTCATAGACACAAAAAGATGGAGTAACTCAGCGGGACAGGCAGCATCTCTGGAGAGAAGGAATGAGAGGCGTTTCAGGTCAAGACCCTTCTTCACCCATTCCTTCTCTCCAGAGATGCTGCCTGTCCCGCTGAGTTACTCCAGCTTTTTGTGTCTATCTTTGGTTTAAATCAGCATCTGCAGTTCCTTCCTACATATACGATACGATACGATAAAACATTATTCATCCCCAGAGAGAAATTGGTATGCCGACAGTCAGAACACACAAGGTATACTAAAACTTGAAATTAAAAGTGAAAAAAGAAAAAGACAAGTGACTGTTGGCTGGCTGCCGTGTGCACAGCGCCTTCACCGGAACAAACAAACAAACAAACAAACAAACATCGACTTATCCCCTGGGCAGAGGATTCTAAACTAGAGCCCCCCCCCTCCTGTACACACACACCGGGTCCCCTTTGTTCTCCCAGGTTGCGGCCGAAGCTCCCGCTGCTGCCAAGGCACCCACTGTCGCTGTCGAGTCTCCCGCTGCCGCCACTGAGGCTCCTATCGCCACCACCACTGAGGCTCCTTCGGCCCAGACAGGCCTCGCCGCCCGGCTTCACCGCAATTGTATGTAGCCCAAAACAGAATTTTATTTGGGACAAATGCCATGGTGATTAAGGATCAATGATCAGAAAGGAATCAAGGGATATTTTGATGCTGCTTTTTGTGAGGAGAATATTATACCTTCAGTATTCTGTTAAATCATAGAAATGACATTGCTCAGCCTCATAGATTTAACCCAATTAAATTATTACATCAGATACAAGAGAAATCGATGACCAATATACCCATGGAGAGGACGAAGCTGATTCTGGGGAACATTAAAAATGAACAAAAAAATCCATTGGTAATATGCATAATTTATATGATCTATTCACCAAAATGAATTTGCATGAATTCCTTATATAGCTTTAATTAATGCAGCAAGTGCCCAGTGTCAATGAAGAATAACAATGCAGTTGGTGAGACAACAAGCCATGAGGTCATACCCCAAGAGAAAGAAGAATGAATACATTATATTAATGTGCAATGAATCTAAATCTTTAAACAAAATTTATTCTGGCTCTTATTTCACATTCAAAATCTCTGTTACTAATATGGCTCCTGAGGTCTTTTTGATGAATCACTGAATTAAAGTGTCAAAGAACAGCAATATTTTAAAAAACCAATCATTTTGAATAATGTCCAAAAAAAACCCAGAGCGTTGAACATGCTCTCCATTTCTGACAAATATGTAGCTTATTTGAATACATTGAAATTCTTGGAGATGGACCTTGGAGTAGGGTCCATCTGCTAGTTTTTTTTACAAATAATGGCAATATTATAGATCCCATCCCAATTGTTTGAGTTGTATTAAAATGAAATGCAATTTAACCAATCCTCTGTAGGACTGAGGATTGCCAATTACAAATGCTGTCACTGCAAAGCCAGAAAAATACATGTAATTTTTGGCCTAAAATACTTCCAGGAATTATAACTTAGGTTTGTCCCTACTGTGTATCTCCTGGGCCAGACCTGGGAGAACACAAAATGCTGGAGTAACTCAGCGGGAGAGGCAGCATCTCCGGAAAGAAGGAACGGGTGATGTTTTGAGTTGAGACCTTTCTTCAGACTTCAGTCTTGACCCGAAATGTCACCCATTCCTTCTCTCCAGAGATGCTGCCTGTCCTGCTGAGTTACTCCAGCATTTGGTGTGTATCTTCAGTTTAAACCAGCATCTGTAGTTCCTTCCTACACAGAACCCTACCAATGTTTATTTGACCCAGTTTACGTTTTGCACTGTTCAATCCTCTCTCACTCTATTGTATGCTGTTCACTTAATTTAGCTTCCCTCATGCATATCCTGATTACTTCAAAAGAAAAGAAGAAGGATTATGGCCACTTGGCACATTGTTTTCGTGGATGCAGCAAGCCTGAAGTGAGAATCCATCCTTTGTCAAGAGACCACTTACCTTTTGGCACATTGCCACCAGTCCAAGGACTGCCTCACAAGAACTCACCCAACTTACCAATTATGTATAACAGTCTGAAGAAGGGTCTCGACCTGAAACATCACCCATTCCTTCTCTCTTGAAATGCTGCCTGACCTGATGAGCTACTCCAGCATTTTGTGAATAAATAACTATGCATAACAAATAAGAAGAGACTGGCTAAGCAGACTCAATGGACTGAATGGATACCTCTTACTTTTAAAACTTATGTTCGCGTGTAAATGTGGCATAAAGGTCATAAGTTCATAAGCGATAGGAGCAGAATTAGGCCTTTCGGACCATCAAGTCTACTCAGTAATTCAATCATGGCTGATCTATCTTTCCCTTTCAACCCCATCCTCCTGCTTTCTTCCCATAACCCCTGACACCCATACTAATCAAGAATCTATCAATATCTGCCATAAAAATATCCATTGACTTGGCCTTCACAGCCTTCTATGGCAAAGAATTCCACATATTCCAGGTATTGAAGTGCACCAAGCACCCAAATACAAAACAAAATTAGCAATTTAGGATGAAAACACTTTCAAATCTGTACCCACAATAGACAATAAACAATAGACAATAGGTGCAGGAGTAGGCCATTCGGCCCTTCGAGCCAGCACCGCCATTCAATGTGATCATGGCTGATCATTCTCAATCAGTACCCCGTTCCTGCTTTCTCCCCATACCCCCTGACTCCGCTATCCTTAAGAGCTCTATCTAGCTCTCTCTTGAATGTATTCAGAGAATTGGCCTCCACTGCCCTCTGAGGCAGAGAATTCCACAGATTCACAACTCTCTGACTAAAAAAAGTTTTCCTCATCTCTGTGCTAAATGGCCTACCCCTTATTCTTAAACTGTGGCCCCTGGTTTTGGACTCCCCCACCATTGGGAACATGTTTCCTGCCTCTAACATGTCCAACCCCTTAATAATCTTATACGTTTCGATAAGATCCCCTCTCATCCTTCTAAATTCCAGTGTATACAAACCTAGTCGCTCCAGTCTATCCTCTCGAGCACCGCTCAGTTTTCTCCTTAGCCCAATCCTCTTTCTCGCACTCCCACAATTCTTTTTAAATCTGGTCCCTCATCCGATCTATCTGACCCCTAATTTTACACCCCCATTTTAAAAACTCGCTATTCCACCTCCAATTATGATTCTGAGGGGTTTGACGGGATTGATGCAAAGAGGATGTTTTGCCTTGCGATTGACCTTGAAATAGTTTGTTTCAGAGTAAAGCTTCACCATTTTGGATAGAGTTGAGAAAGTATGCACAAATATTATGAATCTCAGGTTTGTTCTACCCCAGTGAACTAAACCGGTTAATACATATATGAGGCTAGGATGGATAGGTTTTTGGATGACAGGAGAGTCTAGAAAAGACAGTTAAATAAACTGTAAACATCCTGTAACATTTTACAGAAAGACACATCCTTCATTAGCCAGTCTCTTCTCATTTGTTGCACATAATTGGTAAGTTGAGTGAATTCTTGTGAGGCAGTCCTTGGACTGGTGGCAACGTGTCAAAAAGGTAAGTGGGTCTCTTGACAACTGCAGACGCAGAAGATACACACAAAATGTCACCCATTCCTTATTTCCAGAGATGCTGCCTGTCCCACTGAGTTATTCCAGCATGTTGTGTCTATTATTGGTAGGGTTCTCCCAGGTCTGGCCCAGGGGATACACAGTAGGGACTGTCTCAAACGTTCCTTAACCAAAAGTTTATCCACTCATTTCATTAGGAATCAATCAATGCAGATTTAGTTCTATTTCCAGTCCATAGCATGAGATTTTAAGGAAAGTTGTGCTGGGCTTTCTTCTGTCTTAGCCAATCTAAATTAATTCATCATCTATCATGCCTAACGTTTTAGAGGCATAGATTCTAGAGTTATACAGCACAGAAAGGGATCATTTGGCCCATCCTGTCCATGCCATCCCATTTGCCTGTGTTTGCCCTTAAACCTTTCCAATCCATGAATCTGTCCAAATGTGTGTTTAAGTGTTGTGATTGGACCTGCCTCAGCTACTTTCTCTAGACCGATATCATCATCACAGCTCCCTTTAAAACCCCCTCCTACTATAAATCTACGGTCCTCCAATTTTAGACACCGCTATCTAGGGAAAAAGACTGTAAACAGTCTGATTTTATAAACCTCTATAAGGTCACCCCTCAGTCTCTTTCACTCCACAGAAAACAGCCTCAGCCTAAGCAGTTTCCCTTTATTACCCAAGCACTTCCATTCTGGCACTACCCTTGTGAAGCTTGTTTGCACCTTCTCTGGTTTAATCACATCTTTCCTGCAGTTTGGCAACCAGAACTGCACGTGATATTCCAGGTGTGGTCTCACTAACATTTTGTACAGCTGTAACATGGTACCCCAATTCTTATACACATTCTACCGATGAAGGCAAGTGTGCCATTTGCTTTCTTCACCACCTTATCTACCTGTGTCTCCGCTTTCAGGAAACGATGTACTTCTGCGCAAGTTCCCTTTTTTCTGTGACACTCCACAGAGCTCTGCCCATGTCCTGCTCTGCTTTAACCTCCCA
The DNA here is from genome assembly GCF_053455715.1 of Rhinoraja longicauda. NCBI lineage: Eukaryota > Metazoa > Chordata > Chondrichthyes > Rajiformes > Arhynchobatidae > Rhinoraja > Rhinoraja longicauda. Next base: position 38,404,901 of record NC_135957.1, on the reverse strand, counting down.
AATTGCACCACTTTGTGCATGTCTGAGTTAAGTTCCATATACTGTATTATTCCTAGTTGACCTAGACTCTGTCATAACCTTAAACGGATTTCATATCTTCTGTTTTTGGATGTAAAAATGAAGCTCTGAAGTCCACACAATGCAAATTTGATTTTTCAAGTATTCCGCAGCAGTTCACCACTCACAACCACATATAAACACAGGCTGGGGAGAAAGATCACAGCTCTTGCAGGTTTCCTTTGTTGACATTGGTATCCCTGCAGGGTCAGCTCAGAGGATGATGGTGGGAATCATGTGTCTGCCTGCTACTTTAACCCATCATCCCATTCCAACTCAGACCTAAAGAAAAGACACAAAGCGCTGGAGTACTCAGAAGGTCAGGCAGCATCCATGCAGAACATGGATTGGTGACTTTTTAGGTCAGGACCCTTCTTCAGATTCAAGTGCTGATTTACTCCAGCACTTTGTGGTTTTTCTTGTAAACCAGCATGGACAGTTCCTTAAAGATGGAAACAAAAATGTTGGAGTATCTCAGCGGGACAGGCAGCATCTCTGGAGAGAAGGAATGGGTGACGTTTTAGGTCTCGACCTGAAACATCACCCATTCCTTTTCTCCAGAGACACTGCCTGTCCCGTTGAGATACTCCAGCATTTTGTGTCTATCTTCGATGTAAACCAGCATCTGCAGTTCCTTCCTACACAATTCGTCAATAGTTCCTTGTTTCTACTTCTCCAGAGAAGCTGCCTGACCTGCTAAGCTACAGCACTTTGTGTCATTCTTTGTAAACCGGCATCTGCAGTTCCTTGTTCCCAATCTGTTCTAAAGCCTAGGGCCTCTTGCTCTGTTGCAATTAAGTTCAAGTCAAGGCTGAGGGAAGCAAAACCAAATTTTCTGTTTGGGCATGTTGAAGCTTCCGGCACTGTCAAGTAGATACCAGTGTTATAACTGTACTCAAACAGGATGCAAACATACAACATTCTTACAGACTTGACAAGATACATGCAGGAATGATATTTGCTTGGCAATAGGGTCACAGAGGCAACAGAGTCAAAATAAGAGGTGACCATTCAGGACAAATCTGAAACATAAGGTTCCTGTCCAAGCAACCTGGAATACAATAGCCTTGAAATTTCTCCTGGAACTGAATGGTAAGGTGACCCACCCCATCTTAACTTGGTTGTTCCCTTCAGTGACTTTCACCAACAATGAGCAGATTTGTAAGTTGCATGTTATTTAGTTTAGTTTGGTTTAGTTTAGTTTAGTTTAGTTTAGTTTAGTTTAGTTTAGAGATATAGTGTGGAAATAGGCCCTTCGGCCCACCCACGCCGACCAGCAATCCCCTTACACTACTACTATCCTACACACTAGGGACAATTTACAATTTTACCGAAGCCAATTAACCAACAAACTTGTATGTCTTTGGAGTGTGGGAGGAAACCGGAGCACCCGGAGAAAACCTACACGATCATGGAGAGAACGTACAAACTCCATACAGGCAGTACCCGTAATCAGGATCGAACCTGGGTCTCGGGAGCTGTAAGGCAGCACCACTACCGTGGCACCACCGTGGCCATCGTCAGCCCACTCCTGAATAAGTATGCTTTGTTTTCTGAAGATAAACATGATTGCAGAAGATTCAAAAGCTCCCACTTACTGGAAAGTCTTCAACTACAAGGCATGTTTCGCTCTTCTTTCATCTGTTTTGTTTATTTCCTATGCCACTGTTCATATTGAAGGAGGACAGGAGAGTCTGTAACATTGACTGATGCCAGTGTGATTTAATGATCAGTTGGCAGGAGGTCTTAGCAAGTGCTCAACAATGCCTCTGTCAGCTTTACTACTTCTCTGCTTAGAAATCACTTTTCAATGCTGGTATTAAATTGCAGTGTCCATAAAAAAAGTGAGACTATGACGGGCGTGTAAATCTTTTCGCTTTAACCTCATTTAAGTAGCAGGCATAGATATTGTCTAAAATTTATCTGATTTTTTTAATTTATGATCCCCCTGAGGCCTGTCCTAAGTAAGTCAGAAGTTGAGTTAATTTAGATTCTTGACCTTGGCCCATTTTCTCAAGCATTTGATTACCATTCTAATATGTTATAGCCTATCACTACTACCAGAAGGGAATGTTGATGATAGATCCTTTAAACACTGCACTAGTGGATTATCAATGTTAAGAAGACAAAACGCATATCCCCACGGCAGATTACTTTTCTTTTTCCACTACAATTTCAGTTAACAGTACCCTGATTGAAATCCGCCTTCTAATTTACTCACTATTTAAAGCAAGTCTCTGGTATAAAATTACCATGCTGCCATTTCTCTGGCTCCCCCCATGATTAGGAAGTCTCATTGCATTTTCCTCCTTATAATGGATTTGCTGTACATCCTAACCAGATCATACGCATATGTTCTCACTGATGCTGTTGGCAGTTTGTTATCAAGTATTCATTTTTTATTCAACTTATTCATTTCTCGAGATGTAGGCATTGTTGGGAAGTGCAGTGTTTATTGCTCACCCCCACCCCATTGTCGCTGGAACATTTACAGAGAACATTTGAAGAGTCAACGACCACTGGGTCTCGCGTCACATACAGAGATTCTCGCCTGAGTGAACCAGCACCAATGGCACTGATTTGCCTAACCTGCACTCACTCTGCTGCAGGAGAATGAACTAATAGAGATACATGTAGTTGTCAGAATGAGCTATTACCAACAGATGTGATTTATTTTGGAATCTGCATCCTGAGGAGACTTCATTAAAGATTGCTGGGGTTGCAGCTTGGCATCAGAGGCTGGTGTTATTGCACTGGGCTGGGCATGTCTCTGACAGCTTGGGGATGGATGAAATCAATAGGATGTCGAAAACGTGAAAGCTTTTAAAAGCCTTCACATTTGCTTGTGAAGTCTTAAGCACGCATCCCGGATGGAAGCAGCTGCACATTGTACCCCCCGCTTCTGAAATCAGTTGCTTTAACATAAATTCAGAAGAGTACACTAGTGCCAGAGCCAGTGCTTAACACAAGGAACTTTTTGCTTTAAGTGTGACATAAAACCATTACCTGACAGTGCAATCATCGGGCACCACCTGCTCCTCAACCTGCTGCTTTAATTAAGGAACTTTGGCTTACTCTGGTGCATGGGTAAAAACAGAAACTAAGTAGGTGTAGTGTGCAAAGGATGTGTCTGTCTGAGAGTCTAGTTTGAGCATGCAAGTTTGATCTGAATTATTGAACTGCATGATTTGAATTTATCTGAATGTACAAGGTAGACACTTGAAAGTTCAGTAGGTTCACTGATTTTTTTTTTTTAAATCAGCCCAGTAAGTGAGAGTTCCAACCACCCACTTTTAGTGAAGGTATGTGGCATGCTCCCGAAGACACACTGTGTCAAATTTCAACATAATTCAGTGATCAAATACAGCAAACTACAGATGCTGGTTTATTTAAAAAACAACACAAAGTGCCAGGGTAACTCAATGGGTTAGACGGCATCTTTGGAGGACATAGGTAGGTGACATTTTGGGTTGGGGCCCTTCTCCAGACTGATTGTCGTAGGGGGGAGAAAGCTGTAAGAGAGGTGGGTGGGGGCAAAGCTAGGTAAGTAATAAGTGGTTACAGGTGAGGGGGATATTGATTGGAAGATAGGTGGAAACAGGGTGTTCCAATTCTTCTTATGCATTTCCTTGGGATTAATCCACTCTGGTTCTATTCCTCTGGGGTAGTTGACAATGCTCGCATAGTAACCACATACTCTTTCGTAGATGAGGTACGAGGAACCTGACAAATGGTGATTGGATCATTTGTGAGATGGTATGTTTTGTAATCATAACCTCAAGATATCCCAAATCCTGCCACAGCAAACAATGTACTGAGCTGGTGCATCTATTTAACAGCCATAAATTACATAATGTCACCCCACTCCAAATATTAACAGTTGAATATGTAGGAAAGACCTGCAGATGCTGGTTTAAGTCGAAGGTAGACACAAAATGCTGGAGTAACTCAACTTTAACTTCTCCAGAGGCAACATCTCTGGAGAGAAGGAAAGGGTGATGTTTTGGGTCGAGACCTTCTTCAGACTGATGTCAGGGGAGTGGGCGGGACGGAGATAGAGTGGGAATAGTCAGAGACATTAAGACTGGTGGGAGAACTGGGAAGGGGGAAGGGATGGAGAGAGAGGGAAAGCAAGGGCTAATTGAAGTAAGAGAAGTCAATGTTCATACCGCTGGGGTGTAAGCTGCCCAAGCGAAATATGAAGTGCTATTCCTCCAATTTGAGCTGGGCCTCACTCTGATAAATAAGGAGGCCCAGGGCAGAATGGTCAGATTGGGAATGTGAGGAGAAGTTAAAGTGCTGAGCAACCGGGAGATCGGGTAGATTAAGGCGGACTGAGCAGAGGTGTTCAGCGAAACGATCGCCAAACCTATGCTTGGTCTCGCCGATGTACAGGAGTTGACACCTGGAACAGCGGATACAGTAGATGAGATTGGAGGAGGTGCAAGTGAACCTCTGCCTCACCAGAAAAGACTGCCAGGGCCCTTGGATGGAGTCGAGGGGGAGGTAAAGGGACAGGTGTTGCGTCTTTTGCGGTTTCAGGGGAAAGTACCTGGGGAGGGGGTGGTTTGGGTGGGAAGAGACGAGTTGACCAGGGAGTTGTGGAGGGAATGACTTCTGCGGAAAGCAGAAAGGGGTGGAGCTGGCCAGCAGTGGGATCCCGTTGGAGTTGGCGAAAATGTTGGAGGATTGTATGCTGTATGTGACGGCTGATGGGGTGGAAGATGAGGACAAGGAGGACTCTGTCCTTGTTACGAATGGAGGGAGGGGGAGTAAGAGCGGAGCTGCGGGATATCGAGGAGAACCGAGTGAGAGCTGAATAACTCGGGACAGGCAAAAATAAAGCTGTTATTGCTTCTCCAGAAGTGAAGGTAGCGAACTGTGCATTCACAATCAAGTTATTTGAGAGCAATATTGTTCCAAGAAACCAAAGTGGATGACAGGCTATTTAAAAAATTTAGTGGTCATGTTAAATATCTCCAACGGTCAGATTGCCTGAATGTAAAAAGCCAGCAAGAGGTCAATTCATTTGCACATTAATAATCTTGATGTTCCAGCATGATTTAATAAATGCAGGCTCTGTTAGATTTAAAGTGCTGTTCTGTGAAATTCTTTGCAATGCTTAAATTCTTTTTTTTTCTTGCTTCAGCACTGTTCCCTAATGATTTGTAATGAGTTAGAGTGAATATGCTTTTTCAGCACTTGGGACTGAAAGTGCCGAGGTAATGAACACAGAATTGTTTCAAATGTACTTATCTCAAGCACAAGTCTGTCAGATTCTGCTGGGGCTGTGACAGGAGACTGCAAAGGGGGAAAAAATGCACCCTGATGGAATTTGTTTTATTCATGCTTTATAAATAAGGGAAATTGATTCAAGGCTGAAGACAGCGACGTTGCAACAAAGGGCCATCAGGTGACTTCACCTTTAGAACAAAACATAAACTGCTGGGAAAACACAGCAGGTCAGGCAGCATCTATGAAGACAAATGGGACGGTTAATCACTTGGGTCAAGACCCTGCATCTGGGCATACAATTGACCCCTGCATCAAGAACAGGTTGCTTTGGATCTGTGGATAGGCACAGAACAAGCACCGAGGCAGCAAGTATTCGCCCACATGATAAATCTTTCGCAGTGGTACATAGGCCACCCCATATCTCTCCCTTCTCTCTACCTATTGTACGTGCCTGCCTTGATTGTATTCATGTAAGCGTTATCTGATTTCATTGCACAACACGCAAAACAAAGATTTTCACCATATCTTGGTGCACGTGGCAATAATAAACTAAACCTAAAAACATATTGAGGGTACGAAACTCCTCAAGTTTAAAATAAGTGTGCGCTTGGTGGCATGCATGCACATGTTGGCTTCCTGGACCAAAGCCAGATACATACAGTGCATGTAGTTAAATAGGCATGAATATGTACGTGGTATGGAACATTGGAGATTTGGTGGAACCATGACCCAGGAATAGGAGAATGCTGGTTTTGTCTTGATACAGGCGTTGCCTGTGCATTCATCCGGCTGCAGACATCTCAAATTATGGCTTTGATAGGTCAGCCTGCAGAGGACAGCCAGACAACGAGGGCATTCGATTCAATTTGAGATACCAGCTATCAAGACAGATGTGTATAGCAATTCATTCTTCCCTTGCACAATTAAAGCATGGATTAGTCTTCACCCTACTATAGTTACTCGACCATTCGCAACTAAATTTAAGGCAGCTCTTCTCCAAGAAGCCCTTCTTACCTCAGTCCATACTCTGCCACCTCCAGTTTAAATTCCATTTGGAATATTTTGGAGGACCAAGAACTAAGAACCAAGAAGAATGCCTAATACACTAACTGCTGTTTGAAATCCTATTATCAATATCAGGAGGCATCAAGAAGAACAAAGCTCTCGGATGCTGCCTCATTCTTCTCCTTCTCTTTGCTCTCGTTTGACACACAGCTGTCTTTCACTGGATAGTCTCAGTAAACTCCCTAATGCAACAGTGGTGATGAACTGCAAATTGCCACAAATATCTAGTGCTCTGGGATGGAAGTTGGAAGATGGGCGATGTATAAAGGTTCATAGACACAATTACATTGAAATCCACTGGCAATTCAATCCTTGCCCTATTTTTTTGGTGCATCAGTGGCAAAGCTTTGTGGAAATGTCCTCAATAAAGTGAAAAACAACACACATCATTTCTGACTGAGTTTCAGAGAGGAAAAATCTTTAACTGCTCGAGGCTGATATGGCTGACTGCCAAGAGTACTTATTTTCCCTCTTCCTTCTCCTCGTCCCTCCACTTCCAGCAGTCTGTCCTCATCAAGAATGTCCTCCAGCCATTCTTTCAACTGCGCTGGAAATTTTTACTTTTGTCGGGAAGAACGTTGTTGCAGCGGAAGCCGCAAAGCCAATTAAAATCTTATCCACACCTGCTAGAGTATTTCCAGTCACCTTTCACAACCTGAAGTTCTATAGAAACCACCGCCAGAGCAACACCAAGCAAATAATATGTAGTAGTTGATACTTTCTTTAAATTGATGCTATATATTCTTGCTGTTGAATACAGGTTCAGTCATGAGGTTAAGTTTGAGCATTGGGGTTATTGGTAGTGGAAGCGTCAAATCAGTATTTCATTGATTGACTTGATTTTCTGCCTGATTTGCATGGTCCATGGACTATCACCTTCACCAATAATACTTAAGGTAAAATTTGCCTGAAACCTATGCTGATATATATAGTTATCATGCAAGGGTTATCACAATGCACATAACAAAGGCAATACCATTTCCAATATTTGTTGAATATTTACCAAAATTGCCTTTATCTCCACTGCTTATATATTATATATTATTTGAGCATCTTCTACCATTTAAATTTTCACTATCACATATCATCTTACTCCTTGATTTAAAAAAGTAATTGCACATTGCATTTGCAAGTACCAAGTTTCCCAATTTATTTTCTGCTAATTGATATCCTCAATTGAATGAACTGTGCTTGAAGATCCATTTCATCCATTCATGGAGATCTTTTTTTCATTAAATCTCTCTACATCATCGTCTATATCTCTCGTTTCCCTTTCCCGTGACTTTCAGTCTGAAGGGTCTCGACCAGAAACGTCACCCGTTCCTTCTCTCCAGAGATGCTGCCTGTCCCGCTGAGTTACTCCAGCATTCTGTCTATCTTCAGTTTAAACCAGCATCTGCAGTTCCTTCCTACACATCTTTTGTTAATTCTGCCTCGACAATACCTGCATGTCTATGTGTTTGATTTTTTTCATAATAAAAATCTACTTTCTTAATCTTGGAGGAGTCTCCAACATCTCATATCATATCATATATATACAGCCGGAAACAGGCCTTTTCGGCCCAGCGATCCCCGCACATTAACACTATCCTACACCCACTAGGGACAATTTTTACATTTACCCAGCCAATTAACCTACAAACCTGTACGTCTTTGGAGTGTGGGAGGAAACCGAAGATCTCGGAGAAAACCCACGCAGGTCACGGGGAGAACGTACAAACTCCTTACAGTGCAGCACCCGTAGTCAGGATCGAACCTGAGTCTCCGGCGCTGCATTCGCTGTAAAGCGGCAACTCAACCGCTGCGCTACCGTGCCGCCCATCATCCATTTCTACCACCTTTGCACACTTTTTTTCCAGTACATTGAGTTTTTCTAAATCATATATAAAAGTTAGACACTCTGCATTATTCTTCAGTTTAGTATTCCTATTTATTTGATGTATAGTTAGGTTTTCAACTTCACCTAAAGGCTTTAAACCAAATAATTTATTCAATTTATGGCCTTGAACCTTATATTTAACTTTTTTTTTTTTAAAGGCTTAAATTGGATATTCAACGCATGGACACAAGAAAGTAATGCCCTGAGTACATATGCAAATACTTCTTCATTGAAGGGAAAATAAAATAATCCCGCAGTTTAATTTGTTCTTCTCTAATGCACTTTCACATTCATATCTATTTTAAGTAGCTCTGTGAACTTAAGTTGTTGCATTAAATGGCTTCTTGTCAATTTGAGAAGCACCAAGGTATTATCTTTGTGGGCGTATCATTATTGCTCCATTTTACTATGGAAGGGATTGTGCCTAATAATCCATTCAATCAGGTTACTACTCTCTACTGCTTTATGAAGCAGTAAAGTTTGAAATGTTCTTCACTGCATTAACCTGTTCACTTTAATTTTGCAGTGAACTTAAATTAGAGTACTGTATCAAGGGGCATTGGCACTTAACATGGGGTCCAGGAGTTCCTGAAAATTGCCATTGAAATTTAGATAGTGAAGTAGTTTGACGAGCTGCTGTCACCCAGGTGCAATCCTAACCTCCTGTGCTGTCAGTGTGGCGTTTACACATTTCCCCCTCTGGTCATGTGGGCTATCACTGGATGCTCTGGTTTCCTCCGACATCCAAAAGACCTATGGATTTGTTAGGTTAATTGGCCACTGCAAATTGCCCCAAGTGTGTAAATGATTGGTAGAATTGGAGGAAAATTGATGAGAATGTGGGGAGAACAAAATAATGAGATCTAAAACACAATTGAACGTTGTATTTGCAAAGACAAAATCTGAATAAATTGTTCATTGATATCCTAAGTAAACTAACATTTTTTGAAGACACATTTTATCCATTCATGAGTTCTTTTATAAAAATTCTGTCTTTGTGTTAGATCGATCTTTTCATAATAAAAATGTGCTGGCAAGTCAGTTCATTCTTGTATATCTACTTCCTTAATCTTGGAGGTGTCCCTAACATTTGGGACTGCATCATTCTTTTCTAGCCACTTTATATATCCTTTGCACTCTCATTGATTAATGTTGGGTTGATCTAAATGGATGGACGATGATCAGCACAGACTCTTTGGACCAAGAGGCCTGTTTCATGCTGTATCTCTCTACGATTCTATAAAGGCAACTCGATTGCTTAACTGCAAGTCTTAAGAATATATCTATCCTAGAAAAGTATTCTAATAAATATTCAATTCACAGCATGTGAGAAATAGCTTCCACATAATACTTTTACTGGGAGATTACTTTCAAAATGTCAGAGGTTACCTACTTCACTTTGGATATTGTAAGAAAATAACTGCAGATGCTGGTACAAATCGAAGGTATTTATTCACAAAATGCTGGAGTAACTCAGCAGGTCAGGCAGCATCTCAGGAGAGAAAGAATGGGTGATGTTTCGGGTCGAGACCCTTCTTCACACTGATGTCAGGGGGGCGGGACAAAGGAAGGATATAGGTGGAGACAGGAAGATAGAGGGAGAACTGGGAAGGTGGAGTGGAAGAGAGGGACAGAGGGACTATCTAAAGTTGGAGAAGTCAATGTTCATACCGCTGGGCTGCAAGCTGCCCAAGTGAAATATGATGTGTTGTTCCTCCAATTTCCGGTGGGCCTCACTATGGCACTGGAGGAGGCACATGACAGAAAGGTCAGACTGGGAGTGGGAGGGGGAGTTGAAGTGCTCAGCCACCGGGAGATCAGGTTGGTTAAGGCGGACTGAGCAAAGGTGTTGAGCGAAATGATCGCCGAGCCTGCGTTTGGTTTCGCCGATGTAAAGAAGTTGACATCTAGAGCAGCGGATACAATAGATGAGGTTGGAGGAGGTGCAGGTGAACCTCTGTCTCACCTGCTACAACTTTACAAACATTAGCGAATGCACACTTTGAGTACTTTGTGCTATATTGGTCCCCAGACCCCAAAGGCAACATCCTTGGCTTAAAGACTGTGCAGAAAAGATTTCTCAAGGTAAGCGTATTGTCCAAAACTAAGAGGTTGTGAAAGATAGGTTTATGTTCATTGATGTTTGGAAATACAATGGATAATGTAAGTGAACGAAAAAGGTTTCAGACACAGACCAATGCTTACAGGATGGTTTATCTCACAGATCAGTCCAGAGCCAGGGGATTGATCTTCAGAACAATACTAAGGAATCCTAGGTTAGAGAAGAATTTGTCCTCTCATAGTACCCAGACAGCTGTGGATGGTCATTTGTTGAATATATTGAAGACTGAGCTAGATATTTTTTAGGACACTTGAAAATCAAGGGAATAAAAAACATCAGATATGATTTCAGAGGAGGTATCAGTTCAAGTACTGAATGACCATGCAGGCTAGGCAGGTTGTGTAATATACAGAGGCACCTATTATGTTTTTACATTTTATCAACATGCATGTCCTGTGCTTCCCCCCCTCCCCCTGATCCCAAGCCAACCAAGTCCAGGATTTAATTGAGGGCAATCGGTAGTCCGGAAGAGTCTGTAACAAAACAACCATATTCTACAGTTGCCAAACAAGCAACAAGGTACCAGATACCATAATTCCCCAGAGTATCTCTGCATTCATCAGAAAACAGGAAGAGCATGGGAATGGAGGAAGTAACTTACATTGAGATGAGCTTTTCAGGTAAGACTGGGTTTATTAAATTGACATTCCTCGGTTGGAGCTGAAGAAGTTAGTTTTGGACTTTATTTTGCTTTTATCCTTCTGGTGCATTTAAAGCTTATAAGAAAAGACATGACAGCAGCTGAGCAGATTTGCACTAGCAATATTCTGTTTTTTATGGCAAGCACATCAAGATTTGTGAGGCATAATTTCCATATCCTTTTGACACAATTCATCCTGAGAAACTGTATGCCAATACTTGTTTCCGTTTACACAGCACAGTTCGAAAAGAAAAAAACACATGAGAAATATCAATGCAGATCATTTACACATCTTTGCTAGGAGAAAAATTAAAAGAAAGGGTAAAGGGTTTTTCTACATCTGAGAATCACAGAGTGGAGTAAATCATCATCCAAGGTTAAATTATAGCTATCAGTTCACCTGCACCTCCTCCAACCTCATCTATTGCATCCGCTGCTCTAGATGTCAACTTATCTATATCGGCGAAACCAAGCGCAGGCTCGGCGATCGCTTCGCTGAACACCTGCGCTCGGTCCGCATTAACGCAACTGATCTCCCGGTGGCCCAGCACTTTAACTCCCCCTCCCATTCCCAGTCTGACCTCTCTGTCATGGGCCTCCTCCAGTGCCATGGTGAGGCCCGCCGGAAGTTGGAGGAGCAGCACCTCATATTTCGCCTGGGCAGTTTGCGGCCCGGTGGTATGAACGTCGACTTCTCCAACTTCAGATAGCTCCTCTGTCCCTCCCTTCCCCTCCTCCTTCCCAGATCTCCCTCTATCTTCCTGTCTCCACCTATATCCTTCCTTTGTCCCACCCCCGACATCAGTCTGAAGAAGGGTCTCGACCCGAAACGTCACCCATTCCTTCTCTCCCGAGATGCTGCCTGACCTGCTGAGTTACTCCAGCATTTTGTGAATAGATCATTTTTTTATGTACTAATGTTACAAGGAATTGTAAGGAACATTGGACGAGGCATTTTTTCAGATTAAATAAAGAGATGAAAATATTTCTCATCACACTGCTGTATTGCTCAGCCATTTCAGGTGCAGCATGAAAACATGTTTATGTATTATCCATTGGAATAGAATTTGCTGTGAGTTTCACTGCATTTAGAATTATCACTCCAGAATTTAAAACACCAGCAAGTCACATACGACAGAAGTTTCTGTCTGGAAGGTAGATCACGCATCGCGCACATTTATGTGTACTATATGATTCAGTCTAAATGAAAATAAAGAAAACAAAGGTATATCACAAAGTTACTGCAAATTACACAGTCATAGAGTTATACAACACCAGAACAGGCCCTTCACCCCAACTAGTCCATGCTGACCAAGATGCCTATCCGAGCTTGTCCCACCCACAGTGTTTGGCTCAAATCCCTCCAAACCATTTGTAACCGTGCACCTGTCTAAATATATTTTATGATAGCAATTCTACCTGCTTCCACCACTTCCTCTGGCAATGCATTCCATCCACCCACATTCCTCTGCATGAAAGGCTTGCTCGTCTGATCCCCTTTACAACCCGCAAAAAATTGCAGAGAAGATAGACACAAAATGCTGGAGTAACCCAGCGGGTCAGGCAGTATCTCTGGTGTAAAGGAATACATGACTTTTCGGGTTAAAGACCCTTCTTCAAGACTCAACCCGAAATGTCACTCATTCCTTTTCTCCAGAGATGCTGCCTGACCCGTTGAGCTACTCCAGCATTTTGTGTCCATCTTCAGTGCAAACCAGCATCTGCATTTCCTTCCTAAACAGAAATTGCATAGAGTCGGGTATGTAGCCCAATCCATCACATAGACCCAGACACCCCACCATTGACCCCATCTACATTTCATGCTGGCTCGGGAAAGCAGCCAAAATAATCAAGGACCTTTTCCACCCCGGTTATTCCCACCAGCCTTTAGTACTCTGTCTTATCTTTGTGGTCCTTAGAAAAAGGCACAACATTGTCCTCCCTCCAGTCTTCTAGTACTTCACTTGTCACTACAAAAATATCTACCATGGCCCCAACAATTTATTTCCTTTGCTTCCCACAAAGCCCTTTGTCGGGCCGGGTGATTTATCCGCCTTTGTACACTTCAAGAGAAATGTACAGATCTCCAGAGAAAGAGGAGAGAAACATATCCAGCACTGCCCTCATCCTGATGGCCAACTCTGTGTGTGGCTGTATCAAGCTGTGTGTACAGATGGAGTATACAACAGCCAAGCATTGCTTTGAGCTGAGTTTTATTTGTCTCTGGTGCTGTGAAGAATGAGCCAAACTTTGTTGTCAAACAAAACTTGGAGGAACAGCACCTCATATTTCCTTTGGGCATCTTACACCCCAGCAGTATGAATATTGACTTTTCTAACTTTCCCTCTCTCTCCATCCCTCCCCCTTCCCAGTTCGCTGATCAGTCTGACTGTCCCTGATTACATTTTATCTCTGTTTGCTTTGTTGTTACCTTCTCCTAGCTAACAATGATCTATTCTACATTTTTAGTCTCCACCCATTTGATGTCTTGTTCTCACACCTTACACTTCCTTATCTCTGTATCTCCCCCTCCCCTGACACTCAGTCTGAAGAAGGGTCTCGACCCGAAACGTCATCCATTCCTTCTCTCCAGAGATACTGCCTGTCCTTCTGAGTTACTCCAGCATTTAATATCCATCTAATGTTTCAGCCTTTTGGATTTCACCACACTACCTATATAGAACGGTTGGTTCCTGTAGAAAAATACCTTTGACCGCAAATCCATCAGGCAGTAATTTGAACCTAATGCTCTGCAACTCCTGTGAAAGAGAGACTATGGATCCTGAGGGATGGTTTCCTGAGCAGACTAAAGATTGTTGGGGAGAATGCCTTCTCACCAGAACTCACAAACAATTACCAAGGCCTCCTTGTCAGAATTTCCCTCAATAGTCAGGGCCACAGATCCACTGAATGCTGCCCTTCAGGTGGCTGTGGTGTGAATGATAATGATTTTATTACCTCGTGGACTGTGTATTTGCCAAGAAGGTCCAATGGTCTTTGTCATCTCACAGAGCAGCAGCATAACACAGTAATCTACATAACAGTCTGAATAAGGGGCTGACCCAAAACGTCACCCATGCTTTTTCTCCAGGGACATTGCCTGACCTGCTGAGTTACTCCTGCACTTTGTGTCCATCTTTGGTATAAACCAACATGTGCACAGTAATCTACAGACTGTTCACAGACATGCAGAATGAGGCAAGTGTTAACTACTACTGAAAGACCATCTACTCGGCGAAAGTCAGCTCCACCATGTCTCAAAAGGAAGCATCCTGCAGCATGTAATCCTCATTTAATCATCCCCATCAAAGATCTGGCGATGGTCTCCCAATTATCAACGTCAGAGCCAACCCCAACCTCACCCGTGCACTGAGTAATGAGCTGTGTTTCACCGTTCTTTAAATCCACCATGCTAGCATCTCTAGTGATCTCTACTTCTTGCCGTTCTAACCGCTAATCATAAACTATTCTTACTGACCTTTGATCGTACCACCATTTTCCGAACCACTTTCAATCCTATATCTGCCCTCGATTCCCAACTTTTGTCCCAGGCTCGTACTTACTTAAATCCCTTCATGTGCTCTGCTGAAGCTTTTTCTTGTGTCAGGTCTGTTGAATAGCCCATTGTGCACCAAGCTTAATGCACCCAACAGATGCCATTCAATATTAAACCTGTTCAATTGTGGAAGTGGAAGTAACAGACACATCAGTAAGGAAAAAAAAGAGTGAAACCTCACAACATAGATGCTTCTGTAATGTACATTAAAAACCCAACTTCTATGTTAACTGCTAAATTGTGAACTTATGTACGCAAGAAAAGTTCTGAGAATCCCTGTGCTTTTCAGCTATTCCGACTGCAAGATTCCAAATGTAATGCCTCATGCTGACTTCTGAATGGACTGGCAGGCAATGTACAGCAAACCTTTCATAATGTCAGTTTAAACAATTTAAATGAGCTTCCTGCTACAGGTTTTGGCAAGCCTTGAAAGACGTAGATTAACAGTTGTTGCAAAAGCATTCTGAATGGAAATGAGCTTCACATCAATATCTCACCAAAAAATTATCTACTCCAGAAAATGGTGGCATATTGAAAAAAAATTAAACTGCTCTTCCCCGATAATAATTCATTGTCCTTCTTAAGTCATTTGAAAGGCCCTAACAGTATCCTCTTTTCTCCTATCAGCCATAACTACAAAGACCTGCTGGGTCACAGGACTGTTCTCTTTAGCTACTTGCTGTAGAGGAAGCATATTCCTATCATATACTGATTCAAATCAAGGTGTTCAGTTGCTGCATGAAATGGGCTCAGGAGCTTCCAGAGAAAGCCCCACTGGGACACGCATCAAATAAAATGTCAGATTCTCAAGGACATTACAGGGAGTATTGTAGTTTAATATGTACAGCAACGGAAAAGTCCAAGTAGGATATTATATTGCGTTAGCAGTTGCCATGTTTACATATTAAGGGGTTTATCCTGTCAGTTTTGAAATGAATCATCGTATGGAGCTGCAGGTTCGCTGAAAGAAATAAAATGGGATAAGCCATCATATCCTGAAAGAGGATTGGAGGGTGGTGTTGAGAGATTAGCGCTCGCCATTGCTTCCAACAAAGATTGGGTGGTAACACTGTGCTGCCTTCTATTTTGAACGAGAGATGAATGCACGCAGGATGAACCATGCTGTTCATTGTCTGCCTCCCTTAGCAGGGTTGGTACCAATACTGTGAGTGGCTGGCAACACTTAAAGCATGTCTACACCAATGAAAGCCACAGTGCTGGAGTAACCCACTGGATCCGACAGCATCTTTTCACTGTAACTTGGTACATGTGACAATAAACTAACCTCAAACTCAATCTCAACCTCATCTCTGGAGAACATGGATCAGACAGAAGGAGCCCCATCCGAGCTGCAGAAACCCTCATCCACGCCTTCATCACCTCCCGTCTGGACTACTGCAACAGCCTCCTCTATGGCGCACCCTCAAAAATCATCAATAAACTTCAATACATTCAAAACTCCGCTGCCCGTCTACTCACACACACCTCGATTCGTGACCATATCACCCCCGTACTTTATAAACTCCACTGGCTCCCCATCCCCCAGAGAATCCAGTACAAAATCCTCCTCATAACCTACAAAGCCCTCCATAACCTGGCCCCATCCTACCTGACCGACCTCCTCCACAGGCACACTCCCACCTGCACCCTCCGCTCTGCCGCTGCCAATCTCCTATCCCCCCACATCCGGACCAAACTCAGATCCTGGGGGGACAGGGCTTTCTCCATCGCTGCTCCCACCCTATGGAACTCACTACCCCAAACCGTTAGAGACTCCTCCACACTCACCACATTCAAAACATCGCTGAAGTCTCACCTGTTCAGTACTGCCTTCAACCACTGAAGGTCACCTCACCTTCTGTCTCCTTTCTCTGTTCATTTATTTATTTACTTATTTATCTATTTATTCATTTCCCTATGTTCTCAAAATCTCTGTAAAGCGTCTTTGAGTATATGAAAAGCGCTATATAAATAAAATGCATTATTATTATTATTATTATCTATCCATGTACTCCAGAGATGCTGCCTGACTTACTCCAGCACCGAATAAACCAGCACCTGCAGTTCCTGTGTCACCAATGAATGCCAGTCTGCCCCTCTAATAATAGAGGAGGCATGTTCTGGTTGTGGCATCAGCCGGGAAGTGTTCTGGAACTTATCCTAACCTGGACACATTGAAAACTGATATCACATGGGAGAGAACAGGCACTAAGATTCTCCACTGAACTACAAACACTTAACTAGAAGATGGAGGAGAAGAGATGTGTGAATTGTTTAGAGGGGGTCAGATGAAATTGTCAAAGATAATGGAAGCAGATAGAATATAAATCCACAAGTCTCTTCCCAAGAACCAAAATGCAACCATGTCAAAAAGGTCAGTGCTCTAACAAAAGGAGACAAGGTCAGAGAATGCATCTTCAAATGTCCCATCCTACGAACTACGCCACGAGTCTCAGACACTGTCAAATGCACCATACCCCATCAACCAAAATCTTTGCCTTAACACTCTGCCTAAATTTTGCCTTAAATCTTTCCCTTAATGTGTTAACACAAGATTATCAAACAAAACTGGAGTGCACGGTATTGGAGGTAATATAGTAGTATGGATAGGGGTGGCTCAATGGACAGTAGAGAAATATTTGGAATAAATGGGTCACTTTCAGATTGAAAAGTTGTGAGCACATACTGGCCCCATATCTGAGGAAGGATGTGCTGGCTCTGGAGAGGGTCGAGGAGATTCATAAGAATGATTCCAGGAATGAGTGGGATAGCATTTGATGAGCATTTGACAGCCCCCCTGACACTAGACGAACTGACTGCGGCCCTCCATCAGATCCGATGGGGCAAATACCCTGGCCTGAACGGCCTGACAGCAGAGTTCCTCCACACTTTCTGGAGGAACCTGGGGGAGGACTACACCATGGTCCCGAGGGAGAGCCTGGCGACCGGAGAGATGCCCCTGTCTTGGCAGAGGGCCGTCGTGGTCCTTCTGCCCAAGAAGGGTGATCTCCGCCTCCTAAAGAACTGTCGCTCGGTCTCCCTCCTCTGTAACGATTACAAGGTCTTTGTTAAGGCAATGGCCAACCGTCAGGGCCCAGTGCTGGCCCAAGTGATCCACCCTGACCAGTCTTACACGGTCCCGGGCCGGACTATCTAAGACAATATCTATCTGGTCCGGGACCTGATCCATCTGGCTCAGGAGACCGGTGTACCCACTGCCTTTCTCTCCCTCGACCAGGAGAAGGCTTTCGACAGGGTGGATCACAAGTATCTGCTGAGGACTCTGCGGGCGTTTGGGTTCAGACCACACTTTGTGGCCTGGATCCGGCTTCTATACGCTGCTGCGGAGTGCCTCGTGAAAGTCAACGGATCTTGATGGCCCCCATTCCCTTCCGCAGAGGAGTACATCAGGGCTGCCCCACGTCAGGCCAACTGTGCACCATCTCTGTGGAGCCATTCCTTAGTCTGCTTCGGAGGAGGTTGACGGGCTTGGTTCTACGCGAGCCGGACATGGAGGTGGTCCTCTTGGTCTACGCCGATGACGTGCTGCTCATGGTCACCGACCCCGCCGACCTGCAGAGGATGCGCGAATGCCAACGAGTCTTCTCGGCCACCTCCTCAGCCAGGACCAACTGGGGGAAATGTTCTGGACTCTTGGGTCCCTGGCAGGTGGAATCCCTCCTGGAGGAGATGCGATTTTTCACATGGAGCACCACGCGCCTCCTCTACTTGAGAGTCTACCTGAGTCCCGTCGCAGAGACCTGGCCGGCGAACTGGCAGGAGCTGGAATTGAAAGTCATCGCCCAGCTGGGACGCTGGTTGGGTCTCCTCAGAGTGCTCAGAGTGCAGGGTGATGGTCATTAACCAACTCGTGGCCTCCCTGCTCTGGTACAGATTGACCACATTAGTCCCATCAGCCACCTTTGCTGGGATCATACAGAGGAAGTTAATGGACTTCTTCTGGGGCAACGGAAAGCACTGGGTCTCTGCAGTCAGGGGGGCTCAAACGTGTGGAGTACTTGTGGCTGCGCAACCCCCCGCTCAGCCGGAAGTACTCGTCGGTCCCAGGTGCCGTAATCCTTCCTGGGAGCCGGACCCACGCAACATGAGCCGCATTTCCTCGACACCCTTCATCTCCCTCCGAGACGCAGGGAGGTGTGTCCTGTACGGGTTCCTCCTCCACACCCTGCACATCCTCGCCCTGGTCCACCGTCCGGACACTAAGTAGCAGTCGGTGTTGCCTTCTGGTCGCGAGGGGGGCCCCCCTGGTGGGGTTCCCTCTACGCAGGGACTCTGCCCCGCTACATCGGAGACCTGGGGTGGAGGGTATTGCATCGAGGTGTCCCCTATAACCTGTTTCTCTTGCGGTTCATAGACTCGCCAGCCACCTGCCACTTTTGCGGGCTGGAAGAGTCTGTGTGCCACGTGTATATGGAGTGTGTGAGTCTGTGTACCACATGTATATGGAGTGTGTGAGGTTACAGCCCCTGTTCCAATATCTAAAGGGGCTGCTCCTTGCCTTCTGGCTGCATTTCTCACCTACCATCCTCATCTTTGGACACCCTGTGTGTAGGGGAGAGGGTAGGGCTGAAGATGTCCTGGTTGGGTTGCTCCTGGGCCTGGCCAAACTGGCCATCCACGAGTCATGGCGCCAGGCGGAAGAGGGCTCTCTCCGGGCCAGCTGCCTGCCCCTTTTCTGGGCTTATGTCTGAGCCCGGGTGGTGTTGGTGGTGACTACACACTGTCCACTGGTGCCCTGGGGAATTTCCAGGACCGTTGGGCACCGAGGGGGGTCGAATGCATGCTGGACAAGGATTGTAATATAGTTGTATAGTGGTTCATTTAGTATATTTGTTTGTCTTGTATTCTGATGGTGGGTTCTGTTTTGTTTTGTTGCATTGTAAATATAATTTTTAAATAATTGAATATATTTTTTGAATAAAAAAAAGCAGGTTGCCAAGCTCATGGAACGGGAGCACCTCAAGGCTGCGTGCTCAGCACCTGCTCTACTCACTCTATACTCATGACTGTGTAGCCAGACACAGTGCGAACTCCATCTTCAAGTTCGCTGACGACACCACCGTTGATGGACGAATTACATGTGGTGATGAGTCAGAATATAGAAGTAAGATCGACCAATTGACCAAATGGTGCCAGAACAACAACCTGGCTCTCAATATCAGTAAAACCAATGAAATGATTGTGGACTTTGGAAGAGGAAGGATGAGGACCCACAACCCTGGTTATATCAATGGTGAAGTGAGTCAAAAACTTTAAATTCCTGGGCTTGTATATTTCCGAAGATCTTTCCTGGCCCAGCACACTAATGCAATTATAAATAAAGCACATCAATGCCTCTACTTGCAGAGATTACGGAGATTCGGTGTCAAAGAGGATTCTCTTGAACTTCTACAGGTGTGCTGTAGAGAGCATATTGACTGGTCGCATCATGGCCTGGTTCAGCAACTTGAACGTCCAGGAGCAGAAAAGACTGCAAAAGGTTGTGAACACTGCCCAGTCCATTACCGGCTCTGACCTCCCCACCATCGAAGGGATTTATCAGAGTCGCTGCCTCAAAAAGGCAACCAGCATGATCAGAGACCCACACCACCCTGGCCACACACTCATTTCACCCCTGCCATCGGGAAGAAGGTGCAGGAGCCTGAAAACTAACGCCCAGGTTCAGGAACAGCTTCTTCCCTACAGCCATCAGGCTATTAAACACTAGAACCTCAAATATGCTCTGAACTACAACAGACCATTATTAATATTATTATTATTGCACTACTATTGTTTGTTTTTTGAGTATGTGTGGATGTGTATATATCTATATATATTTGTGTGTGTGTACTTGTGAGTATGTGTATATATGCACACTGACCTTGTTATTTCTTTTGTTTATCATATTGTTTACAGTGTACTATGTTTACATATTCTGTTGTGCTGCAGCAAGTAACAATTCCATTGTTCTATCTGGGACATACTGTATAAGCAATAAAACATTCTTGACTCTCTTGACTCTTGGCATGCTGAGTTAATATACAAAACCATTCTAATGAGGCTAGAGTCCATCTGCCTGCTGGCTGTACTGCTATAATAGATGAGGAAATTGATGGGACAAGCTTACTAAGGAAGGCTAATGGTTCTGTACTTGATGGGTTGGCAGGCCTGCCACAAAGTCTTTGCAGATGGTCAATAAGGATGGACTGTCCAAGGGCAATACTTTAATGTCTCCATGCTTTGCTTAGTTTAGTTTAGAGATACAGCTTGGAAACCAGCCCTTTGGCCCGCCGAGTTCACGCTGGCATTAAATTAACTTTTCACACTAGTTCCCTGTTATTCCACTTTCCCATCCACTCTCTACACACTAGGGGCAATTTGCAGAGGGGTCATTAACCTACAAACCTGCACATCTTTGGAATGTGGGGGAAAATGCGAGCACCGGAAGGAAATACATGCGATCACATGGAGAATGTGCAAACTCCACACAAACAGCTCCTGAGATCAGGAACAAGCCTAGGCCTCTGGCACTATGAGGCAGCAACTTTACCAGTTGCGCCTCTGTGCCGCCCAATTTGATTTATAAAATTTGGTCAAATCGTGCGTTGGCTTTTATTTTTGCATTGTAGCAGGTTGGGCGAAATTCCAGCAGATTGTTCTTGTGCTCCGACTCCACAGCTTCTTGTCATTGCAATGTACCAGTGTCTGTCCATCACCTACAACATGTCTGCCTAGTTTACAATATTGTCACAATGTCCACGTGCTACACACTAGTGCATGATGCTTGTCATCAGCCGACATGGCTGATTCACCAGCAGTTAACCTTTCGATTGTTATCGTGGTACAGAGAACAGATACAAGAATCAGATATCCTGACTAGAGCCATTGTAACAGACTTTTACCTGCCTACAGTCACCAGCTCGACAGTGAGGGAGTGGTATCAGTATACCTCAGTGAAGTTTGGCCGTTGCAAAGCATCTCCACAGTTGCTCATGGCAACAGCTAGCAAAAATCAATCAGGAACTAAACTGCTAGCAGTTAATGATCCACTTAAATAGCACTGGTGGCAGTTCCTTCCTGCTGCTGAATGCTGGTCCAGCTGCATGAGGTCGAACTGGAGCACTGAGCTCCAAAATGACAATGCCAGCATCGTATCGGCTATGCCTGCTGAGTTCTATTACAATCCGGCGACTCTGCTGTTACTGGCAGGCTTTAGTGATGCTTGAGCCATGCACCAAGGTGACGACCATAGCAAATCACACTGCAAATGTGCAATCGTGCTTCAAAAGTCATTGGAATCAGTTTGATACCTATATCATCCAAATAATGCGAATCCAAATTTTGGCAGCAAGATTTTAGATAATTTGACTGCAATTCACGTAATATTTATTAGATGTAGATTATTATGATAGTTACTTGACATGACTGGTCAATTTTCATTCACTGTGAATATTACATGTGAAACATGAATTATTTTGCTTATTTTAGGTATGTTTAGTTTAGGTTAGTTTAGAGATACAGTGTGGAAGCAGGCCTCCAGGAGTCCATGCTAGCCAGCGATTCACGCAGACATTAACAGTATCCTATGCACACTCGGGATGATTAATAATTACACCAAGCCAATTAACCGACAAACCTGTACATCTTTGGAGTGTGGGAGGAAACCAGAGCACCCGAGGGAAACTCACGCGGTTATGAGGAGAACATACAAACTCCATACACCACTTGAACCCGGATCTTTGCCACTGTAAGGCAGCAACTCTACCGCTACACCACCGTGGTGCCCTAAAAATGTTCCTAAAGAGAGTTGATCATTCTACTTCATGGACATCCACCTGCCCCCCGATGAAAAGAGAAGGTTTTTGGATATCATTTTCTTATCTTATAAATATGCTTCGAAAAACTGAGAGGGCATTGCAACGCACAATAAATCCATTGAAATAAAATGCATCAAAATGATACAGGAATGGAAAGCTCAGGTGCTGGAAGTAGAATAACATTTTTACCATTCTGGATTTATTGTTAGCATGGAATAAGTATGGTGTTGATACCCCTGCTTTAATACCTGAAAGACTTAGTGTCAAAGGAGGCTGGGTGTATTCAACCTCTATGTCAAATTGTCTTGCGGGTGAGCAAACAAGGTGCAGGAGACACAAGGAAATGTCGTTGTTGGAATCTTGTGCAACTTCAAAGTGCCGGAGTAACTCAGCAGGGCAGGCAGCATCTGCGGCGGGAATGGAAAGGTGATGTTTTGGGTCGGGATCCTTCATCAAACAAGGTGCAGAGCTGGTTGCTGGATAATGTCAGCTTGGTCCAAAGGGAGGTTACATTTTGTCATTGAATTCAAAGCACGTGGCAAGGTGCCACAACATACTGCACTGGAGCTACCCTTTGATGCAGAAAGCAGGAAACTGAAGGGTGCACTGATTTAAGTTCTTTAAATAGTCAAAGAATGAAGCAAAATCAATGGAGAAAATAAATTTTCTCTGACACGTAAAATGAAGAAATCGAGAGTATAATCTGTTCAGGAGGGAAATTAAGATCTTTCTTACTCAAAAATAGAAGAAATCTGAAATTCGCTCCTCTGGATTCTAACAAGATTGACCATTTGTTTCTTTGAAAAGGGTCTTCAAGGGATATGATGCTCAGACAAGTAAATAGGGTTGAGGTGCAGATACGCCAGGAGTTAATTTAATAGCAGGAGCTTGAAGGGGCTGTGCCCATAAAAGCAAAATACCTGATTGTAACAGGAAAGGAAAATATGAGGAACTGCTTGATTCTGCATCAATCACATTGACAAATACAAAATGCATTTTGCCTTATATTCTGCTTGGGTAGCTTACAACCCAACAGAATGAACATTCAATTCTCTGATTTCAGGTGATAGCTTCCACTCCCCCTCCCCCTCCCCCAATGCACACTCATTTCTCCCACCATCTCCCAACCTGTACCCATCCCCAGTCACCGTACTCCTTTGTATGCTCACCTCCCATCCCCACGCCCCCCATCTCCCTTGTATACACCCTCTTTCCCCTCCCTGTCTATTTCAACCCATGTCCCTCCCTCTAGCTTTACATTTTACACATCTTCTCTCCTTATCTGACACACTTTTGTCTCTTTTTCATCTCAAGCCTTTGTCATTTATTCCAGCATGTGCCAATTAACTCACCCCTTCACCTGTATCCACCTATCACTTGCCAGGCTTTCTCCTGCCCCCATCTTTTATTTTCCATCTTTCGGCTCCCGACTCTGATCTTTCTGAAGAAGGGTCCCGATCCTTCACGTCATCTGGCCATTCCCTCCACAGATGCTGCCTGACCCATTAATGCCTCCTGCACTTTATGTTTTGCACAAAATTAATTTCGTTCACTCACCTAGCTCACACGGATAAACAATCATATGTATCCATGAACATTTGAGATTTTGCAAGCATGCTGTCTGCATCAGGAACTAATCAAAAAATAAAGCTTGATTTCAGTAAATAGCCTGCATGGAGGAGTATTCATTATTTTCAGGTTTGAGTCAAGCAGCAGTAAACAGATGGTCGAAGGAAGACATATTAAAACAAAGAGAATGATAATATTTATGGAATTGATGAGTTAAGTAGTTGTCAAGCCTGAGGCTGCGTTTTCTATTAGCACAAGCACTAACAGTGTTACTACTGACTATAATTGCAATGACTGCAAACTTGAATTCTGCACTGTGAAATGAACCTCTGCTGTATCTTCCCTGATAACAAGCATCATATCATTCACACTGATCTCTCTATAAACTTATACAAACCTTTGATGTCTTATTGTGATCGCACAACTATGCCACAACTCAAAGGTAGTCATTCCGATTAAAAAACACGTCCAAATTGCATAAAGGAAGTACAAAAACCTATTTAACACAAAATATTTTAGCATTACACTAGTGCTACAAGACCATCTGGAGGAATTGACAGGTAATTTTCATCTTCCTGTTCGCTACCCAAACATTTCACAGCATCCTTTGTTACCTTTCCCATTTTCATTTTCTCAAAGAAAAGACCCCATCCTACCCAAGATCTGCTCTATTTATTCAGAATTATTGTTTATTTATCACACCTTTCGGTGTAGTGGAAGGATCTTCAACCTCAAGAGTCCTCAGAGAAGATGTACATTTCCCGCACATAGATTTCCACTCTACTGGGTTTCTGGACCCAAGATCTCGCTTTGATTTCTTTGCACATCACTCTCTTATACTGAGATTTTTGCAAGCAGGCAGACTGTTCCAGAAAGAAAATATCAGCAAATAAAAATTGATTTCAGTGAGCTGCCTGAGAAAAGATTTATTCATTAAATCATGTCAGAGCCAACCAGTTCTGATGAGAGAGTTAAACACATAGTCAAAGGAAGACAAGGTTCATTGTTGGGTGAATGCTTGTGACACTTTCCCATCGGAAGCACAGCACTTTATGTGGCATTTAGAGTTATCACTGTCTGAGCTCTCTTTGCAACTTGAAGCATTTGTCAGCAAGGCAATCCTGTCCAGAGTGGCTCCTTGAGAGATTTTGCTCAACCCATTATCGTGGTTGGATGACAACTTGGAACAAAATAGCTGTGCGTAGAGAGAAGCATGTGGTGAAAACTGCTGAGCGATAAATGCTGCTTTCATTTGATATTTGCTGACGCTGAATGGTGTCATAATGATAGGCAAGAGGCAATCTATCTAAGCTTTTATAAAAGACATTGTTGGGGAAACCAAACTGTTCATTTTCTTATCCCATGAGCACAGAAAATAAAGCAGGAGCCATTGAGACTGGAATGCTACACAGAAACATGGCTAAGAAAGGTATTGTAAGGGTAGTTTATTGCTCCAGAGTATAGATGCCACAGGGAATAGAAGTGGAGGAAAGTGAGGAGGGAGAGTGGCATTATGTTTTTTATTACAGAGAACATCACAGCAGTTGTCCACAATGAAATTACTGAGGGATCATCCAGTGAAGTTTTGTTGGTGGAATGAGAAATAAGAATGAGATAATCACATAGTTGGGATTGTACGAAAGACCCCCCAAATAGACAATGAGAATTAGAGGAACAAATATGCAGAAAGTGGCAAATTTGTGCAAGAATAATAAGGTTGCCATAGGAGGGGATTTTAACTTTCCCAATATACTGGGACAACCATTATGCTCAGGGTTTAGCCAGGGTGGAATGTGTTTAGGAAGGTTTCCTCAGGCCAAATGTATTGAGTGCCCTACTGAGGCATGGGCAAACCTTAACCTACTCTTGGAAAATAGTGCAGGACGAGTAATAGAGGTGGTAATGAGGAAGCACTTTGGAAACAATGACCATGCTGCAGTAAACCCTCATTACAACAGATCATAAGGGATCACGGATATTGTCCGTTATTGCCGTTTGTCCGCTATTACCGACTGAGAAGGGTAAATAATAACTAGTTTAACCAAAGGCCATGTGGAAAGAAGCACGGTGGCGGGGGTGGGGAAAAGAGATAAACCAGAGGGAATTCAAGGCCAGGAAGCTGCAGTTGGATCCTCAACTTCCTCAATGGCTGACCTCAATCAGCAATAGACAATAGACAATAGACAATAGGTGCAGGAGTAGGCCATTCAGCCCTTCGAGCCAGCACCGCCATTCAATGCGATCATGGCTGATCACTCTCAATCAGTACCCCGTTCCTGCCTTCTCCCCATACCCCCTCACTCTGCTATCCTTAAGAGCTCTATCCAGCTCTCTCTTGAAAGCATCCAACGAACTGGCCTCCACTGCCTTCTGAGGCAGAGAATTCCACACCTTCACCACTCTCTGACTGAAAAAGTTCTTCCTCATCTCCGTTCTAAATGGCCTACCCCTTATTCTTAAACTGTGGCCCCTTGTTCTGGACTCCACCAACATTGGGAACATGTTTCCTGCCTCTAATGTGTCCAATCCCCTAATTATCTTATATGTTTCAATAAGATCCCCCCTCATCCTTCTAAATTCCAGTGTATACAAGCCCAATCGCTCCAGCATTTCAACATACGACAGTCCCGCCATTCCGGGAATTAACCTAGTGAACCTACGCTGCACGCCCTCCATAGCAAGAATATCCTTCCTCAAATTTGGAGACCAAAACTGCACACAGTACTCCAGGTGCGGTCTCACCAGGGCCCGGTACAACTGTAGAAGGACCTCTTTGCTCCTATACTCAACTCCTCTTGTTATGAAGGCCAACATTCCATTGGCTTTCTTCACTGCCTGCTGTACCTGCATGCTTCCTTTCATTGACTGATGCACTAGGACACCCAGATCTTGTTGAACTCCCCCTCCTCCTAACTTGACACCATTCAGATAATAATCTGCCTTTCTATTCTTACTTCCAAAGTGAATAACCTCACACTTATCTACATTAAACTGCATCTGCCATGTATCCGCCCACTCACACAACCTGTCCAAGTCACCCTGCAGCCTTATTGCATCTTCCTCACAATTCACACTACCCCCCAGCTTAGTATCATCTGTAAATTTGCTAATGGTACTTTTAATCCCTTCGTCTAAACACGAATTGGAAACAACACTTACTCTTCAATGACCATCAGCACAGGAGCACCTCAAGGCTGTATTCTCACTCGCCTGTTTTACTCTCTCTAATCGCCATGTCAGTGTAGCCAGACACAACTGCAACACCATATTTAAATTCACAGATGATGCCACCATTGTTGAACAAATACCAGGTAATGATGAGTCAGGTACAGGAGTGAGAATGAAAATTTGATGGAATGGTGCAAGTACACCAATCTTGCTCTCTCTCTCCCTCTGGTTAGAGTCATAGAATGATACAGTGTGGAAACAGGCCCTTCGGCCCAACTTGCTCACACTGGCCAACAATGTCCCGGCTGCCTGAGCTTGGCCTTGTTCAGTAACTCACATGCACAGGAATGAAGGAAGCTGTTGAAAGGTGATAAACATTGCCTTGTTCAACACAGGCACTGACCTCCCCACCATTGAAGGGATCTACTTTTAAAGTGCAGCTGATATCTTCAAAGACCCACATCATTCTGTCCACAATCTTCTCTTGCTGCTACCACCAGAAAGATGATACGGAAGCAAAACCTCCAGGTTCAAGACTGTAGATAAGGTGGTCAAAAAAGCTTTTGGCACTTTGGCCTTCATTAGTCAAAGTATTGAGTAGAGAAGTTGGGAGGTCATGTTGCAGTTGTATAAGATGTTAGTGAGACCACATTTAGAATATTGTGTTCAGTTCTGGGCACCATGTTATAGGAAAGATATTGTCAAGCTTGAAAGGACTCAGAAAAGATTTACGAGGATGTTGCCAGTACTAGAGGGTGTGAGCTGTAGGGAGAGGTTAAGTAGGCTGGGTCTCTATTCCATGGAGTGCAGGAGGAAGAGGGGGAATTGTATAGAGGTGTAGAAAATAGATCGGGTAGATGCACAGAGTCTCTTGCCCAGAGTAGGGGAATCAAGGACCAGAGGACATAAGTTCAAGGTGAAGGGGAAAAGATTTAATAGGAATGCATGGTGTAACCTTTTCACACAAATGGTGGTGGGTGTATGGAACAAGCTTCCAGAGGAGGTAGTTGAGGCTGGGACTATCCCATCATTAAGAAGCAGCTAGACAGGTACATGGATAGGACAGGTTTGGAGGGATATGGACCAAGCGCAGGCAAGTGGGACTAGTGCAGCTGGGACATGTTGGCCGATGTGGGCAAGTTGGGCCGGAGGGCCTAATTCCACACTGTATCACTCTAGGACTCCTTCTTGCCTGCAACTATCAGGCTCTTCAGCTATATTGCACAACCCTAGCCACAACACTACCTTAGCAACGATTTACTACAGATTTTGTTTTAGTTACAGAACATAATTAGGCTTTGCACTATTGCGGTCTGGTTACCTAGTATAACTGATCATTAATTTATTGCATTATTGATTATTGTATTAGCTTGTTATGTTATTAGACCTGTAAAAACTGCAACAAATTAGAATTTCATTGCTCTATTCCTGGTACATACAATGATTTAATACTCTTGATAGTATTTCTACACATTTACAATATTTTCTTCAATTGATCCTGTGCAATCTGCTCTATCTTGGATACACTTCTACCTATTTAAATACTCTGGAAGGTTCTCTGAAAGTTTCTTTGCAGTATTTCCTATCACAGTATATAAACCAGGCAACATTTCAGAATAGCAGATTAACCTAATTAATGCGTTCTTGATCTTTTATTCTTTCCTTGCCATGATATTCCATTTCCCAGCTGACAACGATTTTAAAATAGCTGTCCTCTATGCAGGCAATGTCACTCTGTGTGGTGATTGGTACAATTTAAATCCACAACGTCGTAATAATTGCAGTTAAGTGGAAGAAATAATTAGCTAATGAGGCACTTGTTTCACACATTGCCAATAAAGTGATGAATAATTGACAATCAAAAGAGGAAAAAAAGAAAACCAGTAAAAATAGATTTACAGTCGCAAAATCTGTTCCTAGAACATTATCATCCATTTGTTCTTATGTTGTCAAGACAAAAATGTTATAGAATTAGATACATAAGCTAAAGTGATAGTGCAATGCTGTGAACATTGAAATCTATCATTTCAATTAACCCTCATCCCTGATGTTCCTTTCTCTCTCTTTTCGATCCAGCCAGGTTTTTTCATCCTTTTTTCTCAAATCCCAGACCCCCTCTTACCTAGTTTCATTCTCATCCCCCACCTGGTTCTATCTGCCTATCAACCACACACTTATCCTACAGGGTATTTTCTCCCCCATCCCCCCACCAAACCATTTCTATCTGCTACCATTCCTCTCTTGTCTAGTCCCACTTATCCTTTTCCTTACTTAGCAGGTTCCAATATCTGCCACCATTTGCATCTCCACTGATTCCCTTCTCCCCTCTCCCCTCCCTTAGATAGCTTCATCTGTCCCCTTCTGTTCTCTCCTGTTTTGCCCACCAGCTGCTGCCTTTCCCATTCCCAACGTGGTTCCATCTGCCCATTGTCCTCCTCATCACTTGCTTCCACCTATCACTTGAAATACATGGTGCTAGTGTAAATCAGGTGGCCAGGGAGCATCTGTGGAGGGAATGGATCGGCGGCTTTCGATCAGGACCCTTCTTCAGGGTCTTCAATGTCACCCATCCATTCCTTCCAATAGATGTGGCCAAACCAGCTGAGTTACTCCATCACTTTGTGTTTTTCTCGAGATTCTAGCATTTGCAGTTCATAAGGTCATAAGGTCATAAGTGATAGGAGTAGAATTAGGCCATTCGGCCCATCAAGTCTACTCCGCCATTCAGTCATAGTTGATCTATCTCTCCCTCCTAACCCCATTCACCTGCTTTCTCCCCATAACCCCTGACACCTGTTGTTCCCTGTTCCTTCTCAGGGAGAAAGCAGGTGAAAGAGATCTGGTTGTCCTTGTTCATCAGTCACTTAAGGTTAGCATGCAGATACAGCAGGCAGTGAAGAAAGCTAATGGCATGTTGGCCTTTATGTCAAGAGGAGTTGAGTGTAGGAGCAAAGAGTACCTTCTGCAGTTGTACAGGGCCCTAATGAGATCGAACCTGGAGTACTGTGTGCCGTTTTGGTCTCCAAATTTGAGGAAGGATATTCTTGCTATTGATGGCGTGCAGCATAGGTTCACTATGATCTGAAAGAAAGTTATTTTTCATTTATTTCAGAGAAATGCTAGTAACTAAGAAGTCATTACAGGCAGAAGAACCCACTCTATGAAACACAAATGTAGGATGGTATTCTGTAGTTTTCATTAAGATTCTTGCTATTGAGGGCGTGCAGCGTAGGTTTACTAGGTTAATTCCCGGAATGGCAGGACTGTCATATGTTGAAAGACTGGAGCGACTAGGTTTGTATACACTGGAATTTAGAAGGATGAGAGGGGATCTTATTGAAACATATAAGATTATTAAGGGGTTGGACACGTTAGAGGCAGGAAACATGTTCCCGATGTTGGGGGAGTCCAGAACCAGGGGCCACAGTTTAAGAATAAGGGGTCGGCCATTTAGAACGGAGATGAGGGAAAACTTTTTCATTCAGAGAGTTGTAAATCTGTGGAATTCTCTGCCTCAGAAGGCAGTGGAGGCCAATTCTCTGGATGCTTTCAAAAGAGAACCAGATAGAGCTCTTAAAGAAAGCGGAGTCAGGGGGTATGGGGAGAAGGCAGGAACGGGGTACTGATTGTGAATGATCAGCCATGGTTACATTTAATGGTGGTGCTGGCTCGAATGGCAGAATGGCCTACTCCTGCACCTATTGTCTATTGTCTATTGATGTTCCACCCTGGTCATTTCTTCTTCTCCCTGCTCCCATCTGGCAGAAGGTACAGAAGCTTGAAAGCGCGCACCACCAGACTCGGGAACAGATTCTTCCTCTCTGTTATCAGGCTCCTGAACAAATCTTCTGTAAGACAGGGTACTGCCCCATTTGCATCTACCCCATTGTGCACATTGGACTTTGTTTAGTGAACCAATATAATGCTGTTATAATGCTGAGAACTATATCCTGCACTCTGCATAGTCTATTTTGTTATATTTATTGTATCTGACTTTGACTTGATTGTATTTATGTATGGTACATCTGATCTGTTTGGGTAGCATGCAACCTCACTGCACCTTGGTACACATGACAATAATACACCTCAACCTAAACCTAAACCTAAATTTATTTCAGGGCTGTTCGCACAGAATATTGTCAAAGTCTTGTGGGAAATAGAGGCGATGAGCAGATGATCAAAGTCATTTGTCAGGATGCCTCATCACCAGTGTTCAAACAAGCATCAAGACCTTGTTTGGCTGATGGTGTGAAGGGTCCTCCTCAGCACATAATTTTGTACACAGTTGGAGCCTTGATGCCACCACATGCTTCTAACGGGAGCTGGGGAGGGGGGCGGGGGGGGGGGGGGGGGGGGGGGGACTGTCAAGGTAATGAGATCATCATCTGTGAGTCATACATTTGCCAAGCTCAGGGGAAAAGGTGCAGTAATCTTTGTTGAGGTTCATCCTCAGCTGCAGTAAAATATGGGTCTCTTGGCTCTTATGAGGTGCTCTCAAGGATGCATACCAAGTGAAATACTAACTGCTGCTGGAGTATTATCAACATGGTGAAACATTCATTTAGGTCTTTCTGAAATGTTGGTTTTCTAGTGCAAATTGTCATCCACATCCAAATGCTGCAGATTCGTACATTCCAAGGTCCAGGGCTACATGCTGAAGGATGCACTGAATGTTGGTGCAACTGATGAAAATATCCTTTAGGGGAGAGGACAGACTTTACTGCTCTCCTGGTCACTGAGAGGCTGGGTCTTGTATGTTTCACTGATGCAATGTTTGCCATTTTGGTGACATAGTCATATAATGCTAATACTATATGCGAAGATAACAATATGCCAGATACAATAAATGATAAGAATGCAATATCCTGTAATGAATAGTTGGAATAATTAAACAATGAAGTATATTTTTGTTTAAATTGTGATAAACAATAAATAATGGGCAATGTAATGACACCCACATCATGTGAATGAATAATTAAGAAGAATGTCAATGATGATATGTTAAATTTAAATTTGAAAAGAACACATGAAATTCTCTGTAATTTGTTCAGCAATTCTTTCACTCAACACCAATGCCAAATTGAATTTCCAATTTATCTCACTGGTATTTAGCAGACTGTTGCATGAAATAGTTGCCACATTTACTCATATAGTAAAATTGACTGAGGTTTTGGTTTCAGTTTCAGCTTCAGTTTATTGTCACATAAACCGAGCTACAATTACAAGCTTTTGTTGCATGCTAGCCAGTCAGCAAAAAGACAATAATTCCAAATAAGTACGACAAAAATGGTCGGCGTGGGCAGAAGGGCTTCTTTCCATGCTGTATTTCTAAACTAAAACTGGATCTAAATGTGTTATTACAAGGTATGTGTCAGGTGCCAGATAATTAAACTTGCCACCCAACCTCCAAGATGATCCAGAAGGTTCTTCAGTGATGTCTATCCAGCCGCCTGGGAGCACCTTTTGAAGTGCTGCTTACTGAAATCTGCCAATCCTCTCGGAAGTGTTGTGTAACCAAGAGGTCAAAGGTGGTTCCAACAGATGTGGGAAGATCCAATTTAACTACAAACCTCTCATTCTTTTGTTCCCTTACTCACCTCAAACTATTGGCTTCTTGCTGGAAAAGGCTTGAGACCATTCTGTATTTGATCAGATGAGAGCTCGCTTGGCAAGCTGTTCAACTGCAGGAATGTCACAGCTGGTTCCAATCCCCGCAGTTGCCAAGAGGAAATGTTTGTCTTCGCCACCTGTGTCGTAACCTAGATTAAGTTGAATCATTGCCCATCATAGATCTCATTTCAGGTTCTATTAATTGATTTCAACAGGACAAAATTATTTGGCTTGGACATTGGGGGAAGAAATCCACTGCTCCAGGGTGCTCCTCATCATTAAAAACAATAATTTAACTTCAAGTGTTCACACGTTAGATTTCACAGAGCATGAAACAGTGCAACAGGGGAACTAGCCACTTTGGCCCATAATTTCTGTGTCGATCATAATGTCAAGACCAATTCGTAATCATAATGTCAAGACCAATTCGTAATCATATAATCACATGTCCCTCCATTTCCTGCATATCCATATGTGTATCTTAAATGTCTCAGAAGATAGACACAAAATGCTGGAGTAACTCAGCAGGACAGGCAGCATCTCTGGAGAGAAGGAATGGGTGACGTTTCAGGTTGAGGCCCTTCTTCAGACTAGTCAGGGGAAAAATGCCTCCATTGTATCTGCCTCCACCATGAGCCACAGCAGCAGATTTCAGACACTCACTACCCTCTATGTAAAAAGACGTCCTGCACATCTCCTTTAAACCTGTCTCCTCCCACCTAAAAGTTATGTCCTCTAGTACTTGAAATTTCCAACCTGGGGAAAAAAATTCTGACTGTCTACTGGAGGACAGCTTATACTTAGTAATGATATTAAGCACAAAAGTTGCCTGATTCTGCTTCTGTAACTAAAGCACACTGAGGTCAATTGATTAATATCAAACAGAGTTTCTTTGTAATTAAGGGACTAATCCCTTCATTTTATTTTGATTCTTATCTTTCCCAAGCAGATTAAAATAATGGATTTTGAAATAAATATACAGTATGGCTTGGTGTTTTCTTGTCAAGTGCTGGAATTAAGCGTTCTCATATCAAATGCTGAAATTGCTTTGTTAAATTTCCAGTGACAATTTTCAACCAATCCAAAATCTACAGAAATTAAATGTTACTTCTTCGTAATGTGAATAGAAAAGGCACTGATAATTCTCAAAGGCAATGGCTATTTGCAGCTCTAGTTTCACTTCTCCCAATTTTGTTTCACAGGAAGAAAGATGAGGGGAAAAGAAGAGGCTATTGATTTGCTATCAGCCGCTTTACACTTTCACTCAAAATCACAATTAATCCTATGTCTTTCTGCAACTCAATTACAGAAACATGTTAATTGAGTTGCTAAATCAAATTATGCTGTTTGATGGAGTTTTATCGCTACTTGCACTTAATTGAGAAAGAGGCCGAGCTGTCACAATGGTGATTTTAATATCATTCACCAGCAGAATCCAGAGGAGTGAAAATCATTCAAGTGACTTGCTTGTCTTGGAGGTCAGCAGAGTTAGCCGCTATTCACCTGCATGCCTGAACAACTATTAGATACACCAACCAAAGCAGATCAAGCCATTTTCACCGTTTGCACTATGGATCCTAATGGTGTCAGTGAGACTTGACGATAACTGTTACCCAGGCAATCAGTGCAAGAATTGACAATGAGTTTCCCTACCAAGAGTCATGGAGGACAATTTTCTCCTGGGACCAAGATGTGGAAGAACAGGTACTATTGCAACTTTGCAGGTACTATCGCAATGTTTAAGAATCATTCAGACAGGTATATGGATAGGGTAGGTTCAGAGGGATATGGGCCAAATGCAGGCAGGTGGAATAGTTTAGATGGGACATGTTGGTCGGTGTGGGAAAGTTGGGTCAAAGGCCTTTGTTTCCATGCTGTGTGACTCTATGACTCTAACACCATTACAGGCCCCCTAGCAAAGTATCATGGTATTTCCTCACCCCCATTCCCCCAAAACATGGCATCCCTGTGGGATGACTTGGTGGCAGACGATGCCAGTTTTGGACATTGTGGTGGTGCATCCGTTAATCTATCTGCCTAGAGATAGGGAAGCAGGCCCTTTGGCCCATCGAGTCTGGATTAACAATCCTGATACCCAAGTTCTAATCACACAATGGGAAACGTGGATTTAAGGAGTAATTTAATTTAGTTTTGTTTAGAGATACAGTGCGGAAGCAGGCCCTTTGGCCCACCGAGTCTGTACCGACCGGCGATCCCCATACACTAACACTATCCCACACACACTAAGAACAATTTACATTTATACCAAGCCAATTAGCCTACAAGCCTGTATGTCTTTGGAATGTGGGAGAAAACCGGAGAACCCAAAGAAAAGATGCAGATCACGGGGAGAACGTAAAACTCCGTACAGATAAGCGCCCGTAGTCAGGATCAAACCTGGGTCTGTGGCGCTGTAAGGCAGCAACCCTACCACTGCGCCACCATGCCGTCCTGAATCTGAAATGTTGAGAAAATATTCAACTAGGCTTAGTCATTTGTAACCACAAAAATTGAAGGGATTGTAGTATGACCTTTTTAGTTAACAAATGTCCTTCAGGGGATGAAATCCATTCCTTACCCAGTGGCTTTCAAATGATTGAAGTTACAATCCATGTGAGCCAACACGCCAATCAGTTCAAGGACAGTTAAATGGGTACTACATGGCGTCCTTGCTAGAGTTGGCAGACCCCAACAAATAAATAAATAAATGGGACAAGAAAATCTGCAATGTTGAAGGGTTTCCATGTGCACAATCACCCGTCAACTGCCACCAGCTTCCCCGGTGGTGGGGGTGGATGTTGACCAGCAAGATTCAAGCAAACATTGGCCATTCACAAATGGCTCCAGTGTCTACTGCTAAAACCTTTTGGCAGAAAAAATAATCACCAAACAGTTTTCAATTGTCTGCAACTCCTTCAAATCTTTGTCATTCATTTCAGGGGAAGTCAAGGCTAGAGGAGCGATGTCCTAATGGAACCAAACGGAAAGGGCAGACGGAAGTTGGTTTCCAGTTATCACATTTGCTAAACATTTCAGTAATCGTGAGATGATTCCAAGGGCAATGGTAAGAATCATAGAACTTTCTCCAAACTTCCAATGAACCCAATAGGGGAAGAAGTTCCGTATGGATACATCCTGGAACCTAATTTGGGATGTCACAGCCAAAAACCTTTGGCTCCTTTATCTGGCCTAAGAAGATAGCACAGGTCTGCAGTTCGTTGTTGGAGATGCTATCACGGAGTTAAGATGTCCAATCCAGACGGGGTGAAAGAAGCCGGGCTTCGAATTCACCACACCCAAATCTGCTCAACAGATCAATGCTTAGAAGTCAGACCATAAAGTGTTACATTTTTATGCGCAATGCCATAAAATTTAAATGAAAAATACTTTGCAAATGAACTTGTGGACAAACAGCTTAGCTAGCAATGTCTATGGTATTGTTTCAGATTTCCTCAGTCGCTGTGTAAGGAAAGGACCCGACAGAGCACACCTGCATGCAATGCACATCTGGATGTGGGACTTCCTTCACATTGGAGAGGACCCATTCCAAATATAGATCTCTGCTATGCAAGCATGCACTAACAGTGTATTTACACCTTATTTAAAGAGGATCTACCCAATTAGATCCCAGACAGACTCCCAAATCCCAAATCAGTTGAATGTCTCATCTCTGCTTCAAGCTCCCTAACACTCCCCTTGCACAGTTCAAATGCTGCCCAGGCCCCTCACTCAACTCATTACCACCCACCAATGACTTAACTATCTCTCCCCAGTCACCCCAATCAATGACTGCAGACCCACACAAACACCACACCACCACTCCCAAGTGGCTAACCTGATCCCACTCCTTTCCAGTATGCGGAGATTGAGAAAAGACTGGATCGAAGTGTATAAAATTATGAGAGGCATAGATAGGATAAACAGTAAGAACCTTTTTCCCAGGGTGGGAATGTCCAACACTAGAGGGCGTAGCAATAAGATGAGAGGGGGAACGTTTAATGGAGATGTGCAAGGCAAGTGGAGGCTTGGAACGCCAGGGGTGGTGGTGGAGGCAGATACGATATTTTCATTTAAGAGGCTTTTGAATAAGCACATAGAACTGCAGGGAATAGAGGGATCATGTACAGGCACATCAGTTTAACTTGGCATAATGCTCAGCATTAACATTGTGGGCGGAAGGGCCCGTTCCTGTGCTGTAATGTTCTATATGAACTATGTTATCCCAGTCATTCTTGGTTACACTGTACATGACTACAATCTGCAGCTTGCCCAATTTATTATTTTTATCCTGTATCCTGCACATCTCACAGCAGTAGAACACCAGAACCATACATTGCTCAATGCGTAGGTAGCTGGTACACAGGCTAAACAGCAATCAAAATGTTACAATAAATGTGTTTGTTGCAGATGTCTTTTGAGAGATTTGGCTGAAGCCAACTCTGAGTGTGTAGGAAGGAACTGCAGATTAAACCGAAGATAGACACAAAATGCTGGAGGAACTCAGCAGGACAGGTAACATCTCTGGAGAGAAGGAATGGGTGATGTTTCGGGTCGAGACCCTTCTTCAGTCTGAGTGTGTCAGTCATTCATCTTTCAGCTATTTTGTTGGTTTGCTAAACAGACCTGCACCCAACAAATAAGAGAGAAAAACACCCTGAGTACAGCTGCCTTGGATACTGGTCTGCTGAACACATTGTTGGCCTTCAGCACATTAGGTGATTTTCTATTGTTTTTATTTCTCGTACATTTGTTGTGCATTTTTTTCCTTGTGTGTTTTTTTTTTCCTTTGATGGTTTCCTTCCTGGGAGATTTTCTTGATAGAAAATAGTTAAAGCAACAAGAATGACTCTAGCTACGGTGCCTAACTTTGTTTGCTTTGATTGTTTGTGTTCCTTACTTATTTCTATTTATTTGTATTACTTTAATAGTCTTTTTCTTCCATTCACCACATCATGGGTTGAGACATTATGGAGGTTGAATCTCCCACCAACACATCAATTATCTGCCCAGCCTCATTTTCTAAGAGGGAGTTGAATTTAGCCCCTTCTCTGCAGGAGCCATTTTCATATTGGTTTCCTCTAACTCACACTCAGAATTATCTTTTCCCTGCTTTCAAAATTCCCTTCAATCTGCTCTTAAAAACCCCGTCACCAACATTATGTTTTTTCCCTTTTCCCTGCTCTTTGGTTTTGCCCTTGTTTCCCGTTCCATTTTCCTCCCTTGCCCCTTGCTGCCAAGCTCCATTCTACCCATGTTGCCGAAGCCTTCTGGTTCAGCTTCTCGGATCACTGTGGCGAATGGTAGTCAACATCTTTTACATCGATATGAGGTTTGCCTGCAGCAAGACCATCAGCTGACTTCAAAGATAGTGATTACATAACATAGCCAAGCGGGAGCAGCCAAGCCAATAAGTTAACTAGCATAATGTTAATCTCTGCCTTGCGCACTCTTCCTGCTTACAGGTTTAGAGCATTTGCGCTGTGTTTGCTATTGACATCAGAATTGACAAAATCAATAAGTACGAGCAAGGGGGACTTGAAAAGGTTGGTTGATTAATATTAATCGCCTATTTCGAACTCTCAAACAAAGATGTTCATTTTGACTGGCTGGTGCATTCATTTCAAACACTGACATTGTGCCAGTAATCAGTCTCAACTGTCAATGAAAAGACTCTTCCATGAATATAGTGAAAGGAGAACTTTAAAAAGATTATTTCTTTACACAGAATCAATGTACACACAAATACTTTGACAATGTTTACATTAGCACAATAAGTAGGATGCAGGGTGGTGTGTTACTGAAAGTTTATATTGGGAAGCACATATGCACTGGCTGCCCTTTCATTTCCAGGGATTGTGTGCTTCGAGGCCTGGAATACCTCATTATTGGACATTTTTAAATAGTCAGAACCTTTAGACAGTCAGACCTTTTTTCCCAGGGTGGAAATGTCCAAAACTAAAGGGCATAGCTATAAGGTGAGGGAGGAAAAACACAGAGAGTGGTAGGGGCCTGGAAAGCATTGCCTGGGGGCCATCTGTTCCTTTTTTCCAGAGATGCTGTCTGACCCTGCTGGGTTAGTCCGACTTTTTGTGTCTACCTTCAATGTGGAAGGGGGGTTGGTTTGTGTGATGGCCGGGGCTGCGTCCACACAATTCGCTGCAACATCTCCCGGGAATAATAAGTTGTAGGAAGGAACTGCAGATGCTGGTTTCAACCGAAGATAGACGCTTTAGTTAAACATTTTGTTCAAGATGGCCGCGCCGTTGTGTTTGGCTGCCTGCCACTGTATGTTTTCTTTTTTTTTTCCTAATCAGATGTGCAGCACTTTGGTCAATGTGGGTTGTTTTTAAATGTGCTATACAAATAAAATTGACTTGACTTGATTTGACTTGGGGTAGTGGTGGAAGCAGGTATGATAGTGGAGCTTAAGAAGCTTTTAGATAGACACATGGATTTTCAGGGAATGGAGGGATATGGATCACTTGTAGGCCGATGAGATCAGTTCAGCTAGCAAACATTGTGGGCCGAAGGGCCCGTTCTTCTGCTGTACTTTTCTATGTTCTATGTTCTATCACAGTTAAACCAAATTCCACCGTTCAACGAGCCTAATTTAAACTGCTTGGCAGATCTTCTAAGATTTAGAATATCCCAAGGCTTGAACTCTAGCTCTCACAGGTGAGTGTTTCATCAGCGAAGAGGGGCGGAATGCTCTTCTGGATCCTCAAATAAGCCGCAGCCTCCTTTCTGCTGGTGTTCCCCACCACCATCACACCCACAATGCTTCAGTGGGAGAGCCAGCATTTGCAAACTGATGAGAGGCCAGGTAATGTTAATGTTCAAATGGACACAAGTGTGCATATGCCGAAATCGTTGAGGAAAAATTTAAATAATATTTTGCAAGGCATACTGGATTTTTCTCTGGAGTACTCCCTCTGCTTTAGAAGTTAAGCTACTAAATAGAGTGAAATGGGACAGTGACATTGATCCGAACACTATCAAAACCATTAGTGAATTCCAAAGGACACACATTATCACATTCAAAATTGGATCAAATGGAAATCCTAAACCTTCCTCATTATTTCCAATAACCTCTGTCAAAAACCATTCTATTCATTCCACCTGAATTTTATTTCAAACCTTTTTGTGGCTAAGTTTGGTCACCTCAGCACAGTTTTGGACTGGGAGCATTTGGAATTTCAAAATGGTATCCCCCATCCTTTCCTTGATACTCAAATGTAGGTGGATGATTTGGGGGCGCAGCCTGAAGAAGGGTCCTGACCCGTAGCGTCACCCATCCTTTTTCTCCAGAGATGCTGCCTGACCCGCTGAGTTACTCCAGTACATGGTATCTATCTTTGGTATAAAGCAGCATCTGCAGTTCCTTCCTACACACTGATTTGGGGGTTAGATTGTTTGCATCAGCAAACACTTACTCAGCAGGTTAAGAGACTTAGCACATTTTCAAATATCTGCTGATTCACACAAAAACTACAGATGCTGGATATCCAACCAAAAACAGAAAACGCTGGAAGCACGCAGCAGGTCAGACAACATCATCAAGGAGAAAAGTAGAATTGATATTTTGGATCAAGGATCCTTCATTAATGTAAAGACCACATTTCCCATCCTGATGATGGGTACTTGACCTGAAACATGGACTTTGCTTCTCTCACCAGTGATGCTACTTGCTGAGTGCCTCCAGCTCTTTCTGTTTTTGTATCTGCTTATTGCCTCCTGGCATCAAGAAGGGCTTTGTCTGGCATTGTGCAAAGAAGCATTCAAACAGTTAACACAACAAAGCATTTAAGCAGACATTACTTCTGATTGTGCGCGATGTTAAATGTGGCCATCTACACATGAAGGCAAGACATTAGATGTCAACCCAACAAAATAAAAGAGTTGAAACAGTTTTAGTTGTTTTCGCATAATACAATTTAAAACAATGACCATAACTCTAAATCTGTTAGTAACTTCATATTTAGCTGGCTGTGCCACTAGGTAAGGTATGCAGACTTAAGATCATTGCTGTTGCCTTAAAACAGCCACATGATCAATCCATAGCCTCTGTCAGTGCAGATGGAAAACAAGCACAAACTACAGAATTCTTCTAAATCAAATCATCACCAGTGTTAAATAACAGTTTATTAATTCTCAATGGGTGTTTGCATTGTTCATCCTGAAAAAGTGTCAGTCAAACAGCTTCCATCAGAAGTGGTAAGCAGATTTGAAGAAAACCTTGTTCATACCTATTTCATTTCAGAGAATCTCCTGTGTGCAACTTACTCTTCAAGAGCTCCTATTTATTTTTTTATGATATTCAAAATCACACAAAGAATCATTGCACATGTATTTATCCACAGGTTTCAATGGATTCTGCTTTCAACAAGGTTTATCACGGGGAATTCTTCAACTTTCACACAATCTGTTGTATAAAAACATTCTTCCAACTGAGAGTATCTTTATCGATGCCTAGAGTCCTTTAAGGATGACACAGTGGCACAACTGGTAGATCTTTTCACTGTACCTTGGTACATAACAATAAGCTAAACTAAACTAGATCTGTTGTCTCACAGCATCAGAGACCCAGTTCGGTCCTAACCATTTTGGCTGTGTGGAGTTTGCACGATGAGAGACAAATAGCAATAACTTGTCAAAACAAGTTTAGTACTGTCATGTGAACCTACTAAGGTGGAAAATAATAGTATACGATCCATCATAAACAAATAATGTATTTTCCCATCCAGCTTGGACAATTCGGTGGTTGAGAAGCATCCATGTTCTGTTTCCAACATATTTTCAGGTTAGTAGTTCAATAGACAGCAACTGCATCTGTGTGGAAACTGACAGTAT
This sequence comes from Rhinoraja longicauda, assembly GCF_053455715.1. Lineage (NCBI taxonomy): Eukaryota > Metazoa > Chordata > Chondrichthyes > Rajiformes > Arhynchobatidae > Rhinoraja > Rhinoraja longicauda. Next base: position 38,363,333 of record NC_135957.1, on the reverse strand, counting down.
TCTGGACATCTAAATTCAATGGTGGTTTCCCCGGGAATGGAGGTAATAGTGCAAAAGCAGGATGAATGACTTTGCAGAGTTCTCTACCTGTGACTAAACAGGTAGAATAGAACCAGATAATTACATTCCATCCTTTGTAAAGGGGAGAGGTGCTGAAGGAAATTATCGGTAGAGTCATGGAGTCATAGAGTGATACAGTGTGGAAACAGGTCCTTCGACCCAAGTTGCCCACACTGGCCAATATGTCCCAGCTACACTAGTCCCGCCTGCCTGCGTTTTGTCCATATCCCTCCAAACTTGTCCTATCCATGTACCTGTCTAACTGTTTCTTAAATGTCGCAATACTCCCTGCCTCAACTACCTCCCCTGGCAACATATTTCATACACCAGCCACCCTTTGTGTGAAAATGTTACCCCTCAGATTCCTATTAAATCATACCCCCTTCACCCCAAACCTCTGTTCTCTGGTCCTCGATTCACCTGCTCTGGGCATGAGACTGTGTGTTAGTGCGTTGAAGGTTGCACAGAGGTCAGTGCAATTACCCATTTTTACAAGCACTGAAGGCAAACAACTTATTAATGCTAACTTGATACTGTGTTAAAGGAGAAATTAATTGGAATAGTTTCAAACCCCAGATTTAGGGAACTGGTGCAAAATTGGTGAGCAAATACATAGAAAATGCATTATATGGGAGTTCAGTAGCCTCATTTGTGATTGCTGAAAGAATCGCTTAAAAACGATAACAGAAAGTGGGCATAAACATTTTGCTAATTTTATTGGAAATCAAATAACTGCAGTTGTTGGAAATCGATAATAAAAATAGAAAATGCTGGAAAGACATTATGCACCTGCTAAGTGCCATTTGGTATTCCCACTACCCCAAGCAGGGAGCTAGATTGGACCTGCCTGCTTATTATCAACAGACCACTAGCTGAGCAAGGCCCAGTTTGGAACAGACTGCAGGACAATACCTTCACCTGAGCTTTCAAAGCCATTCATTATGGAACAGAAACTGCGACACACTGAATTTCTCCAACTCAGTGTATAGGTGAAATCTTTATAAATAGGACTTTAGCAGCTCTGTTAAAAGCAAGATCCAGCTTAAGTAATTAAACAGTTGTGATACTTGCAGCGAAATCCTGTTTTGCTGCACAGCCTTTGTAGATCAGCAGTCGAAGTACCAGTTATCAGTGATGAAAGGTTTACATTGTTCATTGTTGCTTTGTGTCCAGTGGAGCAGCAAAAGACTAATAAATTTGACATGAACAATGCCAAGGAAGCGATGGAAACAGCCAGCTGCCTTATGAAGACAAAATGGCCTTATTACATTGTTGGAGGTCTCTCATCCACAGTGTGTGCTTTCAGACCCAATCCACCATGAAGTGCATTTGTCCTGAAAGGCTGCTGAGAAAAGACTGACAATGTTCAATGCGAAGTTGATCCTTGCAGAGAAATGAGTAATTACCATATAACCAAGTCAGTTACACTGAAAATCTCTCATCATGCTTTTATGTGGCTTCTCAATTAGGATTGAATGTTTTCTAAATGTTATTAAGTAAACTCAAGGCTGTGGAAGAAACTGTGTATTCGCTCCCAGGACACAAAGGGCAGGATCCAAAGAAAGATCATCAACCCAAAATTTTGGGGATATTTAACCCAACCTATCTGATGACCTTAGGTGTTGACTGCTTCTCTTTCCTTAGATTCCGCCTGACCTGCTGAATTTTTTCAGCGTTTTCTGTTTTTATTCCACCTATCAAGGATTATGTGGGACTAATTTTACTGTCCATCAAAGCCGATGGCAAGTGATATGTGACAGTGTAAACAAACAATTCCACTCAATCTGTGAGATTACCTTTGGTATGTTTTTAAACTTTTTTAAACTTTTTGGAGAGACAGCACTGAATTAGGTTCTTCGGTCGACCGAGTCCGTTGCGACCTGTAATCCCCCCATACACTAGCACTATCATACACACTAGGACCAATCTATAACTTTTGCCAAAGCCAATTAACCTAAAAACCTATTTGTCTTTGGAGTGTAGGAGGAAAGCAGAGCACCGGAGAAAACCCACACAGTCACAGGGAGAACGTACAAACTCCATACAGACCTCACCCATTGTCAGGATCGAACCCGGGTCTCTGGCGCTGTAAGGCAGCAACTTTGCCACTGCGTCACTGTGCCATCCTGGCATAGAATTTTGATAGAAATAACTTCAGTTAACTGTGTTTTTCGCTCCGACCTGACTAGCTGAACATTTTCAAAAGTATTTTTGTTATTATTTCAGAAAATGACCAATGATTAGTAATAGGACTCCTCCAACATGTATTACAGGAGACGATCACTCTAGCTGCAGTCAATATTGAACCCGCATCCAGTGTTGGAGATAGACTGCAGCCACATTACTGACAGGAAAATAAAGATCTCTTTTGAAGCAGATCAATATTCCTTTAGAATGAGATTTGCGCATGAAGTAACAATTACACGGAGACATATATGCAAGGACTTGAAAATAATTTAGCAGCCAAGCTGAAAAGTGTTTTTTTTGTGTGTGTGTTAATCATTTTAATGGCAAAACAAATGTTATCATTTTTTTAGATGAAATTTGAACTATTGAGCTGGATCTCCCATCTAGCTTCCCACTGGTGTTTTTTTAATCTCAGATTTCAAGCAACTACTGTGACCTGTGCCTTACATTTATAGTGGGATTTTATTAGTATGTTGTTATTCATCCATGTCTGCTTGCATCTTTTCCTGCACTATTATCTTCCATTAATAAGATTTTACCATCCTCTCTTAGTTGATGGCAGAAACCTTCAACACCCTTCCTGTCTCTACCCTGTGCCCCACCTGGATGCACACCCATTTCTCCCACTATCATGCTCCCCTTTTATCCATCCTCCCATCCCATTCCACCTGCAACCTTTCCTTTGGTTCCACAATTCACCCTTCTCCTTATCTCACAGCCTTGTGTCTTCTTTTCATCTGTGCCCATTGTCCACACATCTTCTCATCAAACCCCCCTCACCTATATGCATATATCAATTGTGTAAGAAGGAACTGCAGATGCTGGTTTAAACCGAAGAGAGACACAAAAAGCTGTGGTAACTCAGCGGGACAGGCAACATCTCCGGAGAGAAGGATCTGAAACATCACCCATTCCTTCTCTCCAGAGACACTGCCTGTTCCGCTGAGTTATTCCAGCTTTTTGTGTCTATGCATGTATCAATTGCCTGGCTTTTTTTAACTTTTCTTTGTTCTGATGAAAGGTCAGCAACTTGCAAAATAAACAAACTGCTGAAGGAACCGGAACCAAGCAGGTGAGACAGCATCTGTGGAGGGAATGGGCAGATGATGTTTCGCGTCAAGACCCTTCTTCCGACTGATGATAAGTCAACGAGAAGCTTGAAGGGTCCATGAAAAGAATCCAAAGAGGCTTGTTAAGCTGCAGGATGGGTGAGGAGGGGTGGTCTCTGAGAGGGTCAAACCAAGGCGACCATGGGAGCTAGCAGTTTGAAGAAGGATTCAACCCAAAATATCATCTCCATTTTCCCCCAGAGATGCTGAAAACTTGCCAAGTTCCTCCAGCAGTTAGTTTTTTTGCTCAGGATTGTGGCTTCTTGTGTCTCCCTTGTCGGGTACAGTTTGTGCCAAAGATTCCATTCCTTCCCGCTCGGTCCCACTCGGTCAGTCGCTCCAGCCATTCGACAGATGCTGTAACATCTCGGCACTGCCTGGTCTTTGACAGTGGAGGCTGCCTACCATTGCAAAGGCTGAATGATTCCAAGCATGATAGGTTCTCCATGATACAGCAAGCAACTGACTTACTGGCACTGAGGGTGATGGGAAAGTTGGAGGGCTGACGGTCGACAATTGCCCCTGACCTAAAATGCGAGTAAATTCTAGCAGTTTGTTGCATTTCTGCCAGTCTTTGGGAGGACGATCTAAACCATTCTATGTGGATAAATAAGACGCCCAGGTTCCACAGCTCTTCTGGTTCTTACATCTGCCACACCTTTCAGCTGATGGAAAAAAATAGGAATGAGGAAGGATAAATATGACTTTGGGTGTTAGAGAAGAAAAGTGATCAACACTGAATTAGCTAAGATTAGTACATCTAATCCTAGATAGACACAAAAATCTGGAGTAACTCAACGGGACAGACAGCATCTCTGGAGAGAAGAAATGGGTGATGTTTTGGGTCGAGACCCTTCTTCTATCTTCATTTCCATTGAATTTCTCCTCTCTCTAAAACCAGGCTTTCAGCTTGATATTTCTCCCACCGTTGTGCTGAACTGGGGTTGCTTTGATTCTAGGTTTTCAAACTTGAGGCCACAGTCGACCACCCTCCCCCTCCATTACCCAAAGGGCTGCGGTAAAGAGGAAAGGGAATCATAATCATAAAACAAATAGATTTAGATTAAAATGGAGAATGGTAGAAGTGGCAACTTTTTGTGGGTGGAGGATTGGGAATTTTAGATTTAGTTTGAGCATATGAAATATCTCCAATTTCACATGAATAATGAGCTGTACGCTGAGAACAATTTTCATCATTCGTCTCAGTTAACAAAATAAATGGATTGTGAGGTTTTTATTTTAAGAAAGAGAGGGTGAAGGTCAAGAATTTTGTTCTCAGGCACATAATTCATTTTGCACATTCATACTGGATGTTCCACAGAAAATGGGCCTCTTGTTTCATTGCTGTTGCATTGCTATTAATTATAGTTGGTCCAGAACCACTAGCAGATCTGTTCAAATCCCTGCACTCCTGCCACAGCCAGTGGTTTCATAGTAGTGGCACGGTGCGGCAGCGGTAGAGTTGCTGCCTTAGAGTGCTAGGGAGCCAGGTCCGATCCTGACTATGGGGGCTATCTATTCAGACTTTGAACATTCTCCCCATGGCCATATGGGTTTCCCCTGGTGCTCCAGTTTTCTCCCACACTCCAAAGAAGTAGAGCTCGTAGGTTATTTATGCTATGACACTATATTCTTCACTCTTGTATTTTTCTCATTGACTACCCTTTGTACTTCTGTCTGGCTTAATTGTACTCCTGTACAGCATGATTTGACTGGATAGCTCACACTGGTTTTGTGTACCTTGGTACACATGACAATAATAAACCAATAATAAGCAAATCATTGTGACCAGTGAGATTTTCTCAAGAGTCCCTTCATAAAGAGGAATTTATGGTAATGCACACGTTGCCTTCAAAATGTAAGTCTTTGTCAGAATACGAACAACTAAAAGAAAAGTGATCAGAATTGGCACCAGGCCTAATTGCATTCCCCTGCTGTGAATGAAGTAGAATGATAAAGCAAAAGCATATCAAAGGAGCGGCAGCATTTTAGGATACTGATCAGAAATGGAGACAGATTTTACAAAACAAAATTGAAAATCATGATTGCAGCAATTTCATAACAGATATAAAACGGGGTTGTTTGCAACCTGGAAGGTTCATCCAACACTGGACAGTTCACCCCTGCTGATACATGTCAGGCAACTAGGTCACAACTTTCATGTTGGGCGGCAGTAGAGTTGCTGCCTTACATTGCTTGCAGCGCCGGAGACCCGGGTTTGATCCTGACTACCATGATAACCATATAACCATATAACAATTACAGCACTGAAACAGGCCCGTTCGGCCCTACCAGTCCACGCCGACCATTTTCTCTGACCTAGTCTCATCTACCTGCTCTCAGACCATAACCCTCCAATCCCCTCCCATCCATATACCTATCCAATTTACTCTTAAATAATAAAATCGAGCCTGCCTCCACCACTTCCACCGGAAGCTCATTCCACACAGCCACCACCCTCTGAGTAAAGAAGTTACCCCTCATGTTACCCCTAAACTTTTGTCCCTTAATTCTGAAGTTATGTCCCCTTGTTGGAATCTTCCCCACTCTCAAAGGGAAAAGCCTACCCACGTCAACTCTGTCCGTCCCTCTTAAAATTTAAAAAACCTCTATCAAGTCCCCCCTCAACCTTCTACGCTCCAAAGAATAAAGACCCAACCTGTTCAACCTCTCTTTGTAGCTTAAGTGCTGAAACCCAGGCAACATTCTAGTAAATCTCCTCTGTACCCTCTCCATTTTCTCGACATCCTTCCTATAATTTGGCGACCAGAACTGCACACCATACTCCAGATTCGGCCTCACCAATGCCCTATACAATTTCAACATTACATCCCAACTTCTATATTCGATGCTCTGATTTATAAAGGCAAGCATACCAAACGCCTTCTTCACCACCCTATCCACATGAGATTCCACCTTTAGGGAATAATGCACAGTTATTCCCAGATCCCTCTGTTCCACTGCATTCCTCAATTCCCTACCATTTACCCTGTACGTCCTATTTTGATTTGTCCTACCAAAATGCAGCACCTCACACTTATCAGCATTAAACTCCATCTGCCATCTTTCACTACAGGTGCTGACTGTATGGAGTTTGTACATTCTCCCCGTGATCTGAGTGGGTTTTCTCTGAGATCTTCTTTTTTCCTCCCACACTCCAAAGACCTACAGGTGTTTAGGTAAATTAGCTTGGTAAATGTAAAAATTGTCCCTAGTGCGTATAGAATTGTGTTAATATGCGGGGATCGCTGGTCAGCGCAGACTCGGTGGGCCGAAGGGCCTGTTTCCTCGCTGTATCTCTAAACGAAACGAAACTAAACTTTGATTATAATCCTTGTTTAAAAGTGCAGGCACGCTCTCAGTGGGTCATACCATCGTACATGTAAAGCAGCGCAGATATTGAAAAACAAAGCATTGAACTTGGAACAGCTGCCGGAACATTGCTGGAGAAAGTGATAACAGGACTCCATCCCTTCCAAAGGCATTGTCCCACAAGCCAGAGCACAAGTACAGGTGTTGCAAGCTGCTCTTTGTATGGCTGAGATCATGAGTAGAACGAGTTTGGAGAGGATAGAGCTTGTCCCTGATTCTGAGCCTAGGGCTTCAATATCCTTGTGCAGACGCTGGAGTGGAGGAAGAAGGTCCTTTGTGCCAAGGGAGCCAAGTGTGTGCCCAGTGCCTCACTGAAGAGATGTTGGCACGAGATTGTCACTGAGCTATCTTTAAAGTAGCTTAGCCTGAATACTACTCCAGTGCCAAAAGAGTGACTTACACTGGATATTTAAATACCCTTGGATTTAAGAACATTTACCTTACTTTCATTTTCACCACTCAGTATCCTCTGACAGCAAGAGGTGCACACACACAAACAGGTAAGTGCCTGATATGTTGTTGCATTCACAATGTTTTCAGTCTGTTGCTAACTACCATGCGAGCTGAGCTTGAGAACCAACAACAACTCCAGGGGCGATTCCTTGGCAACAAGGGTCATCTTCTGACCACACAGCTCATGGGGCGGGGGGAACACGCACGCACGCACGCACGCACGCACGCACGCACGCACACACCAAGTAAGACAGCCATGCAATTTTAGCACTTTGAAATGTTGTAATATTTTATAATAATGACTAAAGCACATCATAACACTTTGGTGGTGTTAAGAAAGACTTTGAGGATAGCAGAGGCATTTGGATCATAGAAGCCCAGTCCAGAGAGAGTTGCAATAATATTGGGAAGTGTGAAGTTGTTGTTGATGAAGTTGTTGTAGTTTCCAGGGACATCTTGGATCACATTTCTCTTCCCACCACGGGCTCGCAGTCTATGCCCCACATACTGCATCACCCTTGATGTAGCGATTGGAATCAGGCTCATCCAGGACTGGAGTCTGTTGCAGTCTTCCATCATACACATCTCTTCTTCCCCAAAGTGATGGGATGTTGCCTTATATAAGCCTGTCAGCAACCACACTGCAGGTAGAGTGGTGGAGATGCAACCTTGTATTGGAGCAGGAGTTGAGTGAAAGGGCACTCATAACGGAGTAAGTACTGAGTTGTTATTATTGATGGAAACTCAGTAAGTTTTATTTTGATTGATAATCTACTTTTCTTAAATAAAATTCTTCACTTTATTCACGCAATTATCAAGAAACAGTGAAGGTGTAGGATATTTGGAAGCTATGAAATAGATCAATATATCTTGCATTGCTCTCCCTCAGCAGAACGTTTTACTGTTCTAAGACACCTTTCAAATCCCTTCATTAAGGAGATAGATGTATTGCAGTGTTTTCTGGAGCCATGATGATGTGTTATGATTGGCCAGAGTCAGGGAGCTGCAAACTTGCTCTTGATATAAGCAGTAAATCTTCCCCAGACCACTTGGAGATCATTATGTTCTGAAGGGCCTGACCACATGCAGAGGATACTGTCCGAAGTCAGACTTCGTTGTCTCGGCAGGAACCAATATCAACAGTACTGGCTGATCATCCATCACTGCAGTTTATGATAAATGGTTACAAATAGTTCCAACTGAAGGTAATGTGCTACTGTAGAGAATCTGATCATATTACAACATTCATGCTACAGGTTTATGTGAGTTAGTTTAGAGAACCAGCGCAGAAACAGGCCCTTTGGCCCACCAAATCCGCACCAGCGATCCCTGCACATTAACACTATCCTACACACACTTGGGGCAATTTACATTATACCAGAGAGTGGTGGGGGCCTGGAACTCAGCGATCAGGCAGCGATCAGGGGCGGCACGGTAGCGCAGCAGTAGAGTTGCTGCATTACAGCGAATGCAGCGCCGGAGACTCAGGTTCGATCCTGACTCCGGGTGCTGTACTGTAAGGAGTTTGTACGTTCTCCCCGTGACCTGCGTGGGTTTTCTCCGAGATCTTCGGTTTCCTCCCACACTCCAAAGACGTACAGGTATGTAGGTTAATTGACTGGGTAAATGTAAAAATTGTCCCTAGTGTGTGTAGGATAGTGTTAATAGTGCGGGGGATCGCTGGGCGGCACGGACTTGGTGGGCCGAAAAGGCCTGTTTCCGCGCTGTATATATATGAAATATGAAATATGAAATATGAAATATATGTGGAGGGAAATGGACAGATGATGTTTTGGGTCCCAATGTCAACTGCCCATTTTATTCCACAGATGCAGCCTTAGCCGCTGAATTCCTCCGGCAGATTGTTTTTAGCTGTTGTTCCTCTAATTCATGGAAGTGACCAAGAATCGCCAGAAGATATGTTCTTTGAAACTTTGCTCAATTGTGTAATCAGGGAACTGGTGACAATAATCACTAGCCTTCATTGTAAATCCAACAATTAAAAATCTATTTGCAAAGCAATCTTAGCACACATTAAACCAAGCACTGAGCATCAAAGATCCCAGTGTAATGCTAACAAAAGATCTAAATTATAATCTAAGAGGCATACTTTACCCTGCGGACTAAGTTTAATCAAGATGCAGACAAAAATGATGAGGAAAACCATTAAAATTTTGTTACGAATATTCTTTCAGTTTCATCAAAATTTTCCCTTTGGTGAAAAGTAGAAAAAGAAAGTGTGACTATACGGACTAAGTCCAGTTTTGGGAAAACCGTGGCACCCTCTAGGCTGGCAGAAAAATCCTGAATATGCGGGATCGGGTATCGGTCAGCCGTGGTGATGGCGTTCAGACGTCGGTAATCGCCACATGGTCTCCACCCCCCAGATGCTTTTGGGACCATGTGTAACGGTGAGGCCCACGGGCTGTCTGACGGGCGTATGATCCCCAACCGTTCCAAAGTGAGGAACTCTTCGCGAGCGACTGCCAGCTTATCAGGGGGTAGGCGTCGGGCTCGGGCGAAAACAGGCGGTCCCTCCGTGGGGATGAAGGGCATGACTCCGTGCTTGGCGGCAGGTGTGTCGAATCGCTGGACTAGGAGCTCCGGGAAATCAGTGAGTATCGCAGCAAACGGGTCGGAGGTCATAGTGATGGCCTGGACGGTCGGGCTGGATGACACGGAAACCGAAGGAGCGGGGGGGTCAACGCTACTGGACGACGGCTGCAGGGTCTTCCCGCGGACGTCAGGGATTAACGAGAAAGCCCAAAGGAAATCCGCGACCAGGATTGCCTGGCCTACATCTGCGATGATGAAAGTCCAGTTGTAGGTCCTGGAACCAAAGGACAGGGACATGTCCCGTGTTCCGTAGGTACGGACAGGGCTGCCGTTGACCGCAATGAGTGGGGGGCCGGTCTTACCTGATCGCGCTTCTTGGCAGGATGGAGGCACAATGCTGACGATCGCCCCGGTGTCCACGAGGAAAACGGTACCCGTATGTTGCTCCGCCAGGTAGAGGCGATGGTTCTGGCCGATCGAGATTGCCTCTACATTTGATCGGCCGAGGCATTTCCCGAGAATGTGCAGGGGCTTCTACAGTTGCGTGCCGCTGCTCCCCACCTTCTATGAAAGAAACACCAGCCGCGCTGGTGTGTTTCTGTGTCGCGGGCCTGTTTCAAAATGGCCACCGTCGACATAGCAGCTTGGCGGGTTTTTTGAAAAGTGGCGGGCGGATGGGCGCCATCTTGGCCGCGCGGTCGGTCGCTCACCTGTGTTGAAACCCGATTTACTGACCCGGGGCGCCTCGCCTTTGCCGCGACCAGTGCGTCCGCCTTTTCTGCAAAATCCATCGGGTCCCCGAAAGTAACGTCTGCTAGGACTACGCGGACGTCCTCTGGCATCTTTTCGCGGAATGCCTCCTCGAACATGAGGCATTTGGTGTGTTCTCCCGCTAGAGTCATCATCTCCGTCATGAGGACCGACGGCGGTCGGTCCCCGAGCTCAGGTAAGTGCAGGAGTGTGCTGGCCCGCTGTTGTTGGCTGCGCCCGAAGGTTTTCAGCAGCAGCGACTTGAGGCCCGCATACTTATCGGTTTCTGGCGGGTCGGTGACGTACTGTGCGACCCGTGCGGACGTTTCTGACGGCAGGACGCTCAGTAGGTGGTAGAACCGGGTCGCGTCCTCCTGTATTCCCCGGAGGTGGGACTGTGCCTCCGCTTGGGCGAACCACAGGCGTGGTTGGTGGGCCCAGAACGGGGGCAGATGAACGCCGATTGCGTTTGGCGTCGATGCCTCCCGATGGGACATCTTGGTGATCTGTGATCACGTCGGGGTCACCACTATGGCGAGTCGTAGGCGAAGTACGTTGAGGTAGACATTTATTATAACATTAACAACCGTGACAATCAACGCACCAAACGACAGACAACCATAAATCTTATTGTCTCCTTCGGAGGACTAAACGAGACTGCCCAGTTCCTTTACCTGCGCACCACCTCACCTCTTCTACCAATCAGAGGGTTCGATGGTCTGGACCAATCCCTGTGTCCCTACAACTAAATGAATCTTGACAATTGTTTAGTCAAGATGATGAAAATGTTCACGTGATGAGAGGCAAGGTAAAATTGGCTTGTTTTTCAGAGCAAAGACTACAGAATGATAGATATATCTGGAAAAACAAAGGGATGGAATAAGAAAGACAAAAATAGATTTTATTTCGGAGTCACGTGAGTGACTACGTGAAGACCCCGTCCAGCACGCATGCGCGACATTAGCGTTCATGCAGTGCACCCGCGACGAACGGGAGTCCAAGGTGCTCCCGCTACAATTTAAAAAGTCGGGCCGACAGGTAAGTTCTACTGTGGCCGTGAATATTTCTCTGTGCTCTGCTTTAGGACAGCATTGGCGACCCCAAGATGAGCAAGACCAGAGGAAGGAAAATTGCAGTTCGCCCCCGTTCGTTTTCCGTTGAGGAACGTTCTTTGGAGGGGGGGCAAGAGGCGGCAGCAACTACCGAGCCGAGCCCAGCACCGCTAGTGCAGCCTGAGCAGCGAGCTGGAGGTACCTGCAGCCAGAACCGGGCGGTAGTGTCCGACGTTTCGGATGAAGATGCTACACCGCTACAGAGCGGCACTGGCAGCCGCCTAAGCCGAATGGAACGGCTTATGGAGCAAATGCTCCAGCGAGATCTGCTAAGAGAGCAGCAGCAGACTCGCCAAGGGAGGGCTCAGAGCGCCCAGGCACTCCCGCAGTACCCTTTAGGGGCACTGGCCATTGTCTCACCTTCTTTTGAAGGCAGCATTGGCGACCAGGTCTGGGCTGGTCAAGAAGAGGGGTTGTTGGCTGAAGATGTCCGGAGTACGCAGAGTGTACAGGATCAGGAAGAGCTGCTGGGTGTGGTCAACCGCTACGTGGTCATTCCACGAGGGGGTCGGCCTTTAGAGCCGAAACTTGCAGCCAGCATTGACCACCTGTCCTCAAAACCCCTACAAGAACGGGTGGTCAATGAGGCTCTTGAGCTATACACAGCCCCAGAAAATTGTACATCATTAAATGTACCAGCTGTAAACAGCCAAATTTGGGGACATTTGGGGCCGAATATCAGGACCCTGGAGTTGAAGCTCCAGAAGATCCTTAAACTCCTGACTGCAGGGATAACATCATATGCTCGGTCCATTGATGGGGTGGACATTTCCACAAACCAGCAAGACACATTAGCTCTGCTGTGTACCACCCAATACCAGATAAATATCCTACGGAAGGAAAACATCAAGCCTGCCCTCAACCCTAAGTTTGCGGGACTCTGCAAAACACCGGGTTCAGAACCTCCAATTCTGCTCTTTGGAAAGGATCTTCCAAAAAAGGTTAAAGACCTAGAGGAAGAATCCAAGACCTTTGGTCTCGTGAGGGTAGGTTTGGGACCGAGCAGACCTAACAACCCCAGGCGGCAGTACCTCACGGCGTCCACCAGTCATAGACCACCATATGGGACTGGTGAAAGCTCGGGGTCCGCAATTATTCCCCGTAAGCCTTTTTTAGGCCAGGGCCCAGAGCGGACCCCATGGAAAAAGCGCCACCCCCAACAACAACAACATCAACGTCAACAGCAGCCCTCTACAGCCCAGCAGACACCTCATCGTCTAGCGAAGAGGCGGAAGAAAAATTAATACCAATAACCATGGAGGTAGGTGGGTCTGGTACCTCTCGGCATATGAGCAGTAGGGGCTCTATATTATCAGGGGGGAGATTGCACTTGTTTTTGGATGCATGGGAAACCATTACTAATGACAAATACATACTAACCTGCATTCATGGCTATAAGATTGACTTTGTTCATGAAAACGTTCCGCCAGTTCAGCACATACCCCAAAGGGTATTCACCCTCTCAGTCAAAGACAAACAAGAGGGTCAAGCTGAACTTGTGAGGCTACTAGCAAAAGGTGTCATTGAAAGAACAAATCATGAACCTTTGGAATTTGTGTCTAATATTTTCACCAAAACTAAAAAAGATGGTGGATGTCGCATCATCATTGACTTAACTACGTTAAACGACTCAGTTAAGTATACACATTTTAAGATGGAAACTTTTGAAACCGCCAGACTTTTGATTTCTACAGGTTACTTTCTAGCAGGCATTGATTTAAAAGATGCCTACTACTCAGTACCCATACACAAGGAGCACCGTAAATATTTAAAATTTATCTGGATGAAACAGCTATGGCAATTTAAAGTCTTACCAAATGGACTAACCTCCGCTCCAAGGTTGTTCACTAAAATCTTAAAACCCGCCTTGGCGTTATTAAGAAAACAAAAGCATATAGTCATGGCGTACTTAGACGACATTTTAATAGTAGGGAAAACCTTGGAGACAGCTATTTTGGCAGTAGCAGCCACCAAACGTTTGTTTGAAACTTTGGGGTTTGTCGTACATCCAGATAAATCCAATTTTACACCGTCCACTACCATGGACTATCTTGGATTTACGATTGATACTGTTCGCATGGTTGTAACTCTGCCAAAGGGGAAAGCATCACAATTGGCACTATCATGCCACGAACTAATGCATAAACGTCAGCCAACCATACGGCAGGTAGCTAGAGTTATTGGCAAAATGGTAGCAGCCTTTCCAGCTGTACAATTTGGCCCTTTGCACTACCAAAATTTACAAAGAGCAAAAGTGCACGCACTAAAGCAAAATTCAGGTCACTTTGACCGAGCTATGTATTTAACTGCTGAATCCATTACAGAGTTACAATGGTGGACAAGGAACATTAGCCTCAGTTCCAGTCCCATAATTATCACTAACCCAGTATTAACCATTCAAACGGATGCCAGTGCTTTGGGCTGGGGAGCAACTAACATGCAATCCAGCACAGGGGGCAGATGGACTAATTCTGAATCATCTTGCCTACAGACACGAGGTATCAACTATTTAGAAATGTTGGGTGCGTTTTATGGTTTAAAAGCATATTCATCTAATACGCATCATGCACATGTCCGGTTGCAATTAGATAATACCACGGTGGTGGCCTATATCAACCACATGGGTGGTATAAAGTCAACATCATGTGACAAATTGGTCAACATAATCTGGCAATGGTGTGTCGAAAGACATACTTGGTTATCAGCAACTTACCTACCAGGTAAGCAAAATACAGTGGCAGACACCAGGTCACGCAAATTTAACGATAACATCGAATGGATGTTAAATCCCAAAGTATTTGCCGAAATTACAAAACAATATGGCACACCAGATATCGATCTATTTGCATCCAGGCTAAATCACCAGGTACCAACGTATGTCGCTTGGGAACCAGACCCTGAGGCAGCAGCAGTTGATGCGTTCACGCTGTATTGGGGGAAAATGTTCTTTTATGCTTTTCCACCCTTCTGCCTCATCAGTCGGGTGTTACGCAAGATTCAATTGGATTCCGCTTCAGGAATCTTGATAATACCCGACTGGCCTACACAGCCATGGTTCCCAGTGGCCCTCGACATGGCTGTCGAAACACCGTTGGAATTCCCCAGCAGTCCGGAATTATTAATCCACCCAGTGTCAGGCATTAGTCACCCGTGCCATGACAGAGTCAATCTCCTGGCTTGCAGATTCTAAAAAGACCTATACTGGGCCTGGGACTGTCTGAGGACGCCATCAACATAATGACCGCATCCCACCGGGAGTCCACCAGGCGACAATACCTGACCAACATAAGAAAATGGGAACGGTATTGCTCCGAAACAGGAACTACCTACACTACAGCAACACCCACCAGTGTTGTAGAATTCCTGGTTGGATTACATCGGGAAGGACTCAGCTACAGCGCCATAAATACAGCCAGGAGTGCGTTGTCAGCTTATTTGGTTCCAGCAGCAGGACAACTGGCTTTGGGGTCCCATCCTCTAGTAATCAAAATCATGAGGGGCATTTTTAACACTAACCCTCCCAGACCAAGGTACACTCAGATCTGGGATGTCAGCATTGTGCTGACGCACCTTAGGGGATGGCCACCACCCAGGGCACTCACGCTGGAACAACTTACACTGAAATCAGTCATGCTCATGGCACTAGTGTCAGCTCAAAGGGTACAATCCCTCCACCTTCTGAGGCTGGACAGCATGACAGAAACATTGGACTGTTTCACATTCCACATTCAGGGACTGGTCAAACAAACTAGACCAGGTACCACGCCTCCAGTTATGGAGTTCTGCACATATTTATCTGACCCACGGCTGTGTGCCAAGACCCATCTCGCCAATTACATAGACACAACACTCAACTTAAGAGGGAGAGAAAAAGCCTTATGGATAAGCCACAAGAAGCCTCATGGTCAGGTGACGAGCCAAACCATTTCAAGGTGGCTCAAGCAGGTGCTCAAGTCCGCGGGAGTCAATACCAATGTTTTCAAATCTCACTCCACCAGGGCTGCATCTACGTCGGCGGCAAGTCGAATGGACGTGCCTATGGACCATATTCTGGCCAGAGCAGGATGGTCCTCGGAAAGAACTTTCCAAAGGTTTTATAATAAACCGCTGGCGCAACCTGCTACATTTGCAGACAGAATTTTAGAGTCTGCAGATAATATTTAATTTGAGCCCTGGGGAGCTCTCTGTTTTTTGTTGTCATTAATAAACCTTTTTTGTTCACAAACAGGCTCTTTATTGCGATAACATACTTCCTCCCTCTAAGGTCTTCAGACAGTGAGTGAAGCATGAGCTGGTACACGGTTCGGAATCACAGAGCTTTGAAGTCTTCACGTAGTCACTCACGTGACTCCGAAATAAAATAGTAAGATTAAATGAGAACTTACCAGTTCGAAGTTTGATCTGTATTTTATGAGGAGTTACGATGAGGGACTACGTGCCCTCCGCTCCCACCCTTTTTTATACAGATCAACTGGTAATCAAGTTCTTATTTTTTCTTTACTATATTTATTTCAATCGTTGTGTTTTTTCTGTGAATCCACACCGCTGCTTTGAAGAATGTCGCGCATGCGTGCTGGACGGGGTCTTCACGTAGTCCCTCATCGTAACTCCTCATAAAATACAGATCAAACTTCGAACTGGTAAGTTCTCATTTAATCTTACTATTATATCCAGTTACTGGGAGCTCTACACAAAAAGAAATACTGGATTAAATGAAACAAGTTCAATGGCAAAAAGTGAGAGAAACAATTAAGAACTTAATTTTGCCTTCAACTCACTGTTGGTAATAGACAATAGACAATAGACAATAGGTGCAGGAGTAGGCCATTCGGCCCTTCGAGCCAGCACCGCCATTCAATGTGATCATGGCTGATCATTCTCAATCAGTACCCCGTTCCTGCTTTCTCCCCATACCCCCTGACTCCGCTATCCTTAAGAGCTCTATCTAGCTCTCTCTTGAATGTATTCAGAGAATTGGCCTCCACTGCCCTCTGAGGCAGAGAATTCCACAGATTCACAACTCTGACTAAAAACGTTTTTCCTCATCTCTGTTCTAAATGGCCTACCCCTTATTCTTAAACTGTGGCCCCTGGTTCTGCACTCCCCCAACATTGGGAACATGTTTCCTGCCTCTAACGTGTCCAACCCCTTAATAATCTTATACGTTTCGATAAGATTCCCTCTCATCCTTCTAAATTCCAGTGTATACAAACCTAGTCGCTCCAGTCTTTCAACATATGACAGTCCTGCCATTCCGGGAATTAACCTAGTAAACCTACGCTGCACGCCCTCAATAGCAAGAATCTTAATGAAAACTACAGAATACCATCCTACATTTGTGTTTCATAGAGTGGGTTCTTCTGCCTGTAATGACTTCT
Organism: Rhinoraja longicauda; assembly: GCF_053455715.1. Lineage (NCBI taxonomy): Eukaryota > Metazoa > Chordata > Chondrichthyes > Rajiformes > Arhynchobatidae > Rhinoraja > Rhinoraja longicauda. Next base: position 38,346,356 of record NC_135957.1, on the reverse strand, counting down.
TAGTTACTAGCATTTCTCTGAAATAAATGAAAAATAACTTTCTTTCAGATCACAAAGTGTTTCGTTGAGGGAGTGGCCCAACATTAATTGTAGTCATGGAGTCATATGGCACAGAAACAAGCTCTTCAGCCCAATTTGTACCATGCCAATAAAGATGTCTATCTGGATTATTCCCACCATTCCTATCCAAGTAGCCATTCAAATGTCTTTTAAATGTTGTAATAGCAGCCGCCTCAACCACTTTCTCTGGCACCTCGTGCAAATTTCATACAAACAGCACCCATAGTCAGGATTTAACCCGGGTCTCTGGCACTGCAGGCAGCAGCTCTACTGCTGCTGTACCGGGTCATCCTTCATCTCTCTGACTACAACACTGCTCAGGGCGCAACCACTCACTGTGAAAGTCCTTGGTTTGATACCTCAAAATGCAGCACCTCACAATTATCCAAATTAAACCCATTTGCCATTCCTTGGCCACAGCAAGCAGATCAAGATCCCGCTGCAATCCTTGATAACCTCCATCACTGACTAAGATACCAATGTCATCTGCAAATTTACTAACTATTTCTTGCACATTCGCAACCAAACTGTTGATCTAAATGAGAAACGACAATGAGCGCAGTATCGAGCCGAGGCATACTACTAATCATAACCATAATCATAACCATAATCATAATCATAACAGTACTTGATTAGCCAAATATGTTTTGCAACATACAAGGAATTTGATTTGGCATACAGTCATACCAATAAAGAGAAACAAGACACCCAAATAAATTTTTAACATGAACATCCACCACAGCGACTCGTCCATCCACAATTACCATTATGCTTCCTACCATCAAACAGTTTATGTACCCAATTAGCTAGCTCTCCCTGGATGCTATGTGATCTAACCTTACAAAGCAACCAACCAGGTGGAACATTATCAAAGGCCTTGCTGAAGATCACATAGAGGACGTCTACCACCCTGCCTTCATCTCCCTTTTTGGTTACTTCTTCAAAAAACTGAATCAAATTTGTGTGACATGATCTCCCATTCGCAAAACAGCACTGACTATCTCCAATTAACTCTCATCAATCCAAATACATATATATCTTATCCTTTAGATCCCCTCCAGTAACTTACTTACCATACTTACTTACCACCGAAGTCAGGCTTACTGGTCTATATTTCCAAGGATTTTCTTTGGAACTCTTCTTCAATAAAGACACAACATTAGCCACCCTCCAGTCTTCGCGAACCTCACTCATAGCTATTGATGATTCATATGCCTCTGCTTGGATTCCTGCAATTACTTCTCCAGCTTCCCACCTCTCTGGTACAGATATACCTGATCAGGTCCCGGGGATTTATCTACCTTCACACATTTTAAGATGTCAAGTGCATCCTCTGCGTTAAAATAGACTATCCCCAAGACATCCTAAGTAACATTCCCGAGTTGCTCAGTCTTCAGTTATTTCTTCATGGTAAACACAGAACAGAGATATTCATGGAGGATCTTGCCCATCTCCTGCGGCTCCAAACATGGACACCCACTTTGGTCCCTGAGGGGCCCTATATTTTCCTCCAGCACTCTTTCTCCCTTAATATACATAAAAAATCTTTGAATATTTTTAAATTTTTTCTGCCAGACCTATCTCTTGCCCTCTTTTATTCCTCCTGATTCCCCTTATTCAGTATATTCCTGCAGCCCTTATACTCCTCAGAGGAATTCATTTGATCCCAGCTGTTCAATCCTAGCTAACTAATACTTCATTATTTTCTGACAAGAGACTCAATCGCTCTTGTAATCAGGATTCCCTACTGCTGCTGACCTTGCCTTTCACTCTAAGAAGAACACGCAGGCCTTGAACTCTGATTTGTTAAGAGATATTTAACTCTTTACTGCAGCAAATTATTCCTATTTCAACTTTTCCACTAACCATTGCAAACTTTAAACCTTACCTGCATACTTTAAATTTACACAAGGTATTTGCGAGCACTCCAAGTCATTTTTCTGTCCACGGAGCCAAGGGCACCACAGGTGAGATGCCATATGCTGTGATACTTTGCTCAGAACACACTTGGGAACTGATTATTTTCTCTACATTTCTGGTTGCTTACTCATGATATAGACATGTTTAGAGGCTCAGCTGGAGAAACCTGAAGGGAATTCACACTCAGTGGTAGATTTGATTGGTGTTTGGGCATCAATGCAAGATCCAATAACTTCTATTTTATTGAACAAAACACCGTGGAGAAAGCAAATTTTAAAAGAGAAAGATAATGATTATTTTGTCGGTGGCATGGAGTAACTCTGCTGTTTGGATTCTACTTTTACTTTTCCATTATTTGTACTGCAGCTGTTATGCGCAGGAGTAATTTTACCTTTGTAGATTTTTAGCTCCATTTAAATCACAAAATCACACAGATGTCACCGATCATAAACGGCACTTAATTAAAAAGATGAAAAGTTGGCTGCTAGGTATTCACACGATGCCCAGATGTACCCTCAGATAGTACAATTCCATCTCATCAGAGTACAGATAGAATCAATTCTGCTTAAAAGCACTCGGGGAACAAGTCGAAGCAATGTGGGCCACCTTGTGTGCCTGCAATGGCGGCTGACTGAACAAATGCGAGCAAACTGCTTGCGATTTTCCAATGCAGTTACTGAGAGAACATCCCCTGATGATTGTGTGTACTCAGATAATTACTTTCCTAATGTGGAGTTAACAATAAACATAATGCAACAAATTGCTTTCCAATGTTCAACGGCTCTACTTAAAATAACATGATGTCATACCAGTTGATTATGCGTTCAAACACGAACACTTTGAGCACCATTCACTATCAGTCATTCGTCCAATATGTAAGGAGTGGGGAGAAAATTCAATTCTGAATATCAGTTTTAGTATTAAATAAAAGTATAATTTTAATGCATTGCTCCAGCCAATAATTCTTGATTTTTTTGTTGTTGATGATGCTCAGGCAGTGATTTCAGATCAATGCCTTCTATATTCCAAGAAACCACGAAGCCTTTACATGTACTCCAGTTGACTTGGAGCTTTTATAATAAAGCAAATCAGCTGTACTTTCACAAGTGTAACAATTCATATTGAAGTTTATTTTAAATTGATTAAAAGAAACAGGTAACCTTTGGCAAATATATTATTGGAATGCAAACATAACCAGCACACATAATGAAACTTTAGATCATTGAAATAAATGTTAAGCTGTGAGCCTGATACCCATTTTAACTATTATGCCTTGCATCATGAATTCCATGTTATAAAAGAGAACAGGAAGTTATTCTGGCACACTAGAATTAGCTCTGAAACAAATTGGGCTGCATATTCAACTTAACTATACTTTAGAAGTGTATTTTTCTTCATTTTGTTCTTTATTGTAACACTCCTTTGGTTGTACTCATTATGGCTCAATACATTTGTATTTTTTTGCTGCTTTTGCAGTTTGGTGCATGCGCATAAGTTCATCAAAATTTTCCTTTATGCGGTAATGTTAAGATTATAAATCCATGAATGATCTAAAAATTTCAGGGCACCCAATTACAAGAAATTTATCATCTTTATTCATTCTGGTTTTAATTGTCACCCCAGGCTTTTATATATTTGAAGTTTCATCTTCAGAGACCTTGCAATTTAATTTAATGAAAATGACCCAAAATATTTCAGCTTCATTAAGAAAGCTATTAAAAAGTGTTCAGTCCATATAAATTGGATACCTCTCAGGCAGAGCACCCCACACCGTATACCAAAACAGAATAAGAAGATACAGCAGCCACACAAACAGTCAATTATAATTCATGTAAATGAGTGGTTTGATGGTCTTTCTAACTTTAAGGTTAGCAAAAATCGCTGCCAAAATAGCTCTCCTGCCACTGGAGCTAATGCAAAGCCTACGATATTTCGTCATATGTGTCTCCATCAGTATCTTATGCATTTTCACATCTTGCTACTGGTAGTGGAAAGAGTAGATAGGCTTTCATTACCGTAAAGAGCAGTAGTTATCTCTGTAGTTATCACAATTCCTTCTTTCCTGAATAGTCCCAATGTGAACACTTCAGATTCCCTAGCAAGTTCTTCTCTTCTCAGGTAAGGGAGATGAGTTCATGAATTCACAGCAGCGTGCTTCTCTGCCATGCTTTAGTAGTTTACTTCAGTTTAGTTTAGTTTAGTTTAGTTTAGTTTAGTTTAGTTTAGTTTAGTTTATTGTCACGTGTACCGAGGTTCAGTGAAAAGCTATTTATTTGCATGCTATCTAGTCAGCAAAAACGACAATACATGATTACAATCAAGCCATCCATAATGTACAGGTACAGGATAAAGGGTATAATGTTTAGGTCAAGATAAACTCCAGTAAAGTCCAATTAAAGATAGTTTACCAGGGAAACAACAAGAGGGAACAAATAGCGGTGGCTGGTGTAGAGAAATTTACATTGTTAGCCATAGGTGAGGTTCCGTAAGACTGGAGGGTGTCTAATGTTGCACCGTTATTTAAGAAAGGAAGCAAAGACAAGCTAGGTAACTACAGGCCAGTGAGTCTAACATAATTGGTGAGAAGGTTGTTGGAGAGTATTCTCAGGGACTGGATCTACCAGTGTTTGGATAGGCATGAATTAATTTAGGATAGTCAGCATGAATGGGAAATTACACCTCACAAATCTGATAGAGTTTGTTTGAAGAGGTCACGAAGAGGATTGATGAGGGCAGGGCATTGGATGTTGTCTCTATGGACTTTAGCAAGATCTTTGAAAGTTCCCATATGGTAGGCTGTTATGTATGGTTAGGTCACAGGACATCCAAGGTGAGCTAGCCCAGTGCTTCTTAAACTATTTCAGTGTCATTCACCCTTGACTCTTTATCACAAAATTTCATTCACCGTCGACTAAATTTTCTTATATTTTTTGGTAATTTTCGTCTTTTTCTCACTTGTGTATAATTTTATATATATTAAGTCATTCACCCCTCTAGTTTCATTGGTCAGTGCAGGGGTCAGTGCTAGGTCCACCATTGTTTATTATCTACATTAACAATTTGGATGACAATATAGTTAAAGTTTTCAGTAAGTTTTCAGATGACACCAAAATTTGTGGTACAGGGGACAAGAGGAAAATCTAGATCAGTTGGAAAAGTGGGTGAGCCAAAGAAAGGTAAATGGAATTTAACTCTGACAAGTGTTGCACTTTGGTGTGTCAAATCAGGGCAGAATTTAAATAGCGAACGGTAAAGCTCTGGAGAGGGTTGCAGAATAGAGAGATTTGGGAATACAGGTGAATGTTTCTCTGAAAGTGGCAAGTCAGCAGTCAGTGTGGTGAAGAAGGCTTTTGGCATGCATACCTTCATTGGGAGAGGTAGAGTGCAAAAGTTAGGACATGATATGCTTGTATAAGTCATTAAGTCATAAGTCATTGTGGACTGTGACATTGGGAGCTCGCAGATCCCTGGTTGGCGGCCGATTTTCGGGGGCTCCAGCAACAGCATCTCCGGCCGCCAGAATAGTGGGGCTTGGGTCAGCCAGTAGCTGGACCTTTCATCGTCCGTCGTGGCTTAAAATCAGCCGCGGGATCTTCCATCGCCCGGCGGGGGCTTCAGTCGGGAGCCTTAATCGCCTCGACGCAGCAGTTTTGACTCCCTGGCCGTGGGTGAAGAAGCAAGAAAGAGATAAGATTTTCTTCTTACCTTCCATCACAGTGAGCAGGTGCCTGGAGGAGAGTCACTGTAATGGATGTTTGTGTTGAATTATGCAGTTGTGTGTTTTTGTTGCTTTTGTTGTTTGCGACTAAATTTCGTTCAAACCTGTTTTTGAATGACAAATAAAGAAATTGAATTCAATTCAATAATGAGACAATATTTGGAGTATTGTGTGCAGTTCTAGTGACCCAGCTACAGGAAGGATGTCATTAAGTATGCAGAAGGGATTCACCATGATGACAACAACACTTGCACTCTTCTGTTATAAAGAAAGATTGGACAGGCTAGGATTGATTTTCTTTGGAGCATAGCAGGCTGAGAGGTGACCTTACAAAATACAAATATAAATAAATAAAACGGAATAATTCAAATTCATGAGAGGTATGGATGAAGTGAACTCTCACAGTCTTTCCCCTTGTATAAAGACAGCACCCAAGGTCAGGCTTGAACCCAGGTCTCTGGTGCAGCGAGGCAGCAGCTCAATCCGCTGCAACACTGTGCCACCCTATTATTTAGAAAATATTCTTACTCCCTTATATTTATTGAATTTTAATGTTAAAGAAACACATTGTTCCTCTGTGTAAAGTTCCCCTTACTCGCTTTGCAATCTTCCACTGGTCTCAACTGGGATCTGGTTTGACTGGATTATACACAATTTTGTGCACATGGCTGGTCCACCAACTTCGTGGATTTATTCCCCGTTCCTTTGCGCAATAAATTTGTTGCTGTTTCCCACTTATACATCATCTTGTATTCATTATATTGCTGTGTAGGTACTCGTGTATCTTTTAACCAGAAAGATACAAACTTAGCCATGGTATCAGAACATGGAGCAGACTTGCACCATCTGTCTTAAAGGCCTCATCTGCCTTTTCAATAGATAATAGAGATCATGGGCTAGAAATCAGATCCATGCATACAAGCAATTCATACTCAATTAGTGCTGGTCTTTAGTCCCAGTTTGCTTGCTGCTCATCAGAAGTTGGTTCTGGATCCTCTGTGTGCAATGTGTTTCAGTCCAGCTTCAGTTGTCAGCTTGTGGGGGGGGAATGGGGGGAAAAGAGGGGCATTTGGCGGGGAGGAAACGAGGGGGGTTGAGCGAGAGGGAAAGAAGGGGAGCTGTGGTGGGGGAAGGGAGGGGGGGGGGGATCTATAATCTCTGCTGCTCACTTACAAAAAAGACTGGGAGCCTTTTCAGCAGAACTCAAAAATGAGGATATAATTGAAGGGTGTGTATTGCTGCTCTGCCTTGCATACCATATCTACCTCCCTCCGTGCCTTATGGGCAACATTATGAAGATTTCATCAGTTGTGCTCCCTTAACTGACGATAGCATTCTTTCTTTAATCAATGCAGAGCAAGCCGTGTGTTGCAGCGTGTTGATCAATCCATTTCACGCAGTGGCTTAAAGCTACTCCTGACACAGGAGTCAATCAGGCCAATTTATCAGGTGTGGTGACTTCCCCCGACACAGTGAAGCCCTACTCACAATGACGGCAGCCTTTCCTACCGCTGTTCAGTGGCGAGCATGGGAATAGTTCTGCGGTTTAGCAGCTAGCCCAAGGAGAATTCTTTAAGCATTGAATTACTGACTAGCAGTCAGCCTGGCAATGAAGAGGCAGCTGGGAGCTCTGCATACAGCTCCCAACTGGAGCCACATATGTCTTGTTTCAGCCTATGAATCTCTGTACTAAGCACCATTATGCTTCTTTTAATATATTTTTACCTAATTTCATGACCATAGTCAAACCAAATGAGCTGAACTACAGTTGAGACTGAAAAAAACAAGATTCCAGGTCCCCCTCCCCAGCATAGTGTTGGCAAATGTTTAAGCTGCTGAGAACAGTGGATGAACCTAAGGCTAGACTTACCTACCTTATAGAGGACTCAGGACTTCAACTTGAAACCCCTATTTATCGACTATTGAGCTGCCTTCAATTGCATAATCCCATCCAAACATCTCTAAAAGTTCCTGGACCTAGGAATCTGCTCCCACATCTGGTTCTGGATTGTTAATGCCCTGACGCACAGTCCACAATTATTGAGGATAGGTGACAAAACTACCTCCACAATAATTCTCAAGTCCGATGTCTTACAAGAAAGTGTTCTCGGTCCCATACTTTACTGTCTGTACACTCACAAATGTTCGATCAAATTCTGCTCTAACTGAGTCTATAATTTTGCACTATGGTGGGCCGGATAATGAACAATGATGAGATGGAGTACTGGAAGCAGTTAAAGAACTTAGTAACATGGTGTCAGGACAATAACCTCTGTCTTAATGTCAGTAAGACGAAGGAGTTAGTTATCAACATCTGGACCCATGGTGGAGTATATGCCCCAATCAGCGTTAATGGTGCGGAAGTGGAAATGATTGAGAGCCGTGTACATTCTCCACGTGACCTATGTGGGTTTTCTCCGGGTGCTTACAACTCCGAAGATGTACAGGTTTGTAGATTAATTGGCTTTGTAACAATCCCTTGTGTGTGTAGGATAGTATTAGTGTGCGGGGATCGCTAGTCGACACGGGCACCATGGGCTGAAGAGCCTGTTTCCACACTGTAACTCCAAGCTAAACAAAACTAAACTTAAACTTCAAGTTCTTTGTCATCTATATATATATTAGTAAAACTCTCATCTTGTATGTATGTATGTATATATATTTGTATGTATGTTTGTTCCCGAAATACAGCCAAAACGGTACATGATAGCGCATCAATTTTAGGCTCATTTTACTCACCATTCACCTGTAGGGTGCATTGATAAAGTTTTGTTACATTTTAAAAGTAATTATCTTAATAAACTTTAATAAATGCACTCCCCCCTGCGCAGCAGCGACAGGAGGACCGCCGCCCATCCCGGCGTGCCCCACGCTTGACCTTCCTCCCGTGGTGCAGCGCGGCAGCAGAGGGTCAAAGAAGATGGCCACCGGCAGGACGAACATGCGGTAGCTTCTTGCCGCCGCTCTCCTTGCCGCTGCAATTGCCGCCCGGGGCTGAGGTGAATGGCTCCCTTTCCCCTTTCCTCTCCCCACTCACCCACCCCCAGCCCCGGGCGAGACTCCCCGCCGGCAACGGGTCCACGGGTCGTCAGTTGGGGGAGGGTTGCCGGGCTCGCAGGAGAAGTTTGGAACCAACGGGTCTTTGGCTCGCTCTGGCTGCCACGATGGCGCCCAGGGCCAGGGTGAGTGGCTCCCTTTCCCCCCTCACATGCCCCCAGCCCCTGGGGAGACTCCCCGGCCGGCAACAGGTCCATGGGTCGTGACCTCTTTCCGTCCGCAGGTCACCGGGCTCACCCTTCCTTGAAGCCCCTCTCTCT